>NC_141146.1:98211225-98821016 GCF_053477565.2 Lygodium microphyllum | reverse complement strand
TTGCTGAATTTTTCCCTTGTTTGCAATCTCCATAGCATAAGTCCATAGTGCTGACTGAGTCTCTGATCCCTTCTCAATGTGGACTCCATATGCAGAAGCATCACCTCTAGCTGTCACATAAGATGTACGCGCAGCCATGTCATCCACTAACTTCTTCATTCCACCTTTACCAAAGTTGGTAGTACGTGGAGCTCCTGTCTCAGTCAACCAAATCTTACCATCTTGTCCCCAATATACCACATTCTTCCTCCTTGCATCCTAAAAAGATTCACAATCCCTGCAATGCTGATGATCCGTACTATCGCACCAAATACATCTCCCATCTCTCCTAGGTGCACTAGGAGCACTCCTAGGTGCAGTAGGAGCACTAGAAGAAGTAGTAGGCGCAGTCGAAGAAAACTGCTCTTTCAACTTTCCCACCAACTCCGCTTTGACTGACTCCATTGTCAAATCTGTTATGCCTTTGATTATGTCATCAAGAGAGGTAGGCACTGACGGAGCGGATGATTTTGGAGCAGAAGGTGTAGGCATCGGTCGTGGAACAGGAGGAATAGGTGGAGTGGAAACAATAGGCACTGGCATAGGCCAAGAAACTAGCTGAGGAGGAGAAGAAATAACAGGGATAGAAGCAGGCATAGGAGCAGATGATAGTGTCGGTGTCATGGAACCATTCTGTAGGCGAGTCTTCCATATCCTCCTCTTGGTCAAAGTCGAGACTGCATCCTGAGCATCCTGCCAATCCGTTTTAAGACCCATAGGCTTCGTGTGATCCTCAAGAAGCTCACCCAATTCTTCTTGAAGAGCAGGATCTGCAGCTTGCAAGAAAAGCTCAACTTTTTCAACATCCAATGCTCTTTGTTCAATGGCGTCAAGCTGACTATACCTCTCCTCAAATTCTTGAATCAACTCTGAAGCAGCTAGACCTTTGTTTGGCATGTAGACCCACTCTCGGAATGACCGCCGAGTAGCCATACCAAAGTCCTCAAGAAAATATTCTTCTTTCAGGGCCTTCTTAAAATCTTGCCAATGTGTATTTTGAATAAAAAGATCAGACACTTTTGCCCTCAAAGCGGGTGTCACAAGATGAAGGAAGTACTTACTCATAAGTCCAGTTGGAACTCCAAAAAACCCCATCTTGATCTCATATGTCTTCAAATATGCTGAAACATTTCGGCTGTCAAATAGCTTCTTCTCATTCTCAACTGCTTCAATAGCCTTAGTCGCGTTGTTTGCATTCTCCCGCTCCGAATAGAGTTGCCTTTGCTGAGACAACTGCTGTTGATGCAATTGTTGCTGCTGCTGCATATACAATTGTGTCTGCTGATTTTGGAGTTGCATATACATGGACATATTCTGCAAAATCTGCTTTAGATCCTCTGTTGAAGTACTTGACGCAGCAGTCATTGATGGAGCTGAAATAGAGGACGCAGCCGAAATCGTAGAAGAGGCTGAAAGAGAGGCTGAAGTATCTCCCATCCTGAAATTTCTGCGACGCTTTCACGTCGGGTTCACCAAAGATGTCAAAGGGTTTTTCGAAAGCAAAGTCGCGACCATAGAGGACTTTGAATAATTTCAGGATAGAAGTTCAATCAAACGAATAAGCAAGATGAGAGGATTTGTGAGCAGCAAAGCGGCAGAAAACAGAGGGCATGTTTATACTCTGGATGATAGAAAAACACTGCATTTTTCAGAGAAGTTAGATGCCCATTCAAGTGAATCCATTGTGGAAAGTCTATTCAAATATTGGAGTATTCATACACCTTGTCTTCCCATGAAACATGAATCTTGATTGCTTACATGAACACTGCAATCAATAACATCCTTTCAGTAAATACAAACAATGTATACTGCGTTTGGTCATTCTGAGAATGTCCATATGAAACTTGGCATAAAATTTGCACATCTTGCCTAGCTTATTGCCACTTCACAAAGGCCGCTATTTAACCTATAAGTAGCATCAATTGTACCACCTGCATATATCTAGCAGAACTCAAAAAGGTTATCAAATACAGGACAGTCTTCTCCCATGTTATATTTTAGAAGCTCCTTGGAAAATTGATCCTGTGTCTCCGGTGTAATTCTATGCAGAAACTCAATGTAATCGGTTGAATGAAACTGAGCCAACTCCACTGGATACGCCTTGTGCGGTCTATAAATCTCCATCTTGTTGTGAAGTCCATATGCTAAAACCAGATTATGTGTCATACACAGTCGATGAGGCTTCATTGAATGATTTGGTCCATAATAAACACTTCCAATGTCACCTGCACATCCCCAGTTCCAGGGAAGAAGCAATCTCCAAACTTGTGAAAGCTCACAGTCATTACCTTGTCAGTTAGATAAAATGCCTCTTCCACATCGTCACCGTGATGGACGTCAATATCGATGTACAGAACCCGTGCATGGAACTTTAGAAGCTCCAAAATACCAAGAACAAGATCACTTACATAACAAAATCCAGATGCCTCACACTTCCTAGCATGATGTAGACCGCCTGCCCTTGCTCATGCGCCATCTCAGCCAATCATCACTAAGCAATGTGCGTATCTCTGAGGCCTTGACTTTTGAGACAATGTACTGGTAGCTGTTCATCAGGAAAAGATATGAAGTGTGCCGATTCCTTTTGCAGTAGAGATAATTACGAAGAGTATGGCCAGCTTATTCTCTGGACTGCCCAGCTCGAGAGGAAAGAATAATTCCTACAATCAGACCATACAATGCTAGTGCCTCTGCAAAGATGAGAATAAGTATCATTCTGACATTTTATTCAGCGTCCCCTTTCTGATATGTGCAGCTGTTCTAGAGGAAGCAGAAGTCCCCATCTGTCTCTTCTGAGCATCGTGGATTGCTTTTTCCTCCCCAGTTTTTCTCAGCGCCTTTTCCTCTTCGTCGTATATCCCTCCCTTCCCTTGCATCGAGCACAGGCATCCTCTTTTTCCCTGAGAGCCCCCCAAAATAGTGTTCTTTTTTTCCCCCTTTTTGCCATAGAACACGCAGCTTTTCGTAGCAGTTGTGTAGTCTTGTGTGTATAATTAATGGAGGCACGTGTAATTAGCAGAGGAGATGGACATCTCATGAAGGTCTTCCCTTCAACTGAAGAAACATCTGTGCTGAATCTGGCTCGCTTGTTAATTAAATCACGCACATCATGTACTAGAGAACGCTGTGAAACATCCTTAACATGCTCTGAGCATTCTGAGCCATTGCTAATAGGACTATTCCCCATTGCGTTAAGCAGATTGAAAACCTTCATCCTTTGTTTTTTTTAGGAAAAGATGTTTGTGGAGACTTAAGACACTCCTGAATTGCACCAGCATCCTCTTCAAACCTTCGTGCCACCAATTCAAAAAAAAAATCTTCATCCCACTGGCGTAGGATTGCTTCCAGCACACATAAAGCTTTGAATCTCACCTGCCAAGCATGTGAGTGTAGTTTTGAGTCCAACACATAGCCAAGGTTATTTGGATCAAGCTTAAGAGCACTTGCTAAAAATGCTTGCAAAAGTTATGTCATTTGCTAATAGATGTTCAGCATATGCCCAGAGAAGTGCATTCCACGAGACTAAGTTTGGCTGAACATCCTCCAATTCCATCAGTTGAAAAAGATTCAGAGCATCCTCACAAAGCCCAGATTCAGCATTGCCAAGGATACCCAGAGATTAGGGCATTCCAAGAGACAACATTTGGTATTGCTAGCTTATCAAACACTTCTTCTGCTTTTGCAAATGCACCACACTTAGCATACATGCTCACCAATCCATTGCCTAGCACAATATCATGAATTTCCATTAGCCCCAGCCTCCAGATCTCAGCATGTCAAACAAGTTCCAAAACAGTATGAACCTTTAGTACCCTTCACTTAATATCAAAAAGATCCACTTATTCCATATGTAAAATTCTTATTTGCAGACTGTAATATAGTTAATACCCATGTCCAATGGCTGACAACATCTAGACAGACACCCTCTAATTACATGTGATGATAAAAAGCAAGTGCCTTGACAAATGATCCATGTTCAGTATAACCTTTTTGGTGGATTCCACATCTCGGATGCGCAGCAGTTCGACAACGACTCATTACGAATAACCCAATTTTTCTTAGACAAGTTGAAGGAATTAGTTTCATCACAAGAGAAGAGCCTATCAATTAGGGATTATGATGTCCAATGCTATGAGGTTCAAGAATTCAATGGGATCTAAGAAAAGTGGATCATTACGAATGCTACGATAAATCAAACTACAAAATCCAATTTCAAATAAAATGAGATTATTTGGATTGTTATCGAGTACAAATCGGAGAAAAAAAGCAATCTATAAAAATTATTCAACAATGTTTGAAATTAATTCCTGGAGGGCCATATGAAAATCTTGAGACTTGATGTTTTTCCCAATGGAAAAATCATGTAGAATGGAATGATTTTGACTATCAATTCATCACAGAAAAATATTCTCCTACCTTTAAATTACCCAAGCATCAGAAGCTCCATGTAGTAAGAGTAGAAGCTCCAAAACAAGAACTAGGAAATTTTCTTGTTGGGTTCTTTCATGGAAGTGGAAAATTTGGTCACCTAGTTTTGTAAATTTACAAATTCTCTGTCAGTTAGTCAAGGGAGTTAAACTAGTTGATATTATGACAATATTAGGTAGTATAGATATTATTATGGGAGAGGTTGATCATCAAAACGATAAGCAATTTAGAATTTTTCGTCGAACTGGTGCTTAAGCTCATTGAAAATTTAAAAATATTGAGAGATTCTATCGAATCAATTTAAATTTTAATCTATAGTTTATTACTTGCTATAGGAGTAACCATAGAAGTGTTAGTAATTGTATGGCTGGAATGAAAAATATATACAAGAGTACAACAACATATGGAGCCCCAGTATGCAGGTCCTTTGGGTATTCTTCAATCCTTATCAGATGGAATGAAGCTTTTAACAAAAGTAGATACTATTTGATCTAGACGTGATACATGTCTATTTAATAAAGGTCCAGCTATAGTAATCGTACCAATCCTCACAAGCTTCACAGTAATACCTTTTGGAAAAGATGTTATTTTAGCTCATCTTGGCACATGTGTCTTTTTCTAGATCCCTGTATCAAGTATTAGCCCCTTAGGCTTCTTGATGGTAGGTTATGGATCAAATAATAAATATTCCTTTTTGGGTGGTCTACAGGTTGCTGCTCAATCCATCAATTACAAAATACCCTTAGGTCTATACATATTGTCAATATTCCTACGTGTAGATTGTCAAATAGAAATGATAAGATCTTTCTAAATACTTTTTACTATTTTATTATTATAAAATAAATAACTATATAATCATCTAGGTGAGATTAAATAGTGTTTTGCAGTGATTCAATCAAATCCCATGTATCAAGTACAGGTGAAAAGGTCCATTTGATGCACTAATTATTTGTTAACATTCTCAAACTTGGGTGGATGGCTAGGAACACAAAAATGTGCAGAAGATTATTAAAAAGAAATAGGTGGAACAAGAGCAAATGAGGAGGAAGTGTGAAACTATTAGAATGATCTAAAAATAAATTGAACCCCCTTGTTTTTTGGATGGAAACTCAATTAGGATAGGAATAACTGATGAGTACCCAATTTTAAATCCCAATCTAGAGCATCTTTTTATCCACTCATATTATGATTATCTAGGATGAAATAATCCTTCTGACAATGTTTTCATTCATTTTTTTATACAAATCAAATAAATGATACTTAAAATCTCTTTGTTAAGATGACTTTATTTTCTATTCAACCTTTGTCTATATCTCTAACAAAATAAAAAGTTATTAGTGAACATTGAGTGGTAGAAATATGTATGAATAAAGGTTTATTAAGAAATATATCTTCTTTTTGTATTGAAAAGAAAGCTAAGAAGATTGAGATGGATCCAAAAACAAATATTCTTTGTGGCGAACGGAATCCCATTGGTTCATATTGGAACTTTCTATGCAATTCCATTATGCTATTAAAATATCGAGCGTGGGTTCCCTCTTGAATAACCAATGAGGAGCCGTATGAATACTTAGCTTCATGTATGGTTTTGATCAGAGACGGTAAAATACAACCAAACTGTCAACTATCCTTATGTGGAGGTCTAAGTACAATTAATATAGTCAACAACCAATCCAAGTATGGTATATTTGGATGGAACATTTGGTGCCAACCTATAGGTTTCATAGCTTTCTTCATTCCTTCATTAGCCGAGTGCGAAAGATTGCCATTTGATTTGCCAAAAGCGGAGGAAGAATCAATAGCAAGTTATCAAACAAAGTATTCAGGAATAACAGATGAGTGACTTACAGGGCCGCCGCGTTTATACAATCGGTTGATCAATGCATTGAGACCGTGCCTCTCTGCATATCGAGTCTCAAGGCCTATCAGATCACGATTTGTAATGGAGTGCTGCAAAGAAAACAAAATGCTAACTGTTAGAAACATGATTGTCAGTACAAATAATATTTCAAAAAAACAAACAAGCAAAACAAAAGAAAAACTTACAAAGTCCTCCAAATATGTCCTGTGGCCCCCACTCCCAAGATGATGGACCACTCTCGCCTTGAGTCGTGCCCTCGCCACCTCGCACTGCTGACTCCAACGTCTTGGAGAATCTATAGCCTCCTCCCTCAGTCAGCGCCAGTCGTCTGCATCTAACCACTCGGGCTTTGCAGCCCCACTTTTGATTGCCTTGCGTGCGTCGGATCGTCTGTGTGACATGTATGCACACATGCAATCCATCATCCAGCCCGTAGAGAATCTATCTACTACGGTTGGCACCAGAAACTCCTCGTGCAAGGATGCTACTATGTAGTCCTTGCTCCCCTCCGGTATGTTCTTCCAATGATCTAGAACGTTGTGCCGAAAAACTTGTTGGCACAACTCTCTCATGCGATCCATCACCCTCCTCCCCTCATCATTCATGATGATGGCTCCTGACCTACTATCGATCAGATATCCATACCCTAGGAGTCTGCATAAGATGGGTCCTCTCCCATCTGCGTCCACGCTCTTGGGCATATCTAGGAGACCCCTCTACATCCGGTGTACCTCACAAACACGTACAAGAGAGTTCAAACCATTGTGACATAAACCATGTCGTAATACAATTAGCAAGCAAATGACTCCATGCACCTGTTCACAATGGGCCGGCAATACAAAGGTGTCGCGCAAATCCGTCCATTTTTTTTTGGAATCTATTTCGAGAAATCTAGATGGACCTCGTCGAACTGTTGCCATAGCTCCTCCAAGTACGACTTTGAACCACTGCACATCAAATAGTATCATGGAGAAGCTAAGATAATCCACTATAATAATACTTTGCAAGTTCCCAAAATACTCCATCTCATCCACAACCGTGTTTGGATCCGTTGCTCATCGCTGGCTCTCTTGCTCGAACCTTACCATGTCACCACAGTCCATTGTGGAGCACATTTTGTCAATATGCTCCACGTGAAAATGTCGACCGCGTGACCATGCTGCACTATATATTTTGTACTGTACATTGAAACACTCAAATTAGATGTCGCATATAAAATTTAGATACGACAGATTCTAAACCCCTCATCACCTTTGGACTACATCCCCTCGAGAATTCCCACTCCTCCATTGAGACCTCTGTCCCTTCGCGAGATACTGCGGTCAAGGCTCCATGCAACCATCGCGTTGACATAAACCACAGCATCTCCTCCATGCCTTCAGGATATCGAATCGGTCAATGACGCATACTACGTCGGAATTCAGCTCGCGCTTTCTCTTGATCTTGCCTTGCAATCTGGTACTTGGCGAGCCACGTCTCCATGGAGGCATGGTGCAACATACAAAAGCGATTCACCTTCTTTTCCATTGAGGCATCCATTCTTTTTTCTATCCCATTTCCAACCACCATATCTCCAGTCAGTCTATTGTCCTTCAGCGTCCATAGCATTTCATTGTCTGGTTCCACCGTTGGTAGCCATTGTGAAATATGCACTAACGCCTCTGACACAAACTAACATTTGGCCATGCTACCTTCTGGCCAAGCTCGTTGTCGCACAAAGCCTTTCAGGGTTTTCATGAAACGCTCCAGGAAGAACATCCATCGCGTATGGACAAGTTAGCAATCTCCACTTCGTCCACAAGATGCACAAGAAGGTGGATTTGTATCGTGAGCATGCTAGTGGGCAGGTATTTCTCAAAGAGACAGACTGTCTCCATTGCTCCTCGCCTTGCGGATTCAATAGAGGACGTCTTAATCTCTTTCTGTGAGATCCATTGCACCAAAGTCGACAACTTGTAAATGGCCCCGCAAATTTCTAGAGTAAGGCATCCTACAATCACGATCAATAGGACAAACTGCCACAAATGAGAAAGCATTTTGAATAATGGCCACTTTCCAAATTGCAAAATGCCCACGCTAATTACAATCCATTTGTAGCACAAACCTGACATATCTTATGCCAATCATGGGATTTTAGCCCTGACAATTGGTCGTCTTTAGAAAATGCGGACCTGAGAGAACCCATCATACCCGTCGGAGTGCGGTAAGACTTGATTACTTGCTTCACAATGAGCTCTTCTTTAGTGGACAAAACCGAAGGAGCGCGAGGAAGCTGCACGCGACCATCAGCACTCGACTGCAGCCAAAGCGCCTCCATCTTACCTACCTCTTTCAAATCCATTCGTGCCCTTATAGTGTCTCTCTTTCCTGTGATGTGGTCCCATAGCAAGCTGCCCACATTCTTGAAAATATGCATGGGATCCAACAAGTGGTTGATCTGTAAGTGGGTCCAATATGGCAACTCATAGAAAACTGAGAACTGTTGCATTCCATTTGGATATGATTCCGCGTGGACCATTTTCAGCTCGTACCAGCTTGCGGCATTCATATGTGTTGGAGGTCATCCAAGGAAACCTTCCCTGAGTTCATGATCCTCTGGCAAGAAAGCAGCGTGTCTTTGATATACCATCTTCTTCATGGTTCATGACCTTCAGGAGTCTAACTATGGCCTACACAGTGGACATGCATGATAACCTAAGGTAATCAGGCTTGTTCCAACACCACAACCTAGTGAATACTTGATTGAATGAGATAAAATATAGATATTTCCAGCGAGAACGGAGGCCTGCTCACTTGAGCACTCTCCCAATCCCGGAAAGTCATTCATCATCCACATGAGAATGGCTCGAATATTGGCTGACCGCCGACCGTCGCGCCTGCTCATATCTCACACAATGACCCCCTTCTCCCACAAAATCTTAAGCTCATCGACTAATGGACGAAGATATACGTCCATATTTTTTACTTTGTAGCAGCCTGGGACGAGCAAGCTAAGGATGAGATGTTCTTTCTTCGTAGAAAGCCATGGAGGGATGTTGTAGTTGACAAGGACTATAGGCCACACACTGTAAGAAGTTGAGCAGCACAGACCGAATGGGTTCACACCATCCATTGCGAGATTGAGCCGAAGTTTCCTTCGCTCTAGCACAAAGCCTGGGAAGGTAGAGTCAATGTGGTTCCATGCACGCGAATCCGCTGATATTCGTTGAACTCCATCCATGGACCTATTCTGCACATGCCATGTTGTCAAGCTCGCCATGCCAGACGTACGAAACATGTGGTTTATGCGGGGGATGAGCAGAAAGTGTCTGAGAAATTTTTGAGGGATGGTTTGCCCTTGCAAGTCGTGTCGATACCTGTGAGTACCACACTTTGGACATGTCTCCATAGTCTCGTATTCTCCTTGAAACAGTATGCAATCATTGATACATGCATGGATGTTATTGTAGTCCATGCCAAGCTTCCGTAAAACATGTCGTGCATCATCACAAGACTCAGGCATGGTATTTGCAGGTGGTAATATATGATATTTCAATAACCTGAAAAAAATCATAAAACACCTTGAAAAAGCACAAATGTTTGTAATAGTGTCAAAAAAAAAATTCAATGAAGCCTATGTGCAAGGTACCTGAATAACTCGGTCACACTCATATCGCTCCACCCGTATTTTGCTTGCACACTTAAGAGAGTGCAAGCAGTGTCTTCAACCGAGATACTCGACACCCATCATATAATGGTATGGATGCTTCCTCTCTAAGCGGATCAGAAGTCTCGACATCCATGGGAATCAATGGATCGATCATTGCCTCCATCTCTGGCTCCAAGATTGTAGGTAGGTCTGGAAGGTTGTCTGTCTCCTCTGGCATTGACGATATAGATTTGCCTTGCGAGTGGTGGATTGGCTCCTGCACTCCATCCACCATATGCTCATGAACTCTTCTAATTGGCCGCAAAGGGTGCACTCCCCCTTGGGACGAGACATCATCTCCCTGGATAGAAAATTTGCCAGCAAGACCCAATCTTATTGTATATGGTTTTCAATTAGCTTGCGAGTACTCCGCATGATTGATATTAACTTCAAATTACCGTTTGCTGAAAATCCGCAATTGCGTGATCAATGATCTTAGATTGAAACTCGCCAAATCGTCGTACGTGTTCTATAGACAATCGGCGTTTTCGTCTAATTGCCAACTTGCATTGAGAGCAAGGACATGGGACACGCTGATTAAGATATGCCTCGTAATCTTGTACAACAAGACCTTCTTCATTTTCCATCTTATCTATATTACAACAAACAATTTAATGACTTGTAATACAATTTGGGAAAACGAGGCCCAAATGGATAGCTTTATGGAGATGTATGTCAAGTTGCAAGTTGACCATAAGCTCTTGCTTGAGAGGTTTTAGCCTCTGCAAGAGATTGAGAAGCAAATTTTGTAAAACATTGAGGTTGATATTGATGCATCCATGGTGTTGAAATCTAAACTTCAAGAGATAAGAAATGCTTTATTGATTGATGTAAAGAATGCATGGGACATAGTAGTTGAGAGATTTATTGATGTTATATCTCGGCTATATACCATGCTCAAGGATTTGTTTGTCCTGCTAGATAATTATTCATTATTGTAAAAAAAAAAACCATTGGTTCATAAGGTTCATGAGTTGAAGACTAAATGTTTGAACTTGACTAAAAGATTGGATAATGCCTTAGATGCTAAAAGGAAAAGTGATGAATATGTTACTTTATCATTGCAACAAAAAGGTTGGTGACAAGGATGCTATGATTAATGAAGTTCTTCACGAGGTGAATATAGAGTTGAAGGGGATGGAACACGATTCTTCTTTGGGATTTAGTGGTGATCAGTCAATTATTGAGGTGTCTTCTTGTATGGCCATTATACCTTATATACCTAGCTATGGTCTCTAGGTTATGTACTTTGAGTATCTTAGAGGGGCTCTACTAGGATTACTTAATTATACAACTGCACTAGAGGGCTTTGAGTATAAGTAATCTTAGTCAACAAAATTTATGAGCATCATTGAGGATCTCTTAGTCTAATAATAAATCAGTCTCAAGAAAAAGCATCTTAGTAATGTGGTTTTTTTGTCCTAGGTCCATGTATAAAAATTAATGCCATCTATGAAATTTATCAACTATAGTTATAAAACTTGTTCCAATCAATTCTACTCATAGTCATAACATTTGAAGAAAATATCCTATGCTCAATTTAAGGGATTCTTCTTCTATAGCAATACTTTTGGGTTCATTTTGATGAAGTACCATAATGACCATTAGCTAGGGTATCATTTTCTTTTAGTCCTTCCATTGACTAGTAGGCATGATTACTAATTTCTTATGCCTATAAAGGTACCTATCTTCCCCGGTTTGTTTTGAGATGAGGGAATCTCAAGTTTTGTAAGGGGAAGATAATGTAACGTCCCACGGGATAAAACCCCCCCTATCGTTTCTCACAGTTGGCGGGAGGGGGAAAGGATGATATCGACAAGGAAGCTACATGCATAGTTGACAAAGATGAAGGAAGAGATTAAGTATGAGCTCGACCGGAGCTAGAGGTGACGTAAGAAAAGTTGATGATAATGACGAGGAAATCCCTCAAGCTAAGGATGATAATGAGTCACCTCACTCTCCCTCCCATTGCCGCATTCTGTCCTAATCATACCCCTTCTTCCCACTATAAATCCCCCCCCCCTCGCAATCATAATGAAGGGACATAGGAATCCTTAGAGGAGGCAACGACATGTTGTAGAAAAAGAGGGAGAGAGAGAGGAGAAGAAGAGGAGGAGAAAAAGAAGAAAAGGAAGAGAGACACAAGAAGAGGAGGGAAGAAGGCAAGAAGAAGAAGAAGAGAGAGGGAGAGAGAAAGGAGAAGAAAAGAGAGAAAGAAGAAGAAGACAAGGAGAAGAAGAGGGAGAGGGAGGGAGAGGAGTAGAGACATGAGAAGATAGGGAGACAAAAAAATAAGGAGAAGAAGAAGAAAAAGAAGAAGAGGGAGAGAGAGAGAAAGAAGAAGAAGAGGGGGAGAGAGAGAGAGAGAGAGAGAGATTCTTTCCTTTTCCCTCTGAAGAGGGTGGCCACAGGCATCTTTTCACCCTGTAGCCATGAACCTATACCCAACTGGCATGATTGTTCCACGCATGAAAACTCAACTGTCTCCCCAATTGACTCCACTACTCGAGCACAAAGTGCAGAAATCTTGCACCAATCGCAAAGATTAGGGATGGCCCCAAAGTGGAAAATGACACGGCGGATGGAAACCTCACAATGAGCAATGAAGCCTCGCATAAGGACATCACTGCCAATCCGCATGTGATACTGGTCGTAAGTAATATATTTTCAAGTTAATAGATGCTTGCTTTGATTTCACACATGAGATGCACTATACCCATGTTATGCCATACGGGAATAGGACATTAAAAATGATAAACTACATCACAATTGTTTGAAGGATTGAATCTGCCAAATGCGCATGACCAAAGAAGTCAATTGTATTTAGATACCACGCCATGAATTCATAAACAACATTTAAGGCTTCAAGCATGTCCTCGAAATACTCAGGGAAGTTACTACATATATACCCTCTACATTGCGTATGTCCTATTTATAAATATCCTTATCTGTGATTTTTTTAAAAATAAAACATAACCCTTTTATATTCAATTTGTAAATAACCCCTATATATTACACCTTTTTGTATGTAAATAATGTATAAAATGGTATTTTAAAAATACATTATTTTGAACCCACGTGATACACACATATATTCATGAGTAACTTACCCATGTCGCAATAGTAGATGTGTTTTCCTTGCCTTGAAGGTAGATGTTGCAACTTGCATGCCTAAGGAATTGCATGGCAAACAACTTAGTCTAGAAAAGAATCATTATCGAAGCTGTAGACCATTGTCCAAGCTCTCATTAATAGCATATATTTGATAGATTAGGAGTCTTAATGTTACATGTAGTTAACACAAACGGCGATCATAAGGGGTAAAATTGAGATACCTTGACATCCGTCGAATAGCTACAATGTTATCAAACCAATTAAGGGACTAGAATGGATAAAAAAACTCTAGGCCTCAAAGACTAATGAAGAGCTCAAGTGTTAGGATACCCTAAGTCAAAGGAAAGGTCAATGCTTTTGTACTCAAGAAGGTTTGGTTATCAATCAAACTAAGGCATTATTAGAACTCATGTCTTGAATAGTGTTGAAACTTTGATATATGTCCTAGCCGTATGGAGAAAGTGTTAAGTAAATTTTGCATGGAATAACTTAGATCCCAAGGGGGAGAGTAAATACTCGATGGAAAGGTTATCGTGACTCCTCTTGCAATGTTGGAAAGGGATACCATTGTTTTTGTTGAAAGATCAAATAAGTCCTAGATGCTTTTTTTTGCATTAAAATGAATATTGGAATGTGATCTAGATGATTATTCCAAGCGCTTGTGTTTGATGGTAAATGCATGGCCCAGGTCAGTGATGACAAGTTGGCATGGAAACATAAATGAATGTTTTTCTAGAAGATGATATTAGGCTGATTGCCCTGATTGTGCTTGATTCTTAATTGGATCAATTAAGGAAGGATATTTTGTGTGGATGGATCATCTCCTAGGTCACACCGCGTTTCAACCCCAGAGGGCACTACTCGATTTATGAGTTGAAGGTCGAGTGGTGAGAAAATGTCAACCACAGAAAGTGTATCTCACTTCTAGGTCACTTGGGGTCAGTGGAGCTCCAGACACCCCTTGTCAATTGTCGTGAGCCCAACCTCTCGAGGCGTTGGAAGATCATATTCTAGATACTAGATAGAAATTATGGATCCATGCGATTTGGACCAGTTACTTCTGTAGAGCACAAGGGGTACTTCTATTGTAGAGAAGGGAATATATAATTTCTCATGTATGGGCAGGAGAAAAAGATCAATTGAAAAATAAGTTAAGGAACTTGCTTGTCAAAAGGAATGCTCACACTGGTTTCGTGTCTGTGCTATACGTTACGCAAACAAACCCTGTTCCTTGAGAGGCTTAATTAAGGAAGCTGATTTTAAATGTCATACATAAATGTGGTATGACCTATTTATGAAACTAAAACTATTAAGTGAAGCGAGTGGGTAGAACCCCGACCAGTAGGGTGGTCCCAGAGAACTAGGGGGACTTTTAAGAAGGATTATCTTCATTCGACCTTTAGGTATGGTTAGGTTAGAACCCAAATCATATTGTTTTAGGAGAATGGGATGGGAGTATACCCTACGGGAAGAGAGGTTTAGCGGCGCATCCCTCTCGTTTCCCATTTTCTTTGAACCAAGTGTGGGATGGATCTGCTTCAGATTGGGTAACTCTGCATAAAGTAGGATGTCCAGGTGCCGACGCTAGAATGTCGATAGGAGACCTTGGCCACTAGGAACGTGGATTTCAGGGCAATCCTAATGGGTTCGACTGCGAACATTCCATTGCGAGGCAAACTCGAGAAATCCTAGGTGATATACCCTCGAACATTCCATGGAAGTGTGGGGCGGCGATCCTTAGATTTGTTTCTTGATGGACCACTATAATGTGCTTGGATACTCAATAGGAGGGCATGCTACGATTGGTATCAGAGCAAAACTTCGTAATGATATGGGATCGATTTATGTATGGTTCATAGACATATCTTAAGAAGAGTAACCTAAATGGTATGGCTTGATTGCCAAGCACTTTTTGCACCCTTGAATGTTGACATGCAAGAGAAGAAATTCCTTCTCAAGAAAATTAAGGCACCCGAGTTTGAAGGATAGGGATAGAATACACAGCAGAGGTGCAGATATGGATTGAATTTATGGATGACTATTTTCCTCCTTCAAGAACCGCTTTCTCCAATCAAGCAATGATAGCCAAACTTAGGTTCCTTGGCCACACTACTCGGGTAGATCTAATAGAATAAGTTTTTGTTTCAAAAGACCACATACTTATGAATGATCAAAGTAGCACAGCAAACGCATGGTAGGTCTTAATCCACAAGCCTTGAACCCCATTAGTGCTTTTCATCCCCAGTTTCTTCCAAGATGAGGACATCTCGAGTTCTTTAAGGGGGAGAAAATGTAACATCCCACGGACTAAAACCCCCATGTTGTCGCTGGCAAATGGTGGGAGGGGGAAAGGATGACATCGACGAAAAAGCCATATGCATAGTTGCTAAAGATGAAGAAAGAGATGAAGTATGATTTGGATGGGAGCGTGGAGGCGACGTCAACAAAGTTGACGATAATGAGGAGGAAATCCATCAAGTAAGGACAATAATGAGCGACCTCACTCCCCCTCCCAGTGCTGCATTTCTCCCTAATAATATGACCCCTTCCCACTATAAAACCCCCCCCCCCCCCCCCCCCCCCAAATTGTAATGAAGGGAGATAGGAAGCCTTGGAGGAGGCCATGACACGCTGGATAAAAATAGGGAGAGAGAGAGAGGAGAGGAAGAGGAGGAGAAGAAGAAGAAAAGGGAGAGAGAGAGAAAAGAAGAAGAGGGAAGAAGGCAAGAAGAAGAAGAAGAGAGAGGGAGAGAGAAAGGAGAAGAAAAGAGAGGAAGAAGAAGAAGGGAAGGAGAAGAAGAAGAAGAAGAAGAAGAGGAAGAGATAGAGGAGAAGAGGAAAAGAAGACGAAGAAGAAGAGGGAGAGGGTGGGAGAGAAGGAGAGAGGTGAGAAGATAGGGAGACAAAAAAGAAAGGAGAAGAGGGAGAAGAAGAAGAAGAGGGAGAGAGAAAGAAAGAAAGAAGAAGAGGGAGAAAGCAAGAGAGAGAGAGAGAGAGAGAGAGAGAGAGAGAGAGAGAGAGAGAGAGAGAGAGAGAGAGAGAGAGAGAGAGAGAGATAGATAGAGAGGTTCTTTCCTTTCCTCTCTGAAGAGAGTGGCCACACACATCTTTTCCCCCCATAGCCACCAACCTATACCCGTTGGGTAGGATTATCCACCACATGCAAACTCAACTCTCTCCCCAACGCACCCCACTACTGGAGCACAAAGTGCGGAAATCTTGCACCACTCGCAAAGATTAGGGATGGCCCCTCAGTGGAAAATGATGCAGCAGATGGAAACCTCACAACGAGCAACAAAGCCTTGCACAAGGAAATCACTGCCAATCCGCATGCGATACCCTTCGTAAGTTATATATTTTCAAGTTAATAGACCCTTGCTTTGATTTCCCACATGAGATGCATTAGACCCATGTTATGCCATACGAGAATACAATATTAAAATCGATAAAGTGCATCGCAGTGTTCGAAGGATTGAATTCCCCAAATGTGCATGACCAAAGAAGTCAATTGTATTTAGATACCATGCCATGAATTCATAAACAACATTTAAGGCTTCAAGCATGTCCTTGCAATAGTAGGTGCATTTTCCTCACCTTGAAGGTAGATGTTGCAACTTGCATGCCTGAGGAGTTGCATGGCAAATAGCTTAGCCTAGAAAATAATCGTTATCAAAGCCCTAGACCATTGTCCAAGCTCATGTTAATACCTTATGTTTGATAGATTAGGAGTCTTCATCTTGCACATAGTTAACACAAATGACAATCATAAGGGCTAAAATTGAGATACCTTGAGATCCATCCGATAGCTATGATGTTATCAATCCAATTCACAGACTGGAATAGATACAAAGAACTCTATGCGTCAAAGGCAAATGAAGAGCTCAAGAGTTAGGAAACCCTAAGTCAAATGAAAGGTTGATGCTTCTGTATTCAAGAAGGTTCGATTATCAATCAAAGTAAGGAATTATTTGAAATCATGTCTTGAGTAGTGTTGAAACTTTGACATATCTCCTAGCCGAATGGAGAAATTGTTAAGTAATTTTTGCATGGAATTGCTTAGATCCCAAGGGGGAGAGTCAATATGCAATGGAAAGGTTACTGTGACTCCTCCTGCAATGTTGAAATGGGATACCATTGTTTTTGTTGAATGATCAAATAAGTCCTAAGTGTTGTTTTTTGCATTAAAGTGATTATTGGAATGTGATCTGAATGATTATTCCAAGTGCTTATGTTTTATGGTAAATGCATGGCACGGGTCAATGATGACAAGTTTCCATGGAAAGGTAAAGGAATGTTTTCTTGGAAGAGGATATTAAGGTGATTTCCTTGTATATGCTTGATTCTTAATTGAATCAATTAAGGAAGGATATTTTGTGTGGGTGGATCATCTCCTAGGTCACACCGCCTTTCAACCCAAGAGGGCATTGCTCGATTCATGAGCCAAAGGTTGAGTGGTGAGAAAAGGCCAACCACGGAAAGTGTATCTCACTCCTAGGCCACTTGGGGTCTTAGTGCAACTCCGGACATCGCTTGTCGATTGTCATGAGCCCAACGTCTCGAGGCGTTGGAAGATCCTATTCTAGATACTGGATGGAAATTATGGTGCCATGTGATTTGGACCAGTTACTTTTGTAGGGCACAAGGGGTACATCTTTTGTAGAGAAGGGAATATATAATTTCTCCTGTATGGGCAGGAGACAAAGTGCTATTCAAAAATAAGTTACACAACTTGCTTGTCAAAAGGAATGCTTACACTGCTTTCGTGTGTGTGCTGTACATTACGCAAACAAACCTTGTTCCCTGAAAGGCTTAATTAAGGAAGCTTATTTTAAATGTCATACATAAATGTGGTATGACCTATTTATAAAACTAAAACTATTAAGTGAAGCGGGTGGGTAGAACCCCCGACCAGTAGGGTGGTGTCAAAGAACTAGGGGGCCTTCTAAGAAGGATTATCGTTGTTCTACCTTTAGGTATGGTTAGGTTAGAGCCTAGGTTAGAGCCCAATTCATATTGTTTTAGGGGAACCGGATGGGACTATACCCTACGGGTAGAGAGGTTGAGCGACGCCTCCCTCTCATTTTCCATTTTCTTTGAACAAAGTGTGGGACACATCTGTATCAGATTGGGTAACTCTGCGTAAAGTAGGATGTCCAGGTGCCGACGCAAGAATGTCGACAGGAGACCTTGGACAGTAGGAACATGGATTTCAGGGCAATCCTAATGGGTTCAGCTATGAACATTCCATTGCGAGGCAGACTCAAAAAATCCTAGGTGATATACCACGGAACATTCCATGGAAGTGTGGGGCGGCGATGCTTAGATTTGTTTCTTGATGGACTACTAAAATGTGCTTGCATACTCGATAGGCAGGTATGCTACAATTGGTATCAGAGCAAAACTTTGTAATGATATGGGATTGATTTATGTATGGTTCATAGACATATCTTAAGAAGAGTAACCTAAATGGTATGGCTTGATTTTTAGGAACTTTTTGCACCCATGAATATTGACATGCAAGAGAAGAAATTCCTTCTCAAAAAAATTAACACACCCGAGTTTGAAGGATAGGGATAGACTTCACAGTAGAGGTGCAGACATGGATTGAGTTGATGGATGGCTATTTTCCTCCTTCAAGAACCGCTTTCTCCAATCAAGCAATGATAGCCAAACTTAGGTTAGTTGTCCACACTCGGGTAGATCTAATAGAATAAGTTGTTGTTTCAAAAGAACACATACTTATGAATGATCAAAGTAGCATAGCAAATGCATGGTAGGTCCTAATCCACAAGCCTTGAACCCCATTAGTGCTTGTCATCCCCAGTTTCTTCTGAGATAAGGACAGCTTGAGTTCTTTAAGGGGGACAAAATATAACATCCCACGGACCAAAACCCCCATGTTGTCGCTGACAGATGGCGGGAGGGGGAAAGGATGACATCTACAAGGGAGCTACATGCATAGTTGCCAAAGATGAAAAAAGAGACGAAGTACGAGATCAAGGGGAGCGTGGAGACGACATCAACAAAGTTGACGATAATGAGGAGGAAATCCATCAAGTAAGGACAATAATGAGCGACCTCACTCCCCCTCCCAGTGCTACATTTCTCCCTAATAATATGACCCATTCCCACTATAAACCCTGATGGGACCTAAAACAGGCCGGCACTGGCTCATGCACTAGCCGGACCTCTATCATGCGCTCAACAACCCCACGGCCTCGCGGCCAGGAGCGTGGATGACGCATATATCATCTTCTTAAACATCTTGCGTTTGTATTACGTTTTGTAGTCCAACTCTAACCCAATACAAAAAGACAAGTTTAGTTGGTGTGTCTTATTACATTTTCCATTGATATCTCAAAAACACCCAATTTTTCCATATTTTGCATATTTACGGGTTTTTCACTACTAATTTCATCCACAACACTTATGATTTTCTGATTTTCTAAGCATAAACAATTGAAAGACATTGCAAATAACATTATAATGCATAATCATCTCATGGGAACAAGTATTCATGAAGCAAATTGCATAAAAACACCATTTTCCTTTGTAAAAATGAGATTACCATTCTTTGCGGGTTGCGGGTTTTTATTTGCCGTATCTCGGGACTGATTTCCAGCCACCATTAATGCTCATGACAGTCCAAAATCAGCAATCTTCCATCTTCTTACACCACGGAGCAATCCGGTCTTCATTGGACAAGCATCCACCATCCATTCTTCTTCTTCTTCTTCACCACATGAATTTGCCTTTAGGGGAGAGAGAGAGAGGAGAGAGAAAGACTAGATTTCCATCTCATCATTCAGGCCACCAATGGAGGAGTGAAGACAGGCGATAGAGTCCACAAACAGAGGGGAATGAAGCCCCATAATCCATTAGGCAGGGTATGTGTAAGCTGCATGATGCCCTCCATCCATTCATGGCGCAAAATTCAGCGTTGTTCTTCCTCCATGTTTTCTTCTCCTTCCCACGATTTTTCATCCATAATGCATGCCTTTTGGTTGGGGGAGTTAAAATTCCCCCAAAGGGCACCCCCCTTTGGTCCATGTTGTGGCCACCCTTTCAAATCTTGACCAATTCTTGGCCCCTTCCCCGTCCGGACTCGGAATTGAGCTCTGAAAAATCTTGGCCGTCCGGCTCGGCATCCTGCATTGACCGGTAACTTGTGTCGACCCGCACGACTGTCTGAAAAATTATGAAAAATCAACAAGTGTCGCTCGGGTGCCTTTAAAGCATTTTGGCGCTTAAAATCATCCTAGATCAAGCTGCCGCCTTCGACGTTGAATATTTTTCCCTTGATATTCGTAATTTTTAGCTATTTTTAAGCACTTCTCGGCACCAAAATTCCGCTCTCAAACCCCCCCTCCACCCCCCAAATTGTAATGAAGGGAGATAGGAAGCCTTAGAGGAGGCCATGACACGCTGGAGAAAAATAGGGAGAGAGAGAGTAGACAAAGAGGAGGAGAAGAAGAAGGAAAGGGAGAGAGAGAGAAAAGAAGAAGACGGAAGAAGGCAAGAAGAAGAAGAAGAGAGAGGGAGAGAGAAAGGAGAAGAAAAGAGAGGAAGAAGAAGAAGGGAAGGAGAAGAAGAAGAAGAAGAAGAAGAGGAGGAAGAGAGAGAGGAGAAGAGGAAAATCAGAGGAAGTAGAAGAGGCAGAGGGTGGGAGAGAAGGAGAGAGGTGAGAAAATAGGGAGACAAAAAAGAAAGGAGAAGAGGGAGAAGACGAAAAAGAGGGAGAAAGAGAGAAAGAAAGAAGAAGAGGGAGAAAGCAAGAGAGAGAGAGAGAGAGAGAGAGAGAAAGAGAGAGAGAGAGAGAGAGAGAGAAAGAGAGAAAGAGAGAGAGAGAGATATTCTTTCCTTTCCCTTTCTGAAGAGGGTGGCCACACACATCTTTTCCCCCCATAGCCACCAACCTATACCCGTTTGGAAGAATTATCCCCCACACGCAAACTCAACTCTCTCCCCAACAGACCCCACTACTGGAGCACAAAGTGTGGAAATCTTGCACCACTCGCAAAGATTAGGGATGGCCCCTAAGTGGAAAATGACACACGTAGATGGAAACCTCAGAACGAGCAACAAAGCCTTGCACAAGGAAATCACCACCAATCCACATGCGATACCGGTCGTAAGTTATATATTTTCAAGTTAATAGACGGCTTGCTTTGATTTCCCACATGAGATGCATTAGACCCATGCTACACCATACGAGAATACAACATTACAAATGATAAACTGCATTGCAAGTGTTCGAAGGACTGAATTTCCCAAATGCGCATGACCAAAGAAGTCAATTGTATTTAGATACCATGCCATCAATTCATAAACAACATTTAAGGCTTGAAGCATGTCCTCGCAATAGTAGGTGCATTTTCCTCACCTTGAAGGTAGATGTTGCAACTTGCATGCCTAAGGAGTTGCATGGAAAGCAGATTAGTCTAGAAAATAATCGTTATCAAAGCCCTAGACCATTGTCCAAGCTCACGTTAATAACTTATGTTTGATAGATTAGAAGTCTTCATCTTGCACATAGTTAACACAAATGACAATCATAAGGGCTAAAATTGAGATATCTTGAGATCCATTACAAACAACTCTACGCGTCAAAGGCAAATGAAGAGCTCAAGAGTTAGGAAACCCTCAGTCAAACGAAAGGTTGATGCTTTTGTACTCAAAAAGGTTCGATTATCAATCAAAGTAAGGAATTATTTGAACTCATGTCTTGAGTAGTGTTGAAACTTTGACATATCTCCTAGCCGAATGGAGAAATTGTTTAGTAATTTTTGCATGGAATCGCTTAGATCTCAAGGGGGAGAGTCAATATGCGATGGAAAGGTTATCGTGACTGCTCCTGCAATGTTGAAACGGGATACCATTGTTTTTGTTGAATGATCAAATAAGTCCTAAGTGCTTTTTTTGCATTAAAGTGATTATTGGAATGTGATTTGAATGATTATTCCAAGTGCTTATGTTTGATGGTAAATGCATGGCACAGGTCAGTGATGACAAGTTTCCATGAAAAAGTAAAGGAATGTTTTCTTGGAAGATGATATTAGGCTGATTGCTTTGTATATGCTTGATTCTTAATTGAATCAATTAAGGAAGGATATTTTGCGTGGGTGGATCATCTCCTAGGTCGCACCGCATTTCAACCCAAGAGGGCACTGCTCGATTCATGAGCCGAAGGTCGAGTGGTGAGAAAAGGCTACAACAGACAGTGTATCTCACTCCTAGGTCACTTGGGGTCAGTGGAGCTTGGGACACCCCTTGTCAATTGTCATGAGCCCAATGTCTCGAGGCGTTGGAAGATCCTATTCTAGATACTGGATGGAAATTATGGTGCCATGTGATTTGGACCAGAGATCATATTGTCTCATAGCCATCTCGATTCTCAATGAGAGAGCAAGTACTATTTTTCCATGCCCTCAAAGATAGAGGGGAAACAATGTTATCAAGCTCTTCCTGTTAGATAGAAGGTTGATACAAGCTTGAGCACATGCTTAAGCTATGTCCCATTATCTTGCCAAGTTTTCTTCCTCTATGTCTCAAAGACTTCTCACAAAGTCATATGAAACATAGAAGGCTCCTATAGTCTTGACCACATGCTCAAGCTCCCACTAAAATACATCTAAAAGAGAAATGAAGTCCATATAAAAAAGACAGTGTTAATTCCAACTTGAGCATGTGATCAAGCTCAACGAGAAAGGGAAAACTATCATATTTCCCATAGAGATGGAGGGAAACAATATTACCAAGCTACTCCTCGATGAATAGTGGATCTAAGCTCAAGAGCATGTTGTCCCATAGCCATCTCAATGAGAGAAGAGGTAATATTATTCCATGACCTCAAAGGTAGAGGGGAAACAATACTATCAAGCTCTCCCTAGTAGATGGAGGGTTGATGTAATCTTGAGAGAAGAGGCACTATTTTTGGATGACCTAGAGGGAAAACAATACTATCAAGCTCTTCTCAGTAGATTTAGGTTGATGCAAGCTTGTGCATGTGCTCAAGCCATGTCCCATTATCTTGCCAATTTTCTTTCCTCTATGTCTCAAAGACACCTCAAAATCATATGAAACATATAAGGATACTATAGGCTTGATCACATGCTAAAGCTCCCTCTCAAATACACCTAAAAGAGAAAGGAAGTCAATATTTAAAAAATAGTGTTGATACCAGCTTAAGTAGTCTCAATGAGAGAGGATAAATTATTTTTCCATGCCCTCAAAGGAAAAGGGGGAATCCCTATTAACAAGCTCCTTCCCCATAAGGAGAGGGTTGATACGATCTCAAGCACATGCTCAAGCTGTGTCCCAACAACAACTTTTATTTGCATAATAAAGAGAGGGTTAATACTAGCTCAAGGTCTATATAAGCTTGAGCACATGCTGAAGCTCCATCTCATTATCTTGCCAAGTTTCCCTTCCCCATTTTTCAAAGATACATTGAAGTCATATGAAATACAAAAGTCTTCTATAAGCTTCATCGTGTGCTCAAGCTTGCTCTCAAATACAACTAAAAGAAAAAGGAAGTCTATACTAAGAATATGGTGTTGATACTAGCTTGAACACCTTCTCAATCTTAGTGAGAGAGGGGAAACTACTGAGTTTCCCTTAGATATGAAGGGGAAACAATATTACCAAGCTCCTCTCTGTAGTGAAGGGTGGATCCAAGTCTGAGTACAGTGTCTCATAGCCATCTCAGAGAGTGAAGAGAAACTACTTTTCCATGCCCTCAAAGGAAGAGGGGGGAACCTTCTTAGCAAGAATACTAGCAAGCTCTATCATCTCACTTTCTTTCCAAGCTCCTTTCCCTCCAACTTAAATAGAGGATTGATACAAGCTTGACCAAACCTTAGCATGTAACTATATTGCCAAGCTCCTTTCCCTCCCACTTAAATAGAGGGTTGATAAAGGCTTGAGCATGATGAAGATTTTTTTGAGAGGTACCTCAAACTCGTTTCAAAGTGAGAGAGGATTGATATAAGTATAACCATGTGCTCAATCTCAAATATAGAGGGGAAACAATATTATCAAGCTCCTTTACAATAGAGAGAGGGTGGATACAATCTTGAGCATGTGCTCAAGCTCTATCCGAAAGATGTATCAAAGACACATAAAAGTGGACAGGTTCTATATAGATGCGAGCACATGCTCCAGTTGAGTCCCATTATCTTGCCAATTTTCCCTCCCTTGTGTCTAGAAGACACCTCCAAGTCATGTGAAACACAAAAGGCTACTATAGGCCTAATCACGTGCTCAAGCTCCTCTCAAATACATATAAAAGAGAAAGGAACTCAACACAAAAAAGATAGAGTTGATACTGCCTTGAGCACATGTTCAAGGTTTTCCCTAAAGACTACTCAAAGCCACATAAAAATGGAGAGGATCCATATAAGCTTGGAAACATGCTTAAGTTATGTCATGTTATCTTGCTAAGTTTCCCTCCCTTGCATCTCAAAAACACCTCAAATTTTTATGAAATACAAAAGGCTGCTATAGGCTTGATCATATGCTCATGCTCCCTCTCAAATACATCTAGAATAGAAAGGAAGTCAATATAAAAAAGACATTGTTGGTACCATCTTGAGCACGTGCTCAGGCTCAATGAGAGAGGGGGAAACTATGGTTTCACCATCAACAGAGGCAGATGGGAAACAATATTACCAATCTCCTCCTTTCCAAAGATGTTTGATACAAGCTTGAGCATGTGCTCAAGCTTTGTCCTAAAGAGACCTCAACTTCACATAAAAGAGACCTCAAACTCCCATTATCTCAGCAAGTTACCATCCCTTGTGTGCTACAAACACCTTAAAGTCATATCAAACAAAGAATATTTCCGTCATATGACTTCCCTTTTTATATTTTAAATTTCCATAGGCAAAGCTTACATAATTGACATTATTTGTGCAACAAGTATTAGAAAAGTCAAGTGGATGTGAGTCATAAGGAACATGGGTATAAGAAGATGTCTGGCGTTTGATGGAAAATGTGTTTGATTACTAGCATTCCACCCCGCATAATTGACTTTCCATAATTCACAAGTGCAAAGAGTTCATGAAACTAGGCACATTTTGGTTCCTCTCTAGTCCTTGTGCATAGAAAACCATTATCTATTGATGCATAACCTTTGACACATACCTCACACCTTGCACTACAAATAAGGTTTGCATAATGGATCACTGTAGCCATACATCTTAGGTCACTTATGTTAGATATCAACTTCCACAAATGAATTAGGGCTGCACCTTTTGCATTTATTTAGAATTATTTCATAAGACATTGTATTGCTAGTAGTGGAAGTCTAAAGACCACAAGAGTTTGCAATGTTTCCATGAGGAGCAAGTTGAAAATGGCTAGCATGGGAAAAAAGGGGATGTTTTCTTGTAGTGGATATCTTCATGTGGACCCAACGGAACCCCGTTTATAGCTAGCGTGGGTAAAAAAGAGATATTATTTTCTTGATAATGGATCTCTTACTACTAACTTGACCAACATATGCATGAATTGACAACCCATCTAGCCACCTCAAAGACAAAATTTCAACCATTGGACCACATGTATCTAGTAAGAAGAGCTCGAGTGTGTACCATGCAAGCATCACCCAAGCACTTTGATGTTCTCAAGCTTAGCATAGATGATACATGTTGGGGGTTTACTATCAAGGGTTTAGGGATATAGGATTTAGGGTTTATCACTTAAGGTTTAAGGTCTAAGGTTTAGGGTTTTTAGGTTTTGAAAGGGTAAGATAATAAATGTATATCTTAAAACTAGAATGCTTAAGATGCTACTAATAGATAAATTAATATTGAGCTAACGTTAGTCTTATCTAATCTAGTATTAGTTGAACTAACATAAAAGCCAAATGAATAAAATGACACTAATGTAAAAGTAATGACAATTAAACAAATGTAAATCAAACTACTATTGGTTTAACTACTAATATTAAACTAGCATTTGTCAAACTTCATGCACATAAAAACTAATGTTAGTTAGTTTTTATGCTCAAATAGCTTACTAAAAATGTTTAATTAAGAAAAACCTTGCCCATTCTAGCACGACCCTGGTCTTCTCTATTCATGATTTCATAACAGACCTTCCCAAATGAGACAAATATGACAGTATTCTTGTTGTGGTAGATAGGTTCACAAATAGGCATAGCTATTGCTAGACTCTTTTTCAGATTCATTTTCAAATTACATGGACTCTTAGACAACATCATCAACGATAGGGATCCCCAATTCATATCTAGTTTTTGGAAGAGCCTTCGCAACCTCCTTGGAGTCCAAGTTAAGTTGGACTTGGGAGATTTCCAAATTCTCTAATATGGTGCTAATTCTTGCTCATGCCATATGGATCCACACTCCATGCAAATGCATTGTTAACTAGACATCCTTGAGTTAGAATTTCCATGTCATCATAGAACCTTCTAGAATATTGCCATGGCATTGCTTGCATTATCGATGATGTCATCATGGAACATTCTAGAAGATCTTTACCCACCCTCTACAACCTATAAAAGGAGGGGTTTAGCATATAGCTCCTTAGTTTTGCTAATGCTAGACTTGGGAGCTCAAGGAGTCGAGATCTCCAGTAAGTAACTTTCAAATTCAATTCTAGTTCTTGTCTAGTCATGGTATCTAGTCTTGTCTTGTCTTCCATTATACTCATGTTGTCTCGTCACCTTGTAATCTCATAGTACAAGATCTTGTCTAGTATTATCTTGTATCTTGTTCATCCCCATTGAGAGGGAGATCTTGTAATTTTGATATTTTGTATTCATACCTACGATCTTGGGTCTTGAGATCCTTCATACCCTATCAAGTCAAATTGTCTATACCTCCTGTCGTCCCGGGTTGTGGGATTTTTCATATCTTGTTATCATTATGCCTTTGTGCCCCTACATGGGATTATCTTATAATTAGAATTCTTGTAACAAATCCCATATCAAGTCTAGTCTCATGAGCATAGTCTACTGCTCCCATAACAATGTAAACCTATAACTTGTTGGAATTACCATCAGCCACCCACTAGGACCCATGACTCGCTATATCCAAAACAATAAGAATTGACCTCATCCAATACAAGTGACCCTCAATACATTGAGTGTAACTTTACTCACATGTATTGATATTTTCCTAAAATATTATACACTTGATAGCACACAAAATTAGTCCATGGGATGTAACATCTCAATTTGAAGGGTCAAGGCTATAACCATCAATTCCAAAAATGAAGAGCTGATAGCACCTGTATACCTTAGGGTCAAGCTAACTACAAACTGAGGGAACATCATCCAGGCCCAAATTGATGAAGGAGTCGATTATAACATCCTTACCTATGAAGCATGCACGCAAATCAACACAAACAACTCGAACTTGTGTCAACCAATGCAACAATCAACTCATACGAGGGATCTCCATATCCTCTCTCAAGAAAATGCATAATATTTAATGACCTTGGAAATTGAAGGCTTGCCCATCATGTTTTGCACTTCCAATTTAATAAGATGTAAGGAAGGAAATCCTACTTCAAAGACCTTTTGATATGCAACCAAATGCAAAGTGGACTATAAAGCACTTCGGATACACTTGATTCTCCCATGTAATAAGTTAAATAGAGATTTCAACAAAGAAAACATTGATTCTCCCATGTAATAAGTTAATTAGAGATTTCAACAAAGAAAACCTTGTTGACTCTCAAGGGAAGATCAAGAGACCTATCTCTCAGAGGCCCTAGTGAGAGGACAACAAGGAAGTTCTTAAAGAATTGTTCAAATCACAAGAAAATGTGAGTATCACTCATAGGAATCGTCCTAGTCTAAAGTTGCTAAAATCCACAAAACAACCTCTAGGAGTACCAAGAAAAGACCCCTACACTATAGGAATCAAAGGTCTTGCAAACATTATCATCAACATCAATGAAGAGTCAACATAGTGTGTGATGGGTAGTCAACATAGTGTGTGATGGGTCTCCAAATTGTTATACATACTCAAGGGTATTACGCATGAACTCGATGAATTTTATTGCCT
This sequence comes from Lygodium microphyllum, assembly GCF_053477565.2. Lineage (NCBI taxonomy): Eukaryota > Viridiplantae > Streptophyta > Polypodiopsida > Schizaeales > Lygodiaceae > Lygodium > Lygodium microphyllum. The sequence continues at coordinate 98,792,851 of NC_141146.1, read as the reverse complement.
AAAAAATCCAGACCACCATCTCTATTGATCATAGCCCAAGTCTCACCTAAAGTAAAGAAATGAAGAAAAATATTCAAATGTAGATCAAATTCTAGGACTAAAACCAATAACGAGACTTAATCCAATCAAGTTAGAGACCAAAAATGCCAAATCTTGTCAATCAACAAAAGACTCTTGAGTTTGCATTGACTAAGGTGCAACAACATAAGGGAGTTGTTGGTATATATGAGAAGGTGACTATTCTTGAAACGACATTAGCACAAATGAGAAGCATAAAGAAACGTCCTCCTAGTGACACTATTTAAGCTTATAAAGAAAGTCCTAGGAAGGACGCAAGCAATCCACCTATAATTTCCAAGTAATAACCCAAGGTAGTTACTAGTACTTGTGAGGATCTAAAATCTCCCATAGCCAAAGCACCTCTATCCATGAAGCAAAAACCAAAGGTCTAGTAGTAGTGATCTAGTGATCTAGTGCAGTTTCTCAACCTAAAGAGAAGAATATTCAAATATCACAACAAAGGATACTTCCAAGGATCAATGACCTCTCTCGATGAGTGTTTACAAGGTTATGTATAAAAACTACTAGAAGTCATCTCTTGAAAATGAAATTAAAAAACTTTGAGGTCTCAACAATGTGACAATCAATCAAGAAAACCATGACAAGGAGACCATAGAAGTATCAAATAAAGATAAGCAAGAAACAATTACTAGCATAGTCAAATCATTAAAGCCTCCTAAGTTGATGCCACCATCACCAAGATAGAAATGTGAAGCATAGCAACAAGAGTCCTAAGCTGGTGCTCATGATATGAAAGTGGATCCTAAGGGAAAAGCAACAAAGGACATGCACCTAAAAGGGACCAAGCTGCCATTGACAATACATCTAAAACTAGTAAGCCCAAGAACACTTCCAACTAATCCAAGGATCTAGCTACACAATTGTCATCGACTACTATACAATTAAATCTATTGAAATTATAGTTACTACTTGCAAATCCAAAGTGGAATCCCAACAGTCACATCCCTAGATGCGACTAGAATGGTTAAGTCTGCCCTAGAATAAACCTATAGTAATTGAACAAAATGAGATACTAATATTGAACTCATAAGCACCATCAACTCAGTGCTAGGTAAGAAATGCTCCACTCAACCAAAAACTCAACCAAACTTGAAGCCTAGGCGGATAGGAACTTCTCTAATGGACATAGCAAAAGAAAAAGCATGCAATGACAATAGACCAAGATTAGAGTGTTACAAGGAAATTGATAACAATATAAAATTGTTGACCTATGTGGCCATGCATGCCAATCTTTGGTGTTTGCTTGAGGAATATGAGGAATTTCTACATTGGCCAACATGGGACAATCAAAAACATGTTTGTACATTGCCAAAAACTAAACATGTACTCATATAACATAAGCCAAAAGTTAAAGCCGAGGAGCTTCGCTTCATTTCCTCTTTCCACAAAATGCACATGTGGAGTTCTACACATGATCAAACACACGTAGCTCCAACATCCATGAAAGTACTTGCAAATGTACAGAAGATTGACTCATCTAAATTGGTATTAGATCACCATCTACTATATAAGCTACCCATACTTAAGAAATTACACATTGCTAGCTAATTGGGCCAAGGGAATGTGATTCTTGACACTATTAAATGTGTACTATTCATTGAAAAAGCTTCAGAAATCCTCAATGTTTATGCTGCATTTCAATACAATCTCGACTTCTACAATTGCCTTATCCCTAAATAGAGTGATGTTTTACTATAGCTCATATATTTATATAAACAATAAATTCATTTCAATTTTTCTATATCAAAATTTATTTAATAAAAATAGTTTTAGTTTTATTAAAAACGTTTAATTATTAAAAATATTTAATAAAACTTTTTTATTAAAACAAAAACGTTTTAATAAATGTTTTAAAAAACTTTTTAAAACTAAAATAACAACTAAAATGTTTAATAAAACGTTTTAATTAAAACAACGACTAACACATCGATTATACATTCAAACATTTTAAATAAAATGATGATTAACATGTTAAATTTTTTAAATTAAAGTAATGATTAACGTGTCGATTAACACGTTAAAACGTTTTAATTAAAATGAATTAATTAAAATAATGATTAACACATTAAAACATTTCAATTAAAACAAATTAATAAAACGTTTTATTAATCATAAATAATATTGTTAAGTTAATGTCTAATCAAGATGATTCTCGAATACGATGAGATTTATGATTCAAGAGATTTAATATCACCATCATTTCGTTATTGAAAAATGAAAAAATGGCTTCTAGGGTGTTGGACACAAAAAAAAAAACTTTAAAATAAAAACCTTTTTGTCTCATCCTTTTTCCTCCTCTTCTTCTTCTCCACTCTGCCGCGATAAAGAGAGAGCTCCTCTTAGTCTTCTTCATAACTTTAAAAAAAATCTACTTTGAGCTCCTCTTAGTTGTCACCAATCTCAGTAAGGTTTCATCGGTCCCCTATCTTCTTTGTGACAGTGTATGTATTTCTCGATATCTCTTTTTACCAAAGACAAACTTCTCTCTCTCTCTCTCTCTCTCTCTCTCTCTCTCTCTCTCTCTCTCTCTCTCTCTCTCTCTCTCTCTCTCTCTCTCTAGTATAAGCTCTCTATGTCCCATGAACTCTTTCTCTCTTCTCCTCTAACACCCACACTAAGTTTGCTTTGTACTCCCTCTCTATCTATCGCACACACACACACACACACACACACACACACACACACTCTCTCTCTCTCTCTCTCTCTCTCTCTCTCTCTCTCTCTCTCTCTCTCTCTCTCTCTCTCTCTCTCTCTCTCTCTCATCTCCCATGGAATCACATTATATTTTCATTTTGTTTAATGCATCAACTGTCTATCACCCTCTCCCCCCTCTCTCTCTTAGTGATTTTATGCAGGTTTTCAAATAACTAAGCCTTCAGTATCTAGTTAGCAACAAGCAACACTATCAAACTATTATCGAAGTCCAACATACACAAAGTAACCAACTGGTCATTACAATTATTATTTCGGGTACACCAATCAATCCAATGCATCTCTTTTTTAAAAAAGTAGACTACTAAAAATAAATAGTTAAAGTTTAAAGATCCAATTTATAGTGTGCACCTAGTTGTGTTTGCATGGTTTCGCAGCCCTTGTGTTAGAATTCAAATCCTAATAGAAGCCCATAGAGAGGGAGGTGACACTTCTAATGTTCGAAAATGAAAAAGTAGTTTGTTAGAGATATACCTCTTTATAGTTAAGATGTAAATTCAAAATTCAAAATTATAAGGTATTCAATAGTATAACCAAGAGAGTTGGAATTGATTAAAGCTTAAATACAATCACTGTGAGGTTATATACTTTACACCATAAAATTAGGATCTTGAAAGCATAGAACATTTGGTTTGCACATGTGTAGTCAAACCTTCTCTCAAGCTTGACCACGTGCTCATGCTTCTTCAAACTACCTTTTAGATACTAGAAGCTCGGTCCTATATAGAAGCAAATGGACAAGCTCTACCTTCTTAGAGAGAGCCCACTGATAGAAGAGGTGCTACAGGCTTGAGCACATAGCCAAGCTCTACCTCAAGGAGGAATGAGAGACAAACCCTATCTTTGTCTTTAAGACATCTTAGGGAGATAGAGCTTGAGCACACATTAAGGCCCATAATAACCATCTCTTTTTAACACACCTTTGAGGTGTCTCTAGGATAGGGCTTGAGCATGTGATCAAGCTTGGATAAACCTCTCTTCCTTTTGGGGAGGGGGAGAGGGAGGAGCGGGAGAGCTTGGTAAGAGAGAGCTTGGGCACATGACCACCAAGCTAGTAGTAATCTCCTCCTTTGTTATGTGGCTTTAAGATGTCCTTGTGCCAGAGCTTGTTGACCACATGCTCAAGCTTTCTTGACCCTTATGTCAAAATTGGAATCCTAGTTGAAGCCCATAGAAGAGAGAGGTGATATATTTAATGCTCGAAAATGAGAAAAAGTTTTCTAGACATATACCTCATTATAGTTTCGATGTAAATTAGAAATTCAAAATCTTGTGGTATTTAATAGTAAAACCAGGAGAGTTGGAATTGATTGAAGTTCAAATGAAATCAGTGTGAGGTTAAATACTTTACACCATAAAATTAGAATCTTGAAAGCATGGGTTTGCACATGTGTTGTCAAACCTTCTCTCAAGCTTCACCACATGCTCATACTTCTTCAAAACTGTCTTTTAGATAGAAGCTTGGTCCTATATAGAAGCACATGGACAAGCTCTACCTTCTTAAAGAGAGCCCACTGATAAAAGAGGTGCTATAGGCTTGGGCACATAACCAAGCTATACTTGAAGGAGGAAAGAGAGTCAAACCCTATCTATGTCTCTAATATGTCCTAGGAGATAAAGCCTGAGAACACACTAAGGCCCATAATAACCATCTCTTTTTAAAACACCTTTGAGGCCTCTCTAGGATAGGGCTTGAGCATGTGATCAAGCTTGGATAAACCTCTCTTCCTTTTGGGGAGGAGGAGAGGGGGGAGGGGGAGAGCTTGGTAAGAGAGAGCTTTGGCACATTATCAAGCTAGTGGTAATCCCCTCCTTTGTTATGTGACTTTAAGATGTCTTTGTGTTAGAGCTTGTTGACCACATGCTCAAGCTTTCTCTACCCTCCTGTTGAAATTCAAATCCTAGTTGAAGCCCATAGAAGGCAAAGGTGATAATTCTAATGCCCAAAAATAAAAAAATAGTTTGTTAGAGATATACCTCTTTATACTCTAGATGTAAATTCAAAATTCAAAATCTTGTGGTATTTAATAGTACAACCATTAGACTTGGAATTGTAATCACTGTGAGGTTAAATACTTTACACCATAAAATTATAATCTTGAAAGCATAAAACATTGGGTTTGCACATGTGTTGTCAAACCTTCTCTCCAGCTTGACCATGTGCTCATGCTTCTTCAAACTATATTTTAGATAGAAGCTTGGTCATATATAGAAGCACATGGAAAAGCTCTACCTTCTTAAAGAGATCCCACTCATAGAAGAGGTGCTACAGGGTTGAGCACATAGTCAAGCTCTCCCTGAAGGAGAAAAGAGAGTCAAACCCTATCTTTCTCTTTAAGATGTCTTAGGAGATAGAGCTTGAGCACACACTAAGGCTCATAATAACCATCTCTTTTTAACACACCTTTGAGGCATCTCTAGGATAGGGCTTAAGGATGTGATGAAGCTTAGATAAACATCTCTTCCATTTGGGAAGGGGGAGAGGGGGGAGTGGGAGAGCTTGGGCACATGGTCAAGCTAGTGGTAATCACCTCCTTTGTTATATGTGGCTTTAAGATGTCCTTGTGCCACAGGTTGTTGACCATATGCTCAAGCTTTCCTGGACCTTGTGTCAAAATTTGACTCCTAGTTAAAGCCCATAGAAGATGGAGGTGATATCTCTAATGCTCAAAAATGAAAAAATAGTTTGTTACATATATACTATTTATAGTTTAGATGTAAATTTGAAATACAAAATCTTGTGGTATTTAATAGTACAACTAGGAGAATTGGATTTTCCTGAAGTTCAAATGCAATCACTATGAGGTTAAAATCTTTTCACCATAAAACTAGAATCTTGAAAGCATAAAACATTGGGTTTGCACATGTGTTGTCAAACCTTATTCAAGCTTCATCATGTGCTCATACCTCTTCAAACTCTCTTCAAATGCAATCCCTATGAGGTTTAAACCTTTGCACCATAAAATTAGAATCATGAAAGCATAAAACATTGGGTTTGCACATGTGTTGTCAAACCTTCTTCAAGCTTCACCATGTGCTCATACCTCTTCAAACTCTCTTTTAGATAGAACCTTGGTCCTATATATAAGCACATGGATAAGCTCTACCTTCTTAAAGAGAGCCTTGTCATAGAAGAGGTGCTACAAGCTTGAGCACATAGCTGAGGATCTACCTCAATGACAAAATAGAGTCAAACCCTATCTTTCTCTTTGAGACGTCTTAGGAGATAGAGCTTCATCACACACTAAGGCCCATAATAACCATCTCTTTTTAACACACCTTTGAGGTGTCTCTAGGATAAAGCTCGATCATGCTATCAAGCTTGGATAAACCTCTCTTCGTTTTGGGGGGGGCAGAGGGGGAGGGGGAGAGCTTGGTAAAAGAGAGCTTCTTCGGCACATGACTTGGCACATGACTAAGCTAGTGGTAATTCCCCTCATTTATTATGAGGCTCAAATATGTCTTTGTACTAGAGCTTGTTGGCCACATGCTCAAGCTTTCCTGGCATGTGTGGAAATTTGAATCCTAGTTGAAGCTTGTAGACAAGGGAGGTGGCAACTCTAATGTTTAAAAATACAAAAATTGTTTGTTAGAGATGTACCTCTTAGCACTTAAAATGTAAATTTGTTATTCAAATTTTTGAGAAAACCTATATTTGTCTTTGAGACATATTAGGAGATAGAACTTGAGTAGACACTAAGGCCCATAATAACCATCTATTTTTAACACACCTTTGAGGCATCTCTTCGATAGGGCATAAGCATCTGATCAAGCTTGGATAAACCTCTCTTTCTTTTGGGGAGGGGGAGATCTCGATAAGAGACAGCTTGGTAATCCCCTCCTTTATTATGTGGCTTAACGATGTCCTCGTGCCACAGCTTGTTGACCAAATGCTTAAGCTTTCCCAACCCTTGTGTCGAAATTAAAATCCTAATTGAATCCCATAGAAGAGGGAGGTGACAACTCTAATTCTCTAAAATGAAAAAATAATTTGTGGGAGATATACCTCTTTATAGGTAAGATGTAAATTGGAAATTCAAAAATTTGTGGTATTATAGTACAATCGGGAGACTTGGAATTGATTGAAGTTCAAATGCAATCACTGTGAGGTTAAATACTTTACACCATAAAATTAGAATCTTGAAAGCATAAAACATTGGGTTTTCACATGTGTTGCCAAACCTTCTCTCAAGCTTCACCACGTGCTCATACCTCTTCAAACTGTCTTTTAGATAGAAGCTTGGTCCTATATAGAAGCACATGGATAAGCTCTACCTTCGTAAAGAAAGCCCAATCATAGAAGAGGTTCTACATGCTTGAGCACATAGCCAAAAGCTCAAACTCCAGGAGGAAAGAGAGTCAAACCCTATCTTTGTCTTTGAGATGTCTTACGTGATAGAGCTTGAGCACACACTAAGGCCCATAATAACCATCTCTTTTTAACACACCTTTGAGGTGTCTCTAGGATAGATCTTGAGCACGTGATCAAGCTTGGATAAACCTCTCTTTGTAAGATGTATTTGTGCTAGAGCTTGTTGACCACATGCTCCAGGATGTATCAACCCTCTCTTCATAGGGGACGTCTCTTTTAGATAAGGCTTGAGCATGTGGTTTATTCCCCTCCTACGCAATTTTGTGAGACACAATGACAATAGCAATGTAAAAGTTATATCCCTCCACTGAGATGCTTATGAAACATGTATTGAGAAACTTGCATCAATACTTTCACTTGGGTGCAAGGAGCTTAGCAAGAAACTTAGACAACAAAACTTGGACACATGCTCAAGATTATATCAACCATCTCCTTTATTATGTGGCTTTAAGATGTCTTTGGGAGGGAATTTGAGCATGTGCTTAAGCTCATATGAACTCAATATTTATGGGAAAAGAGATTGTCAAGATAATCTCCCACTCTCCCTTTGAATGCATGGCAAAATAGTTTCTCCTCCATCATTGAGATGGCCATCTTCTTACAAACATGTTCCTTATGACTCTCGTCCACTTTACTTTTCTAATCATTGTCACATGAATAATATCAATTATGAATCATCTCTTTCCTTTTGTGGGAGATGCTTCATAAGATAGGTTCCTAGTTTCTCCTTTCTAGTTTGTATGTATTCGAGGGAGAGTTTGAGCCTATGATTAAGCCCATGTCAACCTTCTTTGTTTGATATTATTATGAGGTGTAAGGGAGATAGAGATGAGGGGAACTTTGCAAGATAGTGGGAGAGAGCTTGAGCACATACTCAAGCATGTATAGACCCTCTCCGATTTTATGTCATCTTGAGATATCCTTGGGGTAGAGCATGGGCACATCCTCAAGCTTGTATCAACCCTCTCTTTATGAAAGAGGAGTTTTATAATGTTGTTCCCCTCTATCTCTAAGTATAGCATGGTACTTTCCAAACCTTGTCTATTTGATATGGCTCTTTGATATTTCTTTGCGTCCTAGCTTGTGCATATTCTCAAGCTAGGTAAAACCCCTCTCCTTATGGGGGAGGAGCTTCTCAAGAGCGTTTTCACCCCACCCCTTTAGGACATGGATAAATTTTCTCCTCTCTTATTGGGAGGGCTACCCTTATTTGATATGACTTTCTAATATGACTTTGAAAAAGAGCTTGATCAAGCTTATATCAGCTCTATATTTATGGGGGCGGGAGGTAGTTACTCCTATTTGACTAAGATGTCTTTTTTGTATGAACTTGAACATGTCTTTGAGAGAGAGCTTCAGTACATGCTCAAGCTTGTATCAATCCTTTATTTTCGGGAGGCGCTTTGCAAGATAAGTGCATAGTTTCTCTTATCTCGTTCACATGTATTTGAGAGAATGTGATCAAGACTATAGCAACCCTCTTTTATTTGAGAGAATGTGTAAACATGGTGAGATAGAGCTTGATGATGCATATTTTAGGTAGAGGGGAGGACAATAGTAAAGATGGTGGGATAGATCTTGACCATGTGCTTAGACATGCATCAATAATCTCTCTATGGGGGAGGAGCTTGGTAACATTCTTTCCCCTCTTTGTTTGATGTGAGTATGATATGCCTTTTAGATAGAGAAGAGAGCATCTTGTAAACATGGTGGGGTAAAGATTGATGCTTCATATTTTAGGTAGGGGGAGGGCAACATGTAAAGATCACTTAACCTTGTGATCAAGCCTATATTGACCCTCTCCATTTTTTGACTTTGACATCCAACATTTTCTCTATGGGGGAGGAGCTTGGTAACATTCTTCCCCTCTATCTATGAGTGCAACATATTAGTTTCCCCCCTCTCAATGAGGTGTTTACGAGATAGAGCCTGAGCACTTACTCAAGCTTGAACAATATATTTTTTATACGGATTTTTGAAATATATTTGAGACATGGTTTGAGCATGTGATCAAGCTTTTATTGACCCTTTCTTACAAGGGGAGGAGCCTCACAAGATGGGTTATTGGTGTCTCCTTTCCACTGCTATCCCCTTTTGATGTATTTAGGGAAAGAGCTTGAGCATGTGATCTAGCCTATAATGATATTCTTTGTTTGTCATGACTATGAGGTGTCTTTGAGAGAGAGAGAAACTAGGCATTTTGATATGACACTTGGATATGTCATTGAATTGTAGCTTGTGCATCTTCTTAATCTTGTAAGAACCCTCTCCTTAGGGGGGAGGAGCCTCTCAATATTGTTTACCCTCTCCCTTGGAGGGCATGGAAAAAGATTATCGTCTCTCATTGAGATGGCTATTAGCGAGTGTGCCTCAAGCTTGTATCCAAACCCTATCTATATGATATGACCTTTTCATATTCCTTTAGAAAATAGCATAATATGCTCAAGATTTTATCGACACTATATTTAAGGGGCAAGGCTTGTATCTGTTGTAGTTTCTCCTCTATCATTGAGATGCCTTTTGTATACGAATTTCTCTCATGGGGGGGAGGAGATTATCAATAGTGTTTACCCTATTAGAGGCAGATGGGAAACAAGATTACCCTTGGAAAAGACATTTGACACAAGCTTGAGCATGTGCTCAAGATTTGTCCTTAAAGAGACCTCAAATTCACATAAAAGAGACTCAAACTCCCATTATCTCACCAAGATACCATCCCTTGTGTACTACAAACACCTTAGAGTCATATCACACAAAGAAGATTTTATACATCATATAAGTTCCCTTTTTAGTTTTTAAATTGCCATAGGCAAATCTTCGTCTAATGTCTACATGATTGACATTATTTGTGCAAAAAGTATTAGAAAATTCAAGTGGATGTAATGAATATTATTTGTGACTATAGCATTGTAGTTTCTCCTCTCATTGAGATGTTTTGGGGAGGAGCTTCACAGGAGATGCTCAATCTGTACAACCCTTCCTTGGGAGAAGCTTCACAAGATAGGTTCTTGGTATATCGTTTACCCTTAGTTCTCTTTTAGATGCATTTGAGAGAGAGAGAGAGAGAGAGAGAGAGAGAGAGAGAGAGAGAGAGAGAGAGAGAGAGAGAGAGAGAGAGAGAGAGAGAGAGAGAGAGAGAGAGAGAAAGAGAGAGAGAGAGAGAGAGAGAGAGAGAGAGAGAGAGAGAGAGAGAGAGAGAGAGCTTATGATCAAGCCTATATATGACCTTCTTTATTTAATATGAATTTTGATGTGACTTTGATATAGAGGGGAGGGAAATTTGGCAAGATGGTGGGACAGAGCTTGAGCATGTGCTCAAGCCTATAACAAGCCTATTTGAGAGAAATACTTGAGCTTATCCTCAAGCCTATCACAACCTATGTAGATGCTCTTTACTTTGATGTGATGTTGGGGTCTTTTTTGGATAGAGCTTATGAAGCATAAGCTCAAGCCTCTATGAACCATCTCTTTATGGGGGAGGAGCTTGGTGATATTATTCGCCTTCTATCTCTCCAAGTGTAATATTCCTATTGAAAAATATTATGTACACGCGTGAGTCTCAGGCAATGACGATGCCGGCATTGAATATATGGACAGCACAATTGTACAATCTCCATTAGCATAAACAAGACCAAAGAAAAAGAAATCGAATATCCTCCTATGAACCTCCTCTTGGGAGGAGGTCAAGAGGATAAGGATATATTTTATTGCAAATTTTTTTCCTTTAATTATCCCTTCTTCCTCCAGTCAAAGTCCGTGCTAGAGGAGAGGGGTATGGCGCTGATGACCAAGTATACGATGTGGGGGGGGGGGGGGGGGGATAGGCCATACATTAGTCCACGTGGGGGGAAGGGAGACCTTACCCCTTCCTATAAATACCCCCTCTATGGGTTGAGTAAGTGGGGAAGCTAAGGGTCGTGACCCTGCCGTGTGAGAGAGGGAGTAAAGCTACGCCGCCTGCAGCCTGAGCCGCCACCAGAAGTCGATGCCACCACTGCCATCAGTCCGCCAGCTGCTGCCGCTGAAGGAGGAGTCGTAAGGAATAGTCGTGAGGAGGAGTCGTGGAGTCTGCGCCAGCTGCCACCTTTATTTTCATCCACGTGGGTTTTTTCCATGACCCCCCAGAAGCTCTCAGAAGCTTCTTAGAAGCTTCAAAGGGGGATTCCTAAGCCCCCTTTCCTATTGCAAGTCCCACAGAAGTTCATTTTAACCCTAGGTTCCTTTAGAACTCCCTTTCTATTGGCTTTCCCAAGCAGTCTCTTAGATCCCCAAAAATTAGACCTTTTCTCCTTGCATCCCCCATAAGCCACACTAGTCGGATTTTAAAGGCCTTTCCCTAGCAATCCCACAAATCTTTTTTACAACCCCGGTTTCCTTTTAATCCTTCCCACACAAGTCCTCAAATCCCTTCTTGTGGATCCCCCCCCTAGCCGGTTTTAAGCCCTTTTTTTTTCCATTAGATCCTCTTAAGTTCACTTTACCCTCGACTTTCTTTTAAGGCCCTTTCCGTGGACTCTTATAAAGCCATATTAACCGGGTTTTTAACCCCTTTTCCTTCGTAACTCCCTCAAGCCATTTTACCCTGGGATTTTTCTTAGGCCCCTTTTCGTGTAGACCAATTGCATTCCCGGAGCTTCTACGAAAGGAAGGGGAAATTCATAAGTTCCATTTCTAAAGCCCGGTTCCAAAAGATGGTGAAATTGGTCAAGAAAGCCGAATCTCAAAAGGGATTGCGCGTGCGAGGGAGACGGGCCAAGACCATAAGTCTGCGGCCAAGGCAAGAAGGTTGAATTCGCAATGGCCCCTAAAAAGGCACAAGGCGCAACTGCAACAGGATCATCTCCTAACACCCATGTGGACATTTCACCGAATCCACAAGTCCAGGTTTTCTTCCTATTTTTGATTTACATCCTAATATTACAATTGTGCATGGATCATTTAAGGAATTAGGATGCACTTTTTCGATTGAAAATACTTTGGCTAATAGCTCACAATTGAAGAATTTGGTCATTGGTATTTTTCAATGAAATGAACAAAAAAAGAGCATAAAATCTCTATGCTTTCCTAGCAAGTTGTTTTTATGCATTGCAAAGTAATTAAATTAGATCAACTAATGCCCATCTTTACAAGTCAAAATTATGGTAGTACACTTCGATTATGCATGGAAAGAATAAATCGCATGTCGTCTTATTAGACATCTCTTCTTCGAAATGATTCTTTAAAGAAGGTTGCTAATAACTGTAGGAATTTGCAAGGCATGGAAATGATTCTAGGGCTGCATGAAGTAGATTAATCTCTAGGAAATTGACATAAATCTCGATCAAATTATGTAAGTAGCTACGAAAGGTTGTGTAAGTTTAGCATACGAACAATTCACTCGAAAATGAAAGTAGAAAAAGATTGCATGGTTCGTTTTGGCATAGAACCCTAAAGCTTAGTAGATGGAATCTTGAATGCATGTTCTAGAAGGATAAATAGAAATTGTGTTGTAACTTAAACATGAGCTTTGAGCTTAGCCAGAAAAACTAGGGTTGTAAATCTAATCATTCATAGCCAATAAATCGTGTGCTTATGAGAATGGTATCATAATGGTTTTACCCTAAACACCTGAACCACAGAAGATTCACTTAGAAATGGTTAAATCAATGCAACATACCCCAAGTGCTAACTAGGGTTTAGCACGTTGAGGATGTGACCTAGTCGCTCTTATTTTCAAATTGAAAACTCTCATACCCTAAAAAAACTTGCCCACATTCACAGAATGTAGGGACAATAGGACATACTTCCGAGAAATGATCTAGGGTTTCTACCCTAAGGATCGCTCACTAAAAAGATGAAACTCGTTTTGAATTTGGAATCCTAGGACCGACAATATCGGCCTAGTGCAATCAGGAACGGATTGGTTATGAAGACACCCTAACCCTATTTCCTATCTAATCATGATTTTGTGATTAGAAGACACCGTTCGATGGGTAAAATAGTCCCATGGATTAGATGCGACACTCGTGCAGAGTCGCACGATCTTGTGATTTGATCACAAGGGAATGGCCAAATTCCTCAGAATGAGATTGGCAGATTCTTACGCAAGTTTATCTTGCAAGAGAATGAATAATTGTCCTGATATAGTACCTTTCTTGGGAAAAGTGACCAAGATACAGGGATTAGATATTTGCTTGGAAGCAAAAGACCAATTAGTAAATTGGAATAACATATTTACTGCCAATAGAACTTAAGGTATTGGTTAAGTTGGGCTAATAGGGTACGGCCCTAACCCAGGGATAGAAGGGTTAACAAAAAAACCCTTGGGAATCTTGCCATGTCGCAATTGATCCCAGATTGAATGTTGAATGCATTCCGAAAGCAGGATTCACTCCTTAGCAGTTGGCCAAAAAAATTAACGACCATTGAAAATGATTGTGCTTGTAACAATTTAAAGAGCACTGTTTTGCTTTGTTTGCTCAAGGAATCAAAGGATGAAAATATATATAATTCTTCAGGTTGAAAGCCTGAAGGGAGAGACAGCCTCAGTTACCCCAGACTCTATGCCGACCCTAACCAAGGGGGTTGTTAACCGCGCCGGGAAGGTGGATCGAACCCACCGCGAGAGGTCTCTTCGTTGAGTGCTACTTGGAGGAGGAGAATGCTTGGGTTCCAAGGGGGCTCTGGCGGTAAATCCCTTGCCTTCTCCGCCTTGCACAAGAGGCCAACGTGACTCGGGATTGGATCTCGAGGCCTGCATACTAGTCTACGGGCGGAATCTTGGATTAGTAATCCCTGTGGATTGCTGGATAGCCTTTGGCGGATTATGGATAAGCCTACAAGCTGGACTTTATAAATGTATTCCAAAGATAAATATGATAATCGGTTGACAAGGAACTTGTTTGATACTGCTTTTCTATGTCAAATGCTATGATTATGTGAAGAAACTGGTGCCTAATGGGCTAATTAAGGAAGTTGATTGATGTATGTCCAACTAAATGTTGTAGGTAATTAGATAACTAAAATAACATGAGGAAAGTGCGGTGGATGTGGCCATGGGTCCGTCCTACGAATGGGTGGTCCCGGTTGACCGGAAACTTTTCTCAATCATAATGGACAGCAAGAAGATGGTTTCAAAGGACACGAACAGCAAGGCCATTGACCTAGAGTCTAAGTTATAACAATCCCGGTTTACGCTATTTTAGGGGAATGGAATGGGACTATGCCTTATGGTAGAGAGGTCGAGCCTTACATCCCTCTCATTTCCCATTCTCCTTGAACCAAGTGCAGCGTGAATCTGCTTTGGCCCTGGCGTTTCTGCGTAAACTAGTTCACTCGGGGTTCGACGCTAGTTTCCGTTTAGAAAATGACCATTGGAAAAAACCCTAACGGTCCTAAGTGAGAATGGCCAGAATACTTCCACTACGTGGCAGATATGGAAAGTCCTAGATCGCAAACCCCGTAAGATTCCATGGGAGTGCCAGGTGGAGCTTGCTAGACGTCCTTTCCGATGGGCTGCTAAGACGTGTCTTGAAGAGAACAAGTGGATACATTACAATTGGTATCAGAGCGAACCAACAAAGGATTTGTTTTTAAGAAATATTAATAAGAAGAAGTAAAGCAAATGATACTGTTCCAAAATTTCCTTACTTTCAATGCTATCTTGCAGAATTATGAAGCATGGAACATGTTCTTTGTGTTCTGAGTCATGTTTATGACCATGATGCATTCCCCAGATTATCGACAAAGGGTTGAAATGATGAACATCGTAGATCATATCTATAATCTATTGCATTTGTACGTGGAATGAAGATGGACGGGTGCCTCAAGAATCTACTATATAGCTGCCCACCGGTTTGCATACCTTCAAACCAACCTAAAGAGGATCAAGTGGTTGGAAGACCTGAAGATCGTGAAGTTGTTCATTTTTGTGGAGGCTCACGTAAACTCAACTTTACATATTCGAGGTCAGAGGGTTGAGCTGAACTCATATGTATATGAGGAAGTGACCCGTGTAATCCCTGCTGATAGGATCAAGGTGTTGGGGTGCTATGAGAAGAATGGGTTCCAAAGGAAAGGATACCCTGATCTTCCGATGACTTACCAATTCCTGAAGATCCATGACCCGAAACCATACTATTATCCAGCTCCCATAGATAAATGTAATACAACATTATTCTCCCCAAATTAAATGTAAACAGTTGCTCTATCATCTATGGAAATGTTGTACTCCAAAAGAGCTATGCCCATATGAATGTAATAAGACTTCTTTTTATCAATGTTTGTTTTGTCGATGAGAATTGATAAAAAGTTAAGTGGCTAGGATTCTTGGTTGATAGAGCTGAATTTGGGTATGTAATATAAATCATAATGATTAACGAGTAATAACATTAAGAAACCTTTATCCAGGCACAACCCCAAATATAGATCCCCAGTTTGCCTCCTACATCAAGTACTGCCATAATCCAGGAGAATAAGTTTCTTCTCAAACAGATTAAACCACTTGAATTTGACGGGAAAGGCAGATCCGTCCAAGCAGATGCTGAAATTTGGATTGAATCCATGGAGGATTACTTTGAAGCAGCTCGGTATTGCACCCACCAACCAAACTATGCTCACCAAGCTAAATCTCACCGGAAAAGTCAGGCTTTGGTGGAAGCAATGGTGCAGAGATCAAGGGATCGCAAAAGGATCTGTTACCTGGGAGAAGATGAAGAAAGCCGTGCAGGGAAGATACTTACCACCTGTGTATCGCACACAGAAAATGAATGAGTTCTACGAGCTGAAACAGCTAGGATTCACTCTTGACGCATACTACTCTAAATTCGTCTCACTTCTTAAGTATGTGCCACAGATGGACATAACATAGCACGATATTTTGTGCTGGTTTAAATCCACCAGTGAATACACGTCTTGAATCTATGCACCCATCAAATCTTCGGGATGCACTCATTCAAGCTGTGCCTATAATTCAGGAGGTGCAGGTTAGGCCAAGAAGTAACAAAACTTAGTCTTATAATGACCTAAACAAAGGAGCATATAGGCCTTAAATGAAGAGAGTTCAAGGTCAGAATCGGAGACAAAGAAAGAAAGCAAGGACTAATAATGCCAACATCTTTGTCCCTACCCAAATCAATGGCCAGAACTTCTGTTGTTTCCACTGCAATGAGCCAGGACATTTCAAGAGGCAATGTTCCAAGCTTGGAGGAGGACATCGCCAAGCACCTTTCCAAGGAATTGGCCGTGGCCAGGGAGCCGCTACCTGAGGAAAAGGAAGAACCGCTTGCATTGCCAACAGGGAAATGTGGGAAGAAGAATATCTGACCATGGAAGCAGAGTTTGAAAGGGCGACAGTCCATGCCGCTCTTCACAAGAAAGGGCCGAATCGCCAATTTTCAGTGATTTAGACACCGTCAGACTATCAAGGTAAAGGTTTCAAGACCTTGATTGATTGTAGTAGTACGCATTCCTTTATCTCACCAGTTTGTGCAAGAAGATTAGGAATAGCCACAGTAGAAGAACCTACCTTGCTTGTGGAATTAGCAAATGGTCGTGAGGTCACTTGTACCAGGCAAATTGCTAAGGTGGAATTCTTTCTAGGAGGAAAGATGACTTCGATCAAATTCAGAGTCATGAACTTAATTATCCATGAGTGTCTACTTGGAATGGATTGGCTTAAACCTAATGACGCCCACATTCATTGTGGAAAGGGCCAAATTTCCTTTCAAAACTCTAAAGGGGATTTAGTCACAACTCAAGGTGAGGCTGGAAAGCCAAAAATTCAATTGGCCAAAGCATCTCGGATTATAAAGGGAGTTAAAAAGGGACTACCTATCTACTTGATTAAGCTCAATAAGTTAGATTAGAAGGAGGAGTCTAATGAAGAACCTTCATGGCTAAAGGAATACGCGGACATATTTTCTGAAGAGTTGACAGAACTCCCACCTCAAAGAGAAGTGGATCATGAGATCAAGCTAGTACCAGGAGTTGCGCCAATTGCAAAGAGACCTTATAGAATGTCCATCATGGAAGTAATTGAGCTGAAGGAACAACTCTAGCAAACTGCTAGATCAGGGCTACATCCATCCTAGCAGTTCACCATGGGGAGCTCCGATATTATTCCAGAAAAAGAAAGATGGAATGCTTCGATTGTGTATTGATTACAGAGGGTTGAATCAATCAACTGTCAAGGACAAGTACCCTATTCCTAGAATAGATGAGCTTCTTGATCGTCTTCAGGGTGCGAAGATCTTCTCCAAGATTGATCTCAGATCTGGTTATTACTATCAGATAAGGATCAAGGAAGAAGATATCCCAAAGATGGCCTTCAACACAAGATATGGACATTTTTGAGTTCCTAATTATGCCATTCAGGCTTACGAATGTGCTTGCCACCTTCAACAGGTTAATGCAGGATATCTTTAGGCCATATCTTGATGACTTCATACTCGTTTTCTTTGACGACACTTTAGTCTATTCCAAATAGGAAGAAGATCATGAACCCCAACTTCGGATTGTCCTTGAGACAATGAGAGTGCATAAGCTCTATGCTAAGATGAAGAAGTGTGCATTCTTCAAGCGTCAGATTGAATATCTGGGATTCATCGTATTAGCGGAAGGAATCTCACTAGACCCAAGGGTCTTCATAAAAAACTATGCTTTGATTGCAGCACCTCTGATGGACTTATTGAAGAAGCAAACATCCATTGCATGGTCAACTCCCGAAAAAACTAGCTTTGATAGATTGAAGCAAAGTATGGTATCAGCACCTATCCTTAAACATCCAAACCTCACTAAGGAGTTCGAGGTAGTAACTGATGCTAGCACACTTGCCTTAGGATGTATGCTCATGTAGGAAGGTCACCCTATAGCATACTCTTAAAGGAAACTGAAGAGCCATGAGAAGAATTATGCTACTCATGATCTAGAACTATTAGCTGTCATCCATACTCTAAAGCTTTGGAGACTCTACCTTTTGGGTAACAAGTTTACTCTAGTGACTGATCATAAAAGTCTCAAGTGGACCTTTACCTAGAAAGAATCAGCTCAACATGAGGCAACGTCGGTGGATTGAAGTGCTGGAGGAGTATGACTTTGAAATCAAGTACCAACCTGGAAAGGAGAATGTAGTTTCCGATGCACTCAGTCGCAAGGCATTCTTTCATTCTCTAATCTTGCAAAATCCATCAACAGCTAGATCTCTAGCCACAAAGGTTTCCATGCCAAACAACCCAATACTTGAGCTAGCTAGAGAGGAAGCATGCCATGATCCATCCTATCAAAAGATGCTAAGGGAGATCTCTATCAAGGACCAGGACCAAAAGCTACAGGGTAAGTATCATGAATTCTCTATCAATAGTGGACTTGTCTACTATAGAACAAGATTATGTATACTGGCAAGCCAGTCACTTAAGCAGAAGATATTGTGGGAAGCTCATTATTCCCCTTTCTCAGGACAACCTGGCTATGCCAAGACTCTCAATGCAATTAAGAAGAGCTACTATTGGGAGACTACCACTACCACTACCACTACTACAAACAAGAAAAGAAGAAATTAAATAACTAGTACTGCTATTGTTGCTACTACCACTACCACTACCACTACCACTACCACTACCACTACCACTACCCCTACCCCTACCCCTACCCCTACCCCTACCCCTACCCCTACCCCTACCCCTACCCCTACCCCTACCCCTACCCCTACCCCTACCCCTACCCCTACCCCTACCACTACCACTACCACTACCACTACCACTACCACTACCACTACCACCACCACCACCACCACCACCACCACCACCACCACTACCACTACCACTACCACTACCACTACCACTACCACTACCACTACCACTACCACTACCACTACCACTACCTCTACCTCTACCTCTACCTCTACCACTGCCGCTATCGCTACTCTTACTACTACTCCTACTACCACTATTGCTACTGGTACTGGTACTACTACTGCTACTACCACTACCACTACCACTTCCACTACCACTGCCACTACCACGACTGCTACTGCTACTGCTACTGCTACTGCTACTGCTACTGCTACTGCTACTGCTACTGCTACTCCTACTGCTACTGCTACTGCTACTACTACTGGTACGGCTACTCTCACTACCACTACCACTACCACTACCATTACCACTACTGCTACTGCTACTACTACTCCCACTACCACTACCACTACCATTACCACTACTACAAACAAGAAAAGAAGAAATTAAATAACTAATATTGCTATTGTTGCTACTACCACTACCACTACCACTACCACTACCACTACCACTACCACTACCACTACCTCTACCACTACCGCTACCACTACTCCTACTACTACTCCTACTACCACTACTGCTACTGCTACTGCTACTCCTACTACCACTACCACTACTGCTACTGTTGCTGCTACTGCTACTGCTACTGCCATTGCCACTGCTACTGCTAACTGCTACTGCTACTCCTACTCCTAATCCTACTCCTACTCCTACTCCTACTCCTACTCCCACTCCCACTCCCACTACCACTACCACTACCACTACCACTACCACTACCACTACCACTACCACTACCACTACCACTACCACTACCACTACCACTACCACTACCACTACCATTATCACTACTCCTACTACCACTACTGCTACTCCTACTACCACTACCACTACCACTACCACTACCACTACCACTACCACTACCACTACCACTACCACTACTACAAACAAGAAAACAAGAACTTAAATAACTAATAATGGTATTGTTGCTACTACCCCTACCCCTACCCCTACCCCTACCCCTACCCCTACCCCTATCCCTACCCACTACCCCTACCCCTACCCCTATCCCTACCCCTACCCCTACCCCTATCCCTACCCCTACCCCTACCCCTACTGCTAGTGCTAGTGCTACTGCCACTACCACTGCTACTCTTACTCCTACTCCTACTCCTACTCCTACTCCTACTCCTACTCCTACTCCAACTCCTACTCCCACTCCCACTCCCACTCCCACTCCCACTCCCACTCCCACTCCCACTACCACTACCACTACCACTACCACTACCACTACCACTACCACTACCACTACCACTACCACTACCACTACTTCTACTACCACTACTGCTACTACCACTACCACTACCACTACCACTACCACTACCACTACCACTACCACTACCACTACCACTACTACAAACAAGAAAAGAAGAAATTAAATAACTAATACTGGTATTGTTGCTACTACCCCTACCCCTACCCCTACCCCTACCCCTACCCCTACCCCTACCCCTACCCCTACCCCTACACCTACACCTACCCCTACTGCTACTGCTACTGCTACTGCTACTACTACTGCTATTGCTACTGCTACTACTACTACTACTACTGCTACAAACAAGAAAAGAAGAAATTAAAGAACAATATCTTACCCTCTCTTTGTTTTTTATCCATTCATTCATCTCTCTCCCTCCCTCTCTCTCTATTTCTCTCTTTCTTTATTATGTTTCATGTTTATTCCCTCTCTCTCTGTTCCTTCTTTCTTTTTCTCTCTTCCTCTCCCTCTCTCATTTCCTCTCTTTCTCCTACCCCTACCACTACCACTACCACTACCACTACCACTACCACTACCACTACCACTACCACTACCACTACCACTACCACTACCACTACCACTACCCCTACCCCTACCCCTACCCCTACCCCTACCCCTACCCCTACCACTACCACTACCACTACCACTACCACTACCACTACCACTACCACTACCACTACCACTACCACTACCACTACCACTACCTCTACCTCTACCTCTACCACTGCCGCTATCGCTACTCTTACTACTACTCCTACTACCACTATTGCTACTGGTACTAGTACTACTACTGCTACTACCACTACCACTACCACTTCCACTACCACTGCCACTACCACGACTGCTACTGCTACTGCTACTGCTACTGCTACTGCTACTGCTACTGCTACTGCTACTGCTACTGCTACTGCTACTCCTACTCCTACTGCTACTGCTACTACTACTGCTACGGCTACTCTCACTACCACTACCACTACCACTACCATTACCACTACTGCTACTGCTACTACTACTCCCACTACCACTACCACTACCACTACCACTACTACAAACAAGAAAAGAAGAAATTAAATAACTAATATTGCTATTGTTGCTACTACCACTACCACTACCACTACCACTACCACTACCACTACCACTACCACTGCCACTACCACTACCACAAACAAGAAAAGAAGAAATTAAATAACTAATATTGCTATTGTTGCTACTACCACTACCACTACCACTACCACTGCCACTACCACTACCACTACCACTGCCACTACCACTACCACTACCTCTACCGCTACCGCTACCACTACTCCTACTACTACTCCTAC
The DNA here is from genome assembly GCF_053477565.2 of Lygodium microphyllum. Taxonomy (NCBI): domain Eukaryota; kingdom Viridiplantae; phylum Streptophyta; class Polypodiopsida; order Schizaeales; family Lygodiaceae; genus Lygodium; species Lygodium microphyllum. Next base: position 98,771,284 of record NC_141146.1, on the reverse strand, counting down.
TACCACTACTGCTACTGCTACTGCTACTCCTACTACCACTACCACTACTGCTACTGTTGCTGCTACTGCTACTGCTACTGCCATTGCCACTGCTACTGCTAACTGCTACTGCTACTCCTACTCCTAATCCTACTCCTACTCCTACTCCTACTCCCACTCCCACTACCACTACCACTACCACTACCACTACCACTACCACTACCACTACCACTACCACTACCACTACCACTACCACTACCACTACCACTACCATTACCACTACTCCTACTACCACTACTGCTACTCCTACTACCACTACCACTACCACTACCACTACCACTACCACTACCACTACCACTACCACTACCACTACCACTACCACTACTACAAACAAGAAAACAAGAACTTAAATAACTAATAATGGTATTGTTGCTACTACCACTACCCCTACCCCTACCCCTACCCCTACCCCTACCCCTACCCCTACCCCTACCCCTATCCCTACCCACTACCCCTACCCCTACCCCTATCCCTACCCCTACCCCTACCCCTACTGCTAGTGCTACTGCTACTGCCACTACCACTGCTACTCCTACTCCTACTCCTACTCCTACTCCTACTCCTACTCCTACTCCTACTCCAACTCCTACTCCCACTCCCACTCCCACTCCCACTACCACTACCACTACCACTACCACTACCACTACCACTACCACTACCACTACCACTACCACTACCACTACCACTACCACTACCATTACCACTACTTCTACTACCACTACTGCTACTACCACTACCACTACCACTACCACTACCACTACCACTACCACTACCACTACCACTACCACTACCACTACCACTACCACTACCACTACCACTACCACTACCACTACTACAAACAAGAAAAGAAGAAATTAAATAACTAATACTGGTATTGTTGCTACTACCCCTACCCCTACCCCTACCCCTACCCCTACCCCTACCCCTACCCCTACCCCTACCCCTACCCCTACCCCTACACCTACATCTACCCCTACCGCTACTACTACTGCTACTGCTACTGCTACTGCTACTGCTACTGCTACTGCTACTGCTACTCCTACTACTGCTACAAACAAGAAAAGAAGAAATTAAAGAACAATATCTTACCCTCTCTTTGTTTTTTATCCATTCATTCATCTCTCTCCCTCCCTCTCTCTCTGTTTCTCTCTTTCTTTATTATGTTTCATGTTTATTCCCTCTCTCTCTGTTCCTTCTTTCTTTTTCTCTCTTCCTCTCCCTCTCTCATTTCCTCTCTTTCTCTCTTAGGACACATCATTTTTAACAAAAACAAGCAAAATAGATGGAGAAAAAACAAAAACAAACCAAGAGGGAGCAGTGCACTCACCACAAAGGTCCAAGGATGGATTCGACGGCTCCTCTTCGTGACGGCAGCTCCTCTTCGGCTTTTGTACACTTCCTCGTCTTCTTCACAAATGGTGGCGACGGCAGTGAGAAGCTCTCCTTCTCCCTCTTTCTCTCTCCCTCTCCCTCTCCCTCTCAAACACATGATGTAGTTCGCTCCCTCTTTCGCTCTTACGCACAGAATGCCGCGCTTGGGTTTCGGCCCGCTTTTTTTGTTTATCATCGTTATTTTCATCATTATTTGCGACGCAAATAATGTCGTCGCTAATGGCCTCTCTTTTCACCTATATATTTGTCGTGAATTGAGTCTTGAGCAACAAAAAAAATCTACTAGTTGTAGATCCATTAGTGTCATTACTTTTGTGATCAAGATTCGGAGTTGACAGATGTTTACGACATTACAAATCCAAGGACTTTGATAAACTAATTTTTACTTATAACAACAAGTAAAATCATTTTACCCTTTAAGCATATATAGTTTAGAGGTTATTGAACATATCCTAATTAAAAAACGTGATGTGATTGCAAAAATTAAAGTCTTATTATTTGAGTGAATATATATGATGGAAAAGTTATTAATCTAAAAATTTGATGTGTATGATATAGTAAGCATTGGAGTCTTGTTTTAGTAGATCTACATGACAAGAAAGCTTACTTGCTCAGCTCACTAGCAAATACACATGTTGAAATTAGAAGGTATAACATTTTTTTGCTAGGTTAATATTGTATATATTGTTGATTCCACAAATATAAATGCCAAACAAACAAATAGAAAAAACATGACTATTATATTACTTTGCAATGCAGTTGTGTGAGAAGAATGCTAACTACCTTGTATATAAATGATGAAGTGTTTTACCTTGATGTAAAAGTATGTAATGATCAAAATACATATCAAATCTTTATATGTATCCACATTAGAAAGCAAACAATGTTTCATGCTAGAACTCTAAACTATCAACTTGGTATATTGTAGGTTCCTCAATAGAATGATGGTTACTCATGTGGTTGGAGAGCACTTTGCAATGCAATGCAATGAAAAGCTTGCACTAAGTCACTTCTACTTAGCATCTACAGATTTTTTACAATTCCTCGAAACTCCTATGGTATGCTAAGCCATTTTACAGCCAAGATGTTGGTTCGAGTAGGACTTGCAGAAGAGTATTCATCTAGAAAGTTCTTAAGAACAAGGCCACAGGATGGTGTACATGGTGTTGTGGAAATTTAGATATCATATACAAACATGTTCTTAAAGGACTACACAAAGACTATGATTGCCAAGATGTTGGTTTCAACAAGACTTGGAGAAAAGTCTTTGACTGGAAGGTGCTTTATAATAAGGTCAAAAGATAGTGTGCCATGTAATATATCAAATATTTAAAAAAAATCATGGGAATTTTTTTTTAATTCTTCTTCTGTCGGCGACGGTTTGTGCTAGAAGGGGAGAAGGATTTAGAAAGGCTAGCAAGCTCCTCGCTAGAGCTTGCCTAGCCTCAATAACCATGTCTCGTGACACGAAGGAGAGGGAGGATCCCCCTCCCTCCCCTATTTAATAGAGGGGGCTGCTGCCCTGGGGTGAAGGAACAAAAGAGGCCGTGGTGTTGCTAAAAGGAGGGCCGCCATTCTGAACGTGAAGGGATGAAAGGGGAGAACTGAGTGCTACCCATACCCGTGCGCCGCTTCCTCACCATGCTGGACGAGGTTTGGGCTGCCATAAAGCCTATGGGAGCTGCCGCCTTCAATTTTCACCACCGTTGATGGCTCACACCCCCCCCACATAATCTTCTGGAAGTCAGAAGCTTCCAAGAGGGGGCCTCCTTAACCCCCCTTCCTATACCTTTTTATTAACCCCCCCTCCCTCCCCCCGGGTTTAAAATCCCTTAAGCCCCCTTTCACCCCCATTGGTGTGCCTCACCAAATTCTCCCTACCCCCCCCCCCCTCCCCCCATTTTTAATCCTCTTAAGGCCTTTCACCCCCTATTGTGTCTTTCAAAAACCTTATTATTACCCCCTTGTCCTAAAAACCCCTAAGGCCCCCTTCTTATGTTTTTTGGGACCTCACCCCCCCTCGTGTTTAAAGGATCATAAGCCTTTTTTTTCCCTATAAAGAGTGGACTTAGAGGTCCTATTATTACTTTCCCCCCCGTGCTTTTGAAAGTCACTTAGCCCCCTTTCCTTAAGCCCCCTTTTTCGTATTTTATAAATCCTCAAGCCCCCTTTTCCTTGGAACCACACCCCCCGTGTATTAACCCTTAAACCCTTTCCTTGGGCATCCTGAAACCACACGCCCCATGTTAATCCCTTAAAACCCTATCCCTTGGCTTTGGAACCACCCCTCTTTCCTCCGTGTTTAAACCTTCCCTAGCCCCTCCCCTTATGGCGTATTGAAACCCCCCTTTCCTCCAAGTTTGACCTAAGGGTCCTTCGACCTTTCTTATAACCTTTATGGTTACTATATTCCCTTGGAGTTCTCTCCCGCACCTTGTGTCTTTTCCATCCCTTTTCATTCCTTGTTTGAACGAGTCATTAAAAGGCCATTAAGCCTTCCCCATGGCGACGGGCGGTGCAAGGGAGCGAGGGTGGAATTCCTAGGAGGAGTTGTAAAGCTGCTTCCACGTCCGAAAAACTACAATTACGATGCCTCCTAAGAAAGTCCATGGCGTAGCCACGGGAGGGTCATCTCCCGGTATCCATGTGAATATCTCACCCCAAACCCAGGTTTTCCTTCCTAATTTTTATTTGATATTTCTGTAATTCAATCATGCAAGGTTAATTGTTAGAAATAGAATATATTCTCATCCTAGTTGTTTACAATGAAGGAACTTAGCCATCAATACTTTTAAATGAAACATGCAAACTAAAGAAAGCATAAATGCATTTCTGGCAAATAGCTTTTGGCATTGAAATGAATTATAAGTCTAGATTATTATCCATTAAAATAGAATATTTCGGTTAAGCCTAGAAGTATAAACTGTGTCTCACACTATTAACCCATATCGCAATGAATCATCATGGAAAATGCAAAGCATGAAACAATTCTTACGATGCATAAACTCGATGAAATTATCATTTTCAATTGCATAAATTAGCAAGAAAAAGGTTGCTTATTTAGCATGAATATTGTTCACAAAGAAAAGGGAAGATTAGTTGAAATTAAGCTAACCTATGCCTGACCTCAAACCGTTGAGTTAAGAAATCAATTTATGCATAGTCTGCAAACGAATCATGTGGAAGTAATCTCGAAATGATCTCTAGAGTTAACCAAATTGGCATAAAACCTAAAACACCTAAACCGTGGAGTACTTGTTTGTAATGAGTTAAATTCCAAGAAATGCCTATACCTTAAATACTTCCCCACATTCCTGAATGTAGGGACAGTGAATTGTAATTGTAAAAGGAACTAGGGTTTGTCCCTGAGAATCTTACAAAGATGAAGTTTGGAAACCCTAGGTCTAACGATGTCAGCTTAAAGAACCTAAAATAGATTGTTTCGTGACTCCATTGTCTCATAGTTCTATGCGACGCTTGCGTAGCAAATGCGGAGTCATATAATCTTGTGATTGGATCACAAGAGAATGGCCAAAGTCTTGCAATGGGGTTGGCGGATCCTTATGCAAGTTATCTTACAAGAGGATGAATACTTTAGTATCCTTCTTGAGAAAGGAAGATTGTTTAGAAACTAAAGACCAGCCGATTGACTGAAGTAACCAATGAACTCAAGGTTTGACCAAGTTGGGTTAATAGGGTATGCCCTAACCAAGGATATAAGGGATCTCGCCAAGTTGCAAGTCATCCCGGATCGAGTGCTGGACGCATTTGAAAGGAAGGATTCATTCCTTAGCAGTTTGCCAACAAAAATGATCAATGGAAATGTTTGTGCTTGCTACAGATTTTAGAGCACTATTTGGCTTGTTTGATCAATGAATTAAAAGATAAATGGATATTTATACTTTAGGTTGAAGTCCTAAAGGGAGAGCCAGCTTCAGTTACCCCCGACTGCCAGCCTAACCCTAACCAAGGGGGTTGTTGACCACGCCGGGAAAGTGGACTGAACCCGCTGTGAGAGGTCTCTCTGTTGAGTGCTACTTGGAGCAGGAGGACACTTGGGTGCCAGGGGGGGCTCTGGGTGTTAATCCCTCACCTTCGAGGTCCTGCACAAGAGGCTAACGTGACTCGGGATCTTGCATACTAGTCTACGAGTGGAAACTTGGAATAGTGATCCATGTGGATTGCTGGATAGCCTTCGGGTGAATTGTGGATAAGCCTACGGGCTGTAATCTTTGTATTTCAAAGATAAATATGATAACTTGTTAATAAGGAACTTGTCTGATATTATTTTTCTATATCAAGTGATAAGATTACGTGAAGGAACCAATGCCTAACGGGTTAATTAAAGAAGCTGGTTGTTACATGTCCAACTAATGTGTTAGGTAATTAAATAACTAAAAGAACCCAAGGAAAGTGCGGAGGATGGGCCATAGGTCCATCCTAGGGATGGGTGGTCTCGGTTGGGCAGGACCTTTTCCCAAATTACGAGGAACAGGGGGATGATCGTCGAAGGACACGAACAACAAAAGTGTTGACCTAGAGTTATGATTAAACCTGATTTACGCTGTTTTAGGGAAATGGAATGGGACTATGCCTTATGGCAGAGAGGTTGAGCTTTGCATCCTTCTCGTTTCCCATTCTCCTTGAACCAAGTGCAGTGTGAATCCGCTTTGGATCTGGCGTTTCTATGTAAAGTAGTTCGCTTGGATCCGACGCTAGTTGCTGTTAGGAAATGACCAATCAGGAAAACCTTAACTCAAGTTGATCCTAAGTGGGAACGACCAGAATACTTCCGCTATGTGGCATATGCGGAAAGCCCTCGATCGCAAACCCCGTAACATTCCATGGGAGTGCCGGGCGGAGCTTTCTAGACATCCTTTCGGATGGACTGCTAAGACGTGTCCTGGATGATCCTAGTGGACACATTACAGTTGGTATCAGAGCCGACCAACAACGGCATTGTTTTTTTTGAAATCTTAATAAGAAGAAGTAAAGAAAATGTTGATGTTCCAAACATTTCCTTATCTTCAATACTATCTTGCAGAATTATGAAGCGTGGAACAAGTTCTTGGTATTTCGAGTCATGTTTATGACTGCAATGCATTCTCCGTATTATCGACAAAGAGTTGGGATGATGAACATCCTAGAGAAAACCTATAATCCATCATCTTTGTACATGGAACAAAGATGGACGGGTGCTTCAGGAATCTACTATATAGCTGCCCACCGCTTTGCTTATCTACAAACCAACCTAAAGAGGATCAAGTGGTTGGAAGACCTGAAAGTTGTGAAGCTGTTCATTTTTGTGGAAGCTCACGTAAACTCAACTTTACATAATCGAGGTCAGAGGGTTGCGATGAACTCATATGTATATGAGGAAGTAACCCGTGTATATGAGGAAGCAATGGTGCAGGGATCCAGGGATCGCGGAGGGATCCATTACTTTGGAGAAGCTGAAGAAAGCCATGCAAGGAAGATATTTACTACCTGCTTATCGCACGCAAAAAACGAATGAGTTCTATGAGCTAAAACAGTTGGGACTCATGCTTGATGCATACTATTCTAAATTTGTCTCACTTCTTAAGTATGCACCCAGATGGAGATGACACAGCAAGTGTCCAAATTTTGTGCAGGTTTAAATCCACTAGTCAATACCCGTCTCGAATCTATGCGTCCATCAGATCTTCAGGACGCACTCATTCAAGTGGCACCTATAATTTAGGAGGTGCAGGCTAGACCAAGGGGTAACAAAACTTGGTCTTATAATGACCCGAACAGAGGAGCATTCAGACCTCAAATGAAGAGAGTTCAAGGTCATAACTAGGGGCAAAGAAAGAAAGTAAGGACTAACAATGTCAACAACTTTGTTCCTACTCAAAGCAATGGCCAAAACCTCCATTGTTTGCACTACAATGAACCCGGTCACTTCAAGAGGCAATGTCCCAAGCTTGATGGAGGACATCGCCAAGCGCCTTTCCAAGGAATAGGCCGTGGTCAAGGAGTCGTTACCCGAGGAAGAGGAAGAACCGCCTGCATTGCCAATAGGCAAATGTGCAAAGAAGAAGAAGAAGCCGTGGTCAAGGAGCTGTTACCCGAGGAAGAGGAAGAACCGTCTGCATTGCCAATAGGCAAATGTGCGAAGAAGATCTGACCATGGAAGCAGAATTTGAAAGGGCGACAGTCCATGCCGCTCTTCACAAAAAAGGACCGAATCGCCAGTTCTCGGTGATTCAGACACCATCAGACTATCAAGGTAAAAGTTTCAAGACCTTGATTGATTGTGGCAGTATGCATTCCTTTATCTCACCAGCATGTGCAAAAAGATTAAGAATAGCCACAGTAGAAGCACCTACCCTGCTTGTGGAATTTGCAAATGATCATGAGGTTACTTGTACCAGGCAAGCGGGTGGAACTCTTTCTGGGAGGAAAGAAGACTTTGGTCAAATTCAGAGTCATGAATTTAGGTATCCATGAGTGTCTACTCAAAATGGATTGGCTTAGGCCTAATTATGCCCACATTCATTGTGGAAAGGGTCAAGTTTCCTTTCGAAACTCTGAAAGGGAAGTAGTCACAACCCAAGGTGAGGCTAGAGTACCAAGAACCCAATTGGCCAAAGTATCTCAGATCATAAAAGGAGTTAGGAAAGGATTACATGTCTACTTGATCAAACTCAACAAGTTAGATCAGAAACAAGAGTCTAATGAAGGACCTTCTTCGCTAAAGGAATACGTGGACATATTCCTTGAAGAGTTGACGGAACTCCAGCCTCAAAGAGAAGTGAATCATGAGATTAAGTTAGTACCAGGAGCTACGCCAATTGCAAAGAGACCTTATAGAATGTCCATACCAGAAGTAATTGAGCTGAAAGGACAACTCAAGCAACTGCTAGATCAAGGCTACATTCATCCTAGCAGTTCACTGTGGGGAGCTCCAATACTATTCCAGAAAAAGAAAGATGGGACACTTGGACTATGTATTGATTACCGAGGATTGAATCAATCAACGGTCAAGAACAAGTACCCTATCCCTAGAATAGATGAGCTTCTTGATCATCTTCAGGGGCAAAAGATCTTTTCCAAGATTGATCTTAGGTTAGGTTACTATCAGATAAGGATCAAGGAAGAAGATATTCCCAAGACGACCTTCAATACAAGATATGGGCACTTTGAGTTCCTAGTTATGTTATTCGGGCTTACGAATGCACTTGCCACCTTCAACAGGTTAATGCAAGATATCTTTAGGCCATATCTTGATGATTTCATGCTTGTCTTCTTCGACGACACTTTAGTCTATTCTAAACATGAAGAAGATCATGAACCCCAACTTTGGATTGTCCTAGAGACAATGAGGTTTCATAAGCTGTATGCTAAGATGAAGAAGTGTGCATTCTTCAAACATCAGATTGAATATCTGAGATTCATAGTTTCAGCAGAACAAATCTCAGTGGATCCAGCCAAGGTCAGAGATGTGCTTGAGTGGCCAATACCAACATTCGTCAAAGAGATACATAGCTTCCTTGGATTAATAGGATGGTATAGGGTCTTCATAAAAAACTATGCTTTGATTGCAGCACCTCTGAGACGGACTTACTGAAGAGGCAAACTTCCATTGCATGGTTAACTCCCGAACAAAAGAGCTTCGATAGATTGAAGCAAATTTTGTTATCATCACCTATCCTAAAACTTCCAGACCTCAATAAAGAGTTCGAGGTAGTAACTGATGCTAGCATACTTGCCTTGGGATGTGTGCTCATGCAGGAAGGTCATCTAGTAGCATACTCTTCAAAGAAATTGAAGAGTCATGAAGGAATTATGCTACGCATGACCTGGAATTGCTAGCTGTCATCCATGCTCTAAAGCTTTGGACACACTACCTGTTGGGTAACAAGTTTACTCTAGTAATTGACCATAAGAGCCTCAAATGGATCTTTACCCAAAACAAGCTCAACATGAGGCAACATCGGTGGATTGAAGTACTGGAAGAGTATGACTTTGAAATCAAATACCGACCAGGGAAAGAGAATGTAGTTGCCGATGCACTCAGACATTCCTTAATTCTCTAATCCTGCAGAATCCATCAACAGCCAGATCTCTAGCTACAAAAGTATCTATGCCAAACAACCCTATACTTGAGTTAGCTAGAGAGGATACATGTTATGATCCGGCCTACCAAACAATGCTAAGGGAAATCTATATTAAGGATCAAAATGAAAAGTTGCAGGCTAAGTATCATGAGTTTTCTATCAATAGTGAACTTGTCTACTATAGAACAAGGCTGTATATACCAACAAGCCAGTCACTTAAGCAGAAGATATCGTGGGAAGCTCATGACTCCCCTTTCGCAGGACATCCTGGCTATGCCAAGACTCTTAATGCAGTTAGGAAGAGCTACCATTGGGAGAGGCTCAAAGGTGACGTTCTCAAATATATCACTAAGTGTTTGTCTTGTCAACGTATCAAAGCCGAACATGTCAAGATGCCAAGGAAACTCCAACCGCTCGACATTCCCCAAATGAAATGGGAATTCATCAGCATGGATTTTGTTGTAGGCCTACCCCAAGTCCAGGGAGGATACAACTCCATCATGGTTGTGGTTGACATGCTTACTAAGGTTGCACACCTTATTCCAATGAAGACAAACTATAAAGCCTCAGACATTGCAAGATTGTTTATCAAGGAGATATTCAAGCTACATGGTACCCAGAGAGATCATTAGTGATCGTGATTCTCTCTTCACATCACACTTCTGGAGAGCTATCTTTGAAGCTATTGGGACTCAACTTTGCTTTAACACCGCTTACCATCCCCAAACGGATGACCAAATAGAGCGAGTAAATCAAGTCATGGGGGATATGCTAAGGGCATACTGCTGTCGTGAGCCGAAGAGGTGGATTCAATACTTGCCTTTGGTTGAATTTGCATACAATGCTTCTTACCAGCAAAGCATTTAGATGACCCCTTTCCAAGCATTGTATGGTCATGACTGTCAAAGTCCCCTAAACTTTTCAGATCCAACCTTAAGGGTTGAAGCTTCAAGGCAGATGTTGGAAGAGATGGATGACCAAGTAAAGTCAATAAGGCTAGACATCCAAGCGGCCAAGGATAGATAGAAGGCATACGTGGATTTGAAGCGTCAAGATAGAGTCTCCGAAGAAGGAGACATGGTCTTCATTCGCGTTCTCCCTAAAAAGAGTTCCCTATCCTTAGGAGTTTGCAAGAAGCTAAGTCCAAGGTATTGTGGGCCGTACAAGATCCTCAAATGCCTAGGACCTAATGCTTATAAACTACAACTCTCGGAGAACCTAAAGGTTCACAATGTATTCCACATCAGCCTCTGATTCTTGAAGTAAACGAAACAATCTTTATACGTCGCATGCACGACACTCCTCATGTACGCCATTACATCCCTTCCTTCATCATCATGGAAGATGCCACCAGTATCTGTAACTCTATAGTACTGGCGTACAGGCTCATCTACGTGATCTTCTAGTGAGGGTGGTCACTTGCCACCGCCTAGGCAACCCCCACACAAGCCTCGTCCTCCCCCTCGAATCTCCCTCCTCCCTCTCTGTCGAATACCCTTTGCCTCGCTGGATGCACATACTTCCATAAATACACGTGCATCAATTGATGCTTATGCTTCAGCCGATACATGCATAGGCGTTGCACATGGAGTACCTGCAATTGGAGTTTGGAAATTTGGTGTTTGGGAAGTAGTGCTAGGCAAAGACGTCAGAGGCATTCCAGACATGACGCTGAACACCTCATCTGTTGTGGGAGAGCAGCCAAGGTGTCTAGTCATCTCTCCCATGAAGTCTTCCTTACTAGGAAAACCTCCAAAAAAAGCATTGACCCCTCTGTTGAACAAGACCAATGTATCATTCATGCACTCCAAATCTGGGCCATTGCTAGATGAACTAGGATGCGACATCTGCAAACAAAACACAAGAATAAGAAAAATTTGCTAAACAACAATATTGTGTAAACTGTACTATTGTGTAACATGTTTGTACAATTCAAGAAATAAAAACTTGTTTTTTTATCAGAGCTGGCGCGTGTATATTCGCATCTGAGATGGACGCTTCCCTAAAGTCAAACCTTTTGGGCAGAGCGTGTATATATTCGCATCTAAGATGCAGAATAGATGTGCTCTCAGACACTTCCCAGAAGTCAAAGCTTCTGAGTAGAGTGCGTATATATTTGCATCTGAGATGCAGAATAGACCCGCTCTCAGACGCGTCTCTGAAGTCAAAGCTCTAGGCTGAGCGCGTGTATTCTCCCGTCTGAGATGCAGAATACACGCGCTTGGAGACGCGTCTGCAGACACGATAACATCAAACATGGCTGCACGTCTATGTCTGCGTCTGCACTGGAATCTACACACGCTATCAAACGAGCTAAGTCAGCCTCTCTCAAGCTGACAACCGTCATCCATGATTTTTTTGTGATATAAAAACTTCAATCATAGATCCTAATACAGAAAGAGAGAGAGAGGGAGAGAGAGAGAGAGAGAGAGAGAGAGAGAGGACTCACCTTGGGTCTTTGGTGTGGGCGGGTGGTGGCGTTGCTTCCTTCCCCTTCTTCCTCTCCTTGGTGAGTTGTTCTCCCTTGATGATTGCTGCTTGTTGTCTCCTCCCTTTGCCTCTTGTTCCTCTTATTCTCCTCTCTTTTCTTCTCTCTTTCTTCCTTTCCTTGGCTTTCTTTTCTTTAGCTGTCTTCTTTCCCTTCTTGTCTCTTTGAAGTGAAAGAAGAGGTGAGTCATGAGGAGGTGAGTCATGAAGAGACTAGTGGATGTAGACTGCATGTCGGCTGAACTGGAGCTCTAGAATGCGCAAAAACGTAGGAAAGGCGCAGTTTGAAAAGAAATTGCTTGTATCTTTTGAATTTTGATGTTTGCATCTATTTTTGCATGTAAATACGTGTCTAAGTTTACGTAAACGCACTAATAGACACGGAGTTAGACGCGTAGATAGATGCAGACATAGACGCGCTGTTAGATGCAGGCATAGACGCGCATTTAGCGCACTTGCGTTTTTAACATAAGTTTTTGTATTTAAGATAAATTTTGATAGTAAGTTTTGATATTAAGTTATTATCATAAGTTTTTATGTATTTATGATAAGTTTTGTGTATTTAAAATTGAATATCTTAGAATAATTAATATGACTTGAAGTTTTTATGTAAACATATTAATAATAAATTTGATGTTGTCATGAATTAGGTTTAATCATGTCGTCATCATCACCTAGTGCGGTGCATGCTGATGAGTCAACAAGCAAATCCTCAAGTGAGGATGAAACATTATGTCTTCATAATCGAGATGCATGGCTACGAAGAAAAATTAAATGCATGTGTGATCGTTGTCTAGGGTGTATTTTTTGAGCATGTCGTGTTGCAATGTCACACCTCAGCATGTATGGAGAATGGGACCGAGAAAAATCACGGGTATTCATTGTTTTTAACACTAAGATTGCTAGTCTATGTTTGAAATATATATCAACGTACATGTAACTCCCTTTTGTGGTTGAGCCGGATGTGGTGCCACATCCTCAGATGCTCCCTCTCGGGCGTCGAGAGGCTGCAAAACATCGACGTGTAGAGACTGACGACCATGATAGTAGCCCTCATGAAATGCCCCATCAAGTTGTAGAGGATGAGATTTTGGACAATATGGTACACGATCTATTTTCGCAACCAATTTCAGGGAGAATGTCACTCTACGAAGCCAGATGACCCACTATACGTAGCATCATCTACTCCATTGTATGAAGGTTGTATGTACTCTGTTCTTCGTGCATCCCTCGAGATACTTAACTTGCAAACAATTTATGGATGGAGTAATGTCAGTTTGAATACGTTATTGAAGTAGGTATCAATTTAGTTTGGCTTATGAATCATAATATTAATTGTTCTATTTTGAAATCAGACACAAATATATGTTGGTGGTTTTTTAACTCACTTTTAAAAATATATGTAGGTTATTATCACAAATGCTTCCAAAAGGAAACAAATTGCCAACTAAGAGAGAGCAAGCAAGATATTACTTGACATCTCTGGGAGGCCTCGATTATGTCAAGATCCATGCATGTGTCAATGATTGTGTCTTATTTCGTGGGATTCATGAGTTCGCACGAGAGTGTCCGATTTGTTGTGAATCAAGATACGAAGTGGAGATAAAGTCAATGGATGTGCCTCGTAAGGTTTTGTGACATTTTCCGATTATTTTATGTATTCAACTTATGTTCAAGTGTAAGTCTATTAGAAAGCTCATGTCATGGCATGCTAGTCATCGTTCAAGTGATGGAAAATGGAGGATCCCTGTAGACACACTGGCATGGCAATATATAGACAATTTGTGGCCCGTTTTCAAAGAAGAGCCAAGAAATTTGAGATTTGGTTTAGGTATGGATGGAATCAATCCATTTGGCATCAAAAGCACATCATACAGTGTATGGCCAGTGGTATTGGTGAACTATAATATTCCTCCATCCATGGCAATTAAAAAGGGACATGTAATGTTGTCCCTTTTGATTCCTGGAAAGCACAAGGTAAAAAACATGGACATTTACTTAGAGCCTTTGATTTAAGAGTTAGAAATGTTATGGAAAGGTATTGAGGTGCAAGATACAAGCGCATTTGCATCCTCTAGAGATTTCACTTTGAAGGTCATGTTGTTGTGGACCATGCATGACTTTCCAGGATATGGAGAGTGTTCAGATACATGTATATAACTCTATATTTTAAATTCAAGACTTGAATCAATTGCATGTTATTAATTCACTTGTTTGTTCAGGTTTAACCACATCAGGATATCATGCATGTCCTATTTGCGATCCCTCTCTAATTTCCTTTAGGCCAGCACGTTTAAAGAAGGTTATCTATGACAATCATCATTGATTTCTTCCTATTGACCATCCCAAATATGTTCTCCCTATACTAATGGAATGACTCCACAATCTATAACCATTCGAGATTGGAAGGAGAGATGGATTAATGCCGATAGCCACCCTCCACTTGGCATGAGTTGGTAAGAAGTATATTTCTCTCGATTGAATTTAAAGTATTTAGCATGATGAATTGTTTATATAATATATTGTTTGTTTGTTAGGTTCTCTATATTTTTTCGTCTTTCGTATTGGATTGAACTCGGCTCATGATTCAGTCAATGTAAGGGAGGATTTACTTAACATTGGTCGCATGAGACAAGCCTGGCCATGCATTGGACCCAAAGGAAAGATTGAGCTACCCCATGTACCTTGGATGCTGTCAAATAATGAGGAAAAAATAGTGAAGGAACAGATATGTAGCTTTCGAATACCCATAGGATGTATGAGATGTCTCAAGGGAGCCTTCATAAAGAAAAAGAAAAGAGATGTGGAGCAACTATCTGGTTTGAAGTCCCACGATTGGCACAAAATGATTCAAGTAAGGGTATCTCTAACCATGAATATAGTAATTAGTGGAGTAACTATGTGTAAACTTTGGGGTATAATGAATTTTTCCTCAACTAATCATTTGATCTATGAATATTATTTACATTCAGCTCGTACTTCCTACTAGCATATCCCATTGTGTATCCAAAGATGTACATGATATCATTTACAAGATGGGAAAGCTTGTGAGGTGTGTATACATTGTATTTTTTTCATTATATATTGCATATATCATGTAGTGAACCTCTTTGAAATTTTACACAAAAATAAACAATTTTCAAATACATCTTGACAGATATGTGAGCTCGAAGAAAATTGATCCAAACACATTGCAAGATGCTCGAGTATTATCTGTTGAGGTGGTTTGTTTGGTGGAGGAAATTTTTCCTCGCTCCATTTTGACTACTCAATTACATTTACTCGTACATTTGATTGATGAGATCGCACTTTGTGGGGCAGTTCATGCAAGGTGGACGTTTTTTCTTGAGCGGTTCATGAAAACCTTGAAAGATTTTGTGAGGCAAAAAGCACGGCCTGAAGGAAGCATGGCTGAGGGTTGGTTAGTGCAATCATCCCTTATTTATATCTCTAAATATCTTGTTGAAGTGGACCCCTCTCAACCACGACTATGGAAAGATGATGAAGACTTGAGGATAACCTCTATGATACCTCAAGGAAAAGGAATGAGTAAAGTGCTAACAAAAAAAGAACTTCGTAAGTTAAATAGTTTTTTTGTGCTCAATAGTGATGTAATGAGAAAATGGGTGACACTATATAATGAAGCAAAGGCAAGAAGAAAAAGCAAAAGACAAGCATTTCACACCAGATATGGACGTAATATCTCATTTTTAGATTATCTAAATGCGCTCCCACATCATATTGATATAGATTGGTTATATGAGGAAATGGAGAGAATGGAAAAAGAGGAGGAAATTAATATATCTCAAGAAGAGTGGGAATACGCACGAGGTTGCTTATCAAAGGTGAGACATACTATCAATTAATTTATTTCTAGTTATCATTTATATAATAAATTGACATATTTGATCTTAATCTTTTACTACTAGTGTACATTATCCAATGCTATTTGGTGTGAGGGTAAACATCTTCGAACTCAACGTATAGATGAAAAGAGAAATACCCAAGATTGTGGTGTCCTTGCTCACTTCAAGGATGCCAATGGTACCATGGAAGGTTATTGTGGCTTGATCCAAGATATTCTAAAGCTTGACTTCAGACAATTCTTTATATATGTACTAGATGTGAAGTGGTTAAAAGAAGTGGTATTCTTGCTCACTTCAAGGATGCCAATGGTACCATAGAAGGTTATTTTGGCTTGATCCAATATATTTTGAAGCTTGACTTCAGATGACGGATTCTTTATATATATACTGGATGTGAAGTGGTTTAAAGAAGTGGTAACAAATGGTGAGCATTACACAATTAGATATCATCCAAGTGATTTTATAATCATTGACTCTACAAAATTTCACCACATATACACAATATAATAAGTATTTAAGTTTCTTGCTTTTGTTTTTCAAATACAAGTTGTGTATCATCCAATGGTAAACAATAATCGATGGTGGTATGTCATCCCTATATCTAATCATTCAAAACCAATATATGGTAATATTACCAACATAGAGATAGCAAATGACAATCCAACAATTAATGATGATGTACATGATGACACCATAATGGATGATATGTGTGATATAGTACAAGATGAACCTCGTGAGGATGTTCAAGAAAACACAGAAGAGGACAATAATGTGGTTGATGATGATGAAGTTATTGAGCAATATAGCAACACATCTTATAGTGGGATAGACTTATTTGTTTCGTTACCTCTTGGTAACATAGACTTAGAAGTAGATAGTTTAGCAAGGGATGATCTCATTGAAGATGAGATGGATTATTCACTTTAACATACTTAATTTGCTTAATGATTCAATGTGTATTCTTAATTCTATAAAAAATATCATATGCACATGTGCATACTCAAGAATCAATATTCAAGTTTAAAGTTAAATTGAATTTTCCATAATAAAAAGGAAGTATTTTTTATCATCTTCAAATAGAGAAATTACGAGATACATGCAATGCTTGCTACTAATTGTATAATAAGGTTTGTGTCGCTTGCCACTAATTACTTATATCAGGCTTGTCAACTGGAGGAACTGCCACTCATTAGAGAGCAATGCAAAAATAATTATTAACTTTGGTTTTTTAATTATATTAAGTCCAATTTCAGGTGGTTAAATAATTACGTATCTGAAAACGCTTCTATATTTGCGTCTATCTATGTGGATATATAGATGCAAAATTCGCATCTATTTACATGCTCTTTTACACACGCATATAGACGCAATGATAGACGCGCCCGACTTTGTGCATCTAACATGTGCATCTATGCCTCGTTTTTGTTGTGGTAGGAATGGTATTTGAACTTTAGGGTGATAAGGTTTGCAGGACATCCTAGATATTGAGTTTTGCTAGGAAGGCCCTAGATTTTACGAACAGACTGTTAAGTCAGCATACCCGCTGGTCGAGTGATTCTAGGTTGAGGTGCCCATCATGTAATAGTGGATGCTTACCCTGAGTCTCCTCAGAGTGAGAGAGCTCCTTTATCCTCCACTAAACTAGAAACAGTAGATGATCCATCTAATAGTGAGACATCATCGAGCGATGGATCTAAGGAAGGGTCCACTATAGAGGATATTTATCAGATAACCTTGAATGAGCTGATAGAGCCTCATGATCAAATAAGAGATGCAAATGTGATTGAGCTGGACCTTGGTACGCCTAATGATTCGTAGCCAATCAAATCGGGTTGTATGCTCAGTTCGGAAGAAAGAGAGGACTATGTATCCTTGATTCAAGAGTTCTACGACATCTTTGCTTGGAGCTATGACGAACTTAGGGGTATTCCTCTCAGTCTAGGCGCTGTGCATACTATTCTTGTAAAGGAAGGTACTCACCCTGTACATCAAAAAGTAAGACGTATGCCTTTTGAACTACAGAAGTTGCGGAAAACGGGTTTGATCTTCCCTATTCAGCATACTGAATGGTGCTCACTAGTTGTGATCAGGAAGAAGAAGAATAATCAGATCCAGCTTTGCGTAGATTTTAGAGAGTTGAATAAGCAAACTATTAAAGATTACTACCCATTTCCGTTTATTGACCAAATTTTGGATCAAGTAGCAGGTAGGGAAATCTATTCGTTTATGGACTGCTTTGCAGGGTATAGCCAAATGGCTATTGCTGAGCAAGACAAGCTAAAAATGATGTTTATTATTGTCTTTGGTACCTTTGTGTACCATGTGATGGCATTTGGTTATGTAATGCACTAGCTTCATGGCAGAGAACAACCGAAAAGACATTTGGTGACATTTCCCGCAAGGAATTGAAAGTATTCATTGATGATCTGGGGACAATCACTGTAAGGGATAGAGAGTTAATTATCTTATGGAAGTGTTTTGAGCATTGTAAATAGTTCTGCATAGCTCTCAACCCACAAAAGTGTGTCTTCTTCGGAGTTTCTTATGGGCTCTTGTTAGGCCATGTGGTCAGTTCTGTAGGGATTGTGGCGACTGATCCTAAAAAGATCAAGGTCATAGTCATCATGAGTCCACCGCGTACTTCAAAGGAAGTGCATAGATTTTTGTCATCAATAGGGTATTAGCCGAGGTTTATCAATGCCTTGGAAAAAAGAACCTTGCCACTGACGAACCTATTGTCCTTTAATTGACAGTTCTCATGGAGTGATGCTTGCAAAGTATCTTTTGATGATGTAAAGCAGGAGCTTGCCAAAGCACCTATTTTAATAGCACCAAAAAGGGGTAAAATGTTCTATATATTTTCAGCAGCAACTATGTATAGTACCAGCTGCTGCTGTTTGGCCCAAATTTGGGAGGAAAAGTGGTACCATCCGATAGCTTTTGCTAGTCGAAAGTTAGGCATATCAGAAATTAACTACACCTATATGGAGAAGTTGTGCCTTGCGATGGTATTTGTGACCAAGAAGTTCAGGCACTACATTCTTTATGAGAGGGTGGTTTTTTATACAAAAGTGGAATGACTTCGATTTTTGTTGAATAAGTTAGAGCTGCCTGATCGTTTAGCAAAGTGGTTAATTACTTTGAAGGAGTTTGATTACGAGATTAAGAGCAAGCCACCGAAGCTTTAGGGCATTGTCAAGTGTATTGTGGATTTCGGAGAGCCAAAAGAGGTCGTGGCTGAAGGAATTGATATGGAAACATTGTTTAAGATTGATACAACGTCTATTCCCTCCTGGTATGCTGTTATAATGCACTATCTTTCTATGGGAGAGACTGGAGCTATTCTATCAAAACCCGAGAAGAGGAATATTAAACAACAGGCATTGAAATTTTCATTAATCGCAAGGACATTATATTCGCAAGGTGTTGATAATATCTATCGCCGATGTGTGATGCTTGATGAGGTTCCTTTTATTTTGGAAGAGTGCCATGACTCCGCTTGTGGAGAGCACTTTTTTGGGCGGTTGAGGGCATAGAAGGCTTTACAAGCTCGTTATTGGTGGCCCTCCATCTTCTAGGATGCATTTGATTATGTTAAGAGATGTGATACATGTCAAAGACATGACAGTCAAGAGAATACGAAGCATCCACTTACGCTTATTATGGCTATCCTTCCATTTGAGAAGTGGGGCATTGATTTTGTGGGACCTATTACCCCATCCTCTACTACTCAGAAAAGATACATTATAGTAGCAACTGATTACTTTACAAAGTGGTCAAAAGAACGGGCGACGAGGCACAACAATGTAAAAGAGACTGCTAGTTTCCTACTCGAGCAGATCATTTGCTGTTTTGGTCCCCCAAAGGAAATAGTATCAGACTGTAGAACTCATTTTTTGAATAAGGTAATTAGAAGGATGACTGAAGCATGGAGCATTAAGCATAACAAGATGACCCCCTATAATCTGCAAGCCAATGGACAGGTTGAAAATACCAATAAGCAGCTTGTGGGTATCCTATCCAAGATAGTCTCTGAAAAGAAACAGGACTGGGATACAAATTTATGTGTGGCAGTTTGGACATATAATACGACGTTTAAACGCGCCACTAGCCACCCCATTCAAATTAGTTTATGGGGAGAAGTGTGTCTTGCCCTTAGAAACTGAGTTGCCGACCATAAGATTCGCAATCAATCATTCTTTGGGTGATGAAGATGCCTTATTTGAGTGGTTTACGACTATAGCCCACTTGGACGAGCTCAGATTGCAGAGTTTATTGCACCACGAGGTAGCTAAACATTGAATGAAGTGATTGCATGATCTAAAGGCGAAGAAGTATACCTTTAAAAAAGGGCAATTAGTTCTGTATTACGATGCGCATAGGGAGCTATTTCCAGGAAAGCTGGAACCTAGATGGGATGGCCCTTACAAGATAGTTCAAATAGGTAAAAATAAGCCCACAGTTTTATTAGCTGATCTACAAGGAGTGGAATTTAAGAATAAGGTTAATCTTAATAAGATTAAACCTTATTATTTCTAAATATGCTAACACATTAAATGCATTTTAGGTCCATGTTGGGGTTGATTTGAGACCTACAGAAGAGCTTAAACTGGTCGATGGGGCGGTTAATCCCTTATTTGGAGCACCCATATCTAGAGCAAAGATATCATCAGGGGAGGCTTATCTGGTGGAGCAAGGGATACAAAGTGGTTGAGCAAGAAGATGGTACCTTTGTGTGGGAGATTAAAGTTTTCTGCCATCACTATTTATAGATATTAACAAGCATCCATGTTGAGTTTAATGAAGAAGGTGGGATGGAGCCATCAATTCATCCTCTAAATATGCTGAATTTTGATTATCATAATTATGAATATGGGAGTTCCTGATGGTTGGCTATGTAAACCCCTTGTGGATGTACACATTATACTTTGATGGAGCATGCAGGGATCCTAATAGAAAAGAGAGTGTTGGAGTAGTTATTTGAGATTCCCGATGTAGAGTTACAATGAAATTAGCTGCTTATCCTGAGGTGGATTGACTAACAACACGATAGAGTATAAAGCCCTGATTATGGGATTGAATATTGCCAAGAAAGGTGGCATTAGGTGGTTGTTAGTAAAAGGGGATTCCCAGCTGATCTTAAATCAACTTAATGGGATATATACAGTCTGGAATCCTCTCCTTCGTATGTATCATCGAACTACTATAACCCTACTTGATGAATTTGAGAGCATTTCTCTTCAACTCATTCCATGTTATTGGAATCAATTTGCGGATTCATTAGCCAATTTTGCTTATGAGGAGGACCTCTTTTTCAACTGTGGTCCTAGCCTGAATGTTGTTATTGATAATGAGATGAGACCTGGTTGCTTGTGGGGAATGTTATCAGACCACACGTTATATGGCAGGTGATGGTTGATATGAGTAATGAGAAGAGTAGCCGAGACCCATCTACCATTATTATCTTGGACCCATAGGTTAATTTGACGACATGTTATGCGTACGCCTCTTGCTGTATATGCAGGAGGTATGGGTCAGAACTTGATGCATTTAGTTTAGGGCTGAGTGCTATGTCTTTCCCCTTGGAGTGGAGCATGTGTTTGTATATCTGCCTTCTTCCAAGGAGAGATCTATATGAGCAGGTTTGCTTGATTTCTTTAGGCCAAAAGGGCCAGGTAGTTTGCAGTGAAATGTGTTATTTATTTAGGCCAAGAGGGCCATTCATCTGTTTGGTGTGGGTACAATTAATCATTTTTTGTTGTAGTGATTGCATCATACAGGTTGACAAAGTCACTAGAGGGAGCCTTTGTTGCGAAGGAGCTTCTTGTGGCCATTCCAGGTGGTTTCATTCCCTTTCCGAGTTGTTTCTTTAAGCAATTAATGATATATGTGTGTGTAAGGGTTACTTTCTTTTGTTTGGTGGGGATTGGCATTCAAGGCATGAAGTCCCAGGTTTAGGCTCTATATGTCTGGGGGAGGCCTGAGTAGTCATTGCCTCCTGCAAGGCATTGTTAGGCATTGAAAGACCTGTTTTAGATAGGAATTCTAGTGACCCTGTTCTGCTGACCAGCTAGGTGGCCATTCTAGGAATTCCTGTTAGTTGTAAGGTAGTTAGAGAAGCCTACTAAACTAATGATGGTAAGAGACAAAACCCTACATATCTGAAAGAAAATACATGAATATACGAAGTTGTGTAAGAAGGGATTCTAACCTCTATAAAAATAGAAATCGAAATAAAAAATCTTTGAGATGTTGTTTATCGCCTTGCAAAGGCCTGGTAGGTTCTTGGGGACGAGTCAGACCTAGGGCCGATGCCTTGTCTTCCTAGGGGTGGCTTCTAGCTAGAAAAATAAGAATGAATGAAGGTTGGAGCGAAAATAAAAGTGAGCGTTAGAAAAGGATTAAGTGTCGCCTTGCGCGGGCTTGGTAGGTTCTTGGGTACCAAGATAGGACCTAAGGTCGATGCCTTGTTCTCCTTGGGTCACTACGCTCAGCTCCTTCCTTTTTACATGCCTGAGTATGGAAAATAAGAAGCTAAAGACTCAATGTGTTGAATAAAAATATTTGTTGATCAGGCTATAGGAGTTCTCACCTAGTAGGAGCTCCTAGTTGAGTGTCCTTAGTTAGGTAGGTAGTTCAAACCACCGCTTAGGATGATCTCTTTGATGGTTCTTGTTAGCTTGGTTGTGTTGGAGCAATTGGTTAGTGACTAGCTTTCGACTTTCTATCAGATTATGCTAGGTCTACTCCTCATGGATTTCATGTCTTGGTTTTGACAAGGGGGTAGGGTGAGAGCTGTGTTGTGTTGTGTTGTGTGTCTATTTTGTATCAGCTTGATGCTCTTTGTGGTTGTGTTTCTGTGTAGATTTGTTTGTGGTATTCGACTGGCTAAGTCGCTCTATCTTATGGTCGCCAATGATAGATTATTTTTAATGCTAAAAAGTGCTTAAAAATAGCCAAAAATTACGAATTACATGGGAAAAATAGACTTCGTCAAAGGTGGCGGTGGCAATTAGTACAATTTTAAGCGGCAATGCCCAAAAAAGGCTTAAAAGATTCACTTGATGACAGTTGATGAATTTTCATAATTATTTGGCATGTTAGATAGGACCCTGAGAGATTCCCGATAGTGGGAGACTTCAAGACGAATGCCCAGAATTTTTCGGATCCTATTTCAGACACCGGATGCGGAAGAGGGACTGCACGGGAGGCCAAGTTCATAGTCAAGTTTGAATGGGAATTGCTAAGAGCCAGAAGGCATGACCTTTGGGGGGGGCCCAAAAGGGGGCCCCTAAAAAAAACGTTTTTTGAGGGAAGAAGGAGGTGGCCAATTTTCATGCAATGAAGAAGACGGCGCCATCATTCTTGGGGAAGAAATGGAATATGGGGGCTGCAAACAAACCCCCCAATCGATTACATGCCTGAGATACTCTTGATCTTTGCCCTCCATCGCTCCAATCTGCTCCTCAAATGGCTGTCTGGTTCAATAGATCATATTTTAATATTTCTCTCTCCTCCCTCTCTCTCTTGCAAGGGGTAGTTCCTACATGTGAAGAAGAATGAAGCCCGGTTGATGAATGCTCCTCCGGCATGGTACCCGATTGCTTGAGCATCCAACGAGCCCTGATTTGCTGACCCGCAACAAGTTTCAAAACCCAAAATAATGAAAAATACATGGTAATGACATTTTTACAAAGAAAATGGCTCTTTTTTCGCATTTGATGAGGTTAGCAATGTTCATATGGGCTGAAAATTAATGAACATGTTATTTGCTATTGCTTTTATCTTTCATAATAAAAAAAACTAAAAAAATATACACTTAAAGTGTGAGAAATAAATGGGAAAAACCCGAAAACCATGGTTTTTAGAGAAAAAATGGGGTTTTTGGGCCTAAAATGGAAAAAACATGAAACAAAACACCAATAAAATCTACGTGGTTTTTGTTTAAGGACTCAAGAGCCAAAAATGTGAAATAATGTTAATTTATTCTTTTTTATTGATAATAAATAGGAAAAAATAAGAAAAAAGAGAAAAAATGCTCTTTAAAAGGGAGAAAAATAGGGAACGGACGAGGAAAATTATGAAAAATTATGGATGTGTCTATGGCTGTATAATGAGGATAAAGCATGAGGGTTTGCCTTAGGTTATCCCCATTTATATGTTTTTGTGAGTATTTACTGCTTATTTCGTGCGCAATACACATGAAATTACCCTTTTACCTATCACCGCAAGCAAAACTCTAAATGGTAGGGAGAGAGGGGAGTTTGAGCATTGAAATATGGTATAAAATCCGATGTATTTTCTGCATTATTCATATAGGATGACGTTAATTTCAATAAAGGGAAGTACAGCATGAGTGTAAGGCTCGGTGTCTTCTCTCATTACAGCAATTATGCGTTAGTGTATGGAAACATGAAAAAAATGGATTTGCGCAATGCACGAGGCTATTTTTCAATTGTTTGAGCACTTAATCATATACAGATTTGCATTAAGCATTGTTAAATGGTATCAATTACAAGCTCTTGGATGCATAGCACTTGGTTTCTTTAGGACTTGACCTACATAGAGAGAGCAAGCAACTCGGCTGTAGGTTTAGACCGTGGGTTAAAAGGAGATGGATAAGTGAGGATAAGTGCATTCCTGGAATGTTAAATATATTGGCACTAAGAGGGGAGTTTGTTTTGAATATGTCTATGTGTGGAAGCAGCGCATCGAGGGGCCAATCCCTGAGATGTAGGAGAGTTGCAGTAGGGCCACAGCAATCAGCTCGTGGAGTGCCCTTGTGTTTGTGATATGTGGCATTTAATGCCGATATATGTATAATATCCCTCTGAGGAGACGGGAAAGAGAACATTTTTTGGATTACACACTATAAACGTGCAGTGATTAGTGTTTAGGACAGTGTATCCCTTGACAGACGCTCCTAGTCCGTGACGCCGTGAGGTGGGGTTGTCTGTTGACGGCATGAGGTCTCGCTAGTGCCTTAGCCTGTACCAGCCCATTTTAGGTCCCATCAGCATTATTACATATTTTGAATTTTTTATTTTTTATCTCACATCCAGTTTAACATTATTCTCCTCCTAGTTGAGTGCCAATCCCATAGCACTTATGGGGCTTTGTTGATGAGGGCTTAATAATTTGAAGGGTGATCATGTGAGTTGATGATGGGGCCTTGTGGGGATTGGTCATGGAATAGAAGGTTGAGTGGATGGCGGGGCGCATTCGATGTCACTGGTTGGGAGAATTCGAATGTATCTTCAAAGAGAAGAAAATTGCACTACCTAGGGATGTGTCTACCTTACCGTGCAGTGCATTGTGCTCATGCTATTGAAAATGGGAGTTGGGTCAAGTAAGCCTTGCGTTGTCCTATACTTAAGGACCAAATTTGTAGATGTTGTACTATTCGATGCTTGTTAGGCCCTAGGGGCACTGGTAGGGCTAGGTTAAGGTGGTTTGGAGGCATCAAGCTATAGTTTTGATTGATAGACTTGTTGAGGCTCTATATGCGTAGTCAAGTTTGGGCTCTATGGGCTCTGTAGCTTGAGTTTTTTAGGCTTTTGGTTCTCAATCTATCATACATGCTTGTGTGCCAAGGTCGAGGATTGGGCTTGAGTAGTACACACCCATATCCAAGTATTACCCTTGTAATAGCCATGCACTTGCAATAAGGTCTCGGAGACCCAGCGCAGCTTGCCCATTTGTCGATGCTTATAGTTTCTTCTCTATCTCCTGGGTTTCAAGGGTGAATTTGTAGCCTTGCGAGGTCATGTTTGGTTGCTTCTTGGTGGCGGTCTTTGATGTTTAGGTATCCATTTGAACTTGGGTTCATGGACTTTAGCTTTCATCTCCGCGGTTTGTTGACGTTGAGGCTTGATGACTTGTGACAAGTCATGACCCCCTTCTTAGACTTGGTGGTGGATTCCTCTATCGGTGGCTTTGCGAGCTTTGATGGAGCCATGCTACCCTTGTTGAAAGCTATCACAATGCATACATTACCATGGCAAGGTGAATGTGTTATGGCTCATAGTCGATGTTGCGATGGGCCTATCTTTTAAAGGCATGTCCTAGTAGTGATTCCTTACCGACACCTTTTGTGTTTGGCAACACATAAAAGATTATGGGTATACTCTCAAAATCGATAGAGGTTGTGACTTTTCACTTTCCCAAAAGTGTGTATGATTGACCCCCAAAAGGGCTAAGTTTGGCACTCATGGGCTATAGTTGTGGTTAGCCGATTTAAGCCCAATGATTGTGAGTTAAGACATTAACATCAACTTCTTTATCGATCAATGCATGGAAGGTATATGTTTGTTGGGCAGTGACTATTATGGAGAGGTAAGGAGGTTTTACTACTTCTTCATCCTTATCTTCAATTTCCATAATTGTGGCAACTCAGACTTTCACATGTGACTCTAGCATTGGAGGCTTGTCTAGTGGATGTGTGGGAGGCTAGTACTTCTTTATGCAACTACCATTGAAGAAGCCTATGCCCTCTCCATCGAGGGTCTCGAGCTCCATATTACCGGTTCGGCAGATGGTGTGAACTTGGAAAGGCCCTAATTCCCTAAACTTCATTTTTTACTTGTGGCCTTTCAGAGAGTATAAAATGCATTTTCATAAATCAGTGCATGGATAGCTAGAAGTAGAGTCTCTTATAGGTGTTCTAACTCAGTTAGGCATTCTGTCCATGCCTCCTTCCCATTCCATCACTCTTGACTGTCTACTCTCAGGCTAGGGACAAAGAATTCCACTAGTAAAATGGCTTCATTTTTGTAGGTTAACCTAAAGGGAGTTTGTCCTACAACCATTTTATAGGCTGTTCAATAAGCCCATAAGACTACCATTAGCTTGCTCTCCCAATCGTTGTGCAAAGTAGAGACTACCTTGGTTAAGATGTTCACTAAGATCTTATTTGTAGATTTTGTTTGTCCATTTGCTTGAGGGTAGTAAGGCAAGGATTTTTGAGATGTACAATCAAAAAGGTAGACAGGAGGTGAGAAATCACTACATTGATGAAATATGTGCTTTGATCACTAACTAGTTCAATGGAGCAACCAAATTATAAGATCACTTGCTCCCAAAGGAAGTTAGGTCTAACATCATTCTTTCTAGTGGCTCGTTCTTCCACCCACTTTGTCAAGTAGTCAGTGTGGCAACTATGATGTACTTGACCTCTTGCGAATATTATGTTGTAGAACTAATCTTGGTGCATGATGAAGTTGATTCCCCATTTTTTCAAAGGTTGTCTTGCAATGATTAGGGTTAACTCCATCTTGTCCTTGCGAACAGGTACCTCGGTCCGTTGGCATTCATGGTAGTGCTTTACAAGTCATACTGCATCTCAAAAACATGTGGGCAACCATAGTTTATACTATAACACCTTGCAAGTTGTCATGTCTTTACTAAAGTATCCTTTAACAATTCCATTACGTTCTTCTAAAAGTACATCATACATTTCCTGCTTGCACACACACTTATATAGCAAGTCGTCCTACCCTAGCCTATAGAGGTGACGTGTTATCAACTGATAGGGTTGTATCTTGAGGATAAGTGGACTAATTTGGGATTTCTTGATGGGTCTTTTGCATAGTCCATGTTAAAACACTTGGACTGTGTCGCCTTTCCAATATGGTGTCAAGTTGGCTCTAAACAAAACTTTCTCGCTACATAGGTTAAAGACATGTGCGTCTAGCCAATCGTGGGTGATACTCTGTCTAGCAACTTCTCCTATGGGTATGCGAGACATGTGGTTAGCCATGTAATGTTGTTTCCCTTTGCGCAAAACTACAAAGAAATCAAATTCTAATAGCAGAAGTAACCATCAAGCAATGCATCCTATGGCACAAGGTTTATTAACAAGATAGAGCAAGGCTTGATGGTCAACAAAGAAGGTAAAAGGCATTGCCAAGAAATAATGCCAAATTTTCTTTATAGAAAATATCATGGCTAAACCTTGTCTATTTGTCATGGAATAGTTTATTTTGGTATCAGTCAGTTATCTACTAGCGAACTCACTAGATAGTCTAGATTGTATTTGCTAGGCTAGCACAACACTACCCCCACAGCAAACACCTCAAGGTGTCAATGTTGACATGGAAGGTTATGGTCTAGCTTTGGGCTTATATTATTGGTGTGGTTGTTAGATCCTTTTTAAACTCTTTATATGCACGTTGGCATTCGTTGGTTCATTTTAATATTATCAGCAGTTTGTAGAGTGGTCTAGCGATTAATGCATAGTTCAACACAAATTGTCAATAGTATCTTGTATGTCATAGGAAGCACTGAACTCCCTTATAATTGGTTGGTGGTGAAAGGTTAAAAATAACCCTAACTTTTGAGAAGTTAGTGGCAATACTATTCTTGGACACCACATGCGGTAGGATGCATCCATGCTTGACCCAAAAGTGGCACTTAAGGGGGTTTAGTAAGAGACAGTATAGTTTGCATCGTTCAAAGACTGCACAGAGTTTGTCTAGGTGTTCTTTCCAACTCAAATGAACACATAGGTCATAAAAAAACACCTCTAACTCCCACCAAAGTATGTCCTTAAAGATGGTACACACAAGCCATTGGAATGTGGGTGGTGCATTTGTCAGCCCAAAGGGCATGACCATGTAGGCAAAGACACCCCACTCGGTAGCGAATGTTGTCTTATGATTTTCATTACGATGCACTTGTACCTCATTGTAACTTGAGAAACCATCCAAGAAGCTATATGCTTCCTTACCAACCACTCTTTGGAGCATATGCTCAATGTACGGTAGTGGATAGTTGTCTCCCTTCATTGTAACATCGACTTTCTTATGATTAATGCACACTTTGATTTTTATGTTCTTCTTGAGGATGATTACAATGGGCAAGACCCAATCCGTGTGCTCAGTTTCATAGTTGAATCCTACTCTTAAGAGTTTTTTTATCTCCTCCTTAACTGCATGAGTATGCTTGGGACTCATTAGATACAATCATGCTTGATTGGCATTGCATTAGGTGTCATGGGGATGTTATGAGTCACTATACTCAGATCCACTACTTTCAGTGTGACCAAGCAAAGATGTCTATGTACTCTTGTAGGAGAGTAATGAGACTTTCTTCTTCTTGCTTTCTCGAGTCATCACGGCGATAAACACAGGTTGGGGCATCTCCCCTTTCTTAGCCAAATTAACCTCATTCACTTTGGCAGGTCCTTCTTCTATAGACTGGCTTGCTTGCCCTTGTCATTTGGATCTTAGCAATATCACTATCCTATTGCCTTTCCTGAACTTTGTGAATTGTTTTGCTAGGTCTTGTGGTTTTCTTTGTTCTCTAGCTTCTGACTC
The DNA here is from genome assembly GCF_053477565.2 of Lygodium microphyllum. NCBI lineage: Eukaryota > Viridiplantae > Streptophyta > Polypodiopsida > Schizaeales > Lygodiaceae > Lygodium > Lygodium microphyllum. Next base: position 98,742,100 of record NC_141146.1, on the reverse strand, counting down.
CCTAAACTGTCTCTTTCTTTCCTCCTTCCACCGTGGGTGCCTTAGGTGGACCGGTAGGTCTCCCTTGGTGCATTTTGTATTAGGAGGTTGAGGTATCTTGGGGTCATTGTTTGAGCTCACTTCCAATTCAGAATCAAACTCTACATTGCTGCTAGAAGAGGGAGTCTCTCGTAGTAGTTGTGGCTTTGATGGTGATTCCGTTTTCAATAAAGGTATGGTAAGTGGTTGAACTAACCCTACTTGCTCATAGTCCATCACCTCTAAATGGTCTAACCAAGTGCAATCACATTCAGTTCTGAGAGCTCCTCTTTCAATTCTAAATGTGTTGGCACTCTGCAACTTTAAGTCTACTTTGATCAGCTCAATTACTTGACCATTTGTGTTGTATTCTATTTTGTCAATCTCCTCTTTATTGTTTTTGTTCATAGAATAGCAATCTTTATAGTCTTTGTCTGAACTATTCTCATTTGATTGCTTGTCATATCCTAAGCCTTGATACTCTATTTCTTTCTCATCAGGACTAGGGCCCAATTTTATATCAAGTTCAGATCGTGCACCTTGGTTCATCTCGACTTGGGTTCATCCAAGGGATCCTTGAGGGCTTTGAGATTAGTGGTTGGGTTGTCAGCTAGCTCATCCATCAAGTGCTCTAAGATTTTGTGAAACTCTCGCTTATTGTTCGGGATTTGGAATGCAATAGGGGTGGGCCGTTCACTTGGGCTTCTTGGCCATCATGCATAGTGGCATTGAGGATTTGTCCTTAGTCTCATTGATTGCTGTAGTGGGAGCTCATGCTCAACCGCCAAGACCCATGGACCGCTTATTGCTTCAAGCGTTTCAAGCGAGCTCTAATGGCTATCTCTCACCTAGCTGACACGCCGTCGATCCTATTGAGTGTAGTGAGCTTACCTTAATGCCGATATGAGTTTCCTCCTCTCTCGCACAACCCGCTAGCTCCACGATCCTAGATGCGAGCTCAAGCATCCTCAAGCCTCCTCCATCTCCAAGCTCCATCCTCCATAGCCGTGCGTGTGAGAAGAGAAGAAGAGAAGAGGAGATGGTGAAGAGATTTATCCTCTTGATCCCTCACTCACACACACTTTCCCTCACACTCTCACACTCCCTCTCTCAAGAGCACACACAAGCAAGAAGATAAGGAGAATAGAAGAAGAAGAGAGCTCTTGTTAGCCACACACCAAAGAATGAGCTTCCATTCATTTTTTGAATTTTATATACAAGCCCTAAAATCCCATGGGCACCCATTTCTTTTTTACATGACCGGCCATTATGGCAAGGTCCTTTTTCCATTTTCCTCTTCTAGCCTTATGTCTCTAGCCTACACCCGTCTAATATTTTACAATTGGCACAGGAGGGAGCCTAGCGCTCTTTTAAAAGAGTTTTCTAAGTTTTTTGAGGCGCCTTTCATTTAAAATTGCACTTTTTGCCCTGGCTTAGCTTTGGAGGTCACCTGCGTGTCTTTGCTCTTTTTCCATGTTTTTTCTGCTTTTTCCTTCCTTTTTCCGCCATCTCGACTTGGGGTTAACATTAGCCTCTCCTAGACGGGTGCCAATCCCATGGCACTTCTGTGTTGTTGTAGGTTGGCAGGCAATTGGCCAAGTGGTGTAAAGGTGAGGGCCACTTGGAGACTCAAGTGCTTGTGGAAGCTGTGAAATGATTTTTGTCGGAGAAGCCATATGGATATTGCGTGGTTGACGGGGGCCTCCAAAGTTGGTGGTTTGTTGCTTTTTGTGATGCCTGAAAGGAGAAGGTGCTGTACTGTTCCTAAGGGGAGTGCCTACCTCATTGTGTTAGTGCATTGTGCTCGTGCTAGTGGAATGGGAAGGTGGGTCTAACTGCAAGAAAGACTGGGTGATGTCCCACACTTGAGGACCCCATTTTTGCCAAGGGAGGTGCAGTGCAAGTGGCTTAGGGTGACAGGTCTAATCATAGGCGAGTGTTACCTCCCTAGGTATGTCTTGCCCTTGATGTGTCCTAAGCGTGAGATGGGGGAGCAAAACCGCTAGGGGGTTAGGAGTGGAGCCGGACGAGCGAAGCCACCAGGCACGCCTAACTTGAGAACCCCTAGGTGCAGTGATCATGTTTTTTGTGGTGGTAAGTGCTTCTGCAAGTGGGCTATGTTGTCCAGTCAAAAGTGGAGAGTGTTTTTCATGCTTTTCCTTTCATGCTGTTCTTTTCTTCACTTTTACTTTACTTTTTTTTAAAAAAAGTTACAGTACTGGAATGACAGCCATGGCCTAATTATCTTCATCTCAATGAGGAGGGGAAGGGGGTCGGATGGATTTGCTCAAAAATTTGTAGCTTTACATGTATCCTTTCAAATTCATGTAGACGTAGAGAGAGTGGTGGAGAGGAAAGGGTGATTGCATCTAGTAAACAGGCTGTCATTCATGTCTTCTAGGAGGACTAGGCAAAAAGAGGGGAGGAGACTAGCCCTCATCATTAGACGAGCCATGGCACAGCTGTCAATGGCATTAGGTCAAAGAAGAGGGGAGGCAGGCCGCACTCTTGTGGAGACGGGTCCTGCTTAAGTAATAGCCTTAAGTAATCTAAGGTAGTTACATGTAGTTACAAAAGTTGGATTGGGGCATGAAGAGAAATTTGCGAGGAAGCGCGTCATAGAGTCATCTAGGTTTTCTGAGTTAAAGAGAAGGGCATGTTTGAAGGATACTACATTGGAGTTATAGATAATGGAAAAGTCATAACATCCATGGAGGGTGGCATCAAAATCGACACCTACCCTTCGAGGGTATGCCATGTATGTGGGGTTTTTCCTCTCGAAGGGCAGCGTGTTACAAAATGCCATCCAGGCGAGCATACTAATGTCACATACTCAACTCCTCCACAGGGGTTGGCTTTTATAGCCCTATACTGTACGTGGAACTTCAAAAACTTTTTTTTGCCAGTAGTTGGCCTCTTCAGTTCCCCAAGAGGTGGGGGTCTTCTCTCTCTCTTCTAGCCACTTTTTCCCTAGTCGGCCACCAATCGCGATCACCTCCTCCATCACCTTAAGCGGCAAGACCGTCTGCAGGCTATTGGGCAGGAGAAAGCTAAAGGTGAATGGATCCTTTTATTTTTCTTGTCTCTCCCAAACCAGTAGCTCTGCATGGAATCCAGCTAGGATGTCATTAGGGCAAGGTGGGAGAGGTACGGATGGCTGCACGGCTGGCTTGGCCCTTAACTACTTCCTGGCTTCTTTGACTAACTTCTTGCGTCTCTCTTTAAGTGCGGCATGTCTCTCCACAGATGGGTCCTCTTGTTGTTGCTCTTGAGACTGTGGCGGTGAGGGGGGTTGTGGGATCACATCCTTTCTGAATCTGCCCATGTCAAATTTGAGTTTTGCTTCCTCCCCCTGCCAGTCTCCTTGTTGTGCTCCCTCCTCAAATCCTATGGCATCTATTTCTTGGGGGGTTAGGCCGGCCAGCAGTAGGTATTTCCTTTGCTCTTCCAGGGTTAGTTTAACCTCCGCAGGTTGAGGTGTCATCTGCAGTCCTACATGTAGGGCTCTGCGTGCAATGTTAAGCTTCTTTTGTGCCACCTCCAACAATTCTCCCTCCTCTGGGTGGGTAAAGTCCATGATTGTGTTGAGGAAGGACTTTTGTTGGGTACCGAAGGCCATCTGGGTGGCTTTTGCCTTGTTCTTTGCAATGATCTTCTCTTTTTTCACCAGAGCAAGGTGTCGTGCCAGTGTCTTCACCCTTCTTTCATTCTGCATGGCCCACTCCTTTGCTCTCTTGTTCATCTCTTCTAGACTCTCTCCTTGCCTTAGAGCCAAGGTCGTGAGCCTTTTTTCTTGGTCTTCCCGTTCTCTGACCAGTTTCTCCTGTTCTTCTTTTTTGGAGTTCAGCTAGACGATCTCGTTCTGCTACTGCTCCATGTTCAATTTTCTTTCCTCATTCTTGGCATTGAGCTCAGCCATAAGCGCTTCGACTTTGGTAGTTTTTGCAATGAGCTCCTCATACTTCATGATCAGGAGCTTGTGTTCTCTCTGCATTTTCACAAGTTTATGTGTTTCATTGTTTAGTAGCTGCCTCCAGTGCTCTTTCCTATCATCCTTAGCCTTCACTTCTTGCTTGAGATTCGAGATCTCCCTTTGCTGCATGGCTATTATTCTAGTTTTGTCGAGTTGGGGGCAGCTACTAACTCCTTTTCAGCCGCCAACTCAGCCACAACTATCTTTTGTTCCTCCTTAGCTTTCTCCAATTGGGAGATTAGCTCGGCGACGTACTCATCGTAGTTAGTTGATGGCATCATCGTTCTGTGGATTGGTGATATCGATGCTTCCACCTTCTACCGTTTAGGGTCTTGCCTTGATTCTGCATCAGTAGCTGGCCTCTTTTGCCCTATGGCCATAGTTTCGGTGCTTTGTCCTTGGGCCATTTCTTTGTTGATGAAGTATTGCATCCATGCCATGAAATTCAAAACATCGGCACTGGTCGGGATGCTAGGGGTGATGGTGGTTGGTTCGGTGGGAGGCACCATGAGGGGAGGAATCGGGTGAATTGGGGCTTTGCTCTTGCCCTCAATGACAGCGGGCGGCACGATTTCCAATGCCTGTGTGCTAGAACGAAGCCCTTCTTCTCTTTGCAGGCTCAGATTCCCCAATTCATCTGCCCTGCTTTGTTGTTCGATAGACCGGCGTGTAGCCTCAGCCAGGTCTTCTTCCTCCTTTCTTCTTAGTTCCTCTTCTTCCTCAGTGGATTTTCTTTGCCTTTCCGCTTGTGTTTTTCGGCGTTCTTCCTCCTTTTTCTCTTTTTCTTCATTTTTCTTCTTTTTTCTCTCCTCAGTCTCCTGTTTTGACGCCTTCTTTGCGTTCTATAATTCCTCATTTTCCTTTTCTTCTTTGTGTTTCTTCTTCTTCTCCCTCTCCTTGGCCTCCTTAAGGGATTCTTTTTTGGCCCTTTCCAAGTCCTCTTTCTCCTTCTTGCGGCCTTCGTCATACTTTTTCTTTCTTTGGGCTCTTTTCTTCTTGGGTTTTTTGGTCGTCTTCTTGCTTTTCTGTTCTTCCCCTTCTTCCTTGGTCTCGGCTTTGTTGACAGACCCTTCTTTGTCCTGGTGAGGGGGCGACCTATCTAGCGTCTCTCCTTCTCCTTCTTCTACATTTTGTGTCTCCTTTACTGCCTCCTGGATGAGTGCAGTCAAAATGCTTTCGTAGCCGATAAATGAGGCCTTCTTCCTTTCTATGGCCTTGAAAGCTGGAGACTCTCCACCTGCTAGTATACTTCCCAAAGCCAATGCTTTAGCTACCTGGTCGATGGTTTTGCGGACATGCCCATTCTGGTTGACTTCATCTAAGGTGTGGGCTGCTACATTCTCCAACATAGGCACACTGATTTGATGAATTAAGGCATTGTAGCATTGGCTGGAGAAGAGCGCATGCACTAGCTTTGCTTGTAGACTGGCTTCAACATCAGGGATGTCGTGGATGCTGATATCGTCATTGGTTAGCACCTCCTCTCTTTTCATTTTTAGCATGGTGTAGACATCCCTTTTCTTTTTTTTTTTCTCTATCTTCGGTTCCAATCCCAACACCTTCTCCACCAAGGCTAGATTCAAGTGCACCTGTACCTATTTAGCATTTTCTCCCCTTCCCACTGTCACAGTGCCGCACTCTTGTTCGGGTCATATGTCCTGAGAAACTCCACACACTTCGTGTGGTTAGGATCTTACGCAAATTTCTTCAGGTACTTGGTGAGGTTGCACTGCTTGACGACTCTCTTGGCTACTTCCTCCTTTCACACTACTTCTTCGATGTTTCGGATGGTCCGAAACTTCAGTTGATTGTAGGTGCGGTTTTCTAGGGATATGCCATATTGTGCTCTTTTCTCCTCCGTGAACGGGAGTCAGTGGCCACGGTCTTGTTGCGACATTTTATGTTCTTGTCATAAACCATAATTTTCATTAGTGCTTTCCACATAGTAATTTGCTGATTGCTGAAAAACAAAAACTCTATGCTTTTTGAATGAATTCATTAAGAACCAATGTAGATTTTCATTTTTAGACTTTGACTTTTTTCCATTTACTTCAAAGTTTCCATGCCCTTTTTCCTACCCCATCCGTTTTTCATAATATATGTTTATGTGTTTCACTAATTTTGATTTGATTCACCTTACCCCCTCCCTTTCTAGCTTGAGAAGAATCCTTCCTAGGATTTAGGGTCAGAAGGGCAAGGGCATTCGGCATGGTGGTGTAGGAGTTACTTGTGAAGGAACCAATCATAGAATTGGGGATTGTATTCTAAGTGAGCTTTGCAGTCCTGATCAAAGGCTCGAATCCCCACTTGCATGATGTATGTGAAAAAATATGTTAGAAAATCACCAGAGTTGACATAGCTAGCAATGTGTAACTCTTCCTCAGTCAACAAGCGGTCAAGGTAGGGGTGTCCTTTGATGTGTTCTTCCATGGGTCGACCCCGAAGAGTGGTTAACACTCTATACGAGGTTGGCACGATATATGTGGGGTCGTATTCCGCAGTTTTGATAGCGCGGCATTGCTTAGCGTTGGTCATTATGCGGCACCCTTCAACTTCCCATTACAGCCTAAGAGTATACCAATGCCTCAAGAATGGGGAGTCACTATTAGCGAGCTTTGATAACGCTGTGATTTCTTGATCAATGATAGCAGAAGTGGTTCACTGATCCTATGACGTGATGAGGCGCTGTTTGATGGCTTGCTCCTTGGAGATCTCGCTGTTGAGCAATTCAGCAGCGGAGCAAGAAGCTTTTGCGAATGAAAATTCAAAGGTCTCCCAGGAGCATGGCATTGTTTTAACTTCAGTTGCAAAGGGTTCCTCCAATAGTCCTAAGTCCAAGAGGTCGTAGCTTAGTGCTAGCGACATGAAGGTGGTGTCTAGTCCCTTAATGCATTCCACCACATCATCCCCGGTGTCCTCAGCGAGGTCGACGGCTAGCGCTAAACAGGATTTGCATTCATAGGAGAGCGTATGCTAGAGCTTGTGACAACGAAGAGTTGTGGTTGGGAGTGTTCTTGAGTCTGCGGTTGGGCTGCTTGGATTATGGGTGGATTAGGAGTAGCCACGACGGATGGACTACTGCATTCAGGTTGGATTTGGGGAGTGGGATTGACTTGGTCAGGTGATGACTCTTGTGACGGAATCTGTTGTTTGGGCCGATAGACTTGTGTGACTCTCTTGGGTTTAGGTGTGGATGAGTCGGATGGCTGTGGTTTTGGAGAGCACTGCAGCTTATGGTTTGGAAGGTTTATGGGACTTGGGTTGATCAAGCTTGAGGGTGGCGTATTAGTTCCTTTGACCGTGTAGGCCTTAGGGATCCACAGCCAGGTGTTTCCCACGTAGTAGCCTTGCGCATGCAAGAGGGCTTTAGGGACCCATCTTTACTTGATCATGCAGCGCTTTCTGTGACTGCGTCTTGGCCTCCTAGGTTTAGAGTTTTTGGTTCTATGAGGATAGGAGCGTCAACTCCTAGGCGGCGGTTGCGGCTGCTTAGGCTGCCATTGAAATCTAGGCTATTGGGCTTTAGGTTTTGCTGTTGTGGGCTGTGCTTCATGAAATCTAGGAGGTGGCGGCCCCGCACTACCTCCCTCCTTGGACTTGGTTACGGATATTTCTACCGGTGGTGTTGCGGACAGTGATGAGGTCGCGCAGCCCTTGCTGAAAGCTGTTACAATGCGAATGTTGCCTATTGCGAGGTGGATGCGCTCCGACTCATAATCAACATTGCAGTGAGTCTGCTTTTTGATAGTTTTCCCTAGCAGTGACTCCGTGCCTGCGTTTTTAGCATTTGGCAACACGTAAAAAATCATTGGGACAATCTCAGACTCGATAGAAACGACGGTTATGCACTTGCCAAGAAGTGCATAGGAATGGGTCCCATATGGGCTTAATTTTGCATTAGTGGGTTGAAGTGGTGGTCTGCCAAGTTGAGTCCAATGATCGTGAGTTAAGACATTGAATTCTTCTCCCTTGTTGATCAAAGCGTTGAAAGCGCATGTTTGTTTTGCAGTGACCGTGATATGGAGGTATGCGAGCTCTACGGCTTCCTCATCCTCATCATCAATCTCAGTGATTGTGGCCACTCGTATCTTGACAGGCGGTTCTAACATCAGGGGCTCGTGCAAAGGATGGGTGGGAGGGTAGTACTTCTTGACACGACTGCCATTGAAGAAGCCTATGCCCTCACCTTCTAAGGTCTTGAGCTCGACATTGCCTGTGCAGCTAATCGATGAACTTTGAAAGGTCCAAGACCTCTAAATTTCATTTTCTTCTTATGCCCCTTAACTAAGTAGAGGAGCACTAAGTCGCCCTGTTCAAAGTCTCACTGCTTGACATGCTTGTCAAACCAACTCTTGCATCGGGCCTTCTCACATATAAGCGCATGGGTGGCTAGAAGGTGAGTCTTTGAGAGGCGTTCGAGTTCGACCAGGCGTTGCGTCCATGCCTCCTTCCCTTCCCATCATTCTATAAGTGCTATTCTCAGGCTAGGAACGAAGAATTCTAATGGTAGAACCACTTCAGTTCCATAGGTCAAAACCGACAGTCATTTTATAAGTTGTACGGTAAGCCCACAAAGTTGCCATTAGCTTGTTGTCCCAATCACTGCATGAGGCTGAGACCACCTTGGTCAAGACATTGACAAGAATCTTATTTGTGGATTCTGCCTGACCGTTTGCCTAAGGGTAATATGGTGAGGATTTGCGATGGATGATGAGAAAGATGGACAAGAGATGCGCTATCACTTCGTTGATGAAGTGCATGCCTTGGTCATTGACTAGTTCGATGGGGCAGCCTAATCACGAGATCACTTGCTCCCATAAGAACTTGGCAGTCGTCCTAGCATCGTTTTTTCATATCGCTCTTGCCTCTGCCCATTTTCCAATTGTTCCATGTATTCAACCTATGTCATCGTGATAAGTTGAATACGTTGAACAATCGGAAAATGTCGCAAAACCTTACGAGGCACATCCATTGACTTCATCTCCACTTCGTATCTTGATTCGCCACAAACAGGACACTCTTGTGCAAGCTCATGAATCCCACGAAATAAGACACAATCATTGACACATGCACGAATCTTGAGATAATCGAGGCCTCCCAAAGATGTCAAGTAATGTCTTGCTTGCTCTCTCTTAGTTGGCAATTTGTTTCCTTTTGGAAGAATTTGTGATAATAACCTACATATATTTTTAAAAGTGAGTTAGAAAACCACCAACATATATTTGTGTCTAATTTCAAAATAGAACAATTAATATTATGATTCATAAGCCAAACTAAATTGATACCTACTTCAATAACGCATTCAAACTAACATTACTCTATCCATAAATTGTTTGCAAGTTAAGTAACTCGAGGGACGCATGAAGAACGGAGTACGTATAACCTTCATACAATGGAGTAGATGAAGCTACGTATAGTGAATCATCTGGCTTTGTAGAGTGACCTTCTCCTTGAACCGGTTGCGAAAATAGATGGTGTACCGTGTTGTCCAAAATCTCATCCTCTACAACTTGATGGGGCATTTCATGAGGGATACTATCATGGTCGTTTTTGAAGGGCGTGACTATGTAAGCAAAGACGCCCCACTTAGTAGTGGCAAAGGCATTCTTGTGCCTGTCCGTAGGATGCACTTGCACCTGGTTGTACCCTAAGAAGCGTTCCGAAAAAGTGTAGTCTTCCTTGCCTGCCACTCTCTCAAGCATGTGCTCGGTGTATGGCAATGGATAGTTGTCCCTCTTAGTAGCAGCATTCACCTTCTTGTAATTGACGCACACTCAAATATTTCCATTCTTCTTCATCATGATGACTATGGGTGATACCTAGTCTGTGTGTTCAGTTTTGTAAATGAATCCCGATCTCATCAGCTTATCAATTCTCCTCTTTGACAGCATGAGCATGTTTTGGATTCATGGGGTACGGTCGCTGCTTGACCAGCATTACATATGGCATCATGGGTATGTTGTGAGTCATGACACTCGGATCTACCCCCTTAAGCTCTTCTAAGGACTAGGCGAGTACGTCTATGTACTCTCACAAGAGAGCAACAAGACTCATTTCTTCTTCCTCACTCAAGTCATCGGTAATGAAAACTGGTCGGGGTGTTTCCCCTTCCTAGGCTATGTTCACCTCCTTGACCTTGGCTCATCCCTCGATGGGTTCGCTCATTTGCCCTTGACGCTTGGCACCTAACAGAACTACTACCCTATCCCCTTTTTTGAATTTTGTAAATCATTTAGGGAGGTCCTGTGGTTTTTGCTGTTCTTCTGTTCATGTATCCCTGGGTTGTTTTTCCTTTTTCTACCTTAATCGTCTACACCTCAGGTGGACGGGTAGGTCCCTCTTGGTGCATGGCCTAGGGATTTCTGGATCGCTATCTGAACTAACCCCTGACTCAGAGTCCAACTCCCCATCCTCGCTAGAAGAGGTGGTCTCCCCTAGTGGGCACAGTTCGGGCGGCGACTCTACCCTAACCACTGATGTCGTTCCTAGCTGGGCTAGGCCTGCTTGCTCAAGGTCTATGGCTCCTACGTGCTCCAACCAGGCACGATCACATTCCATGCGCATGACTCCTTGCTCTATCCTGAAGATACTCTTTTTCTACGGCTTGGAGTCTGCTCGTATTTGCTCTATTTCTTGTCCTTCAGTGCCGTATTCCACGGTATCTACCTCACCCTTACTTTTGTCATTGAAGGATTGGTAGTCTTTGTATTCGTCATTAGAATCCTCTTCCTCAGATTGCTCATCATCTCCTAGGGCCCAGTTATACATGAGGTTTAAGTCATGCACTCTGGTCCATTGCCACTTGAATTCATCTAAGAGATCATGGAGTGGTTTGAAGTTTGCAGCTGGATTTCTAGATAGCTTGTCCATTAAGTATTCTAGTATCTCTTGGAGTTCCCTTTTGTTGGTTGGGACTTGGAAGTTGACAGGATTAGGTTTCCCACAAAGGGTTCCTGCCATCATGTAGGCTGGTACAGAGGGTGTGTCGTTAGGCTTGCTGATTGTTTTGATGGCTTGGTCATATGCCTCATGATTTGAGAATGGCAGGTCGATTGTAGCAAGGATATGCATCCAATCCCACTCGTCCTCTGGGCATGGGATATACTTGGTCAAGGGCCATAGGACTTCTTGACCTGGGTGTTACCCTTGAGCATAGCAGAGATGGCATCTAAGTCGATTGGTGAGGTCTTCCAAGTGTCCATCTCTATGCTCATGGCATCCGTTCTATTGCCAAGGAAGATCAAGCTATTACCCCAATCTTCAATAACTCTAGTGTTGTGCATCGAGGGTCGGCCTAATAGGATATCGTAGTCCACTCCCTTCATGATTATAAAGTCCACAGAGAATTGGACACCTGCAATCTTCACTGGCCAATTATTAAGCACCCCGAATGGCTTGACTCTCATACCGTTTGCTAATGTGACATTAAACCTAGCAATTTCGACAGGCGGGTTTCCCCAAGTCTAAAGCACCGCGTGGCTAAGCACACTAATCCCAGCTCCCGTGTGCACAATTCCCTTTCTTGTTGTATCACCTAGGGCTAGAACCGGTAAGTCCACATGCATCTTGAAATCTTCCCAGAAGGCATTGACGTGTAAGGATTTAGGCATAGAGTGCAGCGTCAAACTCGGTATTTTCATCTCTGCATCATGGTCATGAGGGCCTGCCATGACCTTCTCTTGTGACCCTTCAACCCACTGCTTAAGATCTTGCCATAGGGTGGGATGCTGCCTAAGCAGATCTCCCAGGCTAAGTGTTACAGGGGTAGTCACCAATGTGGTCAGGAGATCGTTGGGTGCTCGTCTTTCTCCTAGTCTTTCTCCTAACCTAAATTGTCCTGGCCAATGGCCGTGACTAATTTGCGGCCCTGTAGCATCAAGGCTTGGCCTTAGCAGCACTGCTTGTGGTGCAGTTGCTTCTCCCGACTTTGGTTGAGGAGGTGAGATTGGCGTACTTATGCTGGAGAGATCATTGATCTCATCCTCTATGATGGGCTTATCATCTTTTAGATGCTCTTGAGCCTCCTTCACCCATTTTCTCACTTTTTCTATGGCCTCTAACTGTCGCTTTGGATGCGGGTATTCCCCTACCTTAGCACTTCCCTTTTCGGACGTCTTAGGGGCTGAAGTCTCTACCTCTGCATCAGAGACTTCTTTCCAATAGGGAGAGTTGTAACACTCTCCATTTTTAGTCCGATTTCAGCTTCCCACCTCTTCTTCTTCCGCCTACGACTTTTCCTCCCTATCGAAGCTGCATCAAGGTTGCTAGGTCCTGGTAGTGATATGCTGGCCTGCTTTGTCTGGGCAGAGGTCATGACCCACAATGGGATAGGTGAAGCCTCCCCATCGAGGTTCTCGATACCAAATAGTCCCAATGGGACACATGGTATGTTAGCTGAGCTAGAAGATGGCTTTCGCTTTGGACAATCGACGAAGAGATGAGTGATTCCGCACTCAACACACTTTGGTCAGCCTTGTCTCTGTTTTGCTGCTCCCTTTCAGGACAGCATGATGAGACATGACCTGGGTGACCACAAGTCCAACAGGTGATTGGATCCTGCATCTGCCCTCCTAGGCCTCTACCTCATCCTCTTCCTAATGCCATCACCGGCATGGGGCAATAATCCATGAGGACAGCGTTGCCCTCATCATCATGCGAGACGTAAGGGCATATGTAACTTTCTTCCTCATTCGGTTCTTCCACGTAGTGGACAGGAGCATCGCTCGGTGGATGGATCACGTAAGGACCAAGTGGTCTGGGTATGCCAGTAGGGTTTATGTCCATCCTAGGAATAGCTGGCTTAATGTCGTTAGGCGCTAGAAGGGCCAATGGGGCTCCCCTTCGGAAGAATGGTTGTGGCCTGTTTGCTAGGTAAGGCTGGCCGTAGGATTGCGAGTACAAAAGTCTTCTTGGTAATCTACAATGCGTAACGTCATGACCGAACCTACCGTAGTTAGCACAAGGTCTTGACCCAGGGTCTTGACACTTGGCTGGCAAGTGGTTTCTGCCACATTACACGCATTGGACGTGTGGGCGCGTTGGTCATCTCAACATGTCTTGAAACTTGGCTAACTCCATCTTTACATCAGCCAAGTCTTGGTTTGTCTCGGTGGCCTTTCCCTTATCTCAGGATGATGGGACTGATCGCTCACTAGAGGCTGACGCTCTCTCTGAGCTTTGAGAGTTGGTCTCTTCCAGGTTCGAGCTCTTGGAGCTCCGCTCTTTCAGCTGATCATCGACTCTGATGGCTTCCTCAAATACTCTAGCTAGTGCGTCTCGCTGCAAGCTCGAATTGCTTGCCAAAGCCTTATATAACTCCTCGTCTTGAGTTCCGCTGATGAATACAGTCGAAACTGCTCTTTCAGTCGGTCGCTCGCCCATAGGGATTCTCTTGAAGAGACTCCTCACGTGGGTTGCGTAGTCGCGAATGTCCTCCTCTTTCTGCTTGACGTTCATCAAGCGTACTACCAGATTATCGGAGTATCCAGGCTCGGAAAATCTCTTAATGAAGAGATCCTTGAGGCCACTAAAGTTGGCTCATTCTACGGCATCTAGGCTTGCATACCAAGTCCTTCCCTTGTCACCTAAGCAGAGGCCGAATGCTTGAGGGCATTGAGTTAGGTCGTTGAGGCCGTTGGCTTTGCAAACTTGCTTGAACTGCTCTACAAAGCTATATGGATCGTCGTGTGGTTGGTATTTGTCGAGTTGCTTGGCAACAATAGGAATTTTAGACTGGCTCCTTGAGCCTTGGTTCGCTCCTAATCCTGCGAGCAGCGATGTCGCTAGTATCGCGGCACTTTGCTCTGCTGCCGTGTTATATAGCACTCGCTTCATGAGAAGCTCGCTCAACGTCAAGTCTCCTTCTAGGGCTCTCTCGTGATTTGTTCAGTTTCTACCTGCTAAGTTCAGCACTCCTGTACCTCACGCAACTCTGTGCTTTGCCTTTGGCTCCTAGCCTGCTGGTCCCTATTGTATTTGACTATACTTTGCAAAGCCTTGTGGGCTAGTTTTCTCTCTTCCTCTAGGTATGCAATGATAGCGTCTGCTGTCCTGCCGTGGTGCTCATACCGGGCATGTGCATCAAAGCTACTGACCAGCTACTGCTGAATAGCCTCCGCGAAGATGTTCAAGTCGAGTTTCTCATTAGACCTATGGTCTGAGCCTCCTTCTGCCATAGTTGTGTTGTTGTGCTCCACCAAGCTATCAATCAAGTTGAGTAGATTTGTCAAATCCACGTTGTTGACGCCACTTGCTTGGTCCTATTGCGTGCATTGATGGTTTGTCTACGTCTTGGGTCCTCTCCTACTGGTGGGTTCCTTGAGTGGTTTATCTGAGTGAGTTCCTTCAGTTATTGAATACAATCCTCAATTTATGGTCACTCAGTGTGCGTGTCGCTTCTCGTGCACTTGTGCTTAATCAGGCTTTCAATTTCCTTAAGTGTATTCAAGTGCGGAAATTCAAGGTGAGTGCAACAAATAATCTCGAAGTGTCTTACACACTCTTGCTTTGTTTCGGGCTTGATAGGTTTGTTGGTCAATTTTATGGCTGCCTTGACAATGTTCAGGGTTTTTCTAATATGTTGCCTTGTTTGTTTTTTGCCAATCATGTTTTAACTACTCAGCGCTTTGCATCTAGGTCTCTGGGTCTCGCTGCTGCCTACTTCAAGTTGCTAAGTGGTTGCTCCCTATGATTTCGTCTATTCCGTGTGTCAGAATCAAGTTCTTAGCATCAGAAGGACTTTCGACTATTTGCGCTGCTGAGCTCTAGCCGAGTCAGATCAAATTTCTGAGAATTTGATAAAAATTTATACTCGGCCCAGCTGGTTCGAATTGCAGGGTCCGAGTGGGTCATTCAGACAGGCCGAAGTGCATGGGCTGAGGGTTGAATTCGTGACTCAGATAGGGTAGACTCGGACGGGCCAAGGCACTTGGGCCGAGGGCCAAATATGACACGTGGCCGAGGGCCCAATCCTATGGCTCGGACGGTTGGGCTCCGACGCGGGTCGAGGGCCGAATTAGTCGATGGTCTGAATGGTTGACTCGGACGGGCTGAGTAGGTTTGCTGAGGGCCGATTAGGGTTTCGGGCCGAGTGGGCCGAACAAAAGAGGGCTGAGGGCCGATTCTGGGACTCGGCCTAGAAGCGACCGTTCGAACGGGCCAAACGCGGTGTGACGACGACAGCGAGAGGTCGATTTTGCTGGATTCTTGCGATTTAATCAATCATAGCAAGCATAAACCTCCAGATCCTATCTAGGGGGATAGGGGAAGGGATTCATATATCTGAATAGAGCAGTAGGCTCGTCGATGGTGCGATCGGATTGAAGCGATGGCTCTCTCTCTCTCAGAAATGGTCACAAATGAGCTCTCCCTTGGTCTCTTGGCTCTTATATCCCTTCCCAGGTATGGTGTTGATGCCCCCAATCACTCACTTGCCGATCTTAGGTATCACAAGTGAGATTTTTACCATTTTTTGCACGATTTTTGCATTGTTTTGCCCTGTTTTGCAACAGTAAACCCTACCCTTATCTGGTGCAATTTCCTAATCCTAACCTACGCTAAATGCAACAAGAATCGAAAAAAAAAAACTGAAATAATTTCTCCATGTTTCCCAATCATCAAACAAACAAAATATCCCAAAATACTTACTTGTTTTGAAGATTAAAAACACCCAAACTTCCTACCTATCTCAAGCTCCGTTTCGAGGATGAATCCCTTACTTCGATGCTCGATATGAGGTGCGCAAGTGCTCAAGCTTGAATCCATTGGTCTTGGCAACGAAACCAAAATGTGATGGGATCTCATGCTCAACCGCCAAGACCCACGGACTGCTTATTGCTTCAAGCATTTCAAGCAAGCTCTAATGGCTATCTCTCACCTAGCCGATGCGCCGTCGATCCTATGAGTGTAGTGAGCTTAGCTTGATGCTGATATGAGTTGCCTCCTCTCTTGCACACCCCGATAGCTCCACGATCCTAAATACGAGCTCAAGCATCCTCAAGCCTCCTCCATCTCCAAGCTCCATCCTCCATAGTCACGTGCGTGAGAAAAGAGAAGAGGAGAAGAAGAGAAGAGGAGATGGTAAAGAGCTTCACCCTCTTGATCCCTCACTCTCACACACTCACTCCCTCACACTCTCACACTTCCTCTCTCAAGAGCACACACAAGCAAGAAGATGAGGAGAAGAGAAGAAGAAGAGAGCTCTTGTTAGCCACACACCAAAGAATGAGCTTCCATTAATTTTTGGAACTTTATATACAAGCCCTAAAATCCCATGGGCACCCATCCCTTTTTTACATGACTGGCCATTGTGGCAAGGTCCTTTTTCCATTTCCCTCTTCTAGCCTTATGCCTCTAGCCTACACCCGTCTAATATTTTACAATTGGTACAGGAGGGAATCTGGCACTCTTTTACAAGAGTTTTCCAAGTTTTTTGAGGCGCCTTTCATTTAAAATTATGTGTTTTGCCCCAGCTTAGCTTTGGAGGTCGCCTGCGTGTCTTTGCTCTTTTTCCATGTTTTTTTCTGCTTTTTCTTTCCTTTTTCCGCCATCTTGACTTGGGGTTAACAATTGCATTAGCAGCTTGTTCGTATTCCTCATTTTTGAATAACAACAGATCGATTATGGCTAGCATATGCATCCAATTGTGCTCGTCCTCATGGTAGCACATATACTTTGTTAGCGTCCCATAAGATTTTCTGACCTAAGTATCACCCTTCAGCAGAGTTGATATGGTGTCGAGGGCAACTAGTGTAGTCTTCTAGGTGTCCATTTCTACCCTCATTATTTGCATTCAATTTCCTAAGAAGATCAAACCATTGCCCCAATCGTTTATGACTTGTGCATTCCACATCCAGGGTTGGCCTAGTAGGATATCATAGTCAACTCCCTTCATGACAATGAAATTTATTGAGAACAAGACTCCTATGATCTTCAACGGCCAATTTTTGAGCACTCCAAATGGCTTGACCTTCATCCCATTGGCTAGTGTTGTTAAGAAATTATAAATGATGTATGCTCCAAGAAGAGATGTTCTAAATCCCATATGCACAATGAGGATAGTGGAGAAGCTAGAAAGCTATAAAAGCATGTATATGGTTCACTTTTTAATGCAATGCTATTGTACTTTGTACTTAGAGTCTATAACTCTATCCACTCAAGATTGTGTTTTTGATTTCAAGCTAATCTATCTTGGAACCTAATTGATTTGAGTGAAAGTTTGTGTCTAATCGGTCTTCATGTCTCTTGCTTATGAGTTCAAATCTCCATAGCTAAACTGTATTCAAGATCCATGTTTGTCAACATGGTATTAGAGCCATGGTGAGCTCAGTTTAGCTTTTCTCCCTGCTTCTCCAACTTCTCATATCTCAGATTCAACTAAAGACAAGTGTTTGAGCTCATCTCCTACTTTATTCTCACACATATCCTCTTGGCCACCATAGCCAGACTCTGCAGCTACCTAGATCTCATCATACAAGCAATTTCAGCTCAAGGTATCTTCTAGGAAACTCTTCATCTACTCCCACTGCAAACTCCCTATCAAATCAAAGTGTGACATTTTTCACTGTGGAGCCCGACATTAGAAGATTTTGACCTCACTGTCTTGTCTGTGCTAGATCTTGGTCGTATTGCTATTGCGAATCACACAGTTTGTGATCTACCCTGTGAGCATAGGCCTTTGGAACCTCATGATGCAAGCTACTCCCCATGCAATATCTTTTACAATGGCTAACTCCTTGAGCTGCATGAGCTAAAAGAATAATCGTTTGTCTAAAACCCTAGAGGAAGCCATAGCCAAAAACTTGAAAATTTTTGGCAACCTTATTCTTTTCTCACTGCCATTGTTAATAGTGATTTGAATCAATCTGACATCACCTCTAAAGTTTATTGTAGATCTAGAAGTGCCAAGGAAGCTCAAACATTACCTAGCAATATCAAGTCCAATATCAAGATCTAGTATCTATTGATACTCAAATAGTACTTCCTGGCACTTAAGGGTTTTTGGCTTACTTAAGAGTAACTCATCTTGAGCTGCTTCAAAAGCCTATTCTTAGTTTGTAATGATTTGAAATTTTTATTGATCCAATTTCCAGTAAGTCTCAATCTCATTGTAAAAAGAATAGACACTGCCTGAGTATCCTAGTGGTGAGACCTCCTTCTAAGATGACTGAGCTTCAGCAGACAGCAAAGCTTAATGGTGAAGGCTTTCACACCTGGAAGGAGAAAACCATATACCATCTTATGAGGGAAGACCTCTGGGATCTCTTTGAGGAAGATGATGCAGATGACAATGCTGCACAAGACCAACCTAATACAAAGTCATGGAAGAAGATGAACAACAAAACTCTAGGTATTATTGCGTGGGGTCTATTTGATGATTTATTACATCATATTTCTGGCATCAAGGATGCAAAGAAAGCATGGGAAGAACTTGACAAGATCTTTGGTACACAAGCAAAGAACTTGAAGGTAAAATTACGTATGCAATTTTATAAGTTGGATGTAAATGACAATTCATCTATGACTGTACACATCAATAAGTTCAAGAGGCTTAAAACTCAGCTAGCGACTCTTAAAAAGAACATTGATGAGGATGAGGCAATAGCAGTGCTACTTGCAACTGTTAATCACGAAACATATGAGAACCTTGTTTCAACACTAAGTAATGTTCCTAGTCTCTCACTTAAAGATATTGAGAACTCTCTTCTTGATGAAGAGAACAAACAGAAGTACAAATATGCAAAAGATATTATCCCATCATCTAGGGAAAATGTCTTATACACCAAAGGAGTTGTTGGACTCAAAGGAAGAGGTCGAGGATTCAACATCGACAACAAAAGTCAGATAAAATGTCATTATTGTGGTAAGACTGGCCATATTGCCAATGAATGTTTTCACAAGAAAAGAGCATTGTTCTAAGCAATTTGTTCCCATAGTGGATTTGCTTTGTAAAAACCCTTGTCAAAGATATAAAGTCTCAAGCTTTAACTTGACTAGGCTACCTATGAGCTAGTCTCTCAGGTCATGTTATCATATAGGGGGGACAAAAGCCAACAAGTGTATGGACTCATCATTTGAGGGGGGTGTTAAGAAATCACAAATGATGTATACTCCACGAAGAGATGTTTTGAATCCCATATGCATAGTGACGATAGTCAAGAAGCTGGAAAGCTATAAAACTATGTACTTAGTTCACTTTTTAATGCAATTCTATTGTACTTTGTACTTAGAGTCTGGAACTCTATCCACTCAAGATTGTGTTTGTGAGTCTAAGCTAATCTATCTTGGAACCTAATTCACTTGAGTGAAAGTCTGTGTCTAATCATTAGTCTTCATGTCTCTTGCTTACGAGTTCAAACCTCGATAGCTAAATTGTGTTCAAGATCCATGTTTGTCAACAAGTGTGACAATAAACCTAGCATTATCAACATGTAGGTGGAGCAATGTGTGGCTAAGCATACTAACTTTTGCCCAGGTCTATGATTCCTTTCCTTGTTGTGTCTCCTAATGCTAGGACTCGCAAGACTCCATGCATCTCCATGCCTTCCCAGAAACTATTGACATGTAAGGTCCTCGGAATTCTGTGCAGCATCAAGCTCAATATCTGTATCACTACATCGTAGTCATGTAAGTCAGCTTGTTGAAAAGTTGTCCTTCCAACCATTTTTTTGACTCTTGCCACATCGTCGAATGCTGCCTAAGAAAGTCTCCTAAGCTCAAAGTTACTAGGGTGGTTACTAGCATTGTAAGAAGATTGCTAGTTGCTTGATTATCTCATAATTCAGTGCTCCTTGAGCAATGGCCATGACTAGCTTCCTGGCCCATGGCATTCAATCTCTGTCTATTTGGCACTGCTTGAGGTGCAAGGGTATCTCTCTACTTTGGTCACATAGGTAAAACTGGTATACCCACACTAGAGAGATCATTGATTTCATCCTCCAACATGGGCTCAACATCCTTTAAGTGTTCGTGGGCTTTTCTCACCCACTCCTTAACTTTATCTCTATGGCTTCAAGTTGGCCCTTCAGATTTGGGTACTCCCTACTGACCTTAGCACTCCCTTTTTCTACACCCTTTTTCCATAGTCTTTGAAGTGGATGTTTTTGCCTTTGCATCCATGACTCAATTCCCTGTAAGTAGTGTCATGGCACTCTCAATTCTAAGCGTGAACTTTGCTTCACTTTTCTTCTTTCTTTGCCTAATGGCTCTTCTTTCCTATTGAGGCTGCGTCTATGTCGCTAGGCTTTGGCAGTGATATGTTGATCAACTTCATCTGTGCTTGGGTCATAACATGCAACGGGATGGGCATGGCTTCTTTGTCAAGTGTTTCAACTCCGAACAGTCCCAATGGTATTGATGGCACAATTTTTGAGCTAGAGGATGGTTTTTGTCTAGGGAAATTGGCAAATAGGTGGGTGATTCCACACTCTATGCATCTGAGGTCAGTCTTTTATCAGTTGACTTGCTCCCTCTTGGGGCAGCACGAGGACATGTGCCTTGGGTGATTGTAAGTCCAACAAAGAATCGGCTCTTGGTTCTCCCATCCTCCTAGACCTCTTACATGTACCTTTGCCTGACACCATCACTAGCACTGGCCAATAGTCATAAGGATCTAATTTTCCTCTTTGTTGTATGAGACGGAATGGTTTACATATGCCTCTTTGTCATTTGGCCCCTCCACATATTGGATTGGATCAGTGGGTGGGTTACAAAAGGTCCCTGCAACCTAGGTATGCCTCTAGGGTTAATTTCCATCCTAGGGATGGCTAGCTTCATATCACTAGGTCCTAGAAGAGCCCATGGGACTCCCCTCCAAAAGAAACTTGGTGGCCTACTTCCTAAGTATGGTTGGTTGTAAGGTTGCGAGTATGGAAGTGGAAGTTTACAATGCATGGCATCATGACTGAACCTACCACAATTGGTGGAAGGTTGAGATTGAGGGTCTTGACACTATGCTGGGAGGTGGTTTCTGCCATAATGCACACATTGGACATGTGGGCACATAGGTCTCCTTACCATTTGTTGCAGCCTAGCTAGCTCCATCTTCATTTCTACCAACTCTTGACTCTAGTCATCACTTTTCCCTTTATCTTAACCACTTGGGACTAATTTTTTGCTAGATGTTGTTGCCCTTTCTGGGGATCTAGGGTTAGCTTCATCCCAATTAGAGCTCCTAGAGCTTCTCTCCTTGAGCTAGTTGTCCACTTGTATGGCCTCTTCAAAGACCCTAGCTAGTGTGTCTCTCTATAAGTTTGAGTTTCCTACCAAGGCCTTGTAGAGTTCCCTATTGCGTATTTCATTGATAAAGACTCTGAAAACTACTCTCTCGACAAGTCGTTCATTATTTGGGATCCTGTTATGGAGACTCGGCACCTAGGTAACATAGTCCCTAATGTCCTCTTTGTCCTTCTACTTAACATTCATCAGTGGAACTATGAGATTGTCAAAATACCAAGCCTCAATCTCTCAATGAAGAGATTCTTAAGGTTGCTCAAGTTGTTGTGCTCTATAGTGTCCAAGCTCGTATACCATATCCTACCCTTATTTCCTAGTCATAGGCCGAAAGCTTGTGAGTGCTAAGTAAGATTGATGAGGCCATTAGACTCATAGTTCTACTCAAATTTCTCTATGAGACTATACAGGTCATTGCCGGATTGATATTTGTCTAGTTGCTTCGTGAGTACAGGAATCTTTGATTGGTTCTTTAAGCCCCAGGCGACTCCTAATCCTGCAAAGCAATGAGGTTGCTAGGACTATCATGCTCTGATTTGCTAACTTATTGTCAATGAGCTGCTTTGTAAGAAGATTGCTTAGCATTCACTCTTCCTCTAGCTCTCTCTCTCTCTCTTTGTGTTAGGTCTTGTTTGATTCCTATTTGCTCATAAGAAGAGCGCTCAACATTAAATCTGCCTCTAGCTCTCTCTCTCTTTTTGTGTTAGGTCTTTTTTTATTCTTATTTGCTAGGGCTAGGACTTCTCGCATCTCTATGTCCTGCCACAATTTCCTGGTGTGCTACTCCTGGTTGTAGGCTATGATGCTTTATGCAGTGCACTTGACATGCTAATTTCCTCTCCTCCTTGATGTATGTGATGATGTCCTATGATGGCCTACCATGGTAGTCCATCTGGGTTTGTAGATCATATTTACTCACCATTTGTTGGATTTTGACTAGGAAATATGCTATGTTGAGCTCCTTATTTCCATAGTTTGTACTAGTTTCCGCCATGTGTGCAGCCTCTTGCTTGACCAAGTTGATGAGGTTAATCAAGTTGGGTAGTGTTGCGCCTCTAATGGTATTGATCATTCTATCCGTCTGACTTTCTGTGTTGCGTCATTCTCCTGGTCTAACAGATCGGGACTCTTGGTAGCCTGTCTCATTTTTTTCTTATTGTATCTGATTGTATTCTTGTCTTTATTATAAACCATCCTCAACTTATATACACTCCGAGTGTGCATGGTGTTCTTTCTATACACTCAGTAAAATCAAGCTTTCAATATTCAAGTGTCAAAAATAGTGTGGTGTATGAATGCACAATGAGAGATGCAACTCTCGCACTCCCTTCTACGTCCTTAGCCAAGTATGGCTCTAGGCCCAGTTGTTTGTTAACTGCTCTCAGTGGTCTCTCTAGGGCCTCTACTATGTCTTTTAGCTCTCTCAATTTATAATCAGGGTCCACAGGTCGATTTGTGGCTCTAAGCAGGTTACGCAACTAATGAGTCATGTAGTATTACTTCTAGGTCTATAGGTCACTCTGCGCGTAGTCAGGAGGCTCCACGAGCCATCCAACATGTTTGGAAGGCTATCGAGATTTTTTCTTCTCAAAAGGTGCCCTACTTTCTCTACAAGATATAGGTCTTATACCGATGTTAAAAGCAACGAAAATGCAAATAACAAAATTTTCCCCCATCATCGCAAAAAGCGTCATTATTGGCGATGCCATAGAACAATCGATATCAGCGTCGCTATCAGCGTCAATATTGGCATTGGTATTAGTGTCACAGTTGATATCAATGCCAATACCAACACTGATAGCGATGGTTTGGGACGCAAATAACGATGCGAGCAATAAAATTTGCGACGCTAATAGCGACGGTAACAGGGGAAAAAAAAATTTGTGGCAGCACTGTGTGCTTTATTAGAGCCATACAAAATAGTTTCTGCATTGTGTACAATGCACTTGCAAATAAAAACAAAGTATACTGAAATCATAACACTGATACGTGAAATAAATACATGATTACATAATAAGAAATTGGTACAATCATGACAAGATATCACTAATACATAGAAAATGTCTACATAGATCAGGTGACCAAAAAATAAAGGTGTGTGAGCTCCAGGGATCCAAGGGCGAGCTACATATCCTCACCCTCCGAAAGCTCGTCCCGAGACAAAGGAGCATTGAACGGACTCTGGAAAAAAAGAAACAACAACACATCAGTCCACCACACAATAATGCATTCTAATTAAACATGGTAACTACGGACAAGAAAAATGGGTGACTTATAGGGCCGCCGCGTCTATATAATCGATCGATCAATGAAGTGAGACCGTGCCTCTCTGCATATCGAGTCTCAAGGCCGGTCGGATCGCAATTTGTAATAGAGTGCTACAAAGAAAAAAAAATGCTAACTGTTAGAAACACGATTGTTAGTACAAAGGATATTGCAAAAAAATAAACAAGCTAAACAAGAGAAAAACTTACAAAGTTCTCAAAATATGTCATGTGGCCGCCACTCCCAAGATGATGGACCACTCTGGCCTTGAGTCGCACCCTCGCCGCCTCTCGCGCTGTTGACTCCAATGTCTTGGAGAATCTGTAGCCTCCTCCCTCAGTCGGCGCCAGACATCTGCATCTAACCACTCCGGCTTTGCAGCCCCACACTTGATTGCCTTGCATGCGTCAGATCATCTATGTGATATATATGCATGCATGCAATCCATCATCCACCCCATAGAAAATCTATCTACTGAGGCTAGAACTAGAAACTCCTCATGCAAGGATACTACTATGTAGTCCTTGCTCCCCTCCGGTATGTTCTTCCAATGATCTAAGTCGTTGTGCCGAAAAACTTGTTGGCAAAACTCTCTCATGCGAGCCATCACCCTCCTCCCCTCATCATTCATGATGATGGCTCCTGACCTATCATCGACTAGATATCCATATCCCCCTGGGGTCTACCTAAGATGGGTCCCCTCCCATCTACGTCCACACTCCTGGGCATATCCAGGAGACCCCTGTGCATCCGGTGTATCGACTGGGATAATATCTCTCGGAGTGGCACCCATATGGGTGCCACCTCTGACGGCTGAGTAAAAGCTGGAGTAACTGAAGTAGATGTCCCCACAGGTGTGACAAATCCTAGAGGTGACACAACTCCAGCTGAACGACGAGACGGAGACACCGCATCCGTGCCTCCATAGCATCCACCTGAGCCTGAGCCATACTCCCTGGAACCGCCACGAGAGTGAGGAGTCGCACTTGTAGCCCCTGTCAACTGCGGGCTCACTACATCTGCATCTCTGCAATATCCCCCTAACCCGAAGCACTCCCTCACTCTGGCCCAAGTCTGGAGTGTGGAGCTCGTCTGGTCGAAGCTGAAGCATCCAATCACGCTAAAGTAGATCTAGCAGAGTGCCCTAATGAAGACCGAGACATCTCCTGATCTGCCATATCTCTGAATCTCGTGATCTGGTCTGGAGGCATGCGTGTGAAGATATCCTGTAACTCCTCATCGCTCATCCCTCGACTCAGCTTGAAAATGTCACCTGTACAGACAAAAAATGATGTTAGAATAATCAATTTAAATCATACAAAGCACAGTAATATAAATCCTTAAAAAAAGATCTCACTTAAAATGCATATCTTATGACTGCTCCAAGTATGAAGTATCCTATGGTCCCATGTCAATCTCCTGACACAACTCCGCATACACTGGAAGGTCGATAGATATGTCACCACAAAAGGATGAGTCCACCTCATTCTCAAAGAATTCTTGGACTCTTATATTTCCATCATTGTTAGCCGATGTTGGCTCCAAGCTTTCGGTGGCCTCCACCCCTTGCAATATCGACCCCTCTATTTGCATATTATCTTCATCTATGCTCGGAACATCGCTTTGATCATATACTCTCACACTTCGGGGAGTTGAAGGTATAACATACCACCATCAAGATTGTCGGCGGTTTGGATAGAAGATTATCTGTTCATAAACATGTACAAGAGAGTTTAAACCATTGTGACATAAAACATATCGTAATACAATTAACTAACAAATAAGTCCATGCACATATTCACAACTGGCCGGTAACACAAAGGTATCGCGCAAATCTGTCCATTTTTTTTCAGAATCTATTTCAAGAAATCTAGATGGACCTTATCGAACTATTACTCCAGCTCCTCCAAGTATCACTTTGAACCAGTGCACATCGAATAGTATCATGGAGAAGCTACGGTAATCCACCGTAACAATACTTTGCAAGTTTCCAAAATACTCCATCTCATCCACAACCATGTTTGGATCTGTTGCTCATCGCTGGCTCTCTTGCTCGAACCTTGCCATGATACCACAGTCCATTGTGGAGCGTATTTTGTCAATATGCTCCACGCGAAAATGTTGTCTGCATGACCACGCTGCACTATATATTTTGTACTGTACATTGAAACACTCAAATTAGATGTTGCATATAAAATTTAGATACGATAAATCCTAAACACCTCATCACCTTTGGACTACATCCCCTCAAGAATTCCCACTCCTCCATTGAGATCTCTGTCCCTTTGCGAGACGATGTGGTCAAAGCTCCATGCAACCATTGCGTTGACATGAACTACCACATCTCCTCCATGCCCTCGTGATATCAATTCAG
The DNA here is from genome assembly GCF_053477565.2 of Lygodium microphyllum. Classification (NCBI taxonomy): domain Eukaryota; kingdom Viridiplantae; phylum Streptophyta; class Polypodiopsida; order Schizaeales; family Lygodiaceae; genus Lygodium; species Lygodium microphyllum. Next base: position 98,716,241 of record NC_141146.1, on the reverse strand, counting down.
TTGATGATGCATACTACATCGGAATTCAGCTCGCGCTTCCTCTCGATCTTGCCTAGCAATCTGGTATTTGGAGAGCCACGTCTCCATAGAGGCATGGTGCAACATACAAAAGTGATTCACCTTCTCCTCCATTGAGGCATCCATTATTTTTTCTACCCCATTTCCAACCAGCACATCTCCAGTCAGTCTATCATCGTCCTTCAGCAACAACCATAGCATTTCATTGTCTGGATCCACTGTTGGTAGCCATTGTGAAATATGCACTAGCGCCTCAGACACCAACCAACCTTTAGCCATGCTACCTTCTCGCTGAGCTCGTTGTCGCACAAATCCTTTCAAGGGTGAAGCACTCCAAGAAGAACATCCATCGAGTATGGACAGGTCCAGCAATCTCGACTTCATCTGCAAGATGCACAAGAAGGTGGATTTGTATCGTGAGCATGCTCGTGGGTAGGTATTTCTCAAAGAGACAGACCGTCTCCACTGCTCCCCGCCTCGCGGATTCAATAGAGGACGTCTTAATCTCCCTCTGTGAGATCCATTGCACCAAAGTCGACAACTTGTAAATGGCCCCGCGTATTTCTAGAGTAAGACATCCTGCGATCGCGATCGATAGTACAAATAGCCACAAATGAGAAAGCATTATGAATAATGGCTCTACTCCAAATAGCAAAATGTGCACGCCAATTACAATCCATTCGTAGTACAAACCTGACATATCTTATGCCAGTCATGGAATTTTAGCCCTAATAATTGAGAGCAGAGTTTTGAGCTCGGGATGTGCCTAAAATTTTTCAAAAATTTTGGAATTTAGGGAAAAAATATTTAACGTCGAAGGTGGTGGCTCCAGCTAGGATGATTTTAAGCACCAAGTGAAATACGACTCTTAGAAGGCGCCCGAGCGACACTTGTTGATTTTTGATAATTTTGTAGACTGCCGTGCGGGTTGTCAGGAGTTGTGAGCCAATGTGGGATGTCAAGCCGGATGCCAAGGATTTTTTAGAGCTCGATTTGGAGCCCGGACGAGGAAATGGCCAAGGAAACAGTCAAGATGCGAAGAGGTGGACTTATTTTTTGCCAAAGTGGGCATGACCTTTGGGAGCCCAAGAAATTTGATGAAACATAAAAATTAGCATGCAAATCGTGGGCAAGATAAAGAGGCTAGAACCGTGAGGAGAAGGCGCCATATCTGCACCGATGTTTTCGCTTGATGCATGGAGATGGAGGTTGCAACCTCAATGCAATCTACCCAAGTGATCATGGGCCTTGATTCCCCTCTTCCTGTTGATCATTTCGCCGCCCTTCGCTCGAGCAATGATGGCGTGGATGAAGAGTTCAGATTCTAGTCTTTCTCTCTCCTCCCTCTCTCCCCCTTAAGGGACTGTTCTTGTGTGCAAGAGGAAAATGAAGAATAGTGGAGGAAAGCTTGTCCAGATGAGACCGGATTGCTTCCGGATCAATGTAGACATGAAGATTGCTAATCTTGAAGATGCTGGACATTGAATGAGGGCTGACACACAGTCTCGTAGCAAAACCGAGATCCCGAGATACAAAGCCTAAGCGGTGATTCAAATTTTATGAAGAAAAAATGAGTTTTTATGCTATTTGGTTGATGAAATATTGTTTCCATGGGATGATTATGCATTATGATGTTTTTTGCTATGAGTTTGATCAGTTTATGCGCAAGAAATCAGAAAACCATAAGTGATATGGCTAAAATTAATGGTATAAAACCCATAAAACACGCGTTTAAGGAATAAAATGGGGGTTTTTTTGCAAAATAAAGGGAAAATATGAGGTATAACATCAATTAAACCTGAAATTTTGCTGTCAAAGAACCTAAGGGCCATAGCCCATAATCAATTCTAATTTCTAGTCATTTTTTATTGAAGAAAATAGAGGAAAAATACCAAAAAATTATGAAAAATGGGTTTTAAATGGGAGAAAATTAGAAAACGGTAAAAAGAAAATTCCAAAAAATTACATAAGTGTTTGTGCAATGTATAATGAAGGTAGAGCACGAGGTTGGTCTCGGTTTACCCTCGTTTCTATATTTTTGTCCGTGTTTATCGCTTTCTTTATAAAGAAATACACATAAAACAACCTTTTCACCTATCAACGAATGCAAAACATTAAATGGTAGGGTGAGAGGGGAGTTTGAGCATCAAAGTATAATGTTAAATATGATTTATGTGTTTCATCATGGCTATAGGACGTTGTTTTAAAATAAAGGGAAAGGCAGCATGAGCGTAAGGCTCGGTGTATTTTCTCCTTGCAGTATATAAATGCTAGTATGGAAATCATGAAAAGATTGGTTTCGCACGATGCACAATGCTGATTTTCTTTTTGTTTGTGCACTAAACCATTCACATTTTGCACTATGTATGGTTCATGGTATCAAAGGAAAATCTCTTGGACTGCATAGCAATTGTTTTCTTAGGACTTTGACCCATGATTGAGAGTGTGAGGTTATCCCTTGCCGTAGGATAGAGGGTTGGTTTCCTAAGGGACTGTGAAGTGAGGAAGTATGGTATATCTCCTGGAAATACGAAAGATATAAAAGAGAGGAGTTTGTGTTCGTTTGTGTTATATGTTTAGCAACGCATCAAGGGGCCAATCCCTGCGATGTAGGAGAGCTGCAGTGGGGCCGCGGTGTTTCTACGGTGAGGTTGCCTCCATATGTGTGTGATCGTGGCATTGACAATGTGTAAGGGTTCTCCCTTTGAGGAGTTTAAGGGAACGTTGGACTATAAACTATAAATGCATGAATTAAGCTTTAGGGCAGTTTGTCCTTTAGCATTAGATTGACGCTCCTGGTCCTGAGGCCGTGAGGGTGTTTGTGTGTTATGAGCATGAGGTCTGGGTAGTGCCATAGCTAGTGCCGGCCCATTTTAGGTCCCATCAGTGATGCGTCTGCCGGGAGCTACCAATAAGTGGTGATTCTCAAATCTAAGGTTTCTAGGTACCAAAAGAAAGTTGGTTTATGTCCTCTAACAAGGACCCTCAAGCCGAAATACAAAAAGCAAAACGTGCTGAGAGGGCTAGACGGCTGTTAGAGATCATAAATTGTTATTCTCCTCAAAGGAGTAATCTGATACGTATAAGAGGCAGTGGTCTTAGTAGCCCAACTGCTCCACATAGTCCATTAGGTGCAGGAGGAAGCGCAAGTTCTTCCTCTCTTCCACCAAGTCGACCCACTTCAAAGTGGGGGTGTGAGTCCATCAGTTCAAGCTCCTATTGTTAATCCGATTGTCGCCATGGCACAACCCATTGCAATTGCTGCAGGGACGCCGGCTTTACCAGCTTTAGGAGTTCCCTTGCTCATTTTTAATGGGTTAGCGGAAGAGGATGCAAAATTTCACATTTGTGAATTTCAAAGATTGATGTTCAATTATCGCATCCAAGATGAGGGACATCTCATGATGTTCTTTAATATGACGTTAAAAGGAAGGGCTGCAGTATGGTATCAGAGCATAGAGTCTGGGACCATAACCACAATCGATCAATTCTATGTAGCTTTTCGAGGAGAATATGCCCCTGAAAGAGGTGGCCAATATTGGTTGCGTATCTTGAATGTAACACGCCAAGACCCTCATGAGAATGTGAAAGCATATGCCAAGAAGCTTAAGGAAGTGTTTCGTAAGTTACAAACTTACATTCCCATTCCGCCACTGCCCAATTGCAATACTTTTTGCATGGGTTGGATTTTAATATTCAAGTACAATTGAGCAGTGTGGCCTTGACAAATATAGACACCGCTATTACGCAGGTAGAGGGAGTAGAAGCACGATTACAAACGGCCTACTCCTCTCGAATGAATGTTAATGCGGGTTTAGTACTTGGAGGCAATCTAACATTGACGAATGGAAGTCAAGGGATGCCTATGACTAACCCTAATGGGAGAGGAAGTATGGTTTAGAATGTACCTTTGGTGCCAGCTCCTCCCAGTGTGACTATGCCTATGGCAAGTCAGTTGGCTCCACCAAATGTTGGAGGCCAAGTTTTGAATTCTAATATTGTTCCTGTGAGTCAACAACCAATGCCAAATCAGATTGTTAGGCCAATGGAACAACCGGTAGACGATCGAGGCTATGAGTCGAGTGCATCTAATGTCCTTGGCAAAGTTAAGGATATGATGAAGCATTATACCGACATGATTTCTGAACAATATCAACAAATAGCTTTCGACGTTAATTTCTTAAAGAAGCAGTAGAATCTGATAGGGAGTCGATGCCTTGAAGACGGTGGACCCTCAAGATTCAGTTGTAAGTGGTGTGGTGGACAACATTTCCCTAGAAACTGTCCAAATGTTAAATGTGACATTTGTGGAAAGTCGGGCCATTTAGTTGCTACCTGTTGGAGCAAAATTAGTTCCCTCCAACAAGGGAGTAAACAGCAAGGCCTTGTCAATCATAGAGCGCAAGGAAATAACTTGCAGCAGAATGATGCACCAAGACAAATATTGCAGAGGGGAAAGACCACTATAGAAGAGTTGCCACAAGGCAATGGAGTCAGCCTTATTGAGGCTGTGCAAGTCAATGATGCTGAAACCTCTAACCTAAGAGCCGTGACAAGAGGCCAAAAGGCTAAAGAGGTTGACAAAGATAATGCAAAACCGGTTGACGGAAACCCTAAACAAGGGGATAAGGGGATGCAAGTCCACAGTCCTAACATGAAAGGTGGACCGCTAAGACCCGTTGACAAGAAAGTCAATCCTAAAAAGGATGAGGAAGTGCCAAGAAAGAAGGCAAGAGCCAAGAAAGAAGCACCAAAACCGGTCCAAAGACCAAAAGAGAGGATGGTTTGGCGAGAAAAGAGAGCTTTGGCTACCTATCATGACTTTGATTTAGCAAGTTCTCTTTGCAAAGTTAAACCATATGTGAACCTCTTGCAATTGATTAAATTATCTCCAGGAGTACGCAAGGAATTTAAGAAGATCCTGCGTATTGGGTATATTGTAGAACCTTTGGGCATAGCACGAGCAGGGGAAGATTGGTTTGATCATGCTGAAAAGAATTACCCTAGGGTTCTAGCATATGTGGATGGAATATTGGTGGAACATGCTATTGTAGACACTGGATCCTCCGTCAATATCATGAGTTCAGAATTGATGGAGAGGTTGGGTCTAGGCATCCAAAAAGACAGCTCCACCCTTCTTAGAATGGCTGATGATAGTCTAAGACAACCAGAAGGTTGTGTTACTAAGGTCCATGTTACCGTCGCAAGTGTAAAATGCTTCTTAGACTTTAGGGTGATGTCCTAGCTATCGAGTCTTGCTAGGTAGGCCTTAGATCTTATGAACAGACTGTCAAGTCGATATACCCGCCGATCGAGTGGTTCTAGGTAGAGGTGCTAATCGAGTGATAGTCAATGCTTACCCTGAGTCTCCTCAGAGTGAGAGAGCTCCTTTATCTTCTACTGAATTAGAGATAGCAGACGTTCCATCTAGTAGTGAGACGTCATCGAGTGATGAATCTAAAGGGGGGTCCACTACAGAGGATATCTATCAGATAACTCTAAATGAGCCGATAGAGCCGCAAGATAGGATAAGAGACACGGATGTGATTGAGTTAGACCTTGGCACGCCGAATGATTCTCGGCCAATTAAATTAGGTTCCATGATCAGTCCAGCAGAAAGGGAGGACTATGTGTCCTTGATCGAAGAATTCCGTGACATCTTTGCTTAGAGTTATGATGAGCTTAGAGGCATTCCTCCTATCCTAGCTATTCATACTATTCCTGTAAAAGAAGGTAGTCGTCCTGTGTGTCAGAAAGTAAGGCATATACCTTTTGAATTAAGGGACGGGCTATTTGAGGAGTTGCAAAAGTTACGGAAAGCTGGTTTAATCTTTCCTGTACAACACACAGAATGGTATTCACCAGTGGTTATCAGGAAGAAGAAAAACAACCAGATCCGATTAGGTGTAGATTTTAGAGAGCTGAATAAGCAGACAGTTAAGGATTACTACCCGTTGCCATTTATTGACCATATTTTGGATCAATTAGCGGGTAGGGAAATATATTCGTTCATGGATTGCTTTATAGGATACAACCAGATGGCAATTGTAGAAGAGGACAACTTGAAAACAACTTTTATAACTGTCTTTGGTACTTTTGTGTACCATGTGATGGCCTTTTGTTTTTGCAATACACCTGGATCATGGCAATGAACAGTAGACAAGACCTTTGGTGACATCTCCCCAGACGAGCTGAAAGTATTTATTGATGACCTGGGGGCAGCCACTATAAGGGAAAGGATGCTGATTATCTTAAGAAAATGCTTTGAGTGTTGCAAACAATTTTGCATTGCTATTAATCCACAGAAGTGTGTCTTTGGAGTGCCTTATGGGCTATTGCTAGGCCATGTGGTTAGTTCAGTAGGGATAGCAAGTGATCCTGAAAAGATCAAGGTCATAGTCGCTATGAGTCCACTGCGCACTCCAAAAGAGGTTCATAGCTTTCTGTCATTGATAGGGTACTATCAAAGGTTTATAAATGCCTTGGCAGAAAGAATGTTGCCATTAACGAACTTATTATCCTTTAACTGTCTATTTGAATGGAGCGACCCTTGTAAGGTAGCTTTCGAGGATGTGAAACAGGAGCTAGTAAAAGCACCCGTTTTAAAAGCACCTAAAAGAGGCGAGATATTTTACATATTTTCAGCAGCCACCATGCATAGTATAAGCTGCTGTTTAGCCCAAATCTGGGAGGAAAAGTGGTATCATCCAATAGCTTTTGCTAGTCGAAAATTGGGCATTTGAGAGATCAATTATACCTACATGGAGAAGTTGTGTCTTGCAATGGTTTTTGGGACTAAGAAATTCAGGCACTACATCCTCTATGAAAAGGTAGTGTTCTATACGAAGGCGGAAGGGCTTAGATTGCTTATGAACAAGCTACAACTGCCTGATCGTTTGGCAAAGTGGTTAATCACTTTGCAAGAGTTTGATTATGAGATTAAGAGTAAGCCACCAAAGTTGCAGGGTATTGTGGAATGCCTCTAGATTTTGGGGAGCCGAAAGAGACTTTGGCAGAAGGAAGTGATATTGAGGAAATGTTTAAAATTGATACAGCTTCCATTCCATCTTGGTATGCTGCTATCACACACTATTTATCAATAGGAAAGACTGGAGCTGGTCTATCAAAGTCAGAAAAGAGAAAAATCAAACAATAGGCTTTGAAGTTTTCCTTGATAGTAGGGACACTATATCCGTAGGGTTTTGATTATATTTACTGCCGATATGTGATGCCTGACAAGGTTCCTTTCATCTTGGAAGAGTGCCATGACTCTGCATGTGGAGGGCACTTTGTGGGACGGTTGACGGCGCAGATGAGAGCGGAATTTTAGCGCTGGCAATTGCTTAAAAATAGCTTTAAAATATGAATATCAAGGGAAAAATATCCAATGTCAAAGGCGGCGGCTCGACCTAGGACAATTTTAAGCGTCAAAGTGCTCTAAGGACGCCCGGGCAACACTTGCGGATTTTTAGTAATTTTTCAATGCGCCTGTGGTAGTCAATGGAGCTATCAGTCAGTGCGGGATGCCAAGACAAACTCACAAAAATTTTCAGACTGCGATTTGGACACCGTATGCGCGAGAGGCAGTGAAAAGGCCAAATGGCCGGTCAAGAATTGGGAGGGTGCCCAAAAAATTGAGAATTGAGGGGGTGCCTTTGTGAAGGGGCACCCCCCCATAAAAAAATCATGATTTAGGAGGGAGGCGGCGGCTGATCACCGCTGCAAAAAAAACGCCCCCCCCACAAATCGATATGCAGGCTACAAGTAAGCTATGGATCTAATCATAGAAGGCAACCACACTCGATCTCCGCTCCGCATCGCTCCGGTTAACGCAGTCAATGGCAGCTTGTAGAGGGAGAGAGAAAATCAGTCTTTCTCTCTCCTCCCTCTCTCTCCTCTAAGAGGGAGTTCATGTGGGAAGAAGAAGAAAGAAGAAAGAATGGTGGAGGCTTGTCCAGCATGGATCGGATTGCTTCCCGGGCCGGAAACGGTGATTTGTGATCGTGCTAAACATGAAGTGCTGCTGATTTTCAGATTTGCAGCCATGGACATGAAACCCGAAACACGCAAATAAGCGGTAATTCAATTTTTTCAAAGGAAATTTGAGATTTCATGGCTTTTGATTGATAAAATGTTGTTCATATGGGCTTAAAATTGTTTAAGTTGTTGTTTTCCATGAGTACTTGTTGATCATAATCAGAAAATTAGAAAAATATGCATCTTGTGGCTCAAAATAATACACTAAAACTCGTAAAATATGGAAAATCAAGGGAAAATGATGGTTTTGGGCATAAAAATGGAAAAATGAATAGGAACACCAACTAAATTTTCATTTTTGCTGCAAGAAGGAACAAAGGGCCACATCCCATAACCTATTTTGAATTTTTAGTAATTAAATAATGTAGAAAATAAGGGAAAATACAAGGAAAATAGAGGAAAATCACTAAAAATAGGAAAAAAATGTATTTTGGGTGCGGAAAATTAATGAAAATTAAGAACAATGTTTGTGAATGTTTGTGGGGACTGAAGCATGAGGATTTGCCTCAGTTCATCCCCACCTTCTTGTTCTAGTGTGTTTTTCCCGCTTTTTACACATAAAATGATGGCAAAATGCCCTATAAATTCATACCACAATGCAACATTTGATCGATGGGAGGGTAGAGTGGTTAAAGTGTGTCTAAATGTGGAGTCACATGATGAAAAGATTGTTATTTTTGTTTGCATGCCATATAGGTCGGTGAATAATTATAAAATAAGGGCCTAGTAGCACGAGGGTTTCCTTGGTGCTAGGTTCATGCAACGCCGCATAAGAACGATAGTTGAAAAAACATTGAAAGGATGTTTTGCACATGTGCACAATATTGATTTCATAACTGTTTGAGCACTTGGCATCCACAATATGCATAAATCATGGAAATATTTAAAGGTATCAGAAATCATGGATGCACAGCAATTGTTTTCATTAGGATCTTGACCTACGTTGAGTAAGACACAGGACACCCTAAGCCATAGGCTAGTCGTGGGGTCTAAGGGAAAGAGAAGTAAGGATAATGATACATTTCTGTATACGATTAAATGGTACCTTGAGTGGATTCTGTGCGAAATGTTTATATGTTGAGGGACGCATCGAGGGGCCAATCCCCAAGGTATAGGAGAGTCCAGAGGGGTGGCGGCACTCAGCCGTTGGAGGACCCCCTATGTCTGTGCTTCGTGCCATTAGGCAATGTGTAAGGAACTCCCTCTGAGGAGTAGTGGGTGAGAGAAGAGTGGGCTACAAACGACGTAATACAAACGCAAGATATTTAGGAAGGCAATGTATGCGTCATCAATGCTCCTGGCCGCGAGGCCGTGGGGTTGTTGAGCGCGTGTGATAGAGGTCCAGCTAGTGCACGAGCCAGTGCCAGCCCATTCTAGGTTCCATCAGTGGTGCGTCTACCGGGAGCCGCTTAAAAGTGGCGGTCCTCGAATCGTGGTTGTCTAGGGACCAACTAGCAGTTTATGCCAAAGGATACTAAGATTGATCTGTTATTTATCGATAAGCATCATCTAGCAGAAATCCAAAAGCAAGAGAGAGACGAAAGAGCTAGGCGACGTGCTGAAATTTTTAGGAGATATTCTCCTAAGCGTAGCGGTGCTGAACCCTTACGAGGGAGTGGATCTAGTGGCCTTGGTGCCACAAGCAGTAAGTTAGGAGAAGGTGGAAGCTCTAGTGCTCCCCTTTCTGCCACCATAAGCCAGTCTATATCAAGTGCGGGAGGTGTAACCCCACCATCCCCTATTCCTAGTGCAAATCCAATCCTCGTCATGGCGCAACGTATTGCAATTCCAGCAGGAACGACGGATTTGCCGGCTCTAGGTTACCCGCTACCCATTTTTAATGGGTTAGTTGAGGAAGATGCGGAACTCCATATTAGGGAGTTTCAAAAGCTGATGTTTAACTGTCGCATTCAAGAAGAAGGACATTTAATGATGTTCTTCAACATGACTCTCAAAGGAAGAGCTGCTATATGGTATCATGGTTTAGAAGCCGGAACCATATTGAATATTGATGCATTTTATGGAGCTTTTGGAAGGGAGTTTGCCCCTGAAAGGGGTGGGCAATATTGGTTGTGTGTACTCAACGTGACCCGCCAAGAACCACACGAGGATATTCATGCTTATGCGAAGAAAATAAAAGAGGTTTTCCGTAAGTTGGACACCTCTATTCCTATCTCCGCAGCTGTCCAATTGCAATATTTCCTATATGGTTTGGACTTTAATATCCAATTGCAGTTGAGTAGTGTCCCCTTGGGGGATATAGATACTGCCATTACGCGAGCACAAGAGGTGGAATCCCGACTATAAGCAGCCTATGCTTCTCGAGGTAATTCGAATATGGGTTTAGCGATGGCCAATGGAAGTAGTGGCCAAGGGATAGTGATGGCTAACCCTAATGGGAGAGGGAACATGATGCAGAATGTCCCTTTATTACCCGCTCCCCCTAGCATGTCAATGCCTACGGGCAGTCAAATGGCTCCAAATGGTGGAGGCCAGGCGGTCAATTCTAATACCATGCTTGTGGCTCAACAACCAGTGACTAATCGAATTGCTAGGCCTATGGAACGACATGGTAATGACCAAGGCTATGAGTCGAGCACTTCCAATGTTCTTGGCGAGGTTAAGGACATGATGAAGCATTATACCGACATGATTACCAAGCAGTATCGACAAATAGCCGTTGATGTCAACTTCCTTAAAAAACAACAAAATATGATAGGAAGTAGATACCCAGATGAGGGTGCACCTTCGAGGTTTAGTTGCAAATGGTGTGGTGGACAACACTATCCAAGAAATTGCCCAAATGTTAAGTGCGACATCTGTGGAAAATCCAGCCATTTAGCAGCTACTTGATGGAGTAAGATTAGTTCCCTCCAGCGAGGTAGTCGGCAACCAGGGCCTATTAATCATCGTGCACAAGGAAATGATTCCCAGCAAGAAGATGGGCCTAAACAAATACTCCAACGACCAAAGACTACAGTAGAGGAGCTACCTAGTGGTAGTGGGGTTAGTTTGATTGAGGCTGTACGCGTTAATGATGCTCAAACCTCTAATCTGCGAGCTGTCCTTACAAGAGGTCAAAAGGGTAGAGAGGCTGACAAGGATAAGCCTGTCGAGGGAAACCCTAAACAAGGCGACAAAGGAACGCAAGTTTTGGATCCTGCCATGGAAGGGGGGCCTTTGAAGCCCGTAGAAAGTAAAGCCGATAAGGAATCACCAAAGAAGAAGGTGAAAGTTAAAAAAGAGGCAATAAAGCCGGTGCAGCGACCTAAAGAGCGGATGGTTTGGCGTGAAAAGCGAGCTCTATCGAACTATCATGAATTTGATTTTGCGAGCTCTCTTTGCGAAGTCAAGCTGGACGTGAACCTCTTACAACTTATTAAGCTTTCCCCAGGAGTACGCAAGGAATTTAGAAAGATCCTACGTACCGGGTATATCGTAGAACCTTTGGGTATTGCGCGAGTTGGTGATGATTGGTTCGAGCATGCTAAGAAGCATTGCCCAAGGGTTGCAGCCTATGTCGATGGGATATTAGTAGATTATGCCATTGTCGACACGTGATCATCTGTTAACATTATGAGTTCTGAACTGAGGGAAAGGTTAGGTCTTGCGATCCAAAAAGATACCTCCACAATTCTCAGAATGGCAAATGATAGTTTGAGACAGCCGAAAGGCTGCATTACTAAGGTCCATGTCACTATTGCAAATGTAAAATGCCTGTTGGACTTTAGGGTGATTCGTTTTGCAGGCCGTCCAAGTTATCAAGTATTACTCGGACGACCTTGGATCTTGCAAGCGGACTGCCAAGTAGATATACCCGTTGGTTGACTAATCTTCGGTAGAGGTACTCAGCGTGTGGTGGTTGATGCTTATCATGAGTCCCCGCAGAGTGAGAGAGCTCCTCTATCTTCTACAGAATTGGAGACATTAGAAGATTTATCTGCCAGTGAGACATCATCAAGTGATGAGTCCAAAGAGGGATCCACCACGGAAGACATCTATCAGATCACTTTGAATGAGCTGATAGAGGGCCAAGATCGTATAAGAGATGCAGATGTTATCGAGCTAGACCTTGGTACGCCTGATGATTCACGGACAATCAAATTAGGTTCTATGCTCAGCACATCAGAAAGGGGGGACTATGTGGCCTTGATCCAGGAATTCCGTGATATCTTTGCCTGGAGTTATGATGAGTTGAGAGGCATTCCTCCTAGTCTTGTTGTTCATACAATTTCTTTGAAAGAGGGAAGTCGTCCTGTACGGCAGAAAGTAAGGCGTATGCCTTTCGAACTGAGGGACGGGCTGTTTGAAGAGTTACAGAAGCTTCGAAAAGCGGGTTTGATTTTTCCTGTGCAACACACGGAATGGTGTTCGCCAGTTGTGATTAGAAAGAAGAAGAATAATCAAATCCGATTATGTGTAGACTTTAGGGAGCTGAATAAGCAGACAGTTAAGGACTACTATCCATTGCCATTTATTGACCAGATTTTGAATCAATTAGCAGGTAGGGAAATATATTCGTTCATGGATTGCTTTGAAAGATATAACCAGATGGCAATTGCAGAAGAGGACAAGTTGAAAACAACTTTTATTATTGTATTTGGTACTTTTGCGTACCATGTGATGGCCTTTGGTTTATGCAATGTGCCTGGTTCGTGGCAACGAACAGCAGATAAGACATTTGGTGACATATCCCTTGAAGAGTTGAAGGTGTTTATTGATGACTTAGGGGCCGCCACCGTGAGAGGAAGGCAGTTGATCATTTTAAGAAAATGTTTTGAGCGCTGTAGAAAATTTTGCATCGCTCTAAACCCGCGAAAGTGTGTTTTTGGAGTGCCTTATGGGCTATTGTTGGGTCATGTGGTCAGTTCGGTAGGAATTGCGACAGACCCCGAGAAGGTCAAAGTTATAGTTGCCATGGATCCACCACGCACTCCGAAATAAGTTCATAGCTTTCTATCTTCAGTTGGTTATTACCGTAGATTCATAAATGCCTTGGCAGAAAGAACGTTGCCGCTTACAAATTTATTGTCCTTTAGTTGTTCGTTTGTATGGGGTGACCCTTGTAAGGTAGCATTTGAGGATGTGAAACAAGAGCTGGCAAGAGCTCCCGTTTTAAAAGCACCTAAAAGAGGTGAGGTGTTCTATATATTCTCAGCAGCCACCATGTATAGTATCAGCTGCTGTTTAGCCCAAATTTGGGAAGAGAAGTGGTACCACCTGATTGCTTTTGCTAGCCGGAAGCTGGGGGTATCCGAGATTAATTATACCTACATGGAGAAGTTGTGTCTAGCGATGGTCTTTGGGACCAAGAAATTCAGGCACTATATTCTCTATGAGAAAGTTGTGCTTTATACGAAGGCGGAGGGACTTCGACTATTGATGAATAAGCTACAGCCCCCTGATCGTCTAGCAAAGTGGTTGATCACTTTGCAGGAATTTTATTATGAAATCCATAGTAAGCCACCAAGGTTGCAAGGCATCGCGGAATGTCTTGTGGACTTTGGGGAGCCGAAAGAATCTGTGGTTGAAGGTAGTGACATGGAGTTGTTATTTAGAATAGATACGGCATCTATTCCCTCCTGGTACGCTGCAATAATGCATTATTTATCAATGGGAGAGGCGGGATCCGAATTATCTAAAGCTGAGAGAAGGAAAATTAAGCAGCAAGAGTTAAAGTTTGCCTTGATCGCAGGTACATTATATCGGCAAGGGGTTGATGACATCTATCGCCGATGTGTGATGCCTGACGAGGTGCCATTCATTCTGGAAGAGTGCCATGATTCTGCTTGCGGTGGCCATTTTGCTGGATGGCTTACAGCACAAAAGGCTTTAAGGAGCAGGTTATTGGTGGCCTACCATCTTCCAGGATGCGTTTGCATATGTTAAGAGATGCGATATTTGTCAATGACATGATAGTGGAGAGAATAGGAAACGACCACTCACCCCTTTTATGGCGATACTTCCATTTGAGAAGTGGAGAATAGACTTTGTGGGTCCTATTACTCCGTCGTCGACTACGCAAAAGAGGTACATCATTGTAGTAACTGACTACTTCACAAAGTGGTCAGAAGCACGTGCAACAAGGAAAGATGATCCCAAAGAAACTGCTAGTTTCCTTTTAGAGCAGATAATATGCCATTTTGGTCCGCCGAAAGAATTAGTGTTGGACCGCGGAACCCATTTCCTGAATAAGGTGATCAAAGGTTTGACAGAGATGTGGCAAATCGAGCATAACAAGACAACCCCATATAACCCGCAAGCCAATGGGCAAGTTGAGAGCACCAACAAGCAGCTTGTGGGCATCCTATCCAAAATTGTATCGGAAAAGAAACGGGATTGGGATAAAAAGTTATACGTGGCAGCGTGGGCCTATAGTACGACCTTCAAACGAGCCATTGGCCATACCCCGTTGAAGTTAGTATATGGGGAGGAGTGTGTCTTGCCTTTAGAGATTGAGCTACCTACTATTCGGTTTGACAGCAATCATTCTTTGAGTGATGAAGACGCACTTTTTGAGTGCTTGACGGCACTGGCACATTTAGATGAGCTTAAGCTACAGAGCTTATTGCACCAAGAAGTGGCGAAGAACCGAATGAAGCAGCTACACGACCTTAAAGCCAAGAAATACACCTTCAAGAAAGGACAGCTTGTTCTGTATTATGACGCACGACGTGAATTATTTCTAGGCAAGCTAGAGCCCAAATGGGATGGGCCCTATAGGATCGTTCGAATAGGAAAGAATAAATCCACAGTCTTGTTAGCTGACCTTGAGGGGATAGAATTTAAAAATAAGGTTAATCTTAATAAGATTAAACCTTATTATTTCTGATTGCACTAATACTATGACTGCCTTGTAGGTCTAGGCGAGATCGATCAAACATCTGCAAGGAAATCGTGATAGAGGTTGATGGGTCGTCTGATCCCTTATTTAGAACACCCATATTTAGAACAGAGGTATCATCAAGGAAAGCTCATTTGGTGGAGCAAAGGATATAAGGTGACTGAGAAAGAAGGCGGCACATTTATTTGGGAGATCAAGGTCTTCTGCCATCAGTGCTTACAAATTTTGACGAGCATCCCTGTTGAATTCAATGATGATGGAGGGATGGAGCCTACAGTCCACCCGTTGAATATGCTGAATTTCGATTACCATAATTACGAGTAGAGTTCAGGATGGCGGGATATGTAAACCCTTTATGGACGTACACCTTGTACTTTGATGGGGCGTCCAGGGGTGCATGCAAAAAAGGAAGTGTAGGAGTTGTCATCCGAGACCCCCGACGACGCATTGTCATGAAGTTAGCTGCTTATCTCGGGGTGAATTTTACCAATAATATGGTAGAATACAAAGCCCTGATTATGGGTTTGAATATTGCAAAGAAGGGTGGTATCCGCCAGTTATTGGTGAAAGGGGACTCTCAGTTGGTTTTAAATCAATTCAATGGGACGTACATGGTACGAAACCACATCCTTTGCATGTACTATCATACTGCCATAGCCCTGCTAGACGAATTTGATAGAGTATTTTTTCAACTAATTCCACGAAATTGGAATCAGTTTGCCGATTCTTTGGCTAATTTTGCGTATGAAGAAGACCTCTTCTTTAATTGCGGCCCTTGTCCCGATATATCTATTGACGGTGAGACAAGACCTGGTCGTTTGTGGGGTATGCTTTCTGAACATGCCCTCTTTGGCAGACGATGGTTGATCTTGGTGATGCAGAGGGTAAGCGAGACTCATCTGCCTTTATTATCTTGGACCCACAGACTGATTAGACGACATGTGATGCGAACACCTCTTGCGATATACACAGGAGGGATGGGTCATAATTTAATGCACCTAGTTTAGGGCTACGAGCCTCTGTCCCCCTGGGAATGGTATGTTTTGATGTCTATCATAGTTGTTTCCAAGAGGATGTTATGAGTAGTATTGTTTGATTTCATTAGGCCAAGAGGGCCGATTCAGTTTGGTAGCAAAGTCATGTTTGATCTCATTAGGTCAAGAGGGCCAATTCAGTTTGGTAGCAAAGTCATGTTTGATTTCATTAGGCCAAGAGGGCCATTTCCCTGTCTAGTGCGGGTGCGTTTAATCGGGTTTTTGTTTTAAGTGTTGTGCTGGACAGGTTTCGTGGTTCGTGGAATTTGGTGGAGACTGGAGGAGCCTTTGCTACGATGGGAGCTTCTTGTGGCCAATCCAGGTGATACCTGTCCTTTACGAGTACCTTTCTTTCCTGTTATATGTGTATTTGTAGTTGTCGAGGGGATATATTTTTGTTGGGGACCGGCAACCAAGGCATGAAGTCCCAGGTTTAGGCTAAGTATGTTTGAGGGAGGTCGGAGTAGTCATTGCCTCCTGTAAAGACATTGTCAGGCATCGAAAGACCTATGTTAGACGGAAGTCCTAGTGGCCCTGTTTTGCTAGCTTGCTAAGCAGCCATCCTAGGAGTTCTTGTTAGTAGTGAGGCAGTTAGAGAAGCCTACCAGAAGATAATAATGATGATGCCAAGAAACCCTGAACATCCCAAAAGATGAATATAAATACGAAGGTGTGTAAAAAGGGGTTCTAACCCCTATCAAAAGAAAAGAAAAGCAACGAAAAGATATAAGCAGTTGATCATTGCCTTGCGAAGGCCTGGTAGGTTCCTGGGGACGAATCAGAGCCGGGGCCGATACCTTGTCTTCTTAGGGGTGGCTTCTTGCTGGAAAAAAAATGACAAAACAAGGAAGGTTGGAGCGAAAATAAAAGTGAGCGTTAGAAAAGGATTAAGTGTCGCCTTGCGAGGGCTTGGTAGGTCCTTGGGTGCCGAGACAAGTCCTGAGACCGATGCCCTGTTCTCCTTGGGTCACTATGCTCAGCTCCCTCCTTTTTACATGCCCAAGTATATTCATCCAATACAAACCTTAAAAGAAGACATGTACTGAAAGAAAATACTCCTTGATCAGGCTATAGGAGTCCTCGCCTAGTAGGAGCTCCTAGTTGTGTTGTCCTTAGTTGGTAAGTAGTTCAGACTACCACTTAGGGCAACCTCTTTGATAGGTGTTTTTTAGTTTGGCTGTGTTGGAGTAGTTGGTCAGTGACTCGCTTCGGATCTTCTATTAGATGATGCTAGGTCTACTCCTTGTGGATGTCATGCCTTGGTTCTGTCCAGGGGTAGGGGGAGCATGGTGCTGAGTTTTATTATATATTTGTTTTGTATCAGCTTGATGCATCTTTGGTCGTTTATGTGCAGATATGTTCGTGGATTCGACGGGCTGAGTCGCCCTATCCCATGGTCGCCAATGAGAGCGGAATTTTAGCGCTGGCAATTGCTTAAAAATAGCTAAAAAATATAAATATCAAGGGAAAAATATCCAATGTCAAAGGCGGCGGCTCGACCTAGGATGATTTTAAGCGTCAAAGTGCTCTAAGGACGCCCGGGTAACACTTGCAGATTTTTAGTAAATTTTCAATACGCCTGTGGCGGTCAGTGGAGCTATCAGTTAGTGCGGGATGCCGAGACGAGCTCACAGAAATTTTCAGACTGCGATTTGGACATTGTATGCGCGAGAGGTAGTGAAAAGGCCAAACGGCCGGTCAAGAATTGGGAGGGTGCCCAAAAATTGAGAAATGAGGGGGTGCCTTTGTGAAGGGGCACCCCCCCATTAAAAAATTGTGATTTAGGAGGGGGGCGGCGGCTGATTAACGCCGCGAAAAAAACGGCCCCCCCCACAAATCAATATGCAGGCTGCAAGTAAGCCATGGATCTAATCACAGAAGGCAACCACACTCGATCTCCGCTCCGCATCGCTCCGGTTTACGCAGTCAATGGCAGCCTATAGAGGGAGAGAGAAAATCAGTCTTTCTCTCTCCTCCCTCTCTCTCCTCTAAGAGGGAGTTCATGTGGGAAGAAGAAGGAAGAAGAAAGAATGGTGAAGGCTTGTCCGGTATGTATCGGATTGCTTCCCGGGCCGGCAATGGTGATTTGTGATCGTGTTGAACATAAAGTGTTGCTGATTTTTAGATTTGCAGCCATGGATATGAAACCCGAAACACGCAAATAAGCGGTAATTCAATTTTTTCAAAGGAAATTTGAGATTTCATGGCTTTTGATTGATAAAATGTTGTTCATATGGGCTAAAAATTGTTTAAGTTGTTGTTTTCCATGAGTACTTGTTGATCATAATCTGAAAATAAAAAAAATATGCATCTTCTAGCTCGAAATAATACACTTAAACACGTAAAATATGAAAAATCAAGGGAAAATGATGGTTTTGGGCATAAAAATGGGAAAATGAATAGGAACACCAACTAAATTTTCATTTTTGCTGCAAGAAAGAAAATAAGGAAAAATACAAGGAAAATAGAGGAAAATCACTAAAAATAGGGAAAAAATGCATTTTGGGTGCGGAAAATTAATGAAAATTAAGAACAATGTTTGTGAATATTTGTGGGGACTCAAGCATGAGGATTTGCATCAGTTCATCCCCACCTTCTTGTTCTAGTGTGCTTTTCCCGCTTTTTACACATAAAATGATGGCAAAATGCCCTATAAATCCATACCACAATGCAACATTTGATCGATGGGAGGGTAGAGTGGTTAAAGTGTGTCTAAATGTGGAGTCACATGATGAAAAGATTGCTGTTTTTGTTTGCATGTCATATAGGTCGGTGAATAATTATAAAATAAGGGCCTAGTAGCACGAGGGTTTCCTTGGTGCTAGGTTCGTGCAACGCCGCATAAGAACAATAGTTGAAAAATCATTGAAAGGATGTTTTGCACATGTGCACAATATTGATTTCATAACTGTTTGAGCACTTGGCATCCACAATATGCATAAATCATGGAAATATTTAAAGGTATCAGAAATCATGGATGCACAGCAATTGTTTTCATTAGGATCTTGACCTACGTTGAGTAAGAGACAGGACACCCTAAGCCATAGGCTAGTCATGGGGTCTAAGGGAAAGAGAAGTAAGGACAATGGTACATTTCTGTATATGATTAGATGGTACCTTGAGTGGATTCTGTGCGAAATGTTTATATGTTGAGTGACACATTGAGGGGCCAATCCCCAAGGTGTAGGAGAGTCGCAGAGGGGTGGCGGCACTCAGCCGTTGGAGGATCCCCTATGTCTATGCTTCGTGCCGTTAGGCAATGTGTAAGGAACTCCCTCTGAGGAGTAGTGGGTGAGGGAAGAGTGGACTACAAACAACGTAATACAAATGCAAGACATTTAGGAAGGCAATGTATGTGTCATCAATGCTCCTGGCCGCGAGGCCGTGGGGTTGTTGAGCGCGTGTGATAGAGGTCCGGCTAGTGCACGGAGCCAGTGCGGGCCCGTTCTGGGTTCCATCAGCAGAAAGCTTTAAGAGCTGGATATTGGTGGCCGTCCATCTTCCAAGATTCTTTTGAGTATGTTAAGAGATGTGATACATATCAAAGACATGACAGCTGAGAGAATAGGAAATGCCCACTTACGCCTATCATGGCTGTCCTTCCATTTGAGAAGTGGGGCATCGACTTTGTGGGTCCTATCACCCCATCGTCTACTACGCAGAAGAGGTACATTATAGTAGCAACTAATTATTTTACAAAATGGTCAGAAGCGCGGGTGACGAGGCAGGACAATGCAAAAGAGAGTGCAAGTTTCCTTTTAGAGCAAATTATATGTCGTTTCAGTCCACCGAAGGAATTAGTGTCGGACTGTGAAACCCATTTTCTGAACAAAGTGATCAAAAGCTTGATTGAAGCTTGGCAAATCAAGCACAAAAAAAGACCCCTTATAATCTGTAAGAAAATGGACAAGTTGAAAGTACCAATAAGCAGCTTGTGGGTATCCTGTCTACAATAGTCTTTGAGAAGAAACGAGACTAGGAAAGGAAGTTGTATGTGGCAGTATGGGCGTACAATACAACGTTCAAGCGAGCGGTATAGGGTCTTTATAAAAAAATATGCTTTGATTGCAGCACCTCTGACGGATTTACTGAAGAAGCAAACATCAATTGCATGGTCAACTTCCGAACAATCTAGCTTTGATATATTAAAGAAAAGTTTGGTATCAGCACCTATCCTGAAATTTCCGAACCTCATAAGGAGTTTGAAGTAGTAACTCATGCTATCACGCTTGCCTTAGGATGTGTGCTTATGCAAGAAGGTCATCCTGTAGCATACTCTTCAAGAAAGCTGAAGAGCTATGAGAAGAATTATGCTACCCATGATCTAGAACTGTTAGCTATCATCCATGCTCTAAAGCTTTGGAGATACTACCTGTCGGGTAAGAAGTTTACCCTACTGACGGATCATAAAAGTCTCAAGTGGATCTTTACCCAGAATGAGCTCAACATGAGGCAATGTTGGTGGATTGAAGTACTGAAGGAGTATGATTTTGAAATCAAATACCGGCCTAGAAAAGAGAATGTAGTTGCCGATGCACTCAGTCGCAAGGCATTCCTTAATTCTCTAATCTTGCAAAATCCACCAACAGCTAGATCTCCAGCCACAAAGGTATCCATGCCAAACAACCGAATACTTGAGCTAGCTAGAGAAGAAGCATGCCATGATCCAACCTATCAAAAGATGCTAAGGGAGATCCCTATCAAGGATCAGGACCAAAAGCTATAGGCTAAGTATCATGAATTCTCTATCAATATTGGACTTGTCTACTATAGAACGAGATTATGTATACCAGCAAGCCAGTCACTCAAGGAGAAGATACTTTGTAAAGCTCATGATTCCCCTTTCTCAGGACATCCTGGCTATGCCAAGACCCTCAATGCAGTCAGGAAAAGCTACTATTGGGAGAGGCTTAAAGGTGACGTTCTCAAATATGTCACTGAGTGTTTGTCTTGTCAACGTATTAAAGCCAAACATGTCAAAATGCGAGGAAAGTTACAACCACTTAACATTCCCCAAATGAAATGGGAATTCATCAGTATGGACTTTGTTGTTGGACTACCCCAAGTTCAAGGAGGATACAACTCCATTATGGTTGTGGTTGATATGCTTACTAAGGTTGCACACCTTATTTCTATTAAGACAAACTATAAAGCCTCACACATTGCAAGGTTGCTCATCAAGGAGATATTCAAGCTACATGGGTTGCCTAAAAGAATCATTAGTGATCGTGATTCTCTCTTCACATTACACTTCTGGAGAGATATCTTTGAAGCCATTGGGACTCAACTCTACTTTAGTACAACTTACCATCCCCAAACCGATGGTCAAACGGAGCGAGTCAACCAAGTCATTGAGGATATGCTAAGGGCACACTGCTCCCATGAACCAAAAAGGTGGATTCAATACTTGCCAGTGGTTGAATTTGCCTACAATGCTTCTTACCAACAAAGTATTCAAATGACCCCTTTTCAAGCATTGTATGGGCATGACTGTCGAAGTCCTTTAAACTTCTCAGATCCAACCTTGAGGTTTGAAGCCTCAAGGTAGATGCTGGAACATATGGATGACCAAATGAAGTCAATAAGAGAGGACATCCAAGCCACCAATGATAGACAAAAGGCATACGCGAATTTGAAACATCAAGATAGAACCTTCGGTGAAGGAGACATGGTCTTCATTTGTGTACATCCAAAGAAGAGTTCCCTATCCTTAGGAGATTGCAAGAAGCTAAGTCCAAGGTATTGTGGACCCTACAAGATCCTCAAGTGCCTAGGACCCAATGCTTATAGACTGCAACTCCCTGAAAACCTAAAGGTTCATAATGTATTCCACATCAGCCTACTGAAGAAGTATGTATCTAATCCTAGCCATGTACTTGATGACCAACAAGTTGTAATGCCTAGCCAAGGAGTCCTTGAGCTACAGCCTGACAGGATCTAAGATGTTAGGGAGAGACAATTGAGATCCAGAACCTTGAAAGAATGCCTCATCCAGTGGAAAGATTATCCCAAGGAGGATGCCACTTGGATGGATGAAAGCACTCTCAACCAACAATACCCCCAGTTCTTCTCGAGATGAGGACATCTTGATTCCTCCAAGGGGGAGAGAATCTAATATTCCCGCTTGAAAATATTATCAAATTTGACTCCCTGCACGCCGCGTAAAACCTGTGCAAGGTTAACACCCACATTGTAATTTTCGATAGTTTAATCCGTACCCCGCATGCGCAAAAACGAGGCCTCCACATTGTGAAAATGAGCCTGGGGGTTCAAGAATCCATAACCGCAGGGAAACACCCTCTTGGGAGGGGGCTAAATGGATAATGATCAAATTAATGCAAATTTTTTTACTAATTCCCCCAGCCGATGCATGGCTGGAGGGAAAGGAATGGGAGAAGATGGTGATATGGTGAAGTGGTGCCCAAGGGGGGAACCCATGCATAGCCACGTGGTGGTTTCTCTCTTTCCCCCTGAGAATGTATTTTGCGCTTATCATTAATGCATAAAGGTACACTTGATTAATTATCTCTTTAAACGCTAGACAAGGTTGGTGCATGTCATGAAATTGGAACGTTTGCATTTCTAGAGTTGTCTGTCTTAGGAGAGTAGTTGCATATTGCTATTTTGGTGCATTTCCAAATTAATGAGTCTAAACGCCTATTACTTAGGGCAAAGGAATGAAATTGTTAAGTGCATTGGCTGTGAAGGAAAGAAGTATCTTGCATTTAGTCAATAATTCCCTTCATTATGATTCGCACTAGGAAATTGTTAACTTCCATTTCATGGCATGAAAATGAACTCTAGTTTTGTAAGCTGCATGGAAAAAGATGCTTGAAAATGGATTAAATCAACACTAGCCTTAGTGTTGCATGAACTTCATTTTTGATGTTGTTGTATCTGAGGGTCGCATGTTACATATTCGCAAATTTCATTTTGTCAAGTTGCATTTGGAAAAGATTGCATGGCTTATTAAAGCATGAAATTGAAACACTTAGACAAAAGGTTGTAGGCACTATTCCTCGATGTAAATCCTAGTAGGTCCTATGTAAGTTATCCTTCAAATTATCATGCGCTTTGATTTTAACATAAAAGAATAGGGTTATTGCGAATCTAGTGGTACATAGAAGCAATGAATCGCATGTTTACGTGTATTGTGACATGTTGCAACTATTTTTCTCCTTTAGATCAAGTTTATCATCTCTAGGAATGGCTCGTCCTTGTCGTAAGACAAGTATATCGAATTATCTAAATCACCTAACCCGCAAGGGATTCGTATAGGCATGGTTCAGTCGATACAATAAATACCCCAAGTGCTAACTAGGGTTTAGCACGTTAAGGATTCGGCCTAGTTTTGCACTTGTTGCCAAGACCCTCAAACCCAAAGGTCCTACCCACATTCATGCAATGTTGGGTCAATTGGATGCTCATGCAAATAATGATCTACGGGTTCTACCCTAAGGATCATTTGACCTAATGCTAAAACTTGGGTTGAGTTTAGAATCCCTAGGACCAAACGTTTTTGGCCATGTGTAATTAGGATTGGGTTGGATAGAAAGACACCCTAAACCTTGCTTCTTGTCTAATCATAATTCCTTGACAAAAAAAAATCGTTCAATGGGTGAAATGATCCCTTGGAATAGATGCGACCTTTGTGCAACAAGTTGCAACGTCGCATGGCCTTGTGGTTTGATCACAAGAGAGTTTTGTCATTCCTTGGATGAAGTTGGCAAGTTCTTGTGCAAGTTTAACTTGCAATAGGATGAGTAGTTATCCTCTTACATCACCTTTGTTGGGGAAAATTGCCAAGTTAAGGGAAGTTAGGTATTTGCTTGGAAGCAAAGGATCATTCAAGTTGGAGCGACATGGTCGCCAGTATTTACTGTTAATTTATGAAACCTAAGGTATTGGTTAAGTTGGGTTAATGTAGTATGTCCCTAACCCAAGGAAAAAAAAGGTGAATAAACAAACCCTTGGGGGATCTTTCCAAGTCGCAATTGATCCCGAATCGAATGTTGGATGCATTCAGAGAGAAGGATTTACTCCTTAGCAATTGGCCAAATAAACAACCATTGGAATTGATTGTGCTTGTAACAGTTTAGGAGCACTGTTTGCACTGTTTGCTCAAGGAACTAAAGGATGGAAAGATATTTAATACTTCAGGTTGAAGGCCTGAAGGGAGAGGCACCTTCAATTACCCCCGACTGTCTGCCTGACCCTAACCAAGGGAGTTGTTAGCCGCATCGGGAACGTGGACCGAACCCGCCGTGTGAGGTCTCTCCGTTGGGCGCTACTTGGAGCAGGAGGACGCTTGGGTGTCAGGGGGGCTCGGATGTTGTATGCTCGCGTAGTGAACGCCCGAAGGTCCCCAAGAACAAAAGAACTCTACTTTTTGCACAAAACTCAAGGTAGAAAGCATGCACAACATGAACAAGAGACCAATTGGTTGCAATCTCCTCCCATGCCTCGCGTGAGCGCTCCACAAAGCATGTATTTTATGTATTAATCATCTTCAAGCTCAAATAATAGTCCAAATTACAAAATAGCATGCTTTTGGCTTTTGAGTTTGCTTTAGCACAAAATAGAAATAAAGCTAATGGGCGGGCGCCCAAAGAGTCAGGCATACCCAATACAATGTCCAAATACAAATATCATAATCGTACGCCCATGCGCATATAAAATAATAAATAAATATCCAACGCCTTAATAAATAGGCGCGACAAAATATAGGTGCCATGCCTAAGGTATGTGCCCATCAAAATATAAGTGATAACTTGAATACACGCTATCCTCCAATGCTTTTCTCCGCCAGTGCTGTTATCTCTACACATCAATTACACCATTCAAAATCGTTAGTAAAATAATAAAATTAAACCGACAAAAGTGAATACCTAGCAGTCTTCAGCTACATAAATAAATCAACTGGTTAGAAATCAATCCTAACCTTAATTTATCACAAGTGCGCACTCTAAAATCATAAACGTTAATTTATCACCCGCTATGGAATCACCCATGTACACATTAAATTAATGAAACGCTCGAAAAGGATAGGCATCCCCATTAACTTCTCGCACAAAGAATCCACTTTGTGTATGAGCCCCGGTCAACAAAGTTTACAGAATCCACTATAAAACCTCACGGAATCTACCGTGGCACAGAATCCACCGTGAAATATGCCTCCTAGAATCATACCCTCGGGGATAAGATCTTCGGGTTGTGATCCATCTTTGTCGCTAGTCGTTCTTTGTAAATTGGCCAATTGAACTTGCAAGGATTGCCGAGCTCTTCGTTCATCATCCAACTACATCATAATTAAAATCAATTTTTGTTCCATGGTAGGTTCAAGAAGATCGCCTTCAGCCATTAAATCATCCATATTTTGTTCCGTCATCCTATAAAAATTCAAAAGACCTTACACTCTCAAAATCCAATTAGCGCGATGAGCGTAGCTCAAAGTCGGGTATACAAGGCTTATAGATTTTTGTTTGGCTTTCACGGTCTTCGACTTTTGCGGTTGCAGGATTTGAAATCTTCGTAAAATCTGTGTATGACCTTCTGTGTGTATTGAAACAAGTTCAGTAAGTCTGCATATGCGAACACAGCCTTCCAGGGAACAACTTTGCAGTTCAGTGCTTCTACGTAGGAACAGTCCTTATGGGAGCACAAGTCAGTTCTGACTTCTACTGACTTGACTGCTGACTTGCAGAGTAAGTAAATTTAGACTTGCAGAATCTGAACTTGCAGACTTTGAAGATTTGTATGATTGGAAACTTGATTGACTTAGCTTATAGCTAAGTCTGAAAGAAACTTTGAATTTTTGGGGGGGGGGTTGTTTTCTGATTCACCAAAAATCACGCGGAGACCTCTTGATGCCGCGGATTTTGAAAATTGATGAGCTAAGCTTTTAAATAAAAAGCTTAGCTTTCTTTGAAGCTTTTAAGCTTTATGTAAGATATGAAACTTATCTCTTTTTTTTGAGAAAAAAGACTCGAGTAGGGAGATGTTGACATGGTTCTCTGCCTCCTCAGGCTGGTCCTTCACGATCAAAGGCTGTAGACAGAGGTTCTTGACCGCCAGGAATGCACCCATATCGACCGTTCACGATGACACTGACTGTAGAGCTCGATCGTTCTAGGAGCTCCGCCTTCCCGCAAGATGGGTAGCGATTGGAAGCTCTTGATCTCAGCTTCACTCTGATACCACTGGTGCACAGATTGGATATTGTATGCTCGCCTAGTGAACGCCGGAAGGTCCCCAAGAACAAAAGAACTCTACTTTTTGCACAAAACTCAAGGTAGAAAGCATGCACGACATGAACAAGAGACTACTTGGGTGCAATCTCCCCCCATGCCTTGTGTGAGCGCTCGAGAAAGCATGTATTTTATGTATGAATCATCTTCAAGCTCAAATAATAGCCCAGATTACAAAATAGCACGCTTTTGGCTTTTGAGTTTGCTTTAGCACAAAATAGAAATAAAGCTAATAGGCGGGCGCCCAAAGAGTCAGGCATACCCAATACAATGTCCAAATATAAATATCATAATCGTGCGCCCATGCGCGTACAAAATAATAAATGAATATCAAACACCTTAGTAAATAGGCGCAACAAAATATAGGCGCCATGCCTAAGGTATGTGCCCATCAAAATATAAGTGATAACTCGAATACACGCTATCCTCCAATGCTTTCCTCTGCCACTGCTGCTATCTTTACACATCAACTACAACATTCACAATCGTTAGTAAAATAATATAATTAAACCGACAAAAGTGAATACCTAGCAGTTTTCAGCTACATAAATAAATCAACTGGTTAGAAATCAATCCTAACCTTAATTTATCACGAGTGCGCACTCTAAAATCATAAACGTTTATTAATTTAATATATATTTTATGGAATCACCCATGTACACATTAAATTAATGAAACTCTCGAAAAGGATAGGCGTCCCCATCAACTTCTCGCACAAAGAATCCACTTTGTGTATGAGCCCTAGTTAACAAAGTTTACAAAATCCACTGTAAAACCTCACGAAATCTACCGTGGCACAGAATCCACTGTGAAATATGCCTCCTGGCATCATACCCCCGGGGATAAGATCTTCGGGTTGTGGTCCATCTTTGTCGCTAGTCGTTCTTTGTAAATTGGCCAATTGAACTTGCAAGGCTTGCCGAGCTCTTCGTTCATCATCCAACTGCATCATAATTAAAATCAATTTTTGTTCCATGGTAGGTTCAGGAAGATCGCCTTCAGCCATTAAATCATCCATATTTTGTTCTGTCATCCCGTAAAAATTCAAATGACCTTACACTCTCAAAATCCAATTAGCAGGATGAGCGTAGCTCAAAGTCGGGTATACAAGGCTTATAGATTTTTGTTTGGCTTTCACAGTCTTCGACTTTTGCGGTTGCAGGATTTGAAATCTTCATGAAATCTGCGTATGACCTTCTGTGTGTGTTCAAACTAGTTTAATAAGTCTACGTTTGTGAGCAGACCCTTCCACGGAATAAGTTTGCAGTTCGGTGCTTCTGCGCAGGAACAGTCCTTATGGGAGTTTTTGGCACAAGTCAGTTCTGACTTCTACTGACTTTACTGCTGACTTGCAGAGTAAGTAAATTTAGACTTGCAGAATCTGAACTTGCGGACTTTGAAGATTTGTATGATTGGAAACTTGATTGAGTTAGCTTATAGCTAAGTCTGAAAGAAACGTTGAATTTTTGGGGGAGGCAGTCGTTTTCTGATGCACCGAAAAATCACGCTGAGACCTCTTGATGCCGCCGATTTTGAAAATTGATGAGCTAAGCTTTTAAAAAGCTTAGCTTTGAAGCTTTTAATCTTTATGTAAGATATGAAACTTATCTCTTTTTTCTGAGAAAAAAGACTTGAGTAGGGAGATGTTGACATGGTTCTCTGCCTCCTCAGGCTGGTCCTTCACGATCAGAGGCTGTAGACAGAGGTTCTTGACCGCCAGGAATCCACCCGTATCGACCGTTCGCGATGAGACTGACTGTAGAGCTAGATCGTTCTAGGAGCTTCGCCTTCCCACAAGATGGGTAGCGATTGGAAGCTCTCGATCTCAGCTTCACTCTGATACCACTGGTGCACAGATTGGATGTTGTATGCTCGCATAGTGAACGCCAGAAGGTCCACAAGAACAAAAGAACTCTACTTTTTGTACAAAACTCAAGGTAGAAAGCATGCACGACATGAATAAGAGACTAATTGGGTTCAATCTCCCCCCATGCCTTGTTTGAGCGCTCCAGAAAGCATGTATTTTATGTATTAATCATCTTAAAGCTCAAATAATAGCCCAGATTACAAAATAGCACACTTTTGGCTTTTGAGTTTGCTTTAGCACAAAATAGAAATAAAGCTAATGGACGGGCGCCCAAAGAGTCAGGCACACCCAATACAATGTCCAAATACAAATATCATAATCGTGCGCCCATGCGCATACAAAATAATAAATAAATATCAAACACCTTAATAAATAGGCGCGACAAAATATAGACGCCATGCCTAAGGTATGCGCCCATCAAAATATAAGTGATAACTTCAATACACGTTATCCTCCAATGCTTTCCTCTGCCACTGCTACTATCTCTACACATCAACTACAACATTCACAATCGTTAGTAAAATAATACAATTAAACCGACAAAAGTGAATATCTTGCAGTTTTTAGCTACATAAATAAATCAACTGGTTAGAAATCAATCCTAACCTTAATTTATCACGAGTGCGCACTCTAAAATTATAAACGTTTATTAATTTAATATGTATTTTGTGGAATCACCCATGTACACATTAAATTAATGAAACGCTCGAAAAGGATAGGCGTCCCCATTAACTTCTCACACAAAGAATCCACTTTGTGTATGAGCCTCCGTCAACAAAGTTTACAGAATCCACTGCAAAACCTCACGGAATCTACAGTGGCAGGGAATCCACCGTGAAATATGCCTCTTGGCATCATACCCCCCAGGGATAAGATCTTCGGGTTGTGGTCCGTCTTTGTCCCTAGTCGTTCTTTGTAAATTGGCCAATTGAACTTGCAAGGCTTGCCGAGGTCTTCGTTCATTATCCAACTGCATCATAATTAAAATCAATTTTTGTTCCATGGTAGGTTCAAGAAGATCGCCTTCAGCCATTAAATCATCCATATTTTGTTCCGTCATCCCGTAAAAATTCAAAAGACCTTACACTCTCAAAATCCAATTAGCGGGATGAGCATAGCTCAAAGTCGAGTATACAAGGCTTATAGATTTTTGTTTGCCTTTCACGGTCTTCGACTTTTGCAGTTGCAGGATTTGAAATCTTCGTAAAATCTATGTATGACATTCTGTGTGTGTTGAAACTAGTTCAGTAAGTCTGTGTATGCGAACAGACCCTTCCAGGGAACAACTTTGCAGTTCAGTGCTTCTGCGCAGGAACAATCCTTATGGGAGTTTTTGGCACAAGTCAGTTCTGGCTTCTATTGACTTGACTGCTGACTTGCAGAGTAAGTAAATTTAGACTTGCAGAATCTGAACTTGCAGACTTTGAAGATTTGTATGATTGGAAACTTGATTGACTTAGCTTATAGCTAAGTCTGAAAGAAACGTTGAATTTTTGGGGGAGGGGGTCGTTTTGTGATGCACCGAAAATCACGCTGAGACCTCTTGATGCCGCCGATTTTGAAAATTGATGAGCTAAGCTTTTAAAAAGCTTAGCTTTGAAGCTTTTAATCTTTTTGTAAGATATGAAACTTATCTCTTTTTTCTGAGAAAAAAGACTTGAGTAGGGAGATGTTGACATGGTTCTCCGCCTCCTCAGGCTGGTCCTTCACGATCAAAGGCTGTAGACAGAGGTTTTTGACCGCCAAGAATCCACCCGTATCGACCGTTCACGATGAGACTGACTGTAGACCTAGATCGTTCTAGGAGCTCCGCCTTCCCGCAAGATGGGTAGCGATTAGAAGCTCTCGATCTCAGCTTCACTCTGATACCACTGGTGCATAGATCCGATGTTGTATGCTCGCATAGTGAACGCGGGAACGTCCACAAGAACAAAAGAACTCTACTTTTTGTACAAAACTCAAGGTAGAAAGCATGCACGACATGAACAAGAGACTAATTGGGTGCAATCTCCTCCCATGCCTTGTGTGAGCGCTCCAGAAAGTATGTATTTTATGTATTAATCATCTTCAAGCTCAAATAATAGGCCAGATTACAAAATAGCACGCTTTTGGCTTTTGAGTTTGCTTTAGCACAAAATAGAAATAAAGCTAATGGGCGGGCGCCCAAAGAGTCAGGCATACCGAATACAATGTCCAAATACAAATATCATAGTCGTGCGCCCATGCGCATACAAAATAATAAATAAATATCAAACACCTTAATAAATAGGCGCGACAAAATATAGGTGCCATGCCTAAGGTATACGCCCGTCAAAATATAAGTGATAACTCGAATACACGCTATCCTCCAATGCTTTCCTCTGCCACTGCTGCTATCTCTACACATCAACTACAACATTCGCAATCGTTAGTAAAATAATACAATTAAACTGACAAAAGTGAATACCTAGCAGTCTTCAGCTACATAAATAAATCAACTGGTTAGAAATCAATCTCAACCTTAATTTATCACGAGTGCGCACTCTAAAATCATAAACATTTATTAATTTAATATGCATTTTGTGGAATCACCCGCTATGGAATCACCCATGTACACATTAAATTAATGAAACGCTCGAAAAGGATAGGCGTCCCCATCAACTTCTCGCACAAAGAATCCACTTTGTGTATGAGCCCTGGTCAACAAAGTTTATAGAATCCACTGTAAAACCTCACGAAATCTACTGTGGCACGGAATCCACTGTGAAATATGCCTCCTAGCATCATACCCCCGGGGATAAGATCTTTGGGTTGTGGTCCATCTTTGTCGCTAGTCATTCTTTGTAAATTGGCCAATTGAACTTGCAAGGCTTGCCGAGCTCTTCGTTCATCATCCAACTGCATCATAATTAAAATCAATTTTTGTTCCATGGTAAGTTCAGGAAGATCGCCTTCAGCCATTAAATCATCCATATTTTGTTCCGTCATCCTGCAAAAATTCAAAAGACCTTACACTCTCAAAATCCAATTAGCGGGATGAGAGTAGCTCAAACTCGAGTATACAAGGCTTATAGATTTTTGTTTGGCTTTCACGGTCTTCGACTTTTGCGGTTGTAGGATTTGAAATCCTCATAAAATCTACGTATGACCTTTTGTGTGTGTTGAAACTGGTTTAGTAAGTCTGCATATGCGAACAGACCCTTCCAGGGAACAACTTTGCAGTTCAGTGCTTCTGCGCAGGAATAGTCCTTATGGGAGTTTTTGGCACAAGTCACTTCTGACTTCTACTGACTTGACTGCTGACTTGCAGAGTAAGTAAATTTAGACTTGCAGAATCTAAACTTACAGACTTTGAAGATTTGTATGATTGGAAACTTGATTGACTTAGCTTATAGCTAAGTCTGAAAGAAACGTTGAATTTTGGGGGGGGTCGTTTATTGATGCACCGAAAATTGCGCTGAGACCTCTTGATGTCGCCGATTTTGAAAATTGATGAGCTAAGCTTTTAAAAAGCTTAGCTTTGAAGCTTTTAATCTTTATGTAAGATATGAAACTTATCTCTTTTTTCTGAGAAAAAAGACTTGAGTAGGGAGATGTTGACATGGTCCTCCGCCTCCTCACACTGGTCCTTCTCGATCAGAGGCTGTAAACAGAGGTTCTTGACCGCCAAAATCCACCCGTATCGACCGTTTGCAATGAGACTCACAGTAGAGCTCGATCGTTCTAGGAGCTCCGCCTTCGCGCAAAATGGGTAGCGATTGGAAGCTCTCGATCTCTGTGTAACGTGTCCCCTAGAACCATCCAGGACACGTCTTAGCAGTCCATCGGAAAGGATGTCTAGAAAACTCCACCCGGCACTCCCATGGAATGTTATGGGCTTTGCAATCTAGGTCTTTCCGAGTCTGCCACGTAGCAGAATTATCCTGGCCGTTCCCACTTAGGATCGACCTGAATTTGGGTTTCCCTGTTTGGTCATTAGCTAGCAACAACTAGCGTCAGACCCGAGCGAACTACTTTACGCAGAAACGCCAGGTCCGAAGGGGGTTCAAGCTGCACTTGGTTCAAGGAGAATGGGAAACGAGAGGGATGCAAGGCTCGACCTCTCTGCCACAAGGCATAGTCCCATTCCGTTCCCCTAAAACAGCGCGAATCGGGTAATAGTTAATTCTAAGTCATCGTTCTCGTTACTTGTTTCG
Organism: Lygodium microphyllum; assembly: GCF_053477565.2. Taxonomy (NCBI): domain Eukaryota; kingdom Viridiplantae; phylum Streptophyta; class Polypodiopsida; order Schizaeales; family Lygodiaceae; genus Lygodium; species Lygodium microphyllum. The sequence continues at coordinate 98,684,019 of NC_141146.1, read as the reverse complement.
GTGTTGACGATCCTCTTCTGTTCGTTGAAGACTTTGAGAAAAGTTCCCGGCTAACCGGGACCACCCTTCCATAGGACAGACCCATGGTCCATCCTCCGCACTTTCCTCGGTTTGTTTTAGTTATGTAATTACCTACCACATTAGTTTGACATATAACAAACAGCTTCCTTGATTAACCTTGTTAAGCACTGGTTCCTTCACGTAATCTTATCACAGGACATAAAGAAAACAATGTCAAACAACTACTTTGTTATCATTTAATCCTTTTATCTTTGCAATACAAGGAGTTCCCGCCCGTAGGCGCATTCATAATCCGCCCGAAGGCTATCCAGTAATCCTTCAGTGATTACTAACCCAAGTTTCCGCCCGTAGACTAGTATGCGGGCCTCGAGATCCAATCCCGAGTCACGTTAGCCTCTTGTGCAGGGCCCGGAAGGCGAGGGATTTACGGCCAGAGCCCCCTCTGGCACCCAAGCGTCCTCCTGCTCCAAGTAGAACTCAACGGAGAGACCTCTCGCGGCGGGTTCGGTCCACGTTCCCGGCGCGGTTAACAACCCCCTTGGTTAGGGTCAGGCAGGCAGTCGGGGGTAACTGAAGCTGCCTCTCAGGCACCAACCTGAAGCTTTAGATATATTTTCATCCTTTAGTTCATTGAGCAAACAATGCAAACAGTCCTTTCTAAACTGTTACAAGCACAATCAATTTCAATGGTCGTTTAGCTGGCAACTGTTAAGGAGTGACTTCTTTTCTCCGAATGCAACCCGCATTCGATCCGGAATCAATTGCAACTTGGCAAGATTCCTATCATTCTTGGGTTAGGGTCATACCCTACCAATACTTTAGGTTTTGTTGTGGTAGGTTCCAGCGACCATGTCGCTTTAGTTTATTGTCTGGTCATTTGCTTCAAGGCAAATACCTAACTTTCCTTTTCCTTGGCAATTATTCCCCAAGAAAAGTGAGTAACAGGATGATTACCCATCCTCTTGTAAGTTAAATTCTTTCAATAACTTGCCAACCTCATTTCGAGAGATGATAAAACTCTCTTGTGGGCAAATCTCAAGTCTATACAAAGTTGCAGTCTTTTTGCACATGTATTGCATCTAATTCCACGGGATCATTCCATTGCTTAGTGTTTTCCGTTCACGGAATTTACCCCAGCCGAGTAACAGGGTTTTAGGGTATCCTCCAAAACATTCCTAATTAGGTTGACCCATGGTTCTAGAAATATGCAACTCCGTCGGAGTTTCATCATGATCCTTAGGATAAAACCTTAGATCATTTTATGCATAAGCACCCAATTGACTCGACATTCCGAATGTGTGTAAGATCTTAGGGTATGCGGTTCTAACTTGGCAACAACTGTAAAACTAGGTCGAATTCTTACCGCACAAAACCCTAGTTAGCACTTGGGCTACCTATCATATCGACTGAACCATGCCCAAATGAATCCCTTGTGGTCTAGGTGACTTAGACAACACAATATACTTGTCTTGCGACAAGGATGAACCTTTCCCAAAGGTAATAAACCAGATCTAATGGAGAACAATAGTTACAACTACACCAATACATGTAAACATGCGATTCACTGCTTCAACGCATCACATGGTTCACAATAACCCCATCTTTCCTTGGCAAAGCAAAAATGCCTGATAATCGGGACACTAACTTTCCTAGGTTCTACTAGGATTTATGTCAAATAATCATGCCACTTGCAAGTCCATAGATCATTTTCGTGCCTTCTATTCCTTTTCGAATAACATCTTATGGGTATTAACTTATTACAAGGAAGATCTATCTAAAAATGGAACATGCCATTAATCTTTCCATACCTAGTAAAAAGGTGTACCTTAATAAGTTCAACCTTGTAATGAGGCAACAGTTGTCCTCGGCTCGTCACTTTAGAATGCACAAAAGGAAACTTACTAATAAGTCCTGCAAATGCATAGACACCTTATGCTCCTTTCATTAACTCTATTGAACGTACCAATGATCAATTTCCATATCTTAAGCTATGTTCAAATAGCCAATTCATGTCCTAATTGCATTTAACTTGACTAGTTGCATTTGACATGCATGAGTGCCTCTAATCCGTGAAGTTGTCGTGAATAATTCAATACTTTTGTGTGGAATCCAAATAGATAAAACCTGGACTTGCGGACTCCGGGAAATATCCACGTATGCTCGGGGTGAACCTCCCGCATCGCACCTTGTGATCTTTTTAGAGACCATCGCGAATTCGATCTCCAGTTAGCCTTTGTGGATTTCAACTTTTGGCCTTGGCTTGCAATCTTATGACCTTGGCCCGCCTCCCTTGTATGCGCAACTCTCTTTGATATATGGCTTCCTTGTCCGAAGTTCTGACGTGCGGAATTTGCCTTGGGAAGGCCTTAGGGTTCTTATGAGATCCCCTTGACAATCGAGATTTGAGAGCTTTAATCCACCTTGAAAATCCGGTTTTAGGAAGGATTATGTGGGCCTTACGATGATGTCCGCGGAAAAGGGCTCTTGCGAATGGGCCTTGCAAGAATAGGACTTTAGAGTTCTTCTTCTTCTTCCAAAAATCCAAGGACCGGCCTTGTAAGTGATTAGTGGGAAGGCCTTTTATGGGCTTCCTCTCTTCTTCTTCTCTACAAGATCTTGGCCAAGAGACTTATGGAAAATCGTTGAGAAGGTTCGTCGCCTCCTTTTTTTTTTCTTCAAGTTCCGGGGGTGTGTGTGGATAGACCGATGGGCGATGTAGTGGGAGGGCCTTTAAAACCCGCCTAGAGCATGGCTTGTGTGAGATCAAAAAAGGAAAGGGGAATTGAATCCCGGGATAAAATGGACTTATGAAGGGCTTCCCGTGTCGCCTCCTTCTCTTCAAAGTCCCCGGGGGGGTGTGGATAGACTCATGGGGGGAAAAGGTAGTGGGAAGGGGGGCTTAAGAAGCCCCCTTAGAAGCTTCTTTAGAGAAGCTTCTAAGAAGCTTCTCTCAGCACGTGGGCACGTCGGAGCTGGGGGCATGAATCCAACAGCGGACTGAGGCAGCCGGGCGGCTTCACGGCGGACTGGACTGGCGGCGGCTGTGGGAGCTGGCGCAGCGCGGCGCTCCTGACGATGGCGGCCTTCCTCCCTTCCCGTCCACAGCAGCAACCTCCAGCCACGGCCGGCCCCTTCACACGGCGGCCTCCTGCAACACACGGTCCGCCCACGGCCGTCTGTCCCCCTTCTCAAGGCCCGTCCATACACAGCCTTCCCACAGTCCCTCCTGTCCCCTCCTCCTCTAGCTCCCCTCACGGCAGCCTTCACGTCCGGCCTCTCCCTCTCACAGCCTTCTGCCGCCATGTCCCCCCTCTTCCCCCCAAGAGGGGGTTCTTATAGCCCAAGGAGGGGAGAGGGGTCCTCCCCACGTGGTCAGTTGCATGGCCCTCTCCCTTCACCTCCTCATGCTCCCCTAGCCCATCCCTTTCCCCAACCACACATCGGCTGGGGGAAAATAAAAAAATTTGCAATAATTCTACCTTTATCCTCTTGACCTCTTCCCAAGAGGCTCTTTTCCCGCGGCTATGCCAGTTTTGAGTCCCCGACCCTATTTTCACAAGGTGAAATGTCTCCATTTCCCGTGTATGGCTGCTGGCACTGGTGATAATCTTTGCACGAGTTTACGATGAGAGCGGGAAGTTAATATTTACGGTAGGCATTACGCGGAAATATTACACTCTGCTTCACTCTAATACCACTGGTGCACAGATCAGATGCTGTATGCTGGCATAGTGAACCTTGATTCGGTCGGCAGGGATTCTTTGAATCACTTCCCTGTACACATACTTATTCTGGTTAACCCTTCGACCTCCGACCTGTAGGGTCGCGTTTGCGTGAGCCTCATTAAAGACAAACAGCTTTACGATCTTCAAATCCTCCATCCACTTGATTCTCTTCAAGTTAATTTGAAGGTACGCAGGTTGATAGGCAGTTATGTAATAGATCCCTGTAACACCCATCCATCTCCATTCCACGTACACAGGTGATGGATTGTAAATACGGTCTAAGATGTTCATCATCTCAACCCTTTGTCGATAATTTGTGGAATGCATCGCGGTCATAAACATGACTCGGAATACTAAGAACTTATTCCATGCTTCGTAATTCTGCAAGACAGCATTCAAAGTAAGGAAATGTTTGGGACACAACATTTGCTTTACTTCCTCTTATTAAAATTTTCTAAAAACAAGTCCTTTGTTGGTTTGCTCTGATACCAACTGTAACGTGTCCCCTAGAACCATCCAGGACACGTCTTAGCAGTCCATCGGAAAGGATGTCTAGAAAACTCCACCCGGCACTCCCATGGAATGTTATGGGCTTTGCAATCTAGGTCTTTCCGAGTCTGCCACGTAGCGGAAGTATCCTGGCCGTTCCCACTTAGGATCGACCTGAATTTGGGTTTCCCTGTTTGGTCATTAGCTAGCAACAACTAGCGTCAGACCCGAGCGAACTACTTTACGCAGAAACGCCAGGTCCGAAGCGGGTTCAAGCTGCACTTGGTTCAAGGAGAATGGGAAACGAGAGGGATGCAAGGCTCGACCTCTCTGCCACAAGGCATAGTCCCATTCTGTTCCCCTAAAACAGCGCGAATCGGGTAATAGTTAATTCTAAGTCATCGTTCTCGTTACTTGTTTCGGTGTTGACGATCCTCTTCTGTTCGTTGAAGACTTTGAGAAAAGTTCCCGGCTAACCGGGACCACCCTTCCATAGGACAGACCCATGGTCCATCCTCCGCACTTTCCTCGGTTTGTTTTAGTTATGTAATTACCTACCACATTAGTTTGACATATAACAAACACCTTCCTTGATTAACCCTGTTAAGCACTGGTTCCTTCACGTAATCTTATCACAGGACATAAAGAAAACAATGTCAAACAACTTCTTTGTTATCATTTAATCCTTTTATCTTTGCAATACAAGGAGTTCCCGCCCGTAGGCGCATTCATAATCCGCCCGAAGGCTATCCAGTAATCCTTCAGTGATTACTAACCCAAGTTTCCGCCCATAGACTAGTATGCGGGCCTCGAGATCCAATCCCGAGTCACGTTAGCCTCTTGTGCAGGGCCCGGAAGGCGAGGGATTTACGGCCAGAGCCCCCTCTGGCACCCAAGCGTCCTCCTGCTCCAAGTAGAACTCAGCGGAGAGACCTCTCGCGGCGGGTTCGGTCCACGTTCCCGGCGTGGTTAACAACCCCCTTGGTTAGGGTCAGGCAGGCAGTCGGGGGTAACTGAAGCTGCCTCCCAGGCACCAACCTGAAGCTTTAGATATATTTTCATCCTTTAGTTCATTGAGCAAACAATGCAAACAGTCCTTTCTAAACTGTTACAAGCACAATCAATTTCAATGGTCGTTTAGCTGGCAACTGTTAAGGAGTGACTTCTTTTCTCCGAATGCAACCCGCATTCGATCCGGAATCAATTGCAACTTGGCAAGATTCCTATCATTCTTGGGTTAGGGTCATACCCTACCAATACTTTAGGTTTTGTTGTGGTAGGTTCCAGCGACCATGTCGCTTTAGTTTATTGTCTGGTCATTTGCTTCAAGGCAAATACCTAACTTTCCTTTTCCTTGGCAATTATTCCCCAAGAAAAGTGAGTAACAGGATGATTACCCATCCTCTTGGAAGTTAAATTCTTTCACTAACTTGCCAACCTCATTTCGAGAGATGATAAAACTCTCTTGTGGGCAAAACTCAAGTCTATACAAAGTTGCAGTCTTTTTGCACATGTATTGCATCTAATTCCACGGGATCATTCCATTGCTTAGTGTTTTCCGTTCACGGAATTTACCCCAGCCGAGTAACAGGGTTTTAGGGTATCCTCCAAAACATTCCTAATTAGGTTGACCCATGGTTCTAGAAATATGCAACTCCGTCGGAGTTTCATCATGATCCTTAGGATAAAACCTTAGATCATTTTATGCATAAGCACCCAATTGACTCAACATTCCGAATGTGTGTAAGATCTTAGGGTATGCGGTTCTAACTTGGCAACAACTGTAAAACTAGGTCGAATTCTTACCCCACAAAACCCTAGTTAGCACTTGGGCTACCTATCATATCGACTGAACCATGCCCAAATGAATCCCTTGTGGTCTAGGTGACTTAGACAACACAATATACTTGTCTTGCGACAAGGATGAACCTTTCCCAAAGGTAATAAACTAGATCTAATGGAGAACAATAGTTACAACTACACCAATACATGTAAACATGCGATTCACTGCTTCAACGCATCACATGGTTCACAATAACCCCATCTTTCCTTGGCAAAGCAAAAATGCCTGATAATCGGGACACTAACTTTCCTAGGTCCTACTAGGATTTATGTCAAATAATCATGCCACTTGCAAGTCCATAGATCATTTTCGTGCCTTCTATTCCTTTTCGAATAACATCTTATGGGTGTTAACTTATTACAAGGAAGATCTATCTAAAAATGGAACATGCCATTAATCTTTCCATACCTAGTAAAAAGGTGTACCTTAATAAGTTCAACCTTGTAATGAGGCAACAGTTGTCCTCGGCTCGTCACTTTAGAATGCACACAAGGAAACTTACTAATAAGTCCTGCAAATGCATAGACACCTTATGCTCCTTTCATTAACTCTATTGAACGTACCAATGATCAATTTCCATTTCTTAAGCTATGTTCAAATAGCCAATTCATGTCCTAATTGCATTTAACTTGACTAGTTGCATTTGACATGCATGAGTGCCTCTAATCCGTGAAGTTATCGTGAATAATTCAATACTTTTGTGTGGAATCCAAATAGATAAAACTTGGACTTGCGGACTCCGGGAAATATCCACGTATGCTCGGGGTGAACCTCCCGCATCGCACCTTGTGATCTTTTTAGAGACCATCGCGAATTCGATCTCCAGTTAGCCTTTGTGGATTTCAACTTTTGGCCTTGGCTTGCAATCTTATGACCTTGGCCCGCCTCCCTTGTATGCGCAACTCTCTTTGATATATGGCTTCCTTGTCCGAAGTTCCGACGTGCGGAATTTGCCTTGGGAAGGCCTTAGGGTTCTTCTGAGATCCCCTTGACAATGGAGATTTGAGAGCTTTAATCCACCTTGAAAATCCGGTTTTAGGAAGGATTATGTGGGCCTTACGATGATGTCCGCGGAAAAGGGCTCTTGCGAATGGGCCTTGCAAGAATAGGACTTTAGAGTTCTTCTTCTTCTTCCAAAAATCCAAGGACCGGCCTTGTAAGTGATTAGTGGGAAGGCCTTTTATGGGCTTCCTCTCTTCTTCTTCTCTACAAGATCTTGGCCAAGAGACTTATGGAAAATCGTTGAGAAGGTTCGTCGCCTCCTTTTTTTTTTCTTCAAGTTCCGGGGGTGTGTGTGGATAGACCGATGGGCGATGTAGTGGGAGGGCCTTTAAAACCCGCCTAGAGCATGGCTTGTGTGAGATCAAAAAAGGAAAGGGGAATTGAATCCCGGGATAAAATGGGCTTATGAAGGGCTTCCCGTGTCGCCTCCTTCTCTTCAAAGTCCCCGGGGGGGTGTGGATAGACTCATGGGGGGAAAAGGTAGTGGGAAGGGGGGCTTAAGAAGCCCCCTTAGAAGCTTCTTTAGAGAAGCTTCTCTCAGCACGTGGGCACGTCGGAGCTGGGGGCATGAATCCAACGGCGGACTGAGGCAGCCGGGCGGCTTCACGGCGGACTGGACTGGTGGCGGCTGTGGGAGCTGGCGCAGCGCGGCGCTCCTGACGATGGCGGCCTTCCTCCCTTCCCGTCGACAGCAGCAACCTCCAGCCACGGCCGGCCCCTTCACACGGCGGCCTCCTGCAACACACGGTCCGCCCACGGCCGTCTGTCCCCCTTCTCAAGGCCCGTCCATACACAGCCTTCCCACAGTCCCTCCTGTCCCCTCCTCCTCTAGCTCCCCTCACGGCAGCCTTCACGTCCGGCCTCTCCCTCTCACAGCCTTCTGCCGCCATGTCCCCCCTCTTCCCCCCAAGAGGGGGTTCTTATAGCCCAAGGAGGGGAGAGGGGTCCTCCCCACGTGGTCAGTTGCATGGCCCTCTCCCTTCACCTCCTCATGCTCCCCTAGCCCATCCCTTTCCCCAACCACACATCGGCTGGGGGAAAATAAAAAAATTTGCAATAATTCTACCTTTATCCTCTTGACCTCTTCCCAAGAGGCTGTTTTCCCGCGGCTACGCCGGTTTTGAGTCCCCGACCCTATTTTCGCAAGGTGAAGTGTCTCCATTTCCCGTGTATGGCTGCTGGCACTGGTGATAATCTTTGCACGAGTTTACGATGAGAGCGGGAAGTTAATATTTACGGTAGGCATTACGCGGAAACATTACATTCTCTCCCCCTTAGAAGAATCGAGATGTCCTCATCTCGAGGTTAACTGGGGATATCGAAGATTGAGAGAGCTTTCATCCATCCAGGTAGCATCCTCCTTAGGATAATCTTCCCACTGGACGAGGCATTCTCTCAAGGTTCTGGATCTCAGTTGTCTCACCCTAGCATCTAAAATCTTGTCCGGCCTTAGTTCAAAGACTCCTTGACTAGGCATTACAAGTTGTTGGTCATCAAGTACATGATTAGGGCTAGGTGCATACTTCATTCTTCAATAGACTGTTATGGAATACATTATGAACTTTTAGGTTTTCAGGGAGTTGCAGTCTATAAACATTAGGTCTTAAACACTTGAGGATCTTGTATGGTCCACAATACCTTGGACTTAGCTTCCTGCAATCTCCTAAGGATAGAGAATTCTTCCTTGGGCATACGTGAATGAAGACCATGTCTCCTTCCTCAAATATTCTATCTTGATACTTCAAATCCGTGTATGCCTTCTGTCTATCCTTCGCAGCTTTTGATGTCCCGATAAAATGAAATCATGAGCTTCGCACAATATCTTCTTCTTTTTTTTAAATAACTGGCTTGCTCGTATACATACTCTCATCCTATAGTAGACAAGTCCATTATTGACAGAGAATTCACGATACTTAGCCTCTAGCTTTTGTTCCTGGTCCTTGATAGAGACTTCCCTTAGCATCCTTTGATAGGCTAGATCATGGCATCCTTCCTCTCTAGCTAGCTCAAGTATTAGGTCGTTTGGCATGGACACCTCTGTAGCTAGAGATCTAGCTATTGATAGATTTTGCAAGATTAGTGAATTAAGGAATGCCTTGCGATTGAGTGCATCAACAACTACATTCTCCTTTCCAGGTCGGTACTTGATCTTAAAATCATATTCCTCCAATACTTCAATCCATCAACGTTGCCTCATGTTGAGCTCGTTCTGGGTGAAAATCCATTTGAGGCTCTTATGATCGGTTACTAGAGTAAACTTGTTACCCAATAGGTAGTGTCTCCAAAGCTTTAGAACATGGATTGACAGCTAATAACTCCAGATCATGAGTGGCATAATTCTTTTCGTGACTCTTCAATTTCCTTGAAGAATATGCTACTGGATGATTTTCCTACATGAGCACATACCTTAAGGCAAGCATGCTAGTATCAGTTACTACCTCTACTCCTTACTATGGTCTAAAAGTTTAGGATCGGTGCTGATACCAAACTTTGCTTCAACCTATCGAAGCTAGTTTATTCGTCAGTTGACCAAGCAATGCTTGTTTCCTCAATAATTCTGTCAAAGGTGCTGCAATCAAAGCATAGTTTTTGATAAAGACCCTATACCATCCTGTCAAGCCAAGAAACTACGTATCTCTTTGACGGATACTGGTATTGGTCATTCAAGCATATCTCTGACTTTGGCTGGATCTATTGATATTCCTTCTGATGATACTATGAATCTTAGATATTCAATCTGACGTTTGAAGAATGCACACTTCTTCATTTTTGCATACAACTTATGAGACCTCATTGTCTCCAACACAATTCGTAGTTGGGGTTCATGATCTTCTTCCTGTTTAGAATAGACTAAAATGTCATCGAAGAAGACAAGCATGAAATCATCAAGATATGGTCTAAAAAATATCCTGCATTAATCTATTGAAAGTGGCAGGTGTATTTGTAAGTCCGAATGACATAACCAAGAATTCAAAGTGCCCATATCTTGTATTGAAGGCCGTTTTAGGAATATCCTCATCCTTGATCCTGATTTGATAGTAGCCTGACCTGAGATCAATTTTGGAGAAGATCTTTGCACCTTGAAGGCGATCAAGAAGCTCATCTATTCTAGGAATAGGGCACTTATTCTTGATTGTTGATTGATTCAACCCACGGTAATCAATACATAGTCGAAGTGTCCCATCTTTCTTTTCTGGAACAATACTGGAGCTCTCCATGGGGAACTACTAGGACTGCTGTAGCCTTGGCTTAACAGCTGCTTGAGTTGTTTCTTCAACTCAATTGCTTCGGCTATAGACATTCTATAGGTTCTCTTCACAATTGGCACAGCTCCTATTACTGGCTTGATCTCATGATCTACTTCTCTCTTCAGACTACGTCCACGTATTCCTTCAGTCAAGTGACCAAATCACTTTACTTCTTATCAATATTCATAGTCAAATCAATCGTTGATGTTTTTTAACAAAAATTTATTTCCATTCATATCAGCATAGCCCTTTCGTGGTACAATTATTTCTTGGGCCGATGAACAAGTTAATACATTAATTCGAGGAGAATAAGATATTATTGCATTCAGCTACAGGAACTGAGTAGTAGTACGGATTGGGGTCATCGATTTTCAGGAATCGATAGTTCATTGGAAGATTAGGGTATCTCTTCCTTCGATATCCATTCTTCTCACGACGCCCCAAAACCTTGATTCGGTCGGCAGGGATTCTTTGAATCACTTCCCCGTACACATACTTATTCTGGTTAACCCTTCGACCTCCGACCTGTAGGGTCGCGTTTGCGTGAGCCTCAATAAAGACGAACAGCTTTACGATCTTCAAATCCTCCATCCACTTGATTCTCTTCAAGTTAATTTGAAGGTACGCAGGTTGATAGGCAGTTATGTAATAGATCCCTGTAACACCCATCCATCTCCATTCCACGTACACAGGTGATGGATTGTAAATACGGTCTAAGATGTTCATCATCTCAACCCTTTGTCGATAATTTGTGGAATGCATCGCGGTCATAAACATGACTCGGAACACTAAGAACTTGTTCCATGCTTCGTAATTCTGCAAGACAGCATTCAAAGTAAGGAAATGTTTGGGACACAACATTTGCTTTACTTCCTCTTATTAAAATTTTCTAAAAACAAGTCCTTTGTTGGTTTGCTCTGATACCAACTGTAACGTGTCCCCTAGAACCATCCAGGACACGTCTTAGCAGTCCATCGGAAAGGATGTCTAGAAAACTCCACCCGGCACTCCCATGGAATGTTATGGGCTTTGCAATCTAGGTCTTTCCGAGTCTGCCACGTAGCGGAAGTATCCTGGCCGTTCCCACTTAGGATCGACCTGAATTTGGGTTTCCCTGTTTGGTCATTAGCTAGCAACAACTAGCGTCAGACCCGAGCGAACTACTTTACGCAGAAACGCCAGGTCCGAAGCGGGTTCAACCTGCACTTGGTTCAAGGAGAATGGGAAACGAGAGGGATGCAAGGCTCGACCTCTCTGCCACAAGGCATAGTCCCATTCCGTTCCCCTAAAACAGCGCGAATCGGGTAATAGTTAATTCTAAGTCATCGTTCTCGTTACTTGTTTCGGTGTTGACGATCCTCTTCTGTTCGTTGAAGACTTTGAGAAAAGTTCCCGGCTAACCGGGACCACCCTTCCATAGGACAGACCCATGGTCCATCCTCCGCACTTTCCTCGGTTTGTTTTAGTTATGTAATTACCTACCACATTAGTTTGACATATAACAAACAGCTTCCTTGATTAACCCTGTTAAGCACTGGTTCCTTCACGTAATCTTATCACAGGACATAAAGAAAACAATGTCAAACAACTTCTTTGTTATCATTTAATCCTTTTATCTTTGCAATACAAGGAGTTCCCGCCCGTAGGCGCATTCATAATCCGCCCGAAGGCTATCCAGTAATCCTTCAGTGATTACTAACCCAAGTTTCCGCCCGTAGACTAGTATGCGGGCCTCGAGATCCAATCCCGAGTCACGTTAGCCTCTTGTGCAGGGCCCGAAAGGCGAGGGATTTACGGCCAGAGCCCCCTCTGGCACCCAAGCGTCCTCCTGCTCCAAGTAGAACTCAACGTAGAGACCTCTCGCGGCGGGTTCGGTCCACCTTCCCGGCGCGGTTAACAACCCCCTTGGTTAGGGTCAGGCAGGCAGTCGGGGGTAACTGAAGCTGCCTCTCAGGCACCAACCTGAAGCTTTAGATATATTTTCATCCTTTAGTTCATTGAGCAAACAATGCAAACAGTCCTTTCTAAAGTGTTACAAGCACAATCAATTTCAATGGTCGTTTAGCTGGCAACTGTTAAGGAGTGACTTCTTTTCTCCGAATGCAACCCGCATTCGATCCGGAATCAATTGCAACTTGGCAAGATTCCTATCATTCTTGGGTTAGGGTCATACCCTACCAATACTTTAGGTTTTGTTGTGGTAGGTTCCAGCGACCATGTCGCTTTAGTTTATTGTCTGGTCATTTGCTTCAAGGCAAATACCTAACTTTCCTTTTCCTTGGCAATTATTCCCCAAGAAAAGTGAGTAACAGGATGATTACCCATCCTCTTGTAAGTTAAATTCTTTCAATAACTTGCCAACCTCATTTCGAGAGATGATAAAACTCTCTTGTGGGCAAATCTCAAGTCTATACAAAGTTGCAGTCTTTTTGCACATGTATTGCATCTAATTCCACGGGATCATTCCATTGCTTAGTGTTTTCCGTTCACGGAATTTACCCCAGCCGAGTAACAGGGTTTTAGGGTATCCTCCAAAACATTCCTAATTAGGTTGACCCATGGTTCTAGAAATATGCAACTCCGTCGGAGTTTCATCATGATCCTTAGGATAAAACCTTAGATCATTTTATGCATAAGCACCCAATTGACTCAACATTCCGAATGTGTGTAAGATCTTAGGGTATGCGGTTCTAACTTGGCAACAACTGTAAAACTAGGTCGAATTCTTACCGCACAAAACCCTAGTTAGCACTTGGGCTACCTATCATATCGACTGAACCATGCCCAAATGAATCCCTTGTGGTCTAGGTGACTTAGACAACACAATATACTTGTCTTGCGACAAGGATGAACCTTTCCCAAAGGTAATAAACTAGATCTAATGGAGAACAATGGTTACAACTACACCAATACATGTAAACATGTGATTCACTGCTTCAATGCATCACATGGTTCACAATAACCCCATCTTTCCTTGGCAAAGCAAAAATGCCTGATAATCCGGACACTAACTTTCCTAGGTCCTACTAGGATTTATGTCAAATAATCATGCCACTTGCAAGTCCATAGATCATTTTCGTGCCTTCTATTCCTTTTTGAATAACATCTTATGGGTGTTAACTTATTACAAGGAAGATCTATCTAAAAATGGAACATGCCATTAATCTTTCCATACCTAGTAAAAAGGTGTACCTTAATAAGTTCAACCTTGTAATGAGGCAATAGTTGTCCTCGGCTCGTCACTTTAGAATGCACAAAAGGAAACTTACTAATAAGGTCCTGCAAATGCATAGACACCTTATGCTCCTTTCATTAACTCTATTGAACGTACCAATGATCAATTTCCATATCTTAAGCTATGTTCAAATAGCCAGTTCATGTCCTAATTGCATTTAACTTGACTAGTTGCATTTGACATGCATGAGTGCCTCTAATCCGTGAAGTTATCGTGAATAATTCAATACTTTTGTGTGGAATCCAAATAGATAAAACCTGGACTTGCGGACTTCGGGAAATATCCACGTATGCTCGGGGTGAACCTCCCGCATCGCACCTTGTGATCTTTTTAGAGACCATCGCGAATTCGATCTCCAGTTAGCCTTTGTGGATTTCAACTTTTGGCCTTGGCTTGCAATCTTATGACCTTGGCCTGCCTCCCTTGTATGCGCAACTCTCTTTGATATATGGCTTCCTTGTCCGAAGTTCCGACGTGCGGAATTTGCCTTGGGAAGGCCTTAGGGTTCTTATGAGATCCCCTTGACAATGGAGATTTGAGAGCTTTAATCCACCTTGAAAATCCGGTTTTAGGAAGGATTATGTGGGCCTTACGATGATGTCCGCGGAAAAGGGCTCTTGCGAATGGGCCTTGCAAGAATAGGACTTTAGAGTTCTTCTTCTTCTTCCAAAAATCCAAGGACCGGCCTTGTAAGTGATTAGTGGGAAGGCCTTTTATGGGCTTCCTCTCTTCTTCTTCTCTACAAGATCTTGGCCAAGAGACTTATGGAAAATCGTTGAGAAGGTTCGTCGCCTCCTTTTTTTTTCTTCAAGTTCCGGGGGTGTGTGTGGATAGACCGATGGGCGATGTAGTGGGAGGGCCTTTAAAACCCGCCTAGAGCATGGCTTGTGTGAGATCAAAAAAGGAAAGGGGAATTGAATCCCGGGATAAAATGGGCTTATGAAGGGCTTCCCGTGTCACCTCCTTCTCTTCAAAGTCCCCGGGGGGGTGTGGATAGACTCATGGGGGGAAAAGGTAGTGGGAAGGGGGGCTTAAGAAGCCCCCTTAGAAGCTTCTTTAGAGAAGCTTCTAAGAAGCTTCTCTCAGCACGTGGGCACGTCGGAGCTAGGGGCATGAATCCAACGGCGGACTGAGGCAGCCGGGCAGCTTCACGGCGGACTGGACTGGCGGCGGCTGTGGGAGCTGGCGCAGCGCGGCGCTCCTGACGATGGCGGCCTTCCTCCCTTCCCGTCGGCAGCAGCAACCTCCATCCACGGCCGGCCCCTTCACACGGCGGCCTCCTGCAACACACGGTCCGCCCACGGCCGTCTGTCCCCCTTCTCAAGGCCCGTCCATACACAGCCTTCCCACAGTCCCTCCTGTCCCCTCCTCCTCTAGCTCCCCTCACGGCAGCCTTCACGTCCGGCCTCTCCCTCTCACAGCCTTCTGCCGCCATGTCCCCCCTCTTCCCCCCAAGAGGGGGTTCTTATAGCCCAAGGAGGGGAGAGGGGTCCTCCCCACGTGGTCAATTGCATGGCCCTCTCCCTTCACCTCCTCATGCTCCCCTAGCCCATCCCTTTCCCCAGCCACACATCGGCTGGGGGAAAATAAAAAAATTTGCAATAATTCTACCTTTATCCTCTTGACCTCTTCCCAAGAGGCTGTTTTCCCGCGGCTATGCCAGTTTTGAGTCCCCGACCCTATTTTCGCAAGGTGAAGTGTCTCCATTTCCCGTGTATGGCTGCTGGCACTGGTGATAATCTTTGCACGAGTTTACGATGAGAGCGGGAAGTTAATATTTACGGTAGGCATTACGCGGAAATATTACACTCTGCTTCACTCTAATACCACTGGTGCACAGATCAGATGCTGTATGCTGGCATAGTGAACGTCGGAAGGTCCCCAAGAAGAAAAGAACTCTACTTTTTGCAGAAAACTCAAGGTAGAAAGCATGCACGACATGAACAAGAGACTAATTGGGTGCAATCTCCCCCCATGCCTTGTGTGAGCACTCGAGAAAGCATGTATTTTATGTATTAATCATCTTCAAGCTCAAATAATAGCCCAGATAACAAAATAGCATGCTTTTGGCTTTTGAGTTTGCTTTAGCACAAAATAGAAATAAAGCTAATGGGCGGGCGCCCAAAGAGTCAGGCATAGCCAATACAATGTCCAAATACAAATATCATAAATGTGCGCCCATGCGTATATAAAATAATAAAGAAATATCAAACACCTTAATAAATAGACGCGACAAAATATAGATGCCATGTGTAAGGTATGCGCCCATCAAAATATAAGTGATAACTGGAATACACACTATCCTCCAATGCTTTCCTTTGCCACTGCTGCTATCTCTACAGATTAACTATAGCATTCACAATCGTTAATAAAATAATACAATTAAACCGACAAAAGTGAATACCTAGCAGTCTTCAGCTACATAAATAAATCAACTGGTTAGAAATCAATCCTAACCTTAATTTATCACAAGTGCGCACTCAAAACTCATAAAAGTTTATTAATTTAATATGTATTTTGTGAAATCGCCCGCTATGGAATCACCCATGTACACACTAAATTAATGAAACGCTCGAAAAGGATAGGCGTCCCCATCAACTTCTCGCACAAAGAATCCACTTTGTGTATGAGCCCTGGTCAACAAAGTTTACGGAATCCACCGTAAAACCTCACGTAATCCACTGTGGCACGGAATCCACCGATGATGCCAGGAGGCATATTTAGGATAATATCACTGGACTGTAATGGTACAACTAGAAAATTCCTTCTTTCAGTTTATTCACCAATTTGAATTTCTAAATCATGCACCTCTTGTGTTCCATTATACCTTGTGCCTAAAAATACTGCTTTAATGCGATAATGCGTAGGAATAGTTTGTAATTTCAATTCTTTCACTAACTTTGCAAAAATAAAGTCATGTGTACTACCATCAGCATGCAAAATAATCTTTTCTTTTCCATGCACTAAACATTTCATTGTCAACAAAGAATGTGGAGTTGGCATACCTGGTAAAGTATCCGAAGGAGTAGTAATGTCGTCCTCATCTTTCGTAAAGTCGGGCATTTCCTCATGTTCTTCATCTTCCATTGCTCCAAGATAGTTGATATGGACAGGTGGCTTCTTCAATTGGCAATTGGCTGCTAGATGTCCAGGTTAATGGCATTTGTAAAACACTATAGGTTTGGCTTTAGATACATTGTTTGCAATGGCAGGAAGTCTAGGAATATTAGGATTTGGCTGAGAAGATGGCTTAGGGTTTTGATTGGTATTTGGTGGCAAAGCAAGTGGTTTTGTCCAAGACTTAAGGAAAGATGATGAAGGAAATCGACTTTGATTGAATCTTCTAAAATTTGAATTGAATTGCTTAGAACCATAGTTACCATTTGCTTGAAATTGTTGTGGATGCTTGTCTCTTCCTCGAAGCTTGTCTTCAGTGTCATGAGCTAAAGAAATTGCATCTTCAAGAGTTGCAGGCTTGAACATATTGACTTCAGCGTAGCAATGCCCAAGTAATCCAAACATATACTTGCG
This sequence comes from Lygodium microphyllum, assembly GCF_053477565.2. Classification (NCBI taxonomy): domain Eukaryota; kingdom Viridiplantae; phylum Streptophyta; class Polypodiopsida; order Schizaeales; family Lygodiaceae; genus Lygodium; species Lygodium microphyllum. The sequence continues at coordinate 98,666,925 of NC_141146.1, read as the reverse complement.
CTTGTGAGTCGCTTCAGGTACGTCTTCAAGCATGCATAGTTGGAGTAAAGCATTCCAAAACCGTTCGGTGTACTGCGAAATAGGCTCATGATCTCTTTGCTGAAGAAGGTCCCATTGCTGTATGGCTTTTTCATGGAATTGTGGAGGAATGAAAATTTGCATAAACTTCTTCTTGAAACTCTCCCAGGTAGTGGAACAATCTATGCTCTTATGAACCACGGTCCACCAAAGAGATGCTCTATCCACTAAATGATTAGTGACACACTTGATTTTATCTTTTTCAGTATATGTCTCTTCATGAAAGTAATCATCAAACTCAATGATGAATGCAAGAACAGTCTTTCCATCTCGAGTGCCATTGAAAGTACGGAATTTGAAATTTCTTTTACTTATCTTTGTTTCTGTGCGGATGGATTGAGCTTCGAGAGTCGCATCAATAGTTCGTTGGATAAGATCTTCGGGTTGTGGTCCATCTTTGTCGGTAGTCGATCTTTGTAAATTGGCCAATTGAACTTGCAAGGCGTGCCGAGCTCTTTGTTCTTCGTCCAACTGTATCATAATTAAATCCAACTTTTATTCCATGGTAGGTTCAGGAAGATCGCCTTCAGCCATTAAATCATCCATATTTTGTTCCGTCATCCTGTAAAAATTCAAAAGACCTTACACTCTCAAAATCCAATTAGCAGGATGAGCGTAGCTCAAAGTCGAGTATACAAGGCTTATAGATTTTTGTTTGCCTTTCACGGTCTTCGACTTTTGCAGTTGCAGGATTTGAAATCTTCGTAAAATCTATGTATGACCTTCTGTGTGTGTTGAAACTAGTTCAGTAAGTCTGCGTATGCGAACATACCCTTCCGGGGAACAACTTTGTAGTTCAGTGCTTTTGCGCAGGAACAGTCCTTATGGGAGTTTTTGGCACAAGTCAATTCTGACCTCTACTGACTTGACTGCTGACTTGCAGAGTAAGTAAATTTAGACTTGTAGAATCTGAACTTGCAGACTTTGAAGATTTGTATGATTGGAAACTTTATTGACTTAGCTTATAGCTAAGGCTGAAAGAAACGTTGAATTTTTGGGGGAGGGGGTCGTTTTTTGATGCACCGAAAATCACGCTGAGACCTCTTGATGCCGCCGATTTTGAAAATTGATGAGCTAAGCTTTTAAAAAGCTTAGCTTTGAAGCTTTTAAGCTTTATATAAGATATGAAACTTATCTCTTTTGTATGAGAAAAACAACTTGAGTAAGGAGATGTTGACGTGGTCCTTTGCCTCCTCAGGCCGGTTCTTCGTGATCAGAGGCTATAGACAGAGGTTCTTGACCGCCAGGAATCCACCCATATCGACCGTTCACGATGAGAGTGACTGTAGAGCTCAATCGTTCCAGGAGCTCCGTCTTAGCGCAAGATAGGTAGCGATTGGAAGCTCTCGATCTCAGCTTCGCTCTGATACCACTAGTGCACAGATCAGATGCTGTATGCTCGCGTAGTGAACGCTGGAAGGTCCCCAAGAACAAAAGAACTCTACTTTTTACACAAAACTCAAGGTAGAAAGCATGCACGATATGAACAAGAGACTAATTGGGTGCAATCTCTCCCCATGCCTTGTGTGAGCGCTCCAAAAAGCATGCATTTTATGTATTAATCATCTTCAAGCTCAAATAATAGCCCAGATTACAAAATAGCACGCTTTTGGCTTTTGAGTTTGCTTTAGTACAAAATAGAAATAAAGCTAATGGGCGGGCGCCCAAAGAGTCAGGCATACCCAATACAATGTCCAAATACAAATATCATAATCGTGTGTCCATGCGTATACAAAATAATAAATAAATATCAAATACCTTAATAAATAGGCGCGACAAAATATAAGCGCCATGCCTAAGGTATGCGCCCATCAAAATATAAATGATAACTCGAATACACGCTATCCTCCAATGCTTTCCTCTGCCACTGCTGCTATCTCTACACATCAACTACAACATTCACAATCGTTAGTAAAATAATAGAATTAAACCGACAAAAGTGAATACCTAGCAGTCTTCAGCTACATAAATAAATCAACTGGTTAGAAATCAATCCTAACCCTAATTTATCACGAGTACGCACTCTAAACTCATAAACGTTTATTAATTTAATATGTATTTTGCGAAATCACCCGCTATGGAATCACCCATGTACGCACTAAAATTAATGAAACGGCCGAAAAGGATAGGCGTCTCCATCAACTTCTCGCACAAAGAATTCACTTTGTGTATGAGCCCCAGTCAACAAAGTTTACAGAATCTATCGTAAAACCTCATGGAATCCACCGTGGTACGGAATCCACTGTGAAATATGCCTCCTGGCATCACTACACACAAGAGGCCAACGTGACTCGGGATTGGATCTCAAGGCCCGCATACTAGTCTACAGGCGGAATCTTAGATTCGTAATCCTTGTGGATTGCTGGTTAGCCTTCGGGTGGATTATGGATTGCCTTCGAGTAGATTATGGATGTATTTCCAAAGATAAATAAGATAACCTGTTGAAAAGGAACTTGTTTGACATTGTTTTTCTGTGTCAAGTGCTAAGATTATGTGAAGGAACCGGTGTCTAACTGGCTAATTAATGAAGCTACTTGATGCGTGTCCAACTAAATGTGGTAGGTAATCAGACAACTAAAGCAACTTTGAGGAAAGTGCAGTGGATGTGGCCATGGGTCCGTCCTACGGATGGGTGGTCCCAGTTGGCCGGGAACTTTTCTCAAGCGAAATGGATAGCAAGGAGCTCTTCTCGAAGGAAATGAACAGCAAGGGCATTGAACTAGGGTTTACGTTACTGGAATCCCGATTCATGCTGTTTTAGGGGAATAGAATGGGACTATGCCTTATGGGTAGAGAGGTTGAGCCTTGCATCCCTCTCGTTTTTCATTCTGCTTGAACCAAGTGCCGCATGAATCCATTTCGAGGGTTTTTGATGCGTAAAGCAGTTCACCTGGGGTTCGACGCTAGCTACCGTTTAGGAAAGTGACCATTAGGGGAAATCCTGATTCAGGTCGATCCTAAGTGGGAACGATCGGAATACGTCTGCTACGTGGTAGACGCGGGAAGTCTAGATCGCAAACCCCGTAACATTCCATGGGAGTGCCGGGCGGAGCTTTCTAGACTCTCTTTCCAATGGACTGCTAAGATGTGTCCTGAAAGGAAACAGGTGGACACGTTACAGGAATAGGCATAGGCATAGGCATAGAAGTAGGCATAGACATGGGATGGGTGGTAGAAGAAGTGGAAGGAGCAGTAGGAGAAGTGGTAGAAGTAGAGGTAGGAGAAGACATCGTTAGAGGTGTTTGCATACCATTTTGTAAGCGAGCTTTCCCTCCCTGCCTCTTCGTTAATGTGGAAACAACATCAACACCATCTTGCCAATTTGTCTTCAATCACGTAGGCTAGGTTTGGTCTTCAAGAAGCTCTCGCAACTCATCTTGAAGTGCAAGATCAGCCACCTGCAATAATAACTCCACTTTCTTCGAGTTTAGGGCTCTTTGTTCAAGTGTATCCAACTGGTTATAGCATTCTTCAAACTCGTGCAATAATTCAAAAGCAACAAGTCCTTTGTTGGGCTGATAGACCCATTCTTTGAATGTCTTTCGAGTAGCAGTGTCATAATCCTCCAGGAAATATTTATCTTTGAGTACCTTCTTGAAGACATTCCAGTTTGAATCTTGCACAAATAAATCAATCACTCTAACCCACAAAGTAGGCGTAACAAGTCGTAGGAAATAGTTGCTCCAATTGGACGGAACACCAAAGAAGCACATCTGGCTTTCAAAAGTTTTAAGATAAGCTGAGACATTCTGCCATCAAATAATTTACGTTCACTTACCATGGCCTTGATTGCTTTGGTTGCTCCATGTGTATACTCTTATTCTTGATGTAGCATCCATTGTTGATCCAATTGTTATTGATATAGCTGTTGTTGTTGTTGCATAGATAACTGCATCCATTGATTCTACATTATAATAGCCGAAGATAGAGTTTGCAATAAATTCTTCATTTCATCGGTCGAAAATGAAGAAGCACTCGATGATGAAGTGGGTGGAGTATTTGATGAGTCTCCCATCTCGGCAATCAGAAGTGACGTTTTTACGTCGGGTTCACCAGGTGTCGCACAGGATTCACGCGGGGGGTTCGTGGAAGTCGCTCAATGCAGGGACGCTTCACTACAACAAAAAGGCTCCATAGACGCACTTGTAGACACAATATTTAAATTGTGTTTAAAAATGTCGGCCGCGTTTATTACTGCGTCTACTAGCGCATCTAAATTTTTGCGTCTACAAGCGCGCTTATAGTGAAAACTACATGCGCATATAGACGCACATATATACTCGAAGATAGACGCACTTATAGATGTGCATATACACGTGCATATACATGCACACATACATGTACATATACATGCCCACATAGATGCGATTATAGATGCGAAAAACAGTGTATGAAAAAAAAACCTCAAAGGAGATGTGGTTGTTTAATGCGAGCGCATCTACAAGCGCGTCTACTCTGTGGATCAGACGCACTCTTACACGCACCACGTCCCACAAAGCTAAAAAAAAGCTAGGAGGTTTTATGGATCTTCAACACTTGCGCGTCTACGAGAGCGTCTACTCTGTATATCAGACGTGCTTGTAGATGCGAATTAGCAGTGAAGCACAAAATAAAACTAGGAAAAGCAAGCAACAACTAACATACCCAAAGCTAAGAAGGAACCAAAATACAACTCAGAGTAAACAGAGAGAGAGAGAGAGAGAGAGAGAGAGAGAGAGAGAGAGAGAGAGAGAGGGAGAGAGAAAGAGAGAGAGAAGAGAAGAAGGACTCACCTTGAATATTTGTTGTGATGGGCAGCGGCACAACTACAAACTCCTTCTTCTCCTCCATCTCCTTGCTCTTTGGCTGTTCTCCTCATCGCAACAAACATACAAAAAGCTAAGAAGGTAGCAAAATACAACTCAAAGCAAAGATAGAGAGAGAGGGAGGGAGGGAGGGAGAGAGAGAGTGAGTGAGTGAGTGAGTGAGAGAGACAAGAAGAAGGACTCACCTTGAATCGGTGTTGTGATGGGCGGCGACAGGGCTACAAACTCCTTCTCCTCCCTCACCTTTCTCTTTGCCTCTTGCTTCCTCCTCTCTTTACCCTTTCTTCTTTGCCTCTTCCTTTCTCCTCTCTTTATGTTGTGGGCCTGTCAAAAAACCCAAAAGAAACGCAAGACGGGACTACTTTGAAAAGAATGACACACCAGCAATATTTATTAAAAAATTTTAAAATTTTAGTGTGCGTCTATAAGCGCGTGTATAGAGCACGAATTGCTTATAGACGCGCTTATATGCACACAGTTAAACGCACTTATAGATGCACATATACATGCGCTTATAGATGTGCATATACATGCGCACATAGATGTGATTTCACCTGCAAATTAGATGCAAATATAGACGCGCAATTGCATCTATATTTTTCAAAAGTTTTTAAAATTTTAGTGCATGTTTGTGCGCACGTCTATAACTACTGCTTGTTGTAGTGTACGCGTTCATATTCGTGTCTATTTGCGCGGATATATAGACGTAAAATTCACGTCTATTTACACGCTCTTTTACACGCACATACAGACGCGATCATATACGCGCCCAACTTTGCGCGTCTATGTCTCGTTTCTATTGTAGTACTTTGAGATGGGAGCAAGGATGATGAAGAGTGCTTAAGTCAAGATAAACATCAGAATTCTTTTCACAAGACAAATCAATAAGTTTATTGGAAGTACATACGTTTGCATTATGAACATTGGATTCTTCTAAGATTTCCCATGCTTTGGATGAGGATAAGGATTACACAAACTAAAACTTTAAGGAATATAATTGGGTTCTTAGTGTATAAGACTTGGGAGACAAGGAAGCAAGACAATAAGAACTTGAGTTCAGCTCTCGCATATCCTCAGGAAAAGGCATAATAAGTGAAAGTGAATTACAGACTGAAGGAATTCTTCCTTCGCCAGCTCTTTTGCTTTCGTCCTCGCACTCATCTTTCCTTATCCGTCTTTGGCATGATGATCAAGAGGTCTTGAGTCGAACACCATTGATGGAATCTAGTCCCTTCCTTCTTCATGTCTGCAGCTTCCTTCGGCTCGCTCATCCCTCTCTCCGTCATTGTAAGGACGTCATAGAAAGTTGCTGCAGACGGTGCTTGATAGATGCGACCGACGGCGCGTAGAGTCAAATCGAAGCTAGTGTTCACAAAGCACCAGCTCAGCTATTCTTCGCCTCTTCGTCCTCCGTCTGAGTCCCTGTCACCTTCTTCATCTGAATCTTCAGCATACTCAGTCTCCTTGTCTTCGATCATCGTCTTCTTCTCTTTTGCTGCGTTCCACTGCAACTACGTCCGCTTCCTTTGGCCTTCGTCATCGTTTGCAGACTTCGTCGTTCCCTTGGCCTTCTTCTCGTCCTTGGCCTTCGTCATCGTTTGCAGACTTCGTCGTTCCCTTCGTCTTCTTCTCGTCGGGTTCTTCCGCTTTGGCGGTTCGTGCATCAGGTATGTCCAACTTTTGTCACCCTGTTCACAGCAACAATACCATATTTACCTAATGCAATACAGAGCACAGAGTTCTTTGAGTACATAGCCTCAGATGCTGCAGCAGGGTTGTGTTCATTCAGCTCGCCGATGCGTTCGTTTGTCCCTCCTCAGCTTCGTGTTTGCTAAAGTTTCTTCTTCATTATTGCTGTTTTTATTGCCCTTCTATCTTTTTTCTCCTCCCCCTGAACATCCTTCTAATAATCCTTTTAAATCAATCCACGTTGAAAAAGCTTGATTCATCGTCGGAAAAAATCTTTCCTTACGTCAAAGATCACGTTGTCTGCTACTGTGGATAAAGAAGATGCTCCTCGCTAATTCTTCGCGTCCGTAAAAATCTTCATTGTAATAGGGATTGCAGGCAATGTTGATGGGCAAAAGCAAATCAAAAATAGCTTGCGCAACCTTTAACACACCTGTTACCATGGTCTTCACCCATATATTTCAGACCCAGTATTGAGGTTAAACCTTTTTGTAAACTCGACAGTCCCATTAATCGCCCTATTCTTTCATTAATCAAACTTCACTGAGTTCTTTTAAGGAAGGCTTTACGAAAACACCCCTCCGAGTTTGTTTAGATCCATCATTTTCCTTCAGCGACATTAGAGCTCTGCAGATTTCTACTAATGTCTCAAAATCCATAATTTTGTCATTTAAGATGTTTGTGACTAAGAAGTTCAGCACTTCTAAGGATGAGTTGTATAATGCTAGCTCATGTAGCCAATTGTTCTCACAATCATCAATTAAACTATCATCCAAGAAGAGCTCCCAAAGTGATCTCTCGGAGCATACAAAAACTTGTCATATGCCAAGATGACAATGCTAGGATGTATAAAAGGTGGAGGGATAATAGACTTTGCACATCAAGTCTCCTCCATCCGTTCTTGGCAACATCCGATTTATAAGTTACATGAGAAATGTCCAAGTGAAGGATCAACATTGCATTATTTTCCTCAAGTTCTTGAGACTTCAAAATAGAAATCTTCATGTGAATCCATTTTTCATGTAATGTGCCCTATCAAGAATGTGCTTTGGCAAAAAAACTTTGTGCCCAATCACTCGTGTAGTTAGCAAATTTAGGTTCCATGCAATTCAATCAATCAAGTGATGCTTTCACGCAAAAGTTATGAATGCATTGACAAAAATGTACCTAACCTAACTATATGTGCTTGTGCGTCATGCAGATGTAAACACAAAAGAAACACACAACAGAAAATAAACTCATGATGCACTACAACAAAAAGGCCTCATAGACGCACATTTAGACGCGATTTTTGAATATAGAGAAATTCTTACGGGCGCGTCTATCCACCCGTCTATTTGCACGTCTACCATTTCGCATCTATAATTGTATGTATCAACGAATTTACACGTACAAATAGACGCGCAATAGACGCACATATACACGCGCATATAGACACGCTGGTAAACGCGCTTTTACAAGCACTGATAGACGCGAACGGAAAACAAAAAATGTATTTTTTTATAAAAGATATTTAATTTTTTTAAATTTGAATTATGAAACGCTTGTATAAGCGTGTGTAGTTTGCATTATAGACGCGCGTATAAATGCGAATTATCTGTAATTTAGATGCACTGATAGACGCGCAAAACAGAATTGGAAAAAAAAAACCAGAGAGCATGTAGAAAAAAAAAAACCAGAGATGCTCTCTGGTTTTTTTTTCCCCCTCCCATACATCAGATTTGTATTTGGAAAAAAGACAATGTATCTTACGGGCACGAGAATTGAAAATAAAAGTCCATGTATTCATTATATATCAAAAGCATTTACAAGGAAAGTTTAAGTGCTTGCGACCTAAAGCGTGGCCACAAGCAGTAGGCTCAAAGAGATATCATACATATACAAGAAAAGAAGGCCTCATGAGGAGATATGGTGCTCCTCTACGAATCTGAAGAGGAAACATCTTGACTAGTATCACCATAGCTACTAGCATCGCTATCCCCCTCCTCGCTATGCTCCACATCCGAGTTCGCCTACACACACAAAAGATCAGGGTTGCTTACATAGACAAGGTGGAGAAAAAGTTATAAATAGCTACACTTTTAATAGGAAAGTAAGAAAAACATACCTTCTCTAGTTGTCGAATCCTCATGGCCTGGTTGTATTGGTCCTCAGTGATGAGACCCTCCTCATAAAAGTGAAGCCATGTCGTTGCGCAGTTATGGCCTTGATGGTAACCTACCTCTCTAGGAGTAGGTGTCCTACCAATGATGGTAGTCTGCAAAACATTTAGAGATATACAAACAATTATGAGTCACAATATATTAGACTAAAATATATAAAGAATTGAAAGAAATATAAATTTAAAAAAACTAGAAATCAAAATATACTTACAAACTCTGCCTCCCACGACTCTCTGCCGCCCGATCCGTAATGCGACAATCCCATGGTTTCCATTTGGATCTGTTGCACCTCTGCGTGCTGGCGACTTTTCACATTCTCAGCTGCTTTCTTCTTGGCTTTCTTCCACTCTATGCGGTGGCACATAGGTGGTTGGCTATAGGCTCCATGCCCCTCCTCCAGCCTCCACAGTGAGTCCTTGGCCCGTGTCATGAGGTGGGATCTTTTGTTTTGAAGCATATTCCTCACTTTTGTATGTCCCCAATCATCCGAGAATCGCTGACCCTCAGGATTTGGGTACCTCCTATGGAATGCCCGCAACACCTCCTGCCACAAGCCGCTTTTCTGATTTTTGAAGGCAATGAAACAATCTTTATACATCGCATGCACGACACTCCTTATGTATGCCATTACATCCCTTCCCTCATCATCATGAAAGATGCCACCAGCATCTGTAACTCTATAGTACTGGCATACAACCTCCTCTACGTGATCTACTGGTGAGGGTGATCGCTCGCCACCTCCTAGGCAACCCCCACACAAGCCTCCTCCTCCCCCTCGACTCTCCCTCCTCCCTCTCTGTCGACTACCCTTTGCCTCGCTGGACGCACGAGCTTCTGCAGATGCTTGTGCTTCAGCCGATGCACGTGGAGCACGTGGAGTACCTGCATATGGAGTTCCTGCATGTGGAGTACCTGCATGTGGAGTCTGGGAAGTAGTGCCAGGCAAAGACGCCAGAGACATCCCGGACATGACACTGAACACCTCGTCCGCTGTGGGAGAGCGGCCAAGGTGTCTGGTCATCTCTCCCATGAAGTCTTCCCTACTAGGAAAACCTCCAAAAAATGCATTGACCCCCTGCCAAAGGAGGCCAATGTATCATTCATGCGATCCACATCCGGGTCATTGCTAGATGAACCAGGATACGACATCTGCAAAAAAAACACAGGAAAAAGACAAATTTATTTGCATATAAAAAATCATATATTACCTACATTTTCAAAGAGCTTTCTTTAGACATTGAGCATAACACTTAAGTGCTAATGCTTCTCTTAAACAAGAAAACTGATAAACACAAACATGGCATTGGTCACATTCATCATTGCAAAAATATATTGTTTACTATCAAAACTGGGAGACCTGGCGCATGTATCCCCACATCTAAATTCCAGGTTAAACGCACCCTCAGACGCGCTCTAGAGTGAACCTTCTATCCATCACGTCTATTTGCACATCTAAGATGTAGCACAGACGCGCTGTCAGACGCGCACCGTAGGTCAATGCGCGTGTATAATCACGTGTAGACTGCAGATCAACCTTCTGTGCAGCGCGTGTATCATCGCGTGTACACTACAGGGCACACGCGCCAGCACACGCACACTAAGACGCACTCTCAGACGCTCTGAGAGGGAACAATTTTTGTGTCTATGTCTGCGTCTACACTGAGATGTAGACGCGCTATCAGATGAGCTCGGTCGGCTGATTTTAGGCCGATGACCGCCATTGATGATGTACAAAATGCAATACATAATGGAATCACAAATCCTAAATACACAGACAGAGCAGAGAGAGGAAGAGAGAAATAAAGAGAGAGAGAGAGAGAGAGAGAGAAAGAGAGAGAGACTCACCTTGGGTGTTTGGTGTGGCGGGTGGTGGCGCTTCTTCCTTCTCCTTCTTCCTCTCCTTGGTAAGTTACCCTCCCTTGATGCTTGCTTGCTTGCTTGCTGCTTCTTTTTGTTCTCCTCTTTCTTGTTCTCTCTTTTTTCCTCTCCTTGGATTTCCGTTTTCCCTTCTTGTGTGTTTGAAATGAAAGAAGAGGTGAGTCATGAGGAGGTACGGCATGAAGAGACTAGGTGAGGCATGAAGAAACTGCATATCGGCTAAACTCAAGCTTCAGAACCGCAAAAAATGCAGGAAAGGAAAGGCGCAATTTGAAAGGAAATGATTTAAGTATGGTTTGAATTTTAACGTGTGCGTCTATTTTCGCGTGTATATGTGTGTCTATTGTTCAGATAGACGCGAGTATAGACGCGAATATAGACGTAAAAATAGACGCCAATATAGACGCGTAGGTAAACGCGGATATAGACGCGCATTTGGGCTTTATCATAATTTTTTGTTTTTAAGATAAGTTTTGATAGTGAATTCTTATCATAAGTTTTAATGTATTTATGATGATTTTTGTGTATTTAAAATTGAGATCTTATGTAAATATATGAATGACAAATATTTTGATGTTGTCATGAATTAGGTTTAATCATGTCGACGTCATCATCACCTAGTTGGGTGCAAATTGATGAGTCAATGAGCACATCCTCAAATGAGGATGAAACATTGCGTCTTCATAATCGAGATGCATGGCTAGGACAAAAAATTAAATGCATGTGTGATCGTTGTCGAGGTTGTATTTTTCGAGCACGTCGAATTGCAATGTCACACCTCAGCTTGTATGAAAAATGGGACCGAGAAAAATCACCGGTATTCATTGTTTTTTTTTACCACTAAGATTGCATATCTATGTTACGGAAATTATATATCAACGTATATGAAACTCCCTTTTGTGGTTGAGCAGGATGTGGTGCCACATCCTCAGATGCTCCCTCCTGGGCGTCGAGAGGCTGCAAAACGTCGATGCGAGGAGGTAGAGTCTTCAAGAAGAGTAGAGACTGACGACCATGATAGTAGCCCTCATGAAATGCCCCATCAAGTCGTAGAGGATGAGATTTTGGACAACATGGAACACCATCTATTTTCGCAACCAGTTCAGGGAGAAGGTCACTCTACAAAGCCAGATGATCCACTATATATAGCATCATCTACTCCGTTGTATGAAGGTTGTATGTACTCCATTCTTCGTGCGTCCCTCGAGATACTTAACTTGCAAACAATTTATGGATGGAGTAATGTCAGTTTGGATGCGTTATTGAAGTAGGTATCAATTTAGTTTGGCTTATGAATCATAATATTAATTGTTCTATTTTGAAATCAGACATAAATATATGTTGGTGGTTTTTTAACTCACTTTTAAAAATATATGTAGGTTATTATCACAAATGCTTCCAAAAGGAAACAAATTGCCAACTAAGAGAGAGCAAGCAAGACATTACTTGACATCTCTGGGAGGCCTGGATTATGTCAAGATCCATGCATGTGTCAATGATTGTGTCTTATTTTGTGGGATTCATGAGTTTGCACGAGAGTGTCCTGTTTGTGGCGAATCAAGATACGAAGTGGAGATGCAGTCAATGGATGTGCCTCGTAAGGTTTTGCGACATTTTCCGATTATTCCACGTATAAAACTTATGTTCAAGTGTAAGTCTATTGGAAAGCTCATGTCATGGCATGCTAGTAATCGTTCAAGTGATGGAAAATGGAGGATCCCTACAGACACACCGGCATGGCAACATATAGATAATTTGTGGCCCGTTTTCAAAGAAGAGTCAAGAAATTTGAGATTCAGTTAATGTAAGGGAGGATTTACGTAACATTGGTTGCATGAGACGAGCGTGGCCACGAATTGGACCCAGAGAAAAGATTGAGCTACCCCATGTACCTTGGATGTTGTCAAAGAACGACGAAAAAATAGTGAAGAAACAAATATATAGCTTTCAAACACCCACAGGATGTAGGAGATGTCTCAAGGAAGCCTTCATAAAGAAAATGAAAAGAGGTGTGGAGCAACTATCTGGTTTGAAGTCCCATGATTGGCACGAAATGATTCAAGTAAGGGTATCTCTAACCATGAATATAGTAATTAGTGGAGTAACTATGTGTAAACTTTGCGGTATGATGACTTTTTCCTCAACTGATCATTTGATCTATGAATATTGTTTACATTCAGTTCGTACTTCCTACTAGCATATCCCATTGTGTATCCAAAGATGTACGCGATATCATTTACAAGATGGGAGAGCTTGTGAGGTGTGTATACATTGTATTTTTTCATTATATATCTTTGAATTTCTACACAAAAATAAACAATTCTCAAATACATCTTGACAGATACGTGAGCTCCAAGGAAATTGATCTGAACACATTGCAAGATGCTCGAGTATTATCTATTGAGGTGGTTTATTTGATGGAGGAAATTTTTCCTCGATCCATTTTGACTACTCAATTGCATTTCCTCATACATTTGATTGATGAGATCGCACTTTGTGGGGCAGTTCATGTAAGGTGGATGCTTTCTCTTGAGCGCTTCATGAAAACCTTGAAAGATTTTGTGAGGCAAAAAGCACGGCCTGAGGGAAGCATGGCTGAGGGTTGGTTAGTGCAATCATCCCTTGTTTATATCTCTGAATATCTTGCTGAAGTGGATCCCTCTCAACCATGATTATGGAAAGATGATGAAAACTTGAGGATAACCTCTATAGTATCTCAAGGAAAAGGGATGGGTAAAGTGCTAACAAAAGAAGAACTTTGTAAGTTAAATAGTTTTTGTGTACTCAATAGTGATGTAATGAGCAAATGGGTGACACTATATAATGAAGCAAGGGCAAGAAGAAAAAGTGAAAGACAAGAATTTCGCACTAGATATGGACGTAATGTCTCATTTCCAGATCATCGAAATGTGCTCCCACGTCATATTGATATACATTGGTTACATGAGGAAATGGAGAGAATGGAAAAAGAGGAGGAAATTAATATATCTCAAGAAGAGTGGGAATATGCATGAGATTGCTTTATCAAAGGTGAGACATACTATCAATTCATTTGTTTCTATAAGTTTTATTTTATATAAATAATTGACATGTTTGATATTTTATCTTTTACTACTAGTGCACATTATTCAATGCACTTTGGTGTGAGGGTAAACATCTTCGAACTCAACGTATAGATGAAAAGAGAAATACCCAAGATTGTGGTGTCCTTGCTCACTTTGAGGATGCCAATGGTACCATGGAAGGTTATTGTGGCTTGATCCAAGATATTCTGAAGCTTGACTTCAGACGATTCTTTATATATGTACTGGATGTGAAGTGATTTAAAGAAGTGGTAATAAATGGTGAGCATTGCACAATCAGACGTCATCCAAGTGGTTTTGTAATCATTGACTCTACAAAATTTCACCAAAACAAGAATGACACATTAGTACTACCTCAACAATGCGAGCTGGTATATATGCAAAGGCTAATTTTTTTATATGTATACATGTGATACATATACACAATATAATAAGTACTTAAGTTTTTTGCTTTTTTTTTTCAAATACAGGTTGTGTATCATCCAATGGTAAACAATAACCGATGGTGGTATGTCATCCCTATATCTAATCATTCAAAACCAATATATGGTAATATTACCGACATGGAGATAGCAGATGACAATCCAACAATTAATGATGATGTGCATGATGACACCATAATGGATGATATGCGTGATATAGTACAAGATGAACCTCGCGAGGATGTTCAAGGAAACGCAGAAGAAGACAATAATGTGATTGTCGATGATATTAACGAAGTTATTGAGCAATATAGCAACACATCTGATAGTGGGATAGACTTATTTGTTTCATTACCTCTTGGTAACATAGACCTAGAAGTAGATAGTTTAGCAAGGGCTGATCTCATTGAAGATGAGATGAATCATTCACTGTAACATACTTAATTTGCTTATTGATTCAATGTGTATTCCTAATTCTATGGTTTTTATCATGCGCACACGTGCATACTCAAGAATCAATAGTCAATTTTAAAGCTAAATTGAATTTTCCATAATAAAAAGGAAGTATCTTTTATCATCTTCAAGTACGTAGAGAAATTATGAGATACATATTGCAATGCTTGCTACTAATTGTAAGGTTTTTGTCGCTTTTCGCTAATTACTTATATCAGGCTTGTTAACTGGAGGAACTGCCATTCATTAGAGAGCAATGAAAAAGTAATTATTAACTCTATTTTTTAATTCAATGATTCAATGTGTATTCTTAATTCTATGGTTTTTATCATGCGCACATGTGCATGCTCAATAATCAATTTCAGGTGGTTAAATAATTATTAACTTTGGTTTTTTAATTATGTGAATTACTAATTTTAGGTGGATAAATAATTATGCGTGTGCTGGCACGTCTATATTAGCATCTATTTGCGCGGATATATAGATGCAAAATTCGCATCTATTTACACACATTTACACGCACTTATAGACGATGTGATAGACGTGCCCGACTTTGCGTGTTTAACATGCGCGTCTATGCCTCGTTTATGTTGTAGTGATGTTGCTGACCTAAGTGCTCAAAATCTTGGCGGAAAATTTCGCCCTCAGGTTTGCAATGGTAGATGCACAGCGTCACGATAGTGTTGGAAAGGACTGGACGATGGCTTGTATTCAGATTACCTAGAAGAAATTACCATTTTTTATGGGCGCATGCCTTATCATTAAAGGTGTGGTGCTAATATATATTTAGGCGCCCTTATTTATTAAAGTGCTTGTTTATTAAAGCGCTTGACAAATATTTATTATTTTGTATGCACATAGATACTTGGTTTAAATATCTCATTATTGGATGTTATATTTGGGCACAACCCAACTTTTTGGACACCCAAACACTTTTCTCTTTATTTTGGAATACTACAACAGAAACAAGGCATAGACGCACACGTTAGACGCGCAAAGTCCTGCGCGTCTATCACAGCATCTATAAATGCGTGTAAACATGCGTGTAAATAGACGCGAATGTTGCGTCTATATATCCGCACAAATAGACACTAATATAGACGCGCTATCAGACGCACAATTATTTAACCACCTAAAATTAGCAATTCACATAATTGAAAAACCAAAGTTAATAATTATTTAACCACCTGAAATTGATTCTTGAGCATGCACATGTGCGCATGATAAAAACCATAGAATTAAGAATACACATTGAATCATTGAATTAAAAAAATAGAATTAATAATTACTTTTTCATTGCTCTCTAATGAATGGCAATTCCTCCAGTTGACAAGCCTGATATAAGTAATTAGCGGCAAGCGATAGAAACCTTACAATTAGTAGCAAGCATTGCAATATGTATCCCGTAATTTCTCTATGTACTTGAAGATGATAAAAGATACTTCCTTTTTATTATGGAAATTTCAATGCTTGCTTTAAAATTGACTATTGATTCTTGAATATGCACGTGTGCGCATGATAAAAAGCATAGAATTGGGAATACACATATATTGAATCAATAAGCAAATTAAGTATGTTACAGTGAATGATCCATCTCATCTTCAATGAGATCAGCCCTTGTTAAACTATCTACCTCTAGGTCTATGTTACCAAGAGGTAACGAAATAAATAAGTCTATCCCACTATCAGATGTGTTGCTATATTGCTCAATAACTTCATCAATATCATCGACAATCACATTATTGTCTTCTTCTGTGTTTCCTTGAACATCATCGCAAGGTTCATCTTGTACTATATCACGCATATCATTGGATTGTCATCTGCTATCTCCATGTCGGTAATATTACCATATATTGGTTTTGAACGATTAGATATAGGGATGACATACCACCATCGGTTATTGTTTACCATTGGATGATACACAACCTGTATTTGAAAAACAAAAGCAAAAAACTTAAGTACTTATTATATTGTGTATATGTATCACATGTATACATATAAAAAAATTAGCCTTTGCATATATACCTACTCGCATTGTTGAGGTAGTACTAATGTGTCATTCTTATTTTGGTAAAATTTTGTAGAGTCAATGATTACAAAACCACTTGGATGATGTCTGATTGTGCAATGCTCACCATTTTTTATCACTTCTTTAAACCACTTCACATCCAGTACATATATAAAGAATCGTCTGAAGTCAAGCTTCAGAATATCTTGGATCAAGCCACAATAACCTTCCATGGTACCATTGGCAGCCTCGAAGTGAGCAAGGACACCACAATCTTGGGTATTTCTCTTTTCATCTATACGTTGAGTTCGAAGATGTTTACCCTCATACCAAAGTGCATTGAATAATGTGCACTAGTAGTAAAAGATAAAAGATCAAACATGTCAATTATTTATATAAAATAAAACTTATAGAAACAAATTAATTGATAGTATGTCTCACCTTTGATAAGTAACCTCGTGCGTATTCCCACTCTTCTTGAGATATATTAATTTCCTCCTCTTTTTCCATTCTCTCCATTTCCTCATGTAACCAATCTATGTCAATATGACGTGGGAGCGCATTTAGATGATCTGGAAATGAGACATTACGTCCATATCTAGTGCGAAATTCTTGTCTTTCGCTTTTTCTTCTTGCCCTTCCTTCATTATATAGTGTCACCCATTTGCTCATAGCATCACTATTGAGCACACAAAAACTATTTAACTTACGAAGTTCTTCTTTTGTTAGCACTTTATTCATTCCTTTTCCTTGAGGTACTATAGAGGTCATCCTCAAGTCTTCATCATCTTTCCATAGTCGTGGTTGAGAGGGATCCACTTCAGCAAGATATTCAGAGATATAAACAAGGGATGATTGCACTAACCAACCCTCAGCCATGCTTCCCTTAGGCCGTGCTTTTTGCCTCACAAAATCTTTCAAGGTTTTCATGAAGCGCTCAAGAAAAAACATCCACCTTACATGAACTGCCCCACAAAGTGCGATCTCATCAATCAAATGTACGAGTAAATGTAATTGAGTAGTCAAAATGGATCGAGGAAAAATTTCCTCCACCAAACAAACCACCTCAATAGATAATACTCGAGCATCTTGCAATGTGTTTGGATCAATTTCCTTCGAGCTCACGTATATGTCAAGATGTATTTGAGAATTATTTATTTTTGTGTAGAAATTCAAAGATATATAATGAAAAAATACAATGTATACACACCTCACAAGCTCTCCCGTCTTGTAAATGATATCACGTACATCTTTGGAGGCACAATGTGATATGCTAGTAGGAAGTACGAACTGAATGTAAACAATATTCATAGATGCAAATTGTCAGTAGAGGAAAAAGTCATCATACCGCAAAGTTTACACATAGTTACTCCACTAATTACTATATTCATGGTTAGAGATACCCTTACTTGAATCATTTTGTGCCAATCGTGGGACTTCAAACCAGATAGTTGCTCCACACCTCTTTTCTTTTTCTTTATGAAGGCTGCCTTGAGACATCTCACACATCCTGTGGGTGTTCAAAAGCTATATATTTGTTCCTTCACTATTTTTTCCTTGTTCTTTGACAATATCCAAGGTGCATGGGGTAGCTCAATCTTTCCTCTGGGTCCAATTCGTGGCCAGGCTCGTCTCATGCGACCAATGTTACGTAAATCCTCCCTTACATTAATTGAATCGCGAGCCCCTATCAAGTGATCCCATAATGTAGATAAAACATTTTTGAATATGTGCATGGGGTCCAACAGGTGATTGATCTTGGGTTCAGTCCAGTACGGAAGACGAAAGAATATACAGAACCTAACAAACAAACAATATATTATGTAAACATTTCATCATGCTAAATACTTTTAAGTCAATCGACAGAAATGCACTTCTTACCGACTCATGCCATGTGGAGGGTGGTTGTTGGCATTAATCCATCTCTCCTTCCAATCTCGAATGGTTAGAGATTGTGGAGTCATTCCATTAGTAGGGAGAACATATTTGGGATGGTCAATAGGAAGAAATCGATGATGATTGTCATAGATAACCTTCTTTAAACGTGCCGGCCTAGAGGAAACTAGAGAGGGACCGCAAATAGAACATGCATGATATCGTGACGTGGTTAAACTTGAAAAAACAAGTGAATTAATAAAATGCAATTGATTCAAGTCTTGAATTTCAAATATAGAGTTATATACATGTACCTGAACACTTTTCGTATCATGTAAAGTCGTGCATGGTCCACAACAACATGGCCTTCAATGTGAAATCTCTAGAGGATGCAGATGCACTTGTATCTTGCACCTCAATACCTTCCCATAACATTTCTAACTCTTCAATCAAAGGCTCTAAGTAAATATCCATGTTTTTTACCTTGTGCTTTCCAGGAATCAGAAGGAACAACATCACATGTCCCTTTTTAATTGCCATGGATAAAGTGAGTTAAAAAACCACCAACATACATTTCTGTCTGATTTCAAAATAGAGAGGTTAACAATTCATATTATGATTCATATATAAGCCAAATTGAATTGATACCTACCTCAATAACGCATCCAAACTAACATTACTCCATCCATAAATTGTTTGCAAGTTAAGTATCTCGAGGGACGCACGAAGAACGGAGTACGTACAACCTTCATACAACGGAGTAGATGATGCTACATATAGTGGATCATTTGGCTTCGTAGAGTGACCTTCTTCTTGAATCAGTTGTGAAAATAGATGGTATACCATGTTGTCCAAAATCTTATCCTCTATGACTTGATGGGGCATTTCATGAGGGCTACTATCATGGTCGTCAATCTCTACTCTTCTTGAAGACTCTGCCTCCTCGCGTCGACATTCTACAGCCTCTCAACACTCGGGAGGGAGCATCTAAGGATGTGGCACCGCATCCTGCGCTCAACCACAAAAGGGAGTTTCATGTACGTTGATATATAATTCCCGTAACATAGACTAGCAATCTTAGTGGTAAAAAAAAAAAGAATACCGGTGATTTTTCTTGGTCCCATTCTCCATACAAGTTGAGGTGTGACATTGCAATTCGACGTGCTCAAAAAATACACCCTTGACAACGATCACACATGCATCTAATTTTTCGTCGTAGCCATGCATCTTGATTATGAAGATGCAATGTTTCATCCTCACTTGAGGATGTGCTTATTGACTCACCAGCTTGCACCGCACTAGGTGATGATGACGTCGACATGATTAAACCTAATTCATGACAACATCAAAATATTTATCAGTCATTCATATGTTTACATAAGGTCTTAATTTTAAATACACAAAAATCATCATCTTAAAACTTATCTTAATTTATCTTAACTTATCAAAACTTAAGAAGAATTCACTATCAAAACTTATCTTAAAAACAAAAAATTATGATAAATCCCAAATGTGCATCTACATCTGCGTCTATCTACGCCTCTATTTTCGCGTCTATATTCGCGTCTATCTAAAGAATAGACGAACATATAGACGCAAAAATAGACGCACACATCAAAATTCAAACCATACTTAAATCATTTCTTTTCAAATTGTGCCTTTCCTTTCCTGCATTTTTTGCGGTTCTGAAGCTTGAGTTTAGCCGACATGCAGTCTCTTCATGCCTCACCTAGTCTCTTCATGCCTCACCTCTTCTTTCATTTCAAACACACACGAAGGGAAAAGGGAAAGCCAAGGAGAGGAAGAAAGAGAGAACAAGAAAGAGGAGAACAAGAAGAAGCAGCAAGCAAGCAAACAAGCATCAAGGGAGGGTAACTTACCAAGGAGAGGAAGAAGGAGAAGGAGAAGCGCCACAACCTGCCACACCAAACACCCAAGGTGAGTGTCTCTCTCTCTCTCTCTCTCTCTCTTTGTTTCTCTCTTCCTCTCTCTGCTCTATCTGTGTATTGCCCATTTGTGATTCCATTATAATATATTGCATTATGTAAGTCGTCAATGGCTATCCTCGGTCTAAAATCGGCCAACCCAGTGCATCTGCTAGCGCGTCTACATCTCAGTGTAGACGTGAACATAGACGCACAAAAATTATCTCCTCTCAGTGCGTCTGAGAGGGCATCTTACAGTGCATGTGCTGGCGCGTATGCTCTGCAATGCACACACGATTTTAGATGCACATTGACCTGGGATGCGCGTGTGGCAGCGCATCTGTGCTGCACGTTAGATGCACAAATAGACACACATTGACCTGGGATGCACGTGTGGCAGCGCGTCTAGGCTGCACGTTAGATACGCAAATAGATGCGCTGGACAGAAGATGAACATCAATGTTATGTCAAAGGCTTAAAAACTGCAATGTTATACTTTTATACACATTAAAAACCTGCAAGGTCCTATTGTGTGACATCACCTAGAGCAGAATCTTGTTGCGTGGTATTGATTAACTCCTAAATAGAAGTCTAGTTAGATCTAAAAGTGACAAATTAGGAAATGGTATACTTTTATACACATTTATACAAACATTACATTCTATACATAAAGTGAGATTGAAACTTGTGTGTTCTACATGTGGATCTCGTGAATTAGAGCCCTCACCTAGGCATATAGGCCTCAATGTGCCCTCTAGTCTATGGATAGTCACCTCCACCCCTCATCCATGAGTTTGCTTGTACTGCACAATATCCTCCTATATTTTTTGTATGCAAATAAATTTGTCTTTTTTGTGTGTTTTTTTTACAGATATCGTATCCTGGTTCATCTAGCAATGACTTAGATGTGGATCACATGAATGATACATTGGCCTCCTTTGGCAGGGGGTCAATGCATGTTTTGGAGGTTTTCCTAGTAGGGAAGACTTCATGGGAGAGATGACCAGACACCTTGGCCGCTCTCCCACAGCGGATGAGGTGTTCAGTGTCATGTCTGGGACGCCTCTAGCATCTTTGCCTGGCACTACTTCCCAGACTCCACATGCAGGTACTCCACGTACAAGTACTCCATATGCAGGTACTCCACGTGCTCCACTTGCATCGGCTGAAGCACAAGCATATGCAGAAGCACATGCATCTGCAGAAGCTCGTGCATCCAGTGAGGCAAAGGGCAGTCGACAGAGAGGGAGGAGGGAGAGTCGAGGGGGAGGATGAGGGTTGTGTGGGGGTTGCCTAGGAGGTGGCAAGCGATCACCCTCACCAGTAGATCATGTAGAGGAGGTTGTACGCCATTACTATAGAGTTACAGATGCCGGTGGCATCTTTCATGATGATGAGGGAAGGGATGTAATGGCGTACATGAGGAGCATCGTGCATGCGACGTATAAAGATTGTTTCATTGCCTTCAAAAATCAGAAAAGCGGCTTGTGGCAGGAGGTGTTGAGGGCAGTCCATAGGAGATACCCAAATCCTGAGGGTCAGTGATTCTCGGATGATTGGGGACGTACAAAAGTGAGGAATATGCTTCACAACAAAAGATCCCACCTCATGACACGGGCCAGGGACTCACTGCGGAGGTTGGAGGAGGGGCGTGGAGCCTATAGCGAACCACCTATGTGCCACCGCGTAGAGTGGAAGAAAGCCAAGAAGAAAGCAGCTGAGAAAGTGAAGAGTTGCTATCATGCAGAGGCACGACGGATCCAAATGGAAACAATGGGATCGTCGCATTACGAATCAGGCGGTAGAGAGTCGTGGGAGGCAGAGTTTGTAAGTATATTTTGATTTCTAGTTTTTTTAAATGTATATTTCTTTAAATTCTTTATATATTTTAGTCTAATATATTGTGACGTCTAATTATCTGTATATCTCTAAATGTTTTGCAGACTACCATCGTTGGTAGGACACCTACCCCTAGAGAGGTAGGTTACCATCGAGGCCATAACCACGCAGCGACATGGCTTCACTTTTATGAGGAGGGTCTCATCACTGAGGACCAATACAACCAGGCCATGAGGATTCGATAGTTAGAGGAGGTATGTTTTTCTTACTTTCCTATTAAAAGTATAACTAATTATAACTTTTTCTCCAACTTGTCTATGTAAGCAACCCTGATCTTTTGTGTGTGTAAGCGAACCCGGATGTGGAGCACAGCGAGGAGGGGGATAGCGACGCTTATAGCCATGGTGGTACTAGCGAGGATGTTTTCTCTTTAGATTCGTAGAGGAGCACAATACCTCCTCATGAGGCCTTCTTTTCTTGTATATGTATGATATCTCTTTGAGCCTACTGCTTGCGGCCATGCTTTAGGTCGCAAGCACTCAAAACTTCCAGTTCTGTTTTGCGCGTCTATCAGCGCGTCTAAATTGTAGGTGATTCGCGTTTATTCACGCGTCTATAATGCAGACCACACGCGCTTATACACGCACTGCATTATTCAAATTAAAAAAGAAAATTAAATATCTTTTTTTTAAATGACATTTTTTGTTTTTCGTTCGCATCTATCAGTGCTTGTAAAAGCGCGTCTAAAAGTGTGTCTATATGCGCGTGTATATGTGCGTCTATTGCGCGTCTATTTGTGCGTGTAAATTCGTCGATACATACGATTATAGATGCAAAATGATAGACGCGCAAATAGACGGGCGGATAGACGCGCCCATAAGTTTTTCTCTGTATTCAAAAATCACGTCTAAATGTGCATGTATGAGGCTTTTTTGTTGTAGTGGAAAAAGAAAACACAAAAGCCAAAGCATGCTAATTGTAAGTTGAGCTATTTTTTAGCTTGGAGATCAATAAATTCATAAATACATGCCTTGTGAAGTGCTCACACAAGGCATGGGGGGGGATTGTATCCAATTTGTCTTTTCATCTCCTGTTGTGCAAAAATTTCTTCTTGCTTTATGAGCTTTTGTAGAGTTCTTTGTTCTTGGGGACCTTCCAACGTTCACTACGTGCGCATACAACATCCGATTTGCGTACCACATATATCTGCTAGGTTTGAATTTCTTTCTTTTGTTATCCTTTTGCTGTCAATATGTTTGTATAATTAACTTAACGAAAGAAATTTCTTTTGACTTGAAGGTGCTATGAATGAGGTTGTGTGTGTGTGGGGGGGGGGGGGGGGAGGGGAGGAGGAATAAGCTAGAGAGGTTTGTTTATTGTTCAACATCTCCCACCATAAACTATTAGTTAAACTAGAACTAGAGTGGAATAGAGCAAATTTGCAAACTCATTTAAACTTGAAAATTGACATTCAAAGAAGAGACTAAGGCCTTAACTCACACCACAAGACCTCCTGGGTTAATTTTCCTCTTTAATAAAGAAGGTTAGGATGTTCATGGTTTAAGCTACATAGGTGGATTGTTGGCGGCCTAGCTTGGGAATGAGGAGCATATAACTAGCCTAATTTGAAACAACTAATGTTAGTTTTTGAAGCACTTAACATTAAGAGTTTGTAAAATACATAAGGCTCTTTAAACAAGGTTAGCTTGGTTATGTTGGCTATAGCTATTTTGAAATCCCTTATCATGTATTTTGTAACACCTCCAAAAAGTGAGGATTGAAGAAGGTAAGGAAGAGTTGATTTTCAATATCTCATACATGTACTTGAAAAAGAAAGATGGGAGTTTCTAATTAAGAATATATTCCAAGGATACATTGAGATTTCATAAAGAAAGTATTTATTCATAGCCAATATAACAATTAGAGAAAAAGGAACGATTACTAATATATAGGTAACAAAGGAGAAAACCCTAAGGCTTGAAATTAGAAAAGAAAACAAAAAGTCATGCTAGTTCCCAAAGAGAGGTTATCATATGTTATTTCTTTGTTAAAATAATCAAGACCATGTTGAAGACTCGTGATGTTAGTTTTTTTCTAGGCTCGGGTTGTAGATCTAGAGGGTCTAATTGAGTGAGTCAGCTCTTTGTGCCCAAGTCATATTTGAGCCTAAGGTCCCTTAGATCTTTATTTTTCATAGGTGGCTTGCTAAAAAAAAATTCTCTCATAAAAAGTCCACCACAATGTCAAAAGGTAGTTGATTTCTCATCCAACTTCCTTCTAAACATACTCCTATCAAATGTGAATTATAAGAATGGACTACCACAACACATTTTTACAACTCATTTGCCTTACTAACATTCAAGAACTCTTGGATTTTGCAATACAATTTGTTTTGTAAATACATTAATTGGATTTAAAATTTTCATTTTGAAATAAAGAGCTTAAAGAAATGTTTACATGGAGGAGTAGCCAGAAGTCTCTCTTGTTCTTGATAAGGAACATATTGTTTACAGAGTATATCGTACACTTCATAGTCCCAAGCAAGGATCTCAAGATCGGTACTTGAAGATCAATCAATTTCTTACCTCACAAGGATTTCTATTTTATTTTCATAACCAAAACTTATATATCAAGCGTGATGCTTCTTATCTTTCCACTTATCTCTCCCTCTTTCTCTCTGTCTTTGTTATCTTTCCTCTTTTCCTCTCTCTCGTTCTCTTTTCCTCTTCATTCCTTCTTCTCCCTCTCTCATTTTCTCTCTTTCTCTATCCTTCAATGCATCTCATTACAAAAAGAAACAAAAAAAACAAAAAAATAAAATAGAAGAACAAAGCAAGAAGAGGCAATGTACCTACCACAAAGGCCCGAGGATGGATTCTTTGCCTCCTCTTTGCGACATCCCTTCTTTCTCCCTTGCACACTTCTCCTCTTCTGGGCGTATGGCAACAACAACAAGAGTAAGAAGCTCTCATTCTCTCCCTCTCCCTCTTAAGGAAAAGATCTCTCTCACTCTCTTTTGCTCTCTCTCAAAAATGTTTGTGGCAAATGCCACGCTCAGGTTTTTGGCCCTCTTTTTTTCTTAGACTGGCATCGCTAAATTAGTAGTCATACTACTATTTTACATTGCAAACCGTGGTCGATATTTCTCCATTCCCTTGTAGTGTAGCTCAATGCTAGTATGCCACTAGAGATCGTAAGATGTGTCATTAAGAACCTATAAGTCACTCCTTGAGGGATGGTGCATGACTCCTCGCTTGTGAGGTTGACCTAGGGAACACCTAGTTTCCTAAGTTCACACTCATGAATAGCATTGATGGTGATGGCTAGGACTAGATCTCTAGATAACTACCAAACTATCTTCTTGAAAATTTATGGTCAAGTACATTTCAACATGGGTCATGGTTCAAGAATACAAGGTGAAAATAATGCACAAAGAGATTTGTACCCTACATGTCCAAATATTAAGATCACCATAGGAGATGTTCAAGATGAGTAGCATTTCTTGGTGGACAATGTATTTACTTACCTATGATTGTTGTATAAACATATATAAATGCAGCTCATATTGAAACTAAGTGTCGGATGATGGTTTTTCTTATGCAAATATTAGCAGTTGTAATAAAAAATTGTAAAAAAATTCCTTAGTGTATGTGTAAAACATGAAAGAAACCATGACAATCTTCATGAATACTTTACTCCCAAATATCAAAGAATTCAAAGATCTCGAGAGAAGATTGGTTTTCAACAGGTGTCATTATAAATGGAGCCTATGATGGTACTAAAAAGCTAGTTCTTAACTTGTAGATATTGGGAACAAGATCATGGTTCCTTGCACGGTATACAACTGGGTAACACTTACACAACTTGGAAGTTGGAATTTTTTGATCCTTCTTGAGTCTCTCCTTCTCTCCTAAACATTATGTGTAGGGCTTTCCTCTTGGACTTGATTTCAACACAGCTTCCGCAGCACTTGTACCTTCTCTTCTCCTCTTGGAACTTGATTTCAATAGGGCTTCTACACCACTTGCACCTTCTCTCCTTTTCTTGGAACTTGATCTTAGCAGGAATTTCGTAGCACTTGCACTTTCTCTTCTCCTTTTGGATGCATGCAAAGTGATGCTTCCTTCACCTCCCCCAAACCCAAGGAGAGCCTCCTGTTTTATAGGCTTTCAAGAGCTTCTCTTCTTGGAGAGAGACTTGAGTGCCAAGATTGGAAAGGTTTATCTTCATGCAAGATGTGGCTATTCCAAGACCTACTCTAAAGCACCAATATTGAGATATCTCTATGTGCATTGCTTGGATGAAAAAACGTCCAACACAAAAAGTTGTAGATCTCGTTATTTTCGATAACCCACACAGGCCATTTTTAGAGATCGTCTTATTATTGCAAGATATTTTAAAAATGGATTCACCATGTCTATTTTAAGAAAACCAGCTTTTTAAACTGTACTCTTAACTTGTGGTCCATGCAGCTACCTGAAGGAGAGTTCATTAGATTGCCTTGGGGAAACCTTAAGATTGACTTTCACACAAAAGCTTGTGTCATTTTAGACCTTAAAAAGAGAAAATCACTTCTCTCCTCCCTTCCAAAAGATCACGTCTCTTGTCTTTCTTAGTGAGAGAATTACCTCTCTTGTCTTTCGTAATGAAATAAAAGACCTTAAACCTTGACTTGTAAGAGAGAGGATGACCCCAAATGAATGCAATGCTCATTACACACAAGTAAATATTCCCAGGCATCCTCAGATGCACACATAGATACATATACACAATACTAATGCACTTCCTCTTCTTAGAACTCAATCCATCTTCATTTATGTGTAACTCCTTGGTTCTTGTGTACACTCTTATACTTGGCAATCACTTCCTTCCCCCTTCATAATGTGTACTGCATGTACCAGATATCCCATCACAATGCTTAGATCACCTCATTAAGTAATGCACTAGGAATACTGGTCTCTAAATGGTCTCACGGCCATGCTAGATCATCATCAACACTTAAACAAAAGTGAGTCATTAATTTATTGACATAAATTTGTTAAATAGAGAATGTCTAATAAGCAATCAATTTAGTGATAGTCTAAATGATGTATTGCATGTACCATCAATAATGAAGAATCTCTTATCAGTGGGACAAATGGCAGAACAAAATTTGCAGGTTGGATTCAATAAAGATGATGCTTTATTCAATAATACAGTAATGGCCGCAAATTAATTGCGTGAGGTAGAAGGGATGGCACGACGTTTACCTTGGATGCATCCATTCCAGAACTTAAAGCAGCCATGTTTGCACATGATGAGGGTGCTATATGGATGTTGAGATTTGGCATAAGAGGATTGGCCATGTTAATGTTCAAAAGCTGAAATCTATGCAGCAGAAGGAAGTGGTACTTGGATTGCCCAAATTCAAGTTTAATGACTTTGGTCATGTATGTCATGGATGTCAATTTGGAAAGCAGGCAAGGTTTCCCTTTATGAAGCATGCCAAGAATAGTTGATGCATAAAGATGAAGTGGTTGATGCATTCAGAGATTTGAAGAAGCATGTTGAAAATGAGTTGGGCTACTATATTTCTTGTCTTAGGTGTTTGATGGAGGTGGAGAATATGTCTGGCGGGAGTTTGACAGATATCGAGGAAAATAGGGTATTTATGGAGTTAGCTAGAGCTATGCTGAATGAAAAGTGTTTGCCTAATGCTCTCTAGGCTGAAGCAGTGGTGGCTGATGTATATGTGTTGAATAGAAGCCCTACAACTAGGATTCATGATGCAACACCTTATGAGAGGTTGTATGGTCATAAGCGTGACATTAGGCACTTAAAGATCTTTGGTTGCATTGCGTACATGCATATTCCTGATGAAAAGAGGAAGAAATTGGATCCCAATGCTATCAAGAGCGTGTTTTTGGGTTATGCACAGGACATGAAAGCTTATAAATGCTATGTGCTATCTACTCATGAGACATTGATAAGTAGAGATGATGTCTTTGACGAGCTAGCCTCTTGGTATGGGAATCTAGTTGGAGTGGCTAACTGATGGATCAGCCATCACAAGTAATGTTGAAAATACCCCTGTAGTTAGTACATCTATGAGTGGTTCGATAGGTGATGTGTCATCTATAGTGAGTCTTTGGTCAGGACGGTTGCCGACTCACACTCCTACCTCGACTAACATGGATATGTCAGTCAGGAAGAGATTGGATAAGGGAAAAGAAAATATGTTTGAGGATGTAACAGGTCCACCTACTGTAGGTTATGAGTCATCTAGCAATGATAGCTTGGACATTGCATTGGGGATTCCTTTTGCTATGATGCTTGGTGCAAGGCAGAACCAGTATGTATCGCCTCATGAGAGGCAAGCTTAGAGTGAGACACAATTGATGAGATTTGAGATAGTTAGAAGACTAGTTGACAGGTACACATACCTTGGATATTCAGCCTATCATTACACTGATATGACTAAGGTGACCGGTTTCAAAGAATCCACTAAGTTTGATGAGACAGTTGCAAATGAGAACTGGTATGCTGCCATGGACGAAGAGTATTCAGCTTTGTTTGAAAATGGAACATGGGATTTGGTTTAGTTTCCTAAAGGCAAAGTCCCCATTGGTGGCTACAAATGGGTGTACAAGGTTAAATGCAAGTCGGATGGGTCATTCGAATGCTATAAGGCCAGGTTGGTTGCAAAACGGTATGCACAGTAGTATGGCCTTGATTATGAGGAGACTTTCAGCCATGTAGCTAAAATGGCAATAGTCAGAATAGTCCTTGCATTGGCAACAACTAAAGACTAGAAGATATGGCAAATGGATGCAAAAAAAAGCCTTTTCAAATGGTGACGTACATGAATAAGTTTATATGGAGCAGCTTGAAGGCTATGTGCATCTGGATTTTCTGACACATATATACAAGCTAGAAAAAGGATTGTATGGGCTGAAATAGACACGCAAAGCTTGGAATGCTCAAATTGTCAGTTATTTATAGCAGCATGGATTTAGATTAGGTGATGTAGATCACTGTTTATTTGTGAAGAAGATAGATCATGGCTATGTGTTTCTGGTTTTCTATGTCAATGATTTAATCATTATTGGAGGTGATGAGAGTAGGATTGCAGAAATAAAGTCATTGTTGCAGGATGAATTCAAAATCAAAGATCTTGGTGAGCTGAAATATTTTCTGGGAATTGAGGTAGTGTCCATGCCTCAAGGCATATGGTTAATGCAGAAGCAGTATGCTTATGACATGTTATAGAAGTATGGTATGTCTGAATGTAACGCTACGAATACACCTATAGACCAAAATGTCATGTTGTAGATTGTTGGGGTTGAGATAGAGAATGTTACCATGTATAAATAGATGGTGGATGCTTATGACATGTTATAGAAGTATGGTATGTCTGAATGTAACGCTACGGATACACCCATAGACCAAAATGTCATGCTGTAGATTGATGTTGGGGTTGAGATAGAGAATGTTACCATGTATAAATAGATGGTGGGTAGCCTAATCTACCTGACTATTATTCAACTTAACTTGAGCTATGTTGTGGGAGTGATCACTCAATTCATGCAGAAGCCTCGCAAACTGCTTTTGGATGCAGTGCAATCAGGAGAATCATAAGATATGTAAAGGGTACGACATATTATGGGTTGTTTTATGCATATCGCATACTTGGTAGTAGAGTGGAATTTACACTTGGTGGAGTTCTTGGAATCGCAAAGCGTGAATCTCATGATGCAATAATTGATATGCTGAAATGAAAAAGACAGTTTGATGGTGAAGTTTTGCAAGCATTGATGCAGGTTGAAAAAGACATAGAGAAACATCTTCAAAGAGAATATGATGATGCATGCAATGCTGATTTGGAGGAGGCTGATGTTGAAAATGGGTAAAATGAGAGTATAGACAACAAGCTTGTGGCTAAAATTAGTCTTATGGATAGTAGTAAGCATAAAGAGAAGGCTATGTATAATGGAGATTTCCATTAACAAGCACATGAAGAAGAAGATGCTAATTTTATTCCAAGCAATCATTATTCATGAATGCATTGGCGTCCTGCTACAATAGAGACAATTGTTAAAGTGGGAGAAAGAGAGACGCCTTGCATAGCTCTCTTACATCATGGTTCCAAAATCAATGTTATGGCATGGAGCTTGTATAGGAATGAAGGTAGGTTGATTGATGTAGATCCGGGATGGCACATGCGAGCAACAAACAATTCATTAGGGGATCTTTATGCAGCTTGTGTGAATGCACCCATGACTATTGGAGATGTTAGGGTTGAATATCATTTTTGTGTGTAGGATTCATGTAGTTATCCAATGATTTTTGGGCAGCCCTATATTTCGGAATCAAGAATGGAAACAATAGCCTTGGATGATGGTTCTTCATATACTCGAGTTTGGAGTAAAGACAATACAAAGGGAGTACAGTTTCTCACTATTTGTGTGAATCATCCCCACAATTAGGATAGGCTGCGGGATAATCCCATGCCACCTAATGCACAAGAGTTTAAGGGTTTTTAAACAGCATTGCTGTAAGTAGAGGCTATGGCAGTGTGTCTAGGAAGATAATTGTTAGAAATCAAGCTCCACCCTATGTCTTTTTATGGCTATGTGACTTACTGGCATTAGCTCCATACACATATACATATGTGTGTCATTGAATAAGTCGGTGTAGACTTGATCTAACCATACTTAGATGATGGTTAGTAAAACCTAGTGTAAGTCTCACTTTCAGTAGGTAGTTGAGTAATATAATAATGAAGAAGAAGATGATGAGAAAGGCTCATGTTTTTGGATGCAAGCATTAGATTGCATGGAAAAAGGTAAAATAATAAAGTCTGAATTCGCTGATGCAAGTCAGAGTATACGAGGGAGAACAGGATGGAGTACACCAGTGGAATCATTTTCAGCCTATGCTTATTTGGTTGAGGTTCATAATCAAGCTCTTGTGGAAGAAAAGAGAAGGATAGATGAGAGAACACTGCTCGTCCTTCCTCTTTAGGCCCATCTAAACACATAACACGAAGTAAAATGGAGCAACAAAAAGAGACTGAAAAAGCCATACCTGAGCATGTTATGGATAATGCATCTCAAGAGAAGAAATAAAAAGGGAAAAAAAGGGGCAAGTAGCCCGGTTACAAGTTACAATCAAATCTTGAGACTGCCACAAATCTTAAAAAAGTCTTGGAAGATCGCATACTTGGTAGTAGAGTGGAATTCACACTTGGTTGTAATATTTTCACTCGAAATATTAAGCCGACTTTAAAACCTGCACACCTTGTGCAAAAGCAGTGCAGAATAATCTCCCACATTGAATAATGTCGGTGGCTAAGTGTTCCCTCCACGCACAATGTTAAAATACGGCTCTGTGTCGTGCAAAAGAGGCCGGGGTTTAAAACCCGCAAGCTGCATGAGAATCACCCCTTACATAAAGACAAATGGATAAATGACTAAAGTAGTGCAATTTCTTTAAAAAAATTACCCCTCCCCTCAAGCGATGCATGGCAGGGGGAGAGGGAGTGTGTGGAGGAGTGAGTTAAGTGGAGAGAGGGAGGAGTATGGTGTGGGGATGCATGAGGCAGAGAAGGCATGAAAGCCTCCACATGTGTGGATCTCAGCCCCCCCTCCCCCCCTTACACACTAGAAAACCTCCCCCTTAAGCTTGGGGGAGGCACGACGGGAGGAGAGAAAAGAGGCAAACGTAATGCCATCACTGTCGCCACACAGGCAGTTGCCGCCACATGCCGCCCGCTACCGCTTGTTGCAGCGCTGCAAGTCACTTCCACTGCCACCATCACACCCTCCTCCTTGATGTCGCCCTGGCACTCGTCAATCTCCTCTCCTTCAGTCATTACCCCCCCCCCCCCCTCCACGTAATCCTGTAAGAAGCAGAAGATTCTTAGAAGCTTCTTAAGATAAGCTCCCATAAGGCTTGTGTGCACGTGGCCTTTTCGCCGGTTTTTAAAAAACCCACATCTGTAAAGGGGATTCCTACGCAAGGGAAAAGTAGGCAGATTTTGAGGCTATTTTGCCAAAGGTTGGAGGAAGTTCAAAAATCGCATAGAGGCAAGGACAAACCGCGGAGTCCAAATTCCACAACATCAACGATGGCTCCAAAACAAAAGATGCAAGGCGCACGCGCAAAAGTCTCCAACCCGAGCATACGCGTTGACATCCCTATGAGCCCTCAAGCCCAAGTTTTTAAAAGAACGATTTCGCATTAAAGAAATGCATTAGGCACATTAAATTTTCATGGGAAGAATGCATTTATGCATGTTGCTAATTTGCGTAGTCTAGTTAAAATACATTTGGAGAATTATCTCCTTGAACGATTTACAAGAGTTAGTGCATGTCGTGAGATTGGGTTGCTTACATTCCCAAGTTGCAAATCCTAAGCGCATATTGCTTAGGTTTAAAGGATGAAATTTTTTAAATGCATCTTTGATTGACTGCGGAAAAGAAAAGCGCATAAGGCATTTAGGTAGTAATTTTCTACTTGTAGATTTGTATGACATAATTGTTGTCGATGTTGTCCAAGTAGTTACATTGCATGGAAATGAAACCATGGACTTGCATGTTGCTTGCAAAGATGCTTGTAGAATGGATTAAGTCAGCATAGTCTTATGACATTCGTCATGCATGAACTTCATTTAATGAAGTTGAATCTAGAAAAGGTTGTGTGTCACATATTCGTCATGCATGAACTTCATTCATCGAAGTTGTACCTAGAAAAGGTTCATGTCATATTAAAGCCTGAAATTCAATTGCATTAATCAAAAGGTTGTAGGCGTGACTCCTTGATGTAAATCTATGTAGGTTTTATGCAAGTTATGCCCCAAATTGTCAATCATCATGATTTTAGCAAGGAAAAGAAATAGTTATTGCAAACCTTATAGTTGCATAGAAGTAATGAATCGCCTATTTACACGTAATGTGATGTCTTGCAACTATTTACACCTTTAGAATAAGTTTAGCATCTCCAAGAAAAGATCATTTCTTGTCGCAAGACAAGTAGACCGATTTGGCTAGATCAGTTGTAAGGGTATAACCCTCAAGGGATTCGTAAAAGAATAATTAGTTGGTACGATGAACACTTCAAAGTGCTAGGTAGGGTTTAGCACGTTAGAAATTCTGCCTAGTATCGCACTTAGATGCCAAGTCAAGACCTTCAAACCCAAAGGTCCTTCCCACATTCACATAATGTTTGGGTTAATTGGATGCCCATACAATAACAATCTAGGGTTTTAACCTAAGGATCGATCGACCTAATACTAAACCTCTGATTGAGTTTAGAATCCCTAGGGCCAAGCACTGTGACCTAGTAAGGTTAGGGATTGGGTTGGGTAAGAAGACAACCCAAACCCTACATATTGACTAAACATACTTCTTAACTGTTTGATGGGAGATTGAACCCACAAGCTAGATGCAACTCCTATGCAACAAGTTGCAACGTCGCATGGTTTTGTGTTAGATCACAAAGTAGAGTTGCCACTCCTTGGAACAAGGTTGGCAGGTTCCAAGTACAAGCATTTGACAAACCAAGTCAAGGCGATGAGAATTGCCCAAGATTTACTATCTTAATTTAAGGAACCTAAGGGGTTTCGGTTAACAGGGTATAACCCTAACCCAAGGATACAAGGGTACACAAACAACGAAACCCTTGGGGATCTTGCCAAGTCGCACTCGTTCCCGGATCGAATGCTGGGTGCATTCGGAGAGAAGGATTCACTCCTTAGCAGTTGGCCAAATAAAACAACCACTGGTTTGATTGTGTTTGTATAGTTTAGGAGCACTATTTGTATTTCTTTGCTCAAGGAACTAAAGATGGAAATATAATTAATGCTTCAGGTTGAAGGCCTAAAGGGAGAGGCAGCATCAGTTACCCCCAACTGTCTGCCTGACCCTAACCAAGGGGGTTGTTAGCCACTCCAGGAACGTGGACCGAACCCCTGCGCGAGGTCTCTCTGTTGGGTGCTACTTGGAGCAAGAGGACGATTGGGTGCCAAGGGGGACTCTGGCCGTAAATCCCTTGCCTTTCGGGTCCTGCACAAGAGGCCGACGTGGCTCGGGATTGGATCTCGAGGACCACATACTAGTTTAAGGGCGGAAACTTGGATTAGTAATCCGTAATCCTTGAGGATTGTTGGATTGCCTTCCGGCGGATTATGGATTGCCTTTGGGTGAATTATGAATTATTAGCCTACAGGCTGGATTATATGATGTATTCCAATGATTAATAAGATAACTTGTTGAAAAGGAACTTGTTTAACACTGTTTTTCTATGTCAGTGCTAAGATTACGTGAAGGAATCCGTGACTAATTGGATAATTAAGGAAGTTTTTTTATGGTGTCTAACTAAATATGGTAGGTAATTAGACAACTAAAGAAAACCCGAGGAAAGTGCGATGGATGTGGCCATGGGTCCATCCTACGAATGGATGGTCGTGATTAGTCGGGAACTTTTCTCGAAGGAAATGAACAGTAAGGAACGTTGACCTAGAGTCTAGGATACTAGAATCCCGATTTATGTTGTTTTAGGGGAATGGAATGGGACTATGCCTTATGGGCAGAGAGCTCGAGCTTTGCATCCCTCTTGTTTCCCATTCTCCTTGAACCAAGTGCAACATGAATCTGCTTCGACCCTAACGTTTCTATGTAAAGTAGTTCGCCTCGACGCTACCTACCATTCTAGGAAATTGACCACTAGGAAAACCCTGGTCCTAAGTGGGAATGGCCGGAATGGTTTCGCTTCGTGGCAGACTCGGGAAGACCTAGATTGCAAACCCCATGACATTTCGTGGGAGTGCTGGGCGGCGCTTTCTAGATTCTCTTCCCGATGTGCTACTAAGACGTGTCCTATGAGCAAATAGGTGGACACGTTACATTGGCAAGGTTCTTGGAATCGCAAAGCGTGAATTTCATGATGCAATCATTGATATGTTGAAACGAAAAAGATAGTTTGATGGTGAAGTTTTACAAGCATTGATGTAGCTTGATAAAGACATAGAGAAACATCTTTCAGAGGGAATATGATGATGTATGTAGTGCTGATTTGGAACAAGATGATATTGAAAATGGCTTAAATGTGAGTGTAGACAACAAGCTTGTGGCGAAAATTGGTCTTACGGGCATAGCAATAAGCATAGAGAGAAGGCTATGTATAATGGGGATGTCCATTAACAAACACATGAAGAAGAAGATGCTCATTTTATTCCAAGAAGTCATTATTTAAGAACGCATTAGGCTCATACTACAATAGAGACAATTGTTAAAGTGGGAGAAAGAGAGACACCTTGCATAGCTCTCTTGGATCATGGTTCCAAAAGCAATGTTATGACATACAGCTTGTATGACAATGGAGGTTGGCCGATTGATGTAGATCGAGCATGGCGCATGCGATCAGTAAACAATTCATTAGGGGATCTTTATATAGCTTGTCCAAATGTGACCATGACTATTGGAGATGTTAGGGATGGAATCATTTTTGTGTATAGGATTCATGTAGTTATCTGATGATTTTGGGGCAACCCTATATTTTGGAATCAAGGCTAGAAACAAAAGCCTTGGATGATGGTTTTTCATATGCTCAGGTTCAAAGTAAAGAAAATAAAAAGCCAATATAGCTTTTCACTATTTGTGTGAATCATCCCCACAATTAGGATAGGCTATGGGATAATCCCATTCAACCTAATACACGAGAGTTTAAGGGTTTTAAGACAACACTGTTGTATATAACACCATATTGGGGAATATGGAAATTTCTCATAAGTTTGGGACATGTGGTCAAAACTTTGAATTTGTCATAATTTGAATACTATAACTCCAAATCGAGCACTCTATAGCTCAATAGATTCCATTTTTCAAGTGCTTTCCAATGATAGGTCACATCATATGGGTTTGAGAAACTTATGGACCTACTACCTGGGTGCCACCTTTTTAGTATTCAAAAAATGAGAATCCGTAGATTCCCAAACTCACTAATATTGTGTTATATGGAGGCTATGGCAGTGCCTCTAGGAGTATAATTGATAGAAATCAAGCTCCACCCCATCTCTCTTTATGTCTGTGTAACTTACCGACATTAGCTAGATACAACTATACATGTGTGTGTCATGGAATAAGTCAGTGTAGACTTGATCCAGTGCCTCTAGGAATATAATTGTTAGAAATCAAGCTCCACCCCATCTCTCTTTATGTCTGTGTGACTTACCGACATTAGCTAGATACAGCTATACATGTGTGTGTCATTGAATAAGTCGGTGTAGAAGAAGATGATGAGCAAGGCTCATGTGTTATGCTACACTCTCTGTCTCTCCCTCTCTTCGAATATGGTATTAGAGAAATTCTAGGTGGGCTCTCTGGAGTAGGATACAATGAAGAAAACCTAAAGAAAGTGAAGATCTAGGGTTCTCTGAAGACAAACAAGCAACCATTATTCATTGGAAATGTATACATTGGTTCATTGTGGTTCGCATTGGTCAAGTGGTTGTTTATGGGTTTTGTCGAGCATTTGGAGGATTGATTTGGGTGCAATAGAATACACATCCAGCATTAGATCAACCAAATTTTACTATTGTTATAGTATCCCCTACCTGTGTGTTTGCGCTTGCTATCAATGCAAGCTATTGTGGCTGGGTTGAACACAATGAAGGCCTATTGAAGCTCTCTAATGCTTGAAAAACCAGCTTAGAAGTTCATTGATGGGATCTAGACACAAATGATTTCCTATTGAGCTCTCCATTGAGTTACAACAGTGAATTGCTGTAACGTGTCCACTAGAATCCTCTAGAACACGTCTTAGCAGCCCATCGGAAAGGTTGTCTAGAAAACTCCACCCGGCACTCCCATGGAATGTTGCGGGATTTGCAATCTAGGACTTTCCGCGTCTGCCACGTAACGGAAGTGTCCTGGCCGTTCCCACTTAGGATCGACCGGAATTGTTTGGTCATTTACTAACAGCGACTAGCGTCAGACCTGATCGAACTACTTTACGCAGAAACGCCTGGTCTGAAGCGGATTCATGCTGCACTTGGTTCAAGGAGAATGGGAAACGAGAGGGATGCAAGGCTCGACCTCTCTGCCAAAAGGCATAGTCCCATTCCGTTCCCCTAAAACAACGTGAATCGGGTAATCGGTAATTCCAAGTCATCGTTCTCATTACTTGTTTCGGTGATGTTGATCATCCTTCTGTTCGTCGAAGACTTTGAGAAAAGTTCCCGGCTAACCGGGACCACCCATCCGTAGGACGGACCCATGGTCCATCCTCCGCACTTTCCTCGGTTTGTTTTAGTTATGTAATTACCTACCACATTACTTTGACATATACAAACAGCTTCTTTGAATTAACCCTCTTATGCACTGGTTCCTTCACGTAATTTTATCACAGGACATAAAGAAAACAATGCCAAACAACTTCTTTATTATCATTTTTATCCTTTTATCTTTGAAATACAAGGAGTTCCCGCCTGTAGGCGTATTCATAATCCGCCCGAAGGCTATCCAGTAATCCATCAGGGATCACTAATCCAAGTTTCCGCCCGTAGACTAGTATGCGGGCCTCGAGATCCAATCCCGAGTCACGTTAGTCTCTTGTACAGGGCCCGGAAGGCGAGGGATTTACGGCCAGAGCCCCCTCTGGCACCCAAGCGTCCTCCTGCTCCAAGTAGAACTCAACGGAGAGACCTCTCGCGGCGGGTTCGGTCCACGTTCCCAGCGCGGCTAACAACCCCCTTGGTTAAGGTCAGGCAGGCAGTCGGGGGTAACTGAAGCTGCCTCTCCCTTCAGGCTTCAACCTGAAGTATTTAGATATATTTTCATCCTTTAGTTCATTGAGCAAACAATGCAAACAGTGCTTTCCAAACTGATACAAGCACAATCAATTTCCAATGGTCGTTTAGCTGGCAAACTGTTAAGGAGTGATTCCTTTTCTCCGAATGCAACCCGCATTCGATCCGGAATCAATTGCAACTTGGCAAGATTCCTATCATTCTTGGGTTAGGGTTATACCCTACCAATACTTTAGGTCTTGTTGTGGTAGATTCCAGCGACCATGTCGCTTTAGTTTATTGTCTGGTCATTTGCTTCAAGGCAAATACCTAACTTTCCTTTTCCTTGGCAATTATTTCCCAAGAAAAGTGAGTAACAGGATGATTACTCATCCTCTTGTAAGTTAAATTCTTTCAATAACTTGCCAACCTCATTTCAAGAGATGACAAAACTCTCTTGTGGACAAATCTCAAGTCTATACGATGTTGCAACCTTTTTGCACATGCGTTGCATCATTCCACGGGATCATTCCACCCATTGAATAGCGTTCTCCGGCCATGGAATTACCTCTAGCCGAGTAGCAGGGTTTAGGGTATCCTCCAACCCATTCCTAATTATGTTGGCCCATGGTCCTAGAAATTTGCAACTCCGTCGGAGTTTCATCATTAGAACGAATGATCCTTAGGATAAAACCTTAGATCATTTTATGCATGAACATCCAATTGATTCGACATTTCATGAACGTGTGTAAGATCTTTGGGTTTGCGGGTTTAGACTTGGCAACAAGTGTAAAACTAGGTCGAAATCTTATTGCACTTGGCACTTGGGATACCTATCATATCGACTGAGCCATGCCCATATGAATCCCTTGTGTTTTAGGTTACTTAGACAACTCAATATTCTTGTATTGCAACAAGGATGAACCTTCTAAAGGTAATAAACTACATTTAATGGAGAACAATAGTTACAACTACACCAATATGCGTAAACATGCGATTTATTGCTTTTACACATCACATGGTTTATGATAATTTTATCTTTCCTTGGTGTAGCAAAAATACATGATAATCTGGATACTAACTTTTCCTAAGACTTATTAATCATGCCTACAACCTTGTAGTCTATACTTTCGAATCTTATGCTTTGACGAACCATGCAACCTTTCCTAAATGCGGCTTCTGATGAATGACGTTTTCGCATGATGACTATGCAATACGCAACATTCTCCTAGCTACAATGTAGTTGACGAAGTTTATACCAAACTAAAGCTAGTGTTAATCCATTCCATTTTACATGCTATTTGCAAGTCCATAAGATCATTTCCGTACTCCATTATTTCCTTTCGGATAATATCTTATGGTGTTAACCTTGCCTCATGAAATCATTACGAGGAGGATGTTGCCTAACATGCGGCACACGCTTATTCCTACCATGTCTAGGACGAAAGAGAATGCACTTATAAATTCCATTTCTTTGCCCTAAGTTTAGACTCATTACTTTGATAATGTACCAAAGAAACTACATGCAACTAGTCTTCTAAGGTGGATAACTCGTTCAAATTTATGACATATTTCAATCTTGCCTAATGATTCAAGAGATACTTTACCAAATGTATTTTTTTTCCAATTTCCACATGCATTAAAATTAAGCGTAAAGATGCAATCTCCCTTATGAACTAAGCGCGCCTAATCATTTCTTTATGCGAAAATAACTCGAAAGAACCTGGACTTGAGGGGTCGGGGAGATATCCACTTGTATACTCGGAGATGAACCTCCCGCAGTCGCATCTTGTGTCCTTTTTGGGGCCTGGAGCCCCGAGAGGAACACCAAGGAAAAGGGAATTCTCTTGCAAGAAAATCTATCTTGTAACATCAACAAGCTTGTTTATCATGTTTCATATGATCATAATGAAGAAAAGAACACCAGGCACAACAAATCTTCATGCAGCATCATGTAAATCTCCCACGGTTTTTAATAGAATCAACCATATTCTTCAACATCTTCACAAAATCCATCAATAGAACAAAGAAAACAAAGAAGTACACCATCTTTGAATGGAAATACATCACATAGTATTCATCTTCAATATCTTCATAGTCTTCTCTCTCAATCTCTCATATACAATCACTCTGTTTCAATAGAATTGACTATCTCTGACTCTCTCTATCTCACTCCATCAATAATACATCATATCCTCACTACAATCTCTCAAAAATTACTCTCAATAATCACTCTTAGGTCGTGGATACCCCTCCCAAGAGGTATGTCTGATATGAAGGGTCACCAGAGCCACTACAGTGTCTCTTCACAGCTCACTACTGTCACTTCACTCTGATCTTCTCTTGAGTCTTCAGCAGCTACTTCTTCCACTTCTTTCAGCTCTTTTGCACTTGTATTCACCTCTTTCCAAGGCTAGAAAACTTTCCCAAAGTCACACATACATTCCACAGAACACTTACAGAAGCATACTGAACAGTCTACAGAACAGTACCAGAACAGAACAGAACAGAAACAGAACAGAAGCAGAAGCTCTACAGAAGACCTACAGAAGGTTACAGAAGGTCATCAAAACCACATAACTCATTCTCAAACCATTCCAAACTCTCACAAAACATTCAATAAGCTTCCACAATATCTCATTCTTCATTAATCAATACTTCATCCCTCCTTACAGAAGACAATCAGAACAAAACAGACCAAAACAGAACAAAACAGAAGGTATACAGAACCAATCAGAACCTGTCAGAACATCACAGAACCATCAACAAACATCATGATCTTCCAACACAAAATCAATATCATCCAAAACACTCTCAAACCACTTCCAAATCAATCAATCATCCCTTAAAATCAACCATTCAGCTCTCAAAAACAACAAAAATCAGCCAAAAAACAAGTCATTTCAACACTCAACGTATCCCCACACTTAATAAGGAAGCGTCCTCGCGACCCAGGAAAAAAGGAATACAAGTTCATAGAAAAGCTTCACGTTGATCTTCATTATCTTCTTACAAAGAATCCATCCACCAAGACCCCATCTTATAACCTGTTTCTGATATAAAAATACAAAGAAAGGAAAATTCTTTTTACATTAACACCCTTATAAATCATCACAAATTTGTAAAGGATATAAGAGTTTGCTTCTTCTTCTTCATCTTCATCTGCTTCAACTCTCCAACCACGAACCCATCTTTACAAATCTCCAAAATATAGCTCGTACACAAGATCCAATAGGAAACCACCACGTTCGTTTGACATAAATGAACTCACAACAGAAACACTAATACACAACACAACCATCTGAATGACTTCTTCAAAAAGAAGAGTTTGGCATTAAATAGCTTGCACCATACATTGGAAAGGTATCAATGAAGATGATCCCTCTTAAAAGATTGATGTTGTCGGAATCGATCCATAGATAAGGATTCATCTACAAAGTTTTTAGGAGGATTTTGGAAAAATTGGAGACAACACATCCTTTCCAATAGGACCAAGTATCTGCTAGGCAAACAGAGGGCATGAAAATACAGTATCTCCAACTGTTGGGAATCAATGCTAACATTGACATTCATGCACAACTTTGGAATAGGCTTTGAATCAGTATGAGAATGCCTATGCATATACGCCAGGTACCAAGCAAAGTGAGCAGTTAATCTCACTGAGGGATCTGCAGACTGTGAATATTGTTGGGCAAAATGGACATAGTTTTGATAAGCTTGACTTGAAGCTGTCCATTCCCCTAGAATTACTGGCCAATTAATCTGCGGTCCTGTAAGGCAATCATCCGAACTCCATCCCCTTCTTCTGGAAATCTGAGTATCAAAACCGGCACAGTCGCTAACCAACTGAGGTGGTTGAGATATGGAAGTGTTAGGAGAGGGTAATGGAATAAGGGAAAGTGGATGTAGGGAAGGATAGGAAAAATCATAAAAGGAAGAAAAGGTTAAAGAAGGAGTGGCAGAAATTTGTAAGGAATCACTAAGGAAAGGTGTTAACTGATAAATAGGAAATGTGGAGGGTACATTTATGAGGGGTGAAGGACAAGGTGGAGAAGGGGAAAATACCCTATCCTCAATAAAGGAACAGTAAGTGAAAATAGGAATTTGAGGGAAATTGGAAGGTTGGAAAAGAAGGGGTAAAATTACTGTGGAATT
The DNA here is from genome assembly GCF_053477565.2 of Lygodium microphyllum. NCBI lineage: Eukaryota > Viridiplantae > Streptophyta > Polypodiopsida > Schizaeales > Lygodiaceae > Lygodium > Lygodium microphyllum. The sequence goes on along the minus strand of NC_141146.1, from coordinate 98,624,787 downwards.
TGTTTGACAAAGGGAAAAATATATAGCATAGCGGTGAGCCAATTGTTGGTAATAGAGGAGGGTAGGAACAGAAGGTCCTAAAAGAGATCGTCTCTGATAGGCATCAAAGAAAGTAGCATCAAATGGATTATGTTTGGAAAGATAGGCTAAGAGATCCATCCTCAGTTGGTTAGTACTCTGTACAAAGGTAGGAGCTATGTTTTGTCTTTGATTGAGGACCACCGAATCAATCATAGGATGCCACGAACTATCCTGACAATCAGCCACTTTGGAGGAATAACTCTGAAACATATCAGCTATGCGTAACTCCAAATGATTGACATATAGAACAGCCTGTAAGACCACATCCCCCACATACCATGCCATATCTACCTCATCTGGAATTAACAAATCTCCTCGGAGATACATGTATGACATCAGCATGGTGTCAGGCGTGACAGAATCTTCAAAGAGCATTCTAACTACCTCTGTCAACAACTCAGCAGACCAAGCCCCACTCCAGCCATCCTCTGGAAAAGGTAAATCCATCGTGGAAAGCTTCATATAGAAGACCAACTTCTGTAAGTGGTAGTGGACAAAGAAAGAATGGTGTGGTAAGACAAAGTCCTGAAACTGTTCAAAGGTAGACCATAACAAGTCCATTCGGGACTGCAATCTTTCCACTTTGTCTTGGAATAGAGGGTACAAAGTAGCCTGTCTCTGTAAGGCAGCCAAGTCCTGCTGTGAAAGAGAAGGAATTAATGAAACAGGAGGGCTTGGAGGAACAGAGCGGGACTTTGCAAGCTGATCTTGCAACTGCTGGATTTGGGAGGCTTGGTTGGCCACTGTGTCATTAGCCATCTGTAAAGCTGAAAGCTTGTCATCTAAAAGAACTTGGAATTCTTTCGCTTCACTGGACATCCTCTCCTTCTCTGCTAAAAGGCTAGTAACCTGTGACTGAGCCTCGAATAACTGGGTCTTCAATGAAGAAATCTCATCACTTTGAATGGCAACCAGTTGGGTTTGCTGTTCCATTTGCTTAAATAGATCTGCTAGGGTATCCTTAGCAGATGCTAACTCAGATGTTGCCTTATGAAACTGGTCTTTGGACTGCATGAGCTCCTCATAGAAAGATGCGTACAGCTGTTGAACACATGCTGTCACTGACAACTCAATGGAACTTTGAATATCCTTGCAGAGGAAAGGAATGGCATCTCTTGAAACGAGACTGTTCAGGGAAGGAACTGAAATCTCCAAGTTCTCTATGTGCTCGAAACAGATTATTGCAAGTGAGAAACCCAGGGAGGTCACTACCAGAAGTAGCAGGGATAGACACTGAGGGAAGTACAGCAGGGGCTTTATCCGCTACCCTCTTCAAGCGTTTGCGCTGTATGACCAGGGGAGACGGAGAATCATCATCCTCAATGTCAATAGGTGCTGACTCTTCTGAAGGTGGAGGAGGAGGTACTGGATCTGACGGAGGAGGTGGAGGCACAGTCTTCTGTAAACCTGAATAGGTCAAGAAGGCAGACAAATATGATCCGTAGGTAACATTGGTAACATTACCCCTCGTGACTTTAACAAAATGCTGATCCATTTTAGTAAGGAGGTATGTGCTCCAATCAATGGCAACTCCTTTTAGCACCATCCTGGAAGCTGTGAAAAGCTCTTTGGACAAATAGTGGGATGGCGTTTTGGCAGGCATGAACCTGTCCTGAAGGAACTGACAGATCGTCTTCCAGACGGGATCAGTAATCATAGAAAACGAAACTCCTGAAGAGTTTATCACTTTTTTAACATCAAGGACTTCCCTTGTCTGCTTCTGCAACAGCTTGAGAATCTCTTCATTAGAGAAGAGCTGACGAGTGGTCACAAAAGGTTCTCCTTTGAAGGGTAAAGACAGAGCCTTCCCTAAGCCTCGAGATGTCAACGTCATAGACATGCCTTGGACTACTCCTGTCTTCTTGCTGTAAGAGGCCAGGAACTCATCACATACGGACGGATCCTCTGGAAGTAATGGAAAAGGAGTGGCCACAAAAGCAGCAAGTTCTGCCTTCGTGAGGGGCTCAAAAGTAAGTAGGGACGAGTAATCCCTACTAACTAGTGGGACGTACTAGATAGGGGGAGGAGCATGAGAAGGCGCCATTCAGATGGTTACACACACACCACAAACACAGACAATCAAGGAGAATGCCTGCAAACCAACAGACAAAAAACCAAGGATAAGAGAATTACCAAATAAGACATGACTCGACCTACTAACCCCAGGCAAACCACATCCTAGAAAAAATTTGACATGACCTTGAGACAAATGCGACCGAAAGCTTCATGCGATGTATCAGACAAACACCTAGAACCCCGTATCAGGCAACAAAAGAAAAAAACTACATACCGTACCCGTAACCGTAACTAAGACAGGAAACCAAAACCATACCATATCCAACACATATCAATACGACATCTGGGATAGAACCAATACTGGACCATGGAAAACAACATTAATGACTGCGTATACCCATCCCACGAAACGGTTCATTAAAAAAAAAGGATTAAGTGCAGTGAGGGGGGATTTAATTTAATGAAGGGTTGATTTTAATCAATTATTAAAAATGGGTGAATTGTTATTAGGTGATAAACCTTAACAAGAAAACGGCAGTTCCTTATTATAAATTTAATTACCAATTATTAGGTTAAACGGTGCTTTTATTCGATTCCCGGACTTCGATTCCCGACTGGGTCTCTAAATGCAATTCATTAATTATAAATTAAGGTGATGTGGAGCGCTTTTTTGCCAGCGCGTGCTCATGTGACGGTTGGTTCTTTTTAATTAAAAAATTAAAGTGCCTCTTTAGCGCACGTAGCGCGTGCTAAGTGAACGGCTGGTTTATTTTAATTTAAAAAAATGTGTGTTTAGCGCGAATGCGCGTGCCATGGTGGGGGAAGGAAAGGGTTTATTTTAACAATTAATTTGTGATTAAGGGGGAAAATAAATAAATAAATAACAGAAAATAAATACCTGGAAGGGTGTGTATGAAATGCAGGAATGCGCACGGAAGAGTCCCAGGAAAGGAAAAGCAAAAAGCACTGATGAAACAACAAACAACACCTTAGCAGATGTGTTAAATTGGTTTATGTTGGTTTTTATTTTTATTTATTTTATTTATTTTTAGTTGTGATTTTTTTATGTTTGAATAAATGGAAAATGAGCAAGGGAGGTGAGGGAAAATTTTTAGAATGTTTTTAGAATTTTTTAGAATTTTTTACAATTTTTTAAATGATTTTTCCATATGTTTTTGGCAATTTATGGGTAATTTTAGGAAAGATGGATTTTTCTGAAATTTTAGGAAAGGCACTTCCTAGCAGACAAAGGTCCAAAAATTGACAACTGGCAGAAGGAATTTTTAGAAATTTTTAGAAATTTTTTTTTAATGGAAAAATTAATGTTGTGATTAATTAAGTCACATTAATCACATTAGTCATAAGTCAGGTTAGTCAAGTTAATCAGGTCAGTCTACATAGGTTAGTCTGGTAAGTCAACCTAGGTTAGTCTGGTAAGTCTAACTAGGTTAGTTAGTTAAGGGCTAACTAGGTTAGTTAGTTAGGTTAAGTTAGGGCTAGTTTTAACTAAACTAGAGTTAGTTAGGTAGGTTAACTAAGGTTAGATTAATTAAGCCTAAGTTAACTAATGGTTAGTAACTAACCTTAGGAGGAGGTGGGGTAGGAGGTGGAGGTTGGAGGGAGGCGAGGGGAGGTGGAGGCGGCCAACGCGGCGCTGCGGCGGCGACGGCGGACGGGGCGGCGAATCCAGCGTGTGGCGCACTAGGCGGGAGCCAACGGGCGACGGCATCTCCAGCGTGGCGGCATTGGGGCGACACCAGGGCGGGCGGGTGGACGAAGGGAGAGGCGGGCGGGTCTGAGGCCAGCAGGAAGGCGAAGGCCGGCAGGGCGAGCAGCGATGCCGCAGGCGGGCGGCGCAGGCGCCCTGGGGAGAAAAGGGAGAGGGAGGGATAGAGGCGGGAGGGAGCAGGAGGTAGGTGTTGCAGAAGGAGGGGAGAGAAGGGAGGGAGGGGATGGAGTGGGGAAGGCGCAGAGAGGAGAAGGAAGGGAGGGAGTGAGAAGAGAAAAGGAGGAGAGGGAGGAGAAAGGAGAGAGAAGGAGTGAAGGTGGAGATGGAGGGAGAAGAGGGAGGAGGGAGTCGGCAGGAGAGAAGGGAGAGGGAGGAGGGAGAAGAAGTGGGTGGAGAGGGAGAAGGAATGGAAGACGGGGTGGGCAGGAGGAAGAGAAGAAGGCGGGAGAGGGAGAAGAAGTGGAGAGAGAAGGAGCAGGCGTGGGGGTACGCAGAGAAGGAGAGAGAAAGAAAGGGAGAGTGGGGGAAGGCAGTTGGGATTCGGGGGGAGAAGGGTGTCCGTTGGGGACATGGGTGTGGTAAATTTTTTTAATTATTTTTTTTCATCTCTTTAAAAAAAAAAAAAAAAAGGAGATAAGGGCAATGGGCGCGGGGGAAGGGTGGATGGGCAGGGGCAATGGCGGACGTATCCCCGTCCCGCGCACGTGCGCAGGGCGGGGTAAAAAAATTTGTCGTGACGGGATTGAAATGACGCGGGGATGACGGTACGGGGTACGCGGACACGACTGGGGCGCGTGGAGACGCGTTAAATCGAAAACGGGCGCGTTCACGCGCAAAACGGGCGCGAGAAAAAACGTAAAAATAAAGAAAAATTAATAACTCCCATTCCGGATGTCAAAACGAAATATCGTAAAAACGAAAAGTGGGCAGGACGACAGGGGGGAAACAAGAAAAATATGGGACGGGGGTTCCGGGAGGGGTAAAGGGCGGTCACGTGCAAAAAACACAAAAAACGAACCAAAAACGCAATTTAAAAATTAATATCGAAAGATCCGTGCATTGGAATGAAGTGCAGAAAAAAGGAAAACTATGAAGAAAGATGTGCCCAACAATCCTATCATGTCAAAACATAATCCCGACTGAGGGAAGATGCGTTCACATGGGAAAAACCCAAAAAACAAACCCGATAATGGGATCGAAAATTAATATCGGACGAACCGTTCACCGGAATGACATCCAATAAGAAGGAAAAATGTCCCCAGGAAGGAATGGCACAGGGTTATCATGTTAAACCGCAGTTTCGGCGGAAATAGGAGGGGTTCACATGCAAAAAACTCCAAAAAGACTCCCGAAAACTCATTTAAAAATTAATAAGTAAAAATCCAGAAGTCGAAAAAGGGTGGAGGAAAAATGAAAAAGGTAGGGGAAGGCACAGGGGACACGGTTGTCAAATCAAATTGGAATTCCGATATAAATAGGGCAGGTTCACATGGAAAAATGTCAAAAATACGTACGAAAAAGTCGCGAAAACCCGAAAAATTAATAACGGACAAACCATGTATCGGAATGATGCGGAATAAAAAGGAAAAATGTCAGGGGAAAATCTTTGGTCAGGGCTATGACGTCAAATCCTGGTTTCGAAGCAAGAAAGACGCGTTCACATGGGAAACCGGCTAAATTGCGTAAAATGCTTCAAAAATTAATAACTCAAAAACCATGCACCGGAATAGGGGTAGGTAAAAAGGAAAAATGGTCAGTTCAAAGGGAGAAACAAGGCTATGAGGTTGGATTTGGATTTTGGTGAACGTAAGAGGCATTCACATAGCAGGACCTCAAAATCAAGGAATGAAGGAAAACTGCAAGGGAACAGTCCTAAGGGTGGGTGGAACATAACTGGGTGGGCGGGAAGGGACCCCAACAGGGTAAAAGCAAATCATGGTATACATGCATGAGCAAGATAAGGCATAGGCAAAGGATATGCACAGTAGACGCGCAGGGACGCGTCCTCCACACTTAAGACCTTAACGGATAGGGTTAACCGAGCAACAGGGACCTAGGACCACGCCATAGACCATCCACTAACGTCCCCACACTTAAAACATGACCATCACGAAGAAACAGAAGTTGTAGGGTTAAAAAAACTTGGCCCGTTTCGTCCAGAATCAAGGTTGAATGTCGATGGCACGTCCGGTGTTGTTGTCGGCGCTGGAGGGACCAAGGCATCTTTACAGCACACGTTCGTCATGGCAGGGACCACGCGGCAGCACCCAGGGAGGTAGCTGATGGAAGGAATCGCAGGAGATTTGTCGATGATGAGGGATATTGCACTCAACTCATAGTCACTCAAATGAAATGAAAGAACAGTCACTCGCCCCATGACTAATATCACTCGAGGAAGAATGATTAAAACCCATATCTCATACCCGGTTGAGGAATCGACAAGGGGGGAATGGTGTAGAAAAGGAGTATGCCAGGGTGCACAGTTGATGATGCATTAGTGCATCCAACCCGTCTGGCATAAGTGCAAGGAGGAAGGCAAGGGAGCCTTACAGTGCAGTGTACAGAACAGGGTGCTGTGTCTTGTGTTGACGGTAAAAACCCATCCCGTGGGTGCATAGGGAAAGTGGAACATACCTGACTCCAAGTGTCGTAACGTCCCTCAATCTCACCTCTCGGTAAATGATTGAAGAAACTCCAGTCACACTCAGCCCACCCTCTGTCTCACTCTCTGTTGATAGATACAGGAGGGCAGCCTTTTCCTGAAACCCATTGATGTAATCCTCACAATCACTTGTGCAAAGGGTGTATGCCTTGTGCGCATTTGATGGTGCAACTGTGCATCCCGCCCTGTGCCGGCATACGGTGCAAGAAGGAAGGCCAGGGAGCCTTATGGTGTAGTGCACAAAAACAAATCGTGCTTTGTGCTTTGAGAGGCCCATCCCGTGCGTGCAACACTTCATTCACACTTCTCACCTCTCATTTGATTGGAAGGGAAAAGACTGGTCTCTCGACGCACCCTCTGTCTCACTCTCTGTTGATAGATACAGGAGGGCATCCATACTCACGTCCCCATCCGGTTAGGATGAAAGCTCACATCACTCAAGGGGTTGTCGATGAAGATCGCGTCATCAGTTGTTGAGGAGGCGTACCCAGGGAGGTAGCCATCAAATTCGAACATTGTGTTGGATAGGAATATGTCGTCTACTAGAGGACAGTTAGTCACTTTGCAAAGAGACCCAGGACACAGCGTACCAAGGGAGGCAGCTTCGGAATTGGATCCGAGGGATATCAATCAATGAATCCACTTTCTGGACTGCTGGGTGTTACCACCTTTTCCACAGCCAGCTTCTCGCCCAAGGGTGTTTATCACCTTTTCTTGGAACGAGGCCTGCTATGACAGGGAATTGCTTCCTTTTCTCTCATAACAGATTTGTTTTGTTGTTTTTTTTTTCTTTTTTCTTTTTTTCTTTTTCTTATTTTCCCCTATTCCCGAGGGTGTTTCCACCTTTTCCCGAAGAATAGGTCGGCATGACAGGGACCTAAGTCCTTTTCTCCCATGACCGATATGTTTTGTTTTTTTTTTCTTTTTCTCTTTTCTTCAAATTGAACAAGGGAATGGTAGAAAGACCATGTGTCAGAACCCACCTCGCCACTGATGCTGGTGGAAAATAGAGGATAAGAGATCAAGGCTGGAAGGGGGTTTTGAGGGGACAGAGGGTTGCGTCCAACTCATCAGAAGTGATTGAAGAACGGCTATCAGAAGTAGCATCATAAGAAGTACAGTGCCGCGCCAACGAGGGAAAAGATCGAGTGACCGTAATTGTCAAGATCCCCAAGGAGGGAAGTACTTCTTTAGGCGATATCCATTGATCAGAAAGGGATCATCAGAGGCATCCAAGGTCTGTACTTGGACAGAACCATTAGGGTTAACTGCAAGTACCTTATAGGGGCCCATCCACCGCTGTTGGAGCTTGCCAGGAAACTTGCCAAATTGTGAATCATAAGCTAGGACCAAATCACCTTCTTTGAACTCCTTGTGCTTGATGAAGCTATCATGGTAAGCCTTGCGTCAAGCTTGCGTGGCTTCCATGCACTGTAGAGCCATCCGACGAATTTCGTCCAAACATTCCAAGTGCAGGAGACGGCGTTGCAGTGAATCATCATCCCCCAAACGCTCTTTGATCGCCACTCTCAAAGAGGGTAGTTCCAGTTCAACAGGAAAAAAAGCTTCTGTACCATACACCAACTGGAAAGGTGTCTGTCCCGTTGCTGCTTTATGGGAGGTTCTGTACGCCCAGAGGGCCTCTGTAAGTCGATCGTCCCAATCACGACGATGTGCGGCAATTGTTCTTGTCAGAATTGAGCAGAGGATGCGATTCGTAACTTCGACTTGACCGTTGGCTCTGGGGTAATAAGGAGTGGACTTGCGATGGCGGATCTTATACAACTCTGTCAACTCTTCCATGACTTTGTTGAGGAAATGAGTGCCTCTGTCACTTACCAGCTCTAAGGGACTGCCAAAACGGGTGATGATATTCTCGTACATGAACAGGGCCACGCTGTTACCATCGTCCCGCTTGAGGGCTTTAGCTTCACACCACTTTGTGACATAATCCATACATACGAGGATATATCGGTTCTGTTTCCTTCTGGTGGGAGGGTCGATTGGACCTACGAAGTCGATGCCCCACTTCTCAAACGGCTTCAAGGGAAGGATAGGTTGCAATGGCATGGCACTTGTCTTCGTGGGTTTCCCCATTCTTTGACAAGCATTACATCTTTTACAGTAATCATAGGAATCTTTGTGGATGGTAGGCCACCAATATCCTGCTAGCAGAGCCTTCCTGGCTGTAGCTTCTCCTGCAAAGTGACCTCCACATGGCTCGTCGTGGCAAGCCTTCAGAACAATCCCAATCTCATCTCCTGCAACACATCGTCTGAGTACTTCATCTTTGCCTTTCTTGTACAGTGCACCGCCTAGCAGGGTGTATGGGGCTGATTCTAGCATGAGCTTCTTCCTTTCCCGACTAGAAATACCAGGAGGGTATTGTTGGGTTGCCAGCAGATTGGCAATGTCTGCATACCAGGGAGTGACACTTTCTACCAAGAATAGGGAAGCATCAGGGAGGTCTAGATCATCCTGCTCCTCGTCTGCAGTTTGTGGGATACGCGACAGATGATCAGCCAGAACATGGGAACGACCAAGCTTAGTAGTCACCTCAAAGTCGAACTCCTGGAATAAAAGGAGCCATCTCATCAATCGTCCTTTCACATCTGCTTTGTTCATTAAGAAGGATAGGGCCTCATGATCCACATAAAATTTAAAGTGGGTAGATAGGAGGTAATGGCGAAACTTCTCCAGGGCAAACACCATTGCCAAGCACTCCAGCTCTGTCACTGTATAGTTCCGTTCCCTATCAGTGACTTTTCGGCTTGCATAATAGATCAGTTGATCCAACTTCGAGGAGCCCTTTTGGCAGAGGACAGCACCTAAGCCTTCAATTGATGCATCAGTGTGTACATGGAACTCTTTCGTCCAATCAGGAGGTTGCAGGATGGGTGCCTCTATCAGACACTGCTTCAGAGTGTGGAAGGCTTTGTCACATTCTTCCGTCCAAGTAAACTCTGCATCTTTCCTCAGGAGCTTGTGCAAGGAAGTTGCCTTTGTCGCAAAATGGGCTATGAACCTTCTATAGTAACCCACATGGCCTAGGAATCCCCTCAACTGTTTGAGGTTGGTGGGTGCTTTCAGAGCTGCAATCTTTTCAATCTTTGCAGGGTCTGTTGATATCCCTTGTGCAGAGACAATGTGGCCCAACAGAACTCCAGAAGAAACCCCAAAGATGCATTTGTCGGGGTTGAGGGAAATCCCGTACTCCCGGCATCGGTCAAAGCATTGTTCCAGGTGTTCCCAGTGTTCACAAATCAAACTATAGACACAGAAGTCATCCAAATATACTTCAATAAAGTCGTGCAGATGATTTTGAAATGCAGCCATCATGACTCGTTGGAAAGTAGCAGGGGCATTGCAGAGCCCAAATGGCATCACTCGATAAGCGTAGGTCCCCCATTCTGTGGTGAAGGTTGTTTTGGATTGGTCTTCTTCTGCGATTTGGACTTGGTTGTATCCACTGAATCCATCCAGAAGGGAATAAAGCTCATGTCCGGCCACTGTGTCCAATAGTTGGTCTGTGAAAGGGATAGGAAAGTGATCCTTCTTCGTCTTGGAATTAAGCTTTCGAAAATCCACACATATTCGCAATTTGCCATTCTTCTTGGGTACAACCACGATGGGTGAAACCCATTCACTATTTGCCACTGGATAAATGAGCTCGGCTTCTAGAAGCTTCAACAGCTCCGCTTTCACCAATGTGGAATAATTCGGGTTCATTCGCCTCTGTCGTTGCCGTACTGGCTTGGCATCAAGCTCCAAGTCAATATGATGTTGACATATTGTGGGATCAATCCCCTTTAGGTCTTTGTAAGACCACGCAAACACGTCCAAATTTTCTTTCAACAAATTGTACAAGGTTAACAACTCCTCTTCTGGGAGACTGCTACCCACCTTCAAGTGGCGTTCAGTGCCTTCTGAATCCACAAAGGTTAACTGCCTTTCACCTTCTACTTTACGGATGAAGGTTCCGCGAACTGCTTCTGGATACAGATCCGACTCCTTCAAGGGAGTGGTATCCTCTTCGGATGTCCCACTAGAACCAACTTCTTCTTTTGGTGGAGACTTAGGTTGCTCCTTAAGACGTTGGAATGGGATAAGCACCGTTTCGGATTTGGTTTCAAGGTTAATTACCTCGTGGCTTGAAGACTCATCTTCTGATGATACATCCAGGAACGTCACATAGCAGGGACCCTCTAATTTCTGTTGGGTTTGTGGGACTGGTGCTTGTTGGCACGATGCATCATCATCATCTTTCTTTGGCAAGGATAGGTTAGGACGGCATGAGCCACTGCTAAAAGACGGCTTGCTCTTCTTAATCCATTTCTTATAAAAGTTTTGCATATGAGAAGATCCATTTACCAGACCGGATGGTACCATCGCCATTCTGGCCCATAGCATGAGCTCATCGGCTTCTGATACTTCTGGAACTTCGTCCCCAATTGTATCCTCTTTAGGTGGGATAGACCCCTCTGGCTCACTTTCATCACCTTCTTTGTCCATATCATATTCATCCTCTTCTATCTCTGTCTCTGCCTCTGCGTCTGCTTCTGCTTCTGTCTCTGTTTCTGTTCCTGTTGCTGCTTCTGCTTCTGCTTCTGTCTCTGTAGGAGCTCTGTAACAGAAGAACAGATTCTCTGGTTCCTCTCCTGCCTCTGTCTCTGCTTCTGCTTCTGCTTCTGCTGTGTCCATATAACAGGGAGAGCAGTACATCCATGCTTCTATCTCACTGTCAGAAGTGATTTCCGAAGTCATTTCTGGTTCAGGCAAGAAGTATTCACCCATTGATAATGGCTTTGCATCTTTTGGAAGTCGGCTTACAGTATCCACTGTTAAGGAATGTGCCACTGTTTTCTTGGGAAGGATCTGTTTGACAGCATCTTCATCTGCTGATGTTCCATCTGTAGCCTCTTTAGGGGAATCAGAAGATAATTCCAAGGAGGTGGATCCATGTCCTTTTTGAGAACCATACAGTTTCAGCACCACTTTGTTGGGTCCTCTACCCAAGGTCAAGGTTCCTTTGAACCAATCCGTCCTTGCTCTGGCTTCAAAAAGCCATGGTCTGCCCAGTAACAGAGGATAGGATGTACCATAAGAGTTTGGCTTCACCACCAGATAGGTTAGCCAATAATCTTTTCCAGCCACTGTGTCTTCACATATGGGAGAATGCCCAAAGGCTTGATTCTACTCTGATCCGCCAGTCTGATGAGCCATTGGGTTGGTTACACACCTTGTAGGCCTAGATCCTTCATCGTCACATCCGTCATAATGTTTACTGATGAACCTCCATCAATCAGTGCATTTGCAATGAAGCAGCCTTCTATCCATACGCCAGTCTCTGGAGTACCCGGATCTAGGAAAGCATTAGCCACATCCACTTCTTTTACAGGCTCTGGAGCCTTGTTGGACTTTGTTGCTGTTGAGGGAGCAATCCTTAAACCACGTCTTTTCGTCAGTATACTTTTGAATCTTTTCCGGCAACTGGGGGACAACATCAATAATTGTCGGAATGTGAGGTTTGGTCTAAAGGTATCTAGATCTCTGACCAGATCGTATTCCTTAATCGGATCCACTGGCTTCTCTAACCGATTAGGGAATGGGGCAACACCCATTTTCATTTTTCCTCTTTCTTCCAACATAGGAATTACAGGAACTTCTTCTGCCACTTGTGGCACTTCCTCCTCTTCTGTATCCTGGACCTCTGGTTCTGTCTCTGTAACTGTCTCTATAACTCTCTGTGGCACTGTAGGGCTCTGTACGGCACTGTTAGGCTCTGTTCTGTTCTGTTCTTCTGGTGGAAGATTGAACTTCACTGTTCTGGCAGGAGGGTTATTTTCTTTCTGGATAGGTGGTTCCTTCTGCTTTGCACGCGTGATGGCAGCAACTTCCAATTCTACCAAATTGGAGGTAGGCTCTTGGGCCTTGGACGGACTATCAGTAGCACTGTTTTTCACTGGGGCTGGGCTTGGACAGTCTTTTGCAGTGTGGCCTTCTCCTTTGCATCGACTGCATAAGGGCTTGTAATCCACTGACCTTCGAGGATTTGGACAATTTGGTGAGATGTGTCCCTTTTCTCTGCATCTGTAACACTCCACTTCTGATTTCTGACCACCGCTAGACTGTCTTCCTCTGTAACTTTGAGAAGGAAATCTTCTGGGTCCGAAATTAGGACCAAACTCTCTAGGCTTGGGTCCAATATCTTGTGTTGTCATTTTGGATTCCAGCAAGTTAAATCTTGCGTCTTCTTCCTTTCTTCTCCTGTCATGCATCTCCTTCAGAGAGCAAATGTCCTCTGTATGGTTCTTCCGCAAACAGTAGGAACAGAAGGCTCCAGGGATGGTTGGTTTCCGTGTACATTCAGTGGCTAAATGGCCTGCTTGATGACACTTACCACACCAAGTATTTGACCGCATCACATCCCTTCCTGCTCCTGCAACGTTGGATATGCTAGCGGTATTCACTTTCAACGTCTGTAGTTGCTCTGTAATCACATCCATCAACTCCTTTTTGATGTTTGCAACTGAGTTGGATAAATAATCCTTCAAGCTTTCTCCTCCGGACGTACTGGCAGGAGGGTTTTGAGGAGTCTCTGTAATCACTGCATAAACGGGTTGAGCTGGTACAGAGGGATCTCTGTTCTGGTTCTGATTCAGAGCTCCTGTTTGAACTGTTGGCTGTTGACTCCAGTTGGTAGGGTTCCACTGTTGCTGCTGATTTTGCATTGAGGAAATTGGTTGAGACCATGGTTGTTGTGGTGGAACCACCATGTGAGGCATGGATTGTGGCCACTGTGGATTTGGTGCACTGTACTGTGAGACCGGGGGCATCTGTTGGTAGGGGTAGGGAACAGTCCCTGGGACTGCATTTGATGGGTACATCATTCCTGGCACCAGAGGAGGTAGGACTCCTCTTCCTGTATTCATCGGTAATCTAGCTTCCACTTCATCGTACAGTCTGGCACCTTCTGTTGCAGCTTGCAGGGTGGCTGGTCTTTGTAACTCCACAAACTTACGGACTTCTGGTTGTAATCCTCTGAGAAACACTCCCTTCTGAATGCCATCATCTAGATTATGGTTAGTCCATCTCTTCAGGATGGATTCCATTCGTGAGACATAGGCTTCTACTCTTTCTCCAGAGGACTGACTTAGGTTCATAAATTCCTCTCTCATCCGCTCTTCAAAACCTTCACGCCTGAATTTAGTGAGGAAGGCCAACTTCAGGTCGTCCCATGTGCCAAAAGTTCCTGCTGCTTGTCTCTCATACCACTGAAACGCCGCGCCCTTGAAAGTGGCGGGGAATATCGCTAACCAATGCTCAGGGGTTCTGGCATTGTTAGCCACACATGCTACCATAAACTCTGCTACATGAAGATCGGGGTCTTCATTATACTCTCCCTTAAAAATTGGCAATGGGACTACATTCACTGGTCTGTCATCAATATTTCCAGGACGGATCTGGCTTGGAAGTGGACCTCCAACAGGAGGAGGAAGGGCTTGATGTGCCATTGGGACTTCTATAAAGAGTTTCGCAAGGGCGTCCAAGGCGGCTTCTGCTGCGAGCTCGCTCTCGGCTCTGATTCTTGCTTTCTCTCTTCTCACGTACCTCTGGACTCGTTCTAACGCTTGCCTTTTTATTGCGTCATTCATCAGGGGGTTGGCTCCACTATGTTGTTAGTGCTCCACAGAGGGTTAACAGAAGGCTTCAGTCTCTGGAGGACTCTCTTGCCAGCATTTCTTCTACTTCTTTCTTTTCAACGTCCCTGAATTCTGCTTTCATGCCACTGCACAAAGGAAGGTATTCGGTTCTGAAGGTGTCAAAATACATACGTCTGAGCATTGTGGTGGTGCCATCATTATAGTAATGCCAGCTTCTAATGGTTTCAATAGTGTATGTTGTGAAAAACACTCTGTCTACCAACTTCCAGTGGGTTGCTAATTGAACAAACAGGAGATTATCAGTACACCAAGCATCCCATGTATCTTGCTGTTGAGCATCCACGAACAAATTCCAACTCTTTTCCTTCTTGTCCCTGTGAACCTCTACAGACCAAGACTCCTGAAGCTTCTTCACAATCTCCCACTTGATAATGTCTGGAAACTTCTCAATGAATGCCAAATCTTCCATGGATGTTCATTCTCTCTGTTTTTGCTCTTCAGTTTGTTCCCAAACAGTTTGCCACCAAGATGCAAGTTTCTGCTGCTTTAATAGGAAGAGGAAACTGTCCACCACATAGAGCATGCATCATGATGGTGATGTGTTTCCGCCATTGTGGGATGAACTTCTTATGAAAAGTGGCTTTGATTATGAGAAATTCCAACTCTTCAGTGGAAGAAGGAATTTTACAAACATCCATTGAATTCTTCTCTTCTTGGCAATGCCAATTCCTTCATTTTCAGCCTCTTTTGGTGCTTGTTGATTGCAAGTTTCCCCGGCTGCGCACCAAAAACATGGAGCCCCGAGAGGAACACCAAGGAAAAGGGAATTCTCTTGCAAGAAAATCTATCTTGTAACATCAACAAGCTTGTTTATCATGTTTCATATGATCATAATGAAGAAAAGAACACCAGGCACAACAAATCTTCATGCAGCATCATGTAAATCTCCCACGGTTTTTAATAGAATCAACCATATTCTTCAACATCTTCACAAAATCCATCAATAGAACAAAGAAAACAAAGAAGTACACCATCTTTGAATGGAAATACATCACATAGTATTCATCTTCAATATCTTCATAGTCTTCTCTCTCAATCTCTCATATACAATCACTCTGTTTCAATAGAATTGACTATCTCTGACTCTCTCTATCTCACTCCATCAATAATATATCATATCCTCACTACAATCTCTCAAAAATTACTCTCAATAATCACTCTTAGGTCGTGGATACCCCTCCCAAGAGGTATGTCTGATATGAAGGGTCACCAGAGCCACTACAGTGTCTCTTCACAGCTCACTACTGTCACTTCACAGGCTAGAAAACTTTCCCAAAGTCACACATACATTCCACAGAACACTTACAGAAGCATACAGAACAACATACAGAACATTACCAGAACAGAACAGAACAGAAACAGAACAGAAGCAGAAGCTCTACAGAAGACCTACAGAAGGTTACAGAAGGTCATCAAAACCACATAACTCATTCTCAAACCATTCCAAACTCTCACAAAACATTCAATAAGCTTCCACAATATCTCATTCTTCATTAATCAATACTTCATCCCTCCTTACAGAAGACAATCAGAACAAAACAGACCAAAACAGAACAAAACAGAAGGTATACAGAACTAATCAGAACCTATCAGAACATCACAGAACCATCAACAAACATCATGATCTTCCAAAACACAATCAATATCATCCAAAACACTCTCAAACCACTTCCAAATCAATCAATCATCCCTTAAAATCAACCATTTAGCTCTCAAAAACAACAAAAATCAGCCAAAAAACAAGTCATTTCAACACTCAACAAGGCCATCGTAGGTGTAGAGTCGGCTTCTGATTTGCCTTTGTGGTCTACGGATTTACTTGCCTCGGAATGCAACCTCCCGACCTTTGGCCTTTTCCTCGTATGCGGAAGATTCCTTTGCGGAATGGCGCTTGCCGAAAAGGCTTTAGGAGATCTTTAGGGAAAACCCCGTGTTGGCACGGAGTTGATTCTTGGATGGCTTGCGGCTTTAAAGTCCTTTTTGCGAAAGCCTTTTTCGAAGGGTCTTGTGGGAGTCTTTACGGCCTTCACCCTCTCCTCTTCAATTTCCGGGAAGGGGTATGAATGGGTCTTTTTGGGGAATGTGGTGGGAAGGGGGCTTAAGGAGGCCCCCCCTTAGAAGCTTCTAAAGAAGCTTCAAGAAGCTTCTGAGCTTCAGCTGTGACATCGAGGGGGGGAAAAGGAGTCGAATTCCAGCGTGGCGGCGGCAGCTGAGATGGCCTGGCGGGACTGAGGCGGCAGTTATGGCGGCTGGCGGACAGGGCGGACTGCAGCTCGGTGGTGTCGGCGACCTCCTCTCCATGGCGACCTCACCTCCCTCCTCACGGCCCGTCCTCCCTCCAGCTCGTCCAGCACACCCCCTAGCACCCTCTAGCTAGGGGGTGTTTATATAGGCCTTGGGGGGGGTGGGGAAGAGGGCCTCCACACACGTGGAGGACTCCCCCTCATGCAGCCCGACTTCACTCCTCCTTGGCCATTCCCCCCCACACTCCCTCTCCTCCAGCCATGCATCGGCTGGGGGAAGGGATAATAATAAAAAAATTTGCCTTGAATTTATCCAATTGCCCCTCCCAAGAGGGTTTTTTTGCGGGAGTTCCGATTTTTGAACCTCGGTTTTAATTTACCAATGCGGAGGATCCCATTTCACGCGTGCGGGTCACACATTACACTACCAATAATTTCAATGCAGGAGATACCCTTTGCACAGGGTTTGCACGGCATGTGGGAAGTTAATATTTACGGTACGCAGTGTGCGGAAATATTACATTCTCTCCCCCTTAGAAGAATCGAGATGTCCTCATCTCGAGATAAACTGGGGATATTGAAGATTGAGAGAGCTTTCATCCATCCAGGTAGCATCCTCTTCGGGATAAACTTTCCACTGGACGAGGCATTCTCTCAAGGTTCTAGATCTCAATTGTCTCTCTCTGACATCTAAAATCTTTTCCGGTCTTAGTTCAAGGACTCCTTGACTAGGCATTACAATTTGTTGGTCATCAAGTACATGATTTGGGTTGGGTACATACTTTTTTAAGAGACTAACATGGAATACATTGTGAACTTTTAGGTTATCAGGAAGTTGCAATTTATAAGCATTGGGTCCTAGGCATTTGAGGATTTTATACGGTCCACAATACCTTGGACTTAGCTTCTTGCATTCACCTAGAGATAAAGAACTCTTTTTCGGCCGTACACAAATGAAGACCATGTCTCCTTCTCCGAAGACCCTCTCTTGGCGTTTCACATCCGCATATGCCTTTTGTCTATCTTTGGCTGCTTGTATGTCTTGTCTTATTGACCTTATTTGGTCATCCATGTCCTCCAACATTTGTCTTGAAGCTTCCACTCTCAGGGTAGGATCAGAAAAATTTAGGGGACTTCGACAATCATGACCATACAATGCCTGGAAAGGGGTCATTTGAATGCTCTGCTGGTATCATCCTGTCAATACCATCCTGTCAAGCCAAGAAAACTGCGTATCTCTTTGATGGATAATGGTATTGGCCATTCAAGCACATCTCTGACTTTGGCTGGATCTACTGATATTCCTTCTGATGATACTATGAATCCTAGATATTCAATCTGACGCTTGAAGAATGCGCACTTCTTCATTTTTGCATACAGCTTATGAGACCTCATTGTCTCCAAAACAATCCGTAGTTGAGGTTCATGATCTTCTTCCTGTTTAGAATAGACTAAAATGTCGTCGAAGAAGACAAGCACGAAATCATCAAGGTATGGTCTAAAAATATCCTGCATTAATCTATTGAAGGTGGCAGGTGCATTTGTAAGGCCGAATGACATAACCGAGAATTCAAAGTGCCCATATCTTGTATTGAAGGCTGTTTTTGGAATATCCTCATCCTTGATCCTGATTTGATAGTAGCCTGACCTGAGATCAATTTTGGAGAAGATCTTTGCACCTTGAAGGCGATCAAGAAACTCATCTATTCTAGGAATAGGATACTTGTTCTTGACTGTTGATTGATTCAACCCACGGTAATCAATACATAGTCGAAGTGTCCCATCTTTCTTTTTCTGGAATAGGACTGGAGCTCCCCATGGTGAGTTGCTCGGCCGGATGTAGCCCTGATCTAACAGTTGCTTGAGTTGTTCCTTCAACTCAATAGCTTCCGGAATAGACATTCTATAGGGTCTCTTCGCAATTGGCGCAGCTCCTATTACTAGCTTGATCTCATGATCTACTTCTCTTTGAAGTGGACGTTTTGTTAACTCTTCAGAAACTACGTCCGCATATTCCTTTAGCCAAATCACTTTACTTCTTACCAATATTCATAGTCAAGACAATCGGAAGAAAAAGTTTTATTCCATTCATATCAACATAGCCCTTTCGAGGTACAATTATTTCTTGGGGCGATGGAACAAGTTGATACATTAATTTGAGGAGAATAAGATATTATTGCATTCGGCTACAGGAACTGAGTAGTAGTACGGATTGGGGTCGTCAATTTTCAGGAATCGATAGTTCATTGGAAGATTAGGGTATCTTTTCCTTTGATATCCCTTCTTCACATGACGTCCCAAAACCTTGATTCGGTCGGCAGGGATTCTTTGAATCACTTCCCCGTACACATACTTATTCTGGTTAACCCTTCGACCTCCAACCTGTAGAGTCGCGTTTGCGTGAGCCTCAACAAAGATGAACAGCTTTACGATCTTCAAATCCTCCATCCACTTGATTCTCTTCAAGTTAATTTGAAGGTACGCAGGTCGATAGGCAGTTATGTAATAGATCCCTGAAACACCCATCCATCTCTGTTCCACGTACACAGGCGATGGATTGTAAATGCGGTCTAGGATGTTCATCATCTCAACCCTTTGTCGATAATCGGTGGAATGCATCGCGGTCATAAACATGACTCGGAACACTAAAAACTTGCTCCATGCTACGTAATTCTGCAAGACAGCATGGAAGTAAGGAAATGTTTGGACATGAACAATTTCTTTACTTCATTTTTAATGAAATATTATGAAAACAATTCCATTGTAAGTCGGCTCTGATACCAACTGTAACGTGTCCACTAGAATCCTCTAGAACACGTCTTAGCAGCCCATCGGAAAGGTTGTCTAGAAAACTCCACCCGGCACTCCCATGGAATGTTGCGGGATTTGCAATCTAGGACTTTCCGCGTCTGCCACGTAACGGAAGTGTCCTGGCCGTTCCCACTTAGGATCAACCGGAATTGTTTGGTCATTTACTAACAGCGACTAGCGTCAGACCTGATCGAACTACTTTACGCAGAAACGCCTGGTCTGAAGCGGATTCATGCTGCACTTGGTTCAAGGAGAATGGGAAACGAGAGGGATGCAAGGCTCGACCTCTCTGCCAAAAGGCATAGTCCCATTCCGTTCCCCTAAAACAGCGTGAATCGGGTAATCGGTAATTCCAAGTCATCGTTCTCATTACTTGTTTCGGTGATGTTGATCATCCTTCTGTTCGTCGAAGACTTTGAGAAAAGTTCCCGGCTAACCGGGACCACCCATCCGTAGGACGGACCCATGGTCCATCCTCCGCACTTTCCTCGGTTTGTTTTAGTTATGTAATTACCTACCACATTAGTTTGACATATACAAACAGCTTCTTTGAATTAACCCTCTTATGCACTGGTTCCTTCACGTAATTTTATCACAGGACATAAAGAAAACAATGCCAAACAACTTCTTTATTATCATTTTTATCCTTTTATCTTTGAAATACAAGGAGTTCCCGCCTGTAGGCGTATTCATAATCCGCCCGAAGGCTATCCAGTAATCCACCAGGGATCACTAATCCAAGTTTCCGCCCGTAGACTAGTATGCGGGCCTCGAGATCCAATCCCGAGTCACGTTAGTCTCTTGTGCAGGGCCCGGAAGGCGAGGGATTTACGGCCAGAGCCCCCTCTGGCACCCAAGCGTCCTCCTGCTCCAAGTAGAACTCAACGGAGAGACCTCTCGCGGCGGGTTCGGTCCACGTTCCCGGCGCGGCTAACAACCCCCTTGGTTAGGGTCAGGCAGGCAGTCGGGGGTAACTAAAGCTGCCTCTCCCTTCAGGCTTCAACCTGAAGTATTTAGATATATTTTCGTCCTTTAGTTCATTGAGCAAACAATGCAAACAGTGCTTTCCAAACTGATACAAGCACAATCAATTTCCAATGGTCGTTTAGCTGGCAAACTGTTAAGGAGTGATTCCTTTTCTCCGAATGCAACCCGCATTCGATCCGGAATCAATTGCAACTTGGCAAGATTCCTATCATTCTTGGGTTAGGGTTATACCCTACCAATACTTTAGGTCTTGTTGTGGTAGATTCCAGCGACCATGTCGCTTTAGTTTATTATCTGGTCATTTGCTTCAAGGCAAATACCTAACTTTCCTTTTCCTTGGCAATTATTTCCCAAGAAAAGTGAGTAACAGGATGATTACTCATCCTCTTGTAAGTTAAATTCTTTCAATAACTTGCCAACCTCATTTCGAGAGATGACAAAACTCTCTTGTGGACAAATCTCAAGTCTATACGATGTTGCAACCTTTTTGCACATGCGTTGCATCATTCCACGGGATCATTCCACCCATTGAATAGCGTCCTCCGGCCATGGAATTACCTCTAGCCGAGTAGCAGGGTTTAGGGTATCCTCCAACCCATTCCTAATTATGTTGGCCCATGGTCCTAGAAATTTGCAACTCCGTCGGAGTTTCATCATTAGAACGAATGATCCTTAGGATAAAACCTTAGATCATTTTATGCATGAACATCCAATTGATTCAACATTTCGTGAACGTGTGTAAGATCTTTGGGTTTGCGGGTTTAGACTTGGCAACAAGTGTAAAACTAGGTCGAAATCTTATTGCACTTGGCACTTGGGATACCTATCATATCGACTGAGCCATGCCCATATGAATCCCTTGTGTTTTAGGTTACTTAGACAACTCAATATTCTTGTATTGCAACAAGGATGAACCTTCTAAAGGTAATAAACTACATTTAATGGAGAACAATAGTTACAACTACACCAATACGCGTAAACATGCGATTTATTTCTTTTACGCATCACATGGTTTATGATAATTTTATCTTTCCTTGGTGTAGCAAAAATACATGATAATCTGGATACTAACTTTTCCTAAGACTTATTAATCATGCCTACAACCTTGTAGTCTATACTTTCGAATCTTATGCTTTGACGAACCATGCAACCTTTCCTAAATGCGGCTTCTGATGAATGACGTTTTCGCATGATGACTATGCAATACGCAACATTCTCCTAGCTACAATGTAGTTGACGAAGTTTATACCAAACTAAAGCTAGTGTTAATCCATTCCATTTTACATGCTATTTGCAAGTCCATAAGATCATTTCCGTACTCCATTATTTCCTTTCGGATAATATCTTATGGTGTTAACCTTGCCTCATGAAATCATTACGAGGAGGATGTTGCCTAACATGCGGCACACGCTTATTCCTACCATGTCTAGGACGAAAGAGAATGTACTTATAAATTCCATTTCTTTGCCCTAAGTTTAGACTCATTACTTTGATAATGTACCAAAGAAACTACATGCAACTAGTCTTCTAAGGTGGATAACTCGTTCAAATTTATGACATATTTCAATCTTGCCTAATGTTTCAAGAGATACTTTACCAAATGTATTTTTTTTCCAATTTCCACATGCATTAAAATTAAGCGTAAAGATGCAATCTCCCTTATGAACTAAGCGCGCCTAATCATTTCTTTATGCGAAAATAACTCGAAAGAACCTGGACTTGAGGGGTCGGGGAGATATCCACTTGTATACTCGGAGATGAACCTCCCGCAGTCGCATCTTGTGTCCTTTTTGGGGCCATCGTAGGTGTAGAGTCGGCTTCTGATTTGCCTTTGTGGTCTATGGATTTACTTGCCTCGGAATGCAACCTCCCGACCTTTGGCCTTTTCCTCGTATGCGGAAGATTCCTTTGCGGAATGGCGCTTGCCGAAAAGGCTTTAGGAGATCTTTAGGGAAAACCCCGTGTTGGCACGGAGTTGATTCTTGGATGGCTTGCGGCTTTAAAGTCCTTTTTGCGAAAGCCTTTTTCGAAGGGTCTTGTGGGAGTCTTTACGGCCTTCACCCTCTCCTCTTCAATTTTCGGGAAGGGGTATGAATGGGTCTTTTTGGGGAATGTGGTGGGAAGGGGGCTTAAGGAGGCCCCCCCTTAGAAGCTTCTAAAGAAGCTTCAAGAAGCTTCTGAGCTTCAGCTGTGACGTCGAGGGGGGGAAAAGGAGTCGAATTCCAGCGTGGCGGCGGCAGCTGAGATGGCCTGGCGGGACTGAGGCGGCAGTTATGGCGGCTGGCGGACAGGGCGGACTGCAGCTCGGCGGCGTCGGCGACCTCCTCTCCACGGCGACCTCACCTCCCTCCTCACGGCCCGTCCTCCCTCCAGCTCGTCCAGCACACCCCCTAGCACCCTCTAGCTAGGGGGTGTTTATATAGGCCTTGGGGGGGGGGTGGGGAAGAGGGCCTCCACACACGTGGAGGACTCCCCCTCATGCAGCCCGACTTCACTCCTCCTTGGCCATTCCCCCCCACACTCCCTCTCCTCCAGCCATGCATCGGCTGGGGGAAGGGATAATAATAAAAAAATTTGCCTTGAATTTATCCAATTGCCCCTCCCAAGAGGGTGTTTTTGCGGGAGTTCCGATTTTTGAACCTCGGTTTTAATTTACCAATGCGGAGGATCCCATTTCACGCGTGCGGGTCACACATTACACTGCCAATAATTTCAATGCAGGAGATACCCTTTGCACAGGGTTTGCACGGTGTGTGGGAAGTTAATATTTACGGTACGCAGTGTGCGGAAATATTACAATTGCAAACTTGGAAACAATCTTGAATTGCTGTATGTAGGGTATATATAGCATATGCTTTACATTGGAAAGGGTTTGAAGCTCTTGAACATGTCTAGAAGAATTCATTAGAGCATAGATATGCTCAGGGAGACATGTACATTGGTTTGCATGCTTATGGGCAAAAGTTTTTTGACAGAAAAACTCAGATTTGGAAGCATTTACTTGGCCCAAAAACTATCATGAACCTATAAACAGCAAGCATTGTTTACACTTGGAGCATTACATGACATTGCTTGGTTCATGTCAAATGTATGACTTGGGATATGTCTACTAAATGTCTGGAGGACTAAGAAAAGCATTAAATACTACTGAAAACTAAAGTGTGGAATTGGAAATTAATATAGTTACAGTGTCTTGGCTGGGTACAAACTATAAATGCAATCTATGACTTGGCTTCTTGAAGACAGAGTGTTTATGGTTGTATGTATGGTTTTGTAATGATCGTAAGACATTGAAGCAAATGTATGAAGTGATTTGAAGACATTTTTCTGGTCACTGATAGTTTACAGATTTCATACTGCATGTATCTACTCTAAGAGTAAGGTTGCATGATACAAGTATATAGAAACTACATGGTCTATGTATTGACGGATGTACCTAAAATTTACGCCACATGTTTGTAGATGGTTTTGAGATGTTGATGGGCTAACAGTGAATTTGTTATAGAAAACTGCCATAAATAGTCAAGGACTGCAGTTGGTCACTGAGACTTATTAGCTTGCAGATAGTCAAGCATTAGACATTGTCTATTGCAACATGGCAAATGCATAGGGCACTAACAACATTACCCAGATTGTTGGTGAGAAGTTGGATAACAAGAATTTTGCCTGGTGGAAATTTAGAATGAAGAACTTGTTAGTTGGCAGAGGATATTGGGATCTATGCATTGGTGATGAAGTTGAACCTGAATTGCCTCAAGGGTTGATACATGATCATAGAAGGGCTTATAAACAATTGACACAGAGAGCATGCAAAGTGCTACATTGGTTTTCCTTATGTATATATGATGCTATGGCAATACATATCATCAGATGTGATTCCTTGAAGGATACTTGGGACATACTTATGAAGAACTATGGAAATGTAACACATGCACAAAAGATTTAGCTAAAACAACAATTCAACATGTCTAGGAATGGTAGAAGCATCCAAGCTTACATGACATAGAGTAAGACCATAGTGGACTAGCTTGCCACTATTGGATCATAGGTATCTTAGGATAATATGATTGTTGTCACTCTGAATGGATTTGGCAAGGAATATAAAGCATTTGATACATCTATTTCTATTAGATCTGAGCCTCTTGATTTGGATGATTTGCTTGCTTTGTTGTTGCATGAGGAAGTAAAGCTTGGAGTGAACATAAGTTCTAGTACGTCTCAAAGCAGAGATATTATCCTTTATTATAGCTAGTATGGTAGAGGCGACAAAGGCCGTGGATTGTTTTGAGGCCGAGAAGACACTTGAAACACCTATGGACAATATCAGCAGAGTAATTGGCATGGCACAAATACACAGGGCCAACATGGATTTGGTGACTTTAGAGGTAGGGGGAGATCACCCCGTGGCAGAGGTGGTTGATCATGGCAATCAAATGATCAATCTAACAAGGATAAAGACTATCATTATTGCGGAAGATATGGGCACATTGCTAAGGATTGTCATAAGGAATAGATAGACATGAAAGCTAAAGAAAGACAACATGGGAATTATACATCATCTAACGGTGCTCATGATGATCAAGGTGATAGATTGTTTGCCATGCAACATCTGCTCAACATGTGTCCAAAAATGCACCTAGGCTGAATAGAGATGAGAGATGGTACATTGATTTTGGGGCTTCTAACCATATAACACCCCATGGAGAGTGGTTTGATGAGTTGGTTGCAGGTTCATATGGTTATGTTAGTACTAGGGATGACACCCAACATGGCATGTAGCACACAGGATTTGTTCCATTGAAGATGTCTATTGTCAATAAAAAGAGCCTACATGATGTATTACATGTACCGTCAATACCTAAGAATCTCTTATCAATGTGGGGTAGATGGCATAACAAAATCTGTAGGTTAGATTCAATAAGGATGGATGGTTTATTGAAGAATACAGTAATGGCTGCAAATTAAGTACCGGAGGGAATGCTGGCAATATGTTTATCTTGGACGCATCCACTCCAGAACTTAAGGCATCCATGTTTGCACATGATGAGGGTGATATACAGATGTTGAGATTTGGCATTAGAGGATTGGCAATGTTAATGTTCAAAAGCTAAAATCTATGCAGCAGAAGGAAGTGGTACTTGGATTTTGCAAATTCAAGTATAATGACTTTTACCATGTATGTCCTACATGTCAATTTGGAAAGCAGGTAAGGTTTCCCTTTATGAAGCATGTTAAGAATAATTTGAGACCTTTACAGTTAGTGCACTCTGATGTTTGGGGTCTGTCGCATAATGCTTCATTTGGTGGTGCTCGTTACTATGTATCCTTCATTGATGATTTTAGCAAGTACACTTGGCTATACATATTGAAACATAAAGATGAAATGGTTGATGCATTCATAGATTTCAGGAAGCATGCTGAGAAGGAGTTGGGCTGCTACATTTCTTGTCTTAGGCTAGATGGAGGCAGAGATACGGATATTTTGCAAAGTATGGGATCAGAAAACAGCTTACTTGCAACTATAAACTACAAAAACACAAGGTAGTGAGGCGGGAAAATAGGGTACTAATGGAGTCAACTAGAGCTATGTTGAATGAAAAGTGTTTGCATGATGCTTACTGGGTTGAAGCAGTGGTGACTGCTATATATGTGCTGAATAGAATCCCTACAGCACAGATTCTGAATGTAACACCTTATGAGAGGTTGTATGGGCATAAGCCTAACATTACGCACTTAAAGATCTTTGGTTGCATTGCATATATGCATATTTGTGATGAAAAGAGGAAGAAATTGGATTTTAAAGCTGTCAAGAGCATGTTTTTGGGTTATGCACAGGATAGGAAAGCTTATAAATGCTATGAGCCATCTACTCATGAGACGTTGATAAGCAGAGATGTTGTCTTTGACGAGATGGCCTCTTGGTATGGGAATCTAGTTGCAGTGGCTACTGATGGATGAGCAAGCACAATTAATGCTGAAAATACCCTTGTAGTTAGTATATCTATGAGTGGTCTGCCGAGAGGTGATGTGCCATCTATAGTGAGTCTTTGGTCAAGACGGTTAAAGAATCACACTCCTACATCCACTAACATGGACATGTTAGTGAGGGGGAATTAATTGGATAAGGGAAAGCAAAAGATTTTTGAGGATATAATAGGTCGATGCATGACATACATGACCAAAGTCATTAAACGTGAATTTGGGCGATCCAAGTACCATTTCCTTCTGCTGCATAGATTTCAGCTTTTGAAAATTAACATGGCCAATCCTCTTATGCCAAATCTCAACATCCATATAGCACCCTCATCATGTGCAAACATGGTTGCCTTAAGTTTTGGAATGGATGCATCCAAGGTAAACTTCGTGCCATCCCTTCTACCTCAGGCAATTAATTTGCAGCCATTACTATATTATTGAATAAAGCATCCATCTTTATTGAATCTAACCTGCAAATTTTGTTTTTCCATTTGCCCCATTGATAAGAGATTCTTCATTATTGATGGTACATGCAATACATCATTTAGACTATCACTAAATTGATTGCTTATTAGACATTCTCTATTTAACAAATTTATGTCAATAAATTAATGACTCACTTTTGTTTAAGTGTTGATGATGATCTAGCATGACCATGAGACCATTTAGAGACCAGTATTCCTAGTGCATTACTTAATGAGGTGATCTAAGCATTGTGATGGGGATATTTGGTACATACAGTACAAGTTATGAAGGGGGAAGGAAGTGATTGCCAAGTATAAAAGTGTACACAAGAACTAAGAAGTTACACATAAATGAAGATGGATTGAGTTCTAAGAAGAGGAAGTGCATTAGTATTGTGTGTATATATCTATGTGTGCATGTGAGGATGCCTGTGAATATTTACTTGTGTGTAATGAGCATTGCATTCATTTGGGGTCATCCTCTCTCTTACAAGTCAAGGTTTAAGGTCTTTTATTTCATTATGAAAGACAAGAGAGGTAATTCTCTTACTAAGAAAGACAAGAGACGTGATCTTTTGGAAGGGAGGAGAGAAGTGATTTTCTCTTTTTAAGGTCTAAAATGACACAAGCTTTTGTGTGAAAGTCAATCTTAAGGTTTCCCTAAGGCAATCTAATGAACTCTCCTTAAGGTGGCTGCATGGACCACAAGTTAAGAGTACAGTTTAAAAAGCTGGTTTTCTTAAAATAGACATGGTGAATCCATTTTTAAAATATCTTGCAATAGTAAGATGATCTCTAAAAATGGCCCGTGTGGGTTATCAAAAATAACGAGATCTACAACTTTTTGTGTTGGACGTTTTTTCATCCAAGCAATGCACATAGAGATATCTCAATATTCGTGCTTCAGAGTAGGTCTTGGGATAGCCACATCTTGCATGAAGATAAACCTTTCCAATCTTGGCACTCAAGTCTCTCTCCAAGAAGAGAAGCTCTTGAAAGCCTATAAAACAGGAGGCTCTCCTTGGGTTTGGGGGAGGTGAAGGAAGCATCACTTCGCATGCATCCAAGAGGAGGAGAGAAGGTGCAAGTGTTACGAAATTCCTACTAACATCAAATTCCAAGAAAAGGAGAGAAGGTGCAAGTGGTGTAGAAGCCCTGTTGAAATCAAGTTCCAAGAGGAGAAGAGAAGGTGCAAGTGCTGCGGAAACTGTGTTGAAATCAAGTCCAAGAGGAAAGCCCTACACGTATTGTCTAGGAGAGAAGGAGAGACTCAAGAAAGATAAAAAAATACCAACTTCCAAGTTGTGTAAGTGTTACCCAGTTGTATACCGTGCAAGGAACCATGATCTTGTTCCCAAGATCTACAAGTTAAGAACTAGTTTATGTGTGATGGAGGAGCTTGCTCCTTGTCAATAATATAACTTCACAAGGGGTGCACTGGCCCATCTTCCAGTCACAAGGGGGGCAGCTTTAGAGGAAGAGGTGGATGGCAGAACAGAGGCTCTAACAGCTCTGGTATTGTGTGTCACTACTGTGGCAAAACAGGTCATATTGCAGCCCAATGTTATGCTAAGAAAGATGATATTCGCAGTGGTAAGTTATAGCAAGGAAACTATGCAGCGTCTTCAAGAAAGAATGAAGACAAAAATGAATGTCTGTTTGTTATGCAGCATATGTTGAATGCTGTTACAGGAAAGGGAACGCATGACGATGTTTGGTATGTTGATTCAGGTGCATCCAATCATATGACCAGCCATGCAGAATGGTTTGGAGAGATGCAGGATTTGCAAAATGCAGGTTATGTGCTGACAGATGATGATTCATGGCACCCAATTTCACACATTGAAAAAGTTTCCTTGTCCTTGCATGATGGTAAGACAAAGAGTCTTTCACATGTATTACATGTGCCATCTATTACAAAGAACTTGGTGTCAGTCGGTCAAATGGTAGAGCAAGGGTTGCAAGTCAGATTTAATGCAAAGGGCCGCTTTGTAGAAGACTTCAATGACAAGTGCAGGTTTGTAGCAAAGGGAAGTAGAGTTGGACGTATGTTTACTCTCGATGCTGGAATTCCTACTATGAATGCTGCTATGTATGCTAAAGGAAAAGGTGTTGTTGCAAATATTGAAATTTGGCACAAACGCATTGGACATGCAAATGTACAAAGGCTAAAATTAATGCAGTCCAAAGGGTTGATTACAGGTTTGCCTACATTTAGAGTTGCAGAATTTCATAAGGTATGCGAAGCATGTCAGTTTGGTAAGCAGGAAAGACAACCCTTCTCACATGACAGAGATGTAAGCAGAAATATCCTTGATGTTGTGCATACAAACATTTGGGAGCCTACACAAAATGTATCTCTTGGAGGCAGTTCATACTTTGTCACATTCATTGATGATTGTTCTAGAAAGCTGTGGGTATATTTTATGAAGGAAAAGAGTGAAGCATTTGAGCGCTTTAGAACTTTCAAGGCTGCAGTTGAAAGAGAAACATGCTTGAAAGTAAAGTGCTTGAGGTCAGATGGAGGCAGAGAGTACCTCTCAAATGAGTTCAGTGATTTTCTGAGGTCTCATGGGATAAAGAGACAGTTCACATGCAGGTATACCCCACAGCAAAATGGGGTTGCAGAAAGGAAAAGCATGCATATTGCAGAAGTTGCACGTGCCTTGATGGCTGAAAAGAATATGCCTAAGCATTTTTTGTCTGAGGTTGTTCATACTGTTGTTTATATTATAAACAGAACTCCCACAGCTGCAGTTCATGGTATGACCCCCGAAGAATGTTTTACAGGTAAGAAGCTTGATGTCTCATACTTGAAAGTGTTTGGTTGCATTGCATATGTTCATGTGCCAGATGAGTTGCGGAAGAAACTGGATCCAAAGGCTGAAAAGCGTGTCTTTATTGGATACTCTTTAGAGCAGAAAGGGTATCGCTGTTATAACCCTGTCACATGTAAGTTCAGAGTGAGCAGTTGGTATGCATCTAGTGGTGATGCATTGGATGATGATGATGATCATGACACTCATGTGCAGGCTGAAAAGCAAGAATCACGCACTCTTAGTGGACCAGAGACATCATCTGGTAGTCCTTGGTCTGGGAGACTAAGGAGTATCTCTATATCTTCGGGTACTTCTATTAGCACTACAGGTAAAGACAAAGGAAAGAATCAAGTGTCAGAAGGCATTGATGCAGTTCTTGATGGAGACTCTAGTGGCTCAAAGAGCTTGGATGATGAGCTTGGCATTCCTTCAGTGAGGACTCCAGGTGTGCAGAGAGCACGCATCAATGCAAAGACTCCATTGAGTGATCCAGTGGTACGCAGATCTAGTAGGGTTAGATACCCTGTTAAAAGATTTGGTTTTGAATGTTATGAAGCTTACCATTATGCTTATATGGTGAAACTAGTTGAGGATGTTGAACCCACATGTTTTGAGGAGGCTATTGGTCATGCTCATTGGGATGAGGAGATGGCTGCATTAGAGGCCAATAAGACTTGGGATCTAGTATCATTGCCGAAGGGAAAGAAAGCTATTGGATGTAAGCGGGTTTATAAGATTAAGCACAATGCAAATGGTTCTATTAGTAGGTACAAAGCTAGGCTGGTTGCAAAAGGCTATGCCCAAACATATGGCATAGATTATGAAGAAACCTTCAGTCCAGTTGCTAGGATGGCAACTTTCAGATGTGTGATTTCTTTGGCAACAGCCAAAGGTTGAAGATTGCAGCAAATGGATGTGAAGAATGCCTTCTTGCATGGTGATTTGCAGGAAGAAGTGTATATGGATCAGCCAGTAGGTTATGAAGATTTAGAGCATCCCACATATGTGTGCAGGTTGAAGAAGGCACTCTATGGGCTCAAGCAAGCACCTAGTGCAGGGTCTGACAAGATCAAAGAGTATCTTGTCAATATTGGCTTTTATGTTTTTGATGATGATCACTCACTTTATGTGAGAAAGGGAGATGCAGGTTTGGTCATCATAGTCATCTATGTGGATGACTTGATTATTACAGGTGATAGTGATAGTGGGATTGCTGAAGTCAATGACTTTTTGAAGAAGAAGTTTGAGATGAAGGATTTAGGTGAGCTAAGGTACTTCCTTGGCATTGAGGTGATCAGATGTGATGATGGTATATGGCTGTCCCAAAGACAGTATGGCTTGGATATGTTGTCCAAGTATGGTATGACAGCATGCAAACCACTTTGAGTTCCATTGGAGTAGAATGCAAAGTTGAGTTCTGATGTTGGGGATGAGATACAAGACCCTACTATGTTCAGGAGGATAGTGGGGAGTTTAATCTACATGACCATTACAAGGCCAGACTTGAGCTACGCTGTTGGTCTTGTGAGTCAGTTTATGCAAGTACCTAGAAAGCCACATTTGGATGCAGTCAGACGCATATTGAGATATGTGAAGTCCACATTACATTATGGACTTTTCTATGAGACAGGTATAGATGTACAGGTGTTTGGATACACAAATGCAGATTGGGCTGGTAGTATGTCTGATAGAAGATCTACCAACGGATACATGTTCTCTCTTGGTAGTGCAGCAGTTGCTTGGAGCAGCAAAAAGCAATCTACAGTTGCTTTGTCGAGTACAAAGGTGGAGTATAGAGGTGCCGCAGTTGCAGCATGTGAGGTAGTATGGCTACAAAAGTTAATGGCTGATTTGGATGTGCAAATGGAAGGTCCAGTTGTCATTTATTGTGACAACATGAGCAGTATACAGTTGGCTAGGAACCCTGTGTTCCATGCAAGGACAAAACATATTGAGGTACACTATCACTTTGTGAGAGAGAAGGTACTAGCAGGTGAGATTGACTTGGTGTATGTCAGCACACAGGATCAGATAGTTGACATCTTCACGAAGGCATTGGGTACAGAGAAGCTTCAAAAGTTTCGAAGCTTACTTGGAGTTGCAGAGATGCAGTTGAGCTGGAGGGGGAGTGTTGAGATGACAAGCTCAACACATGCGGACATTGATAATGGCCCGCCTAGTTAGATGGGTCCACATGTCTACACTTAGCACGTTGGTGGTCATTATGACTCTCACATGGCCACTGACTCATTACTTATTATATTCAGGTTGTTACACCTATTTATAGCTGACATAGTTATAGCGCCAGTCGACTAGTGTAGTCGGTTATGCATTGTTTGACTTAGTAGGCCACTTTCCTTTATGTTGTATATTATCTATACTTTCTGTACATTGTAAAGAGTGTGGAAGAAGAAGAAGAAATCAGCAAGAAAACGTTTTGGCCTCCATCTCTCTTCTTGTCTCTTGAGTGAGCTTCTCCTTGTGCATTCTGTGTGTGTTCGGCGCAGCATCTTGAGCAAGTCCCCCCACCACGTGATTCTTGACAATACCTGTGATCCAATAGTGGCAAGCTGGTCTGTTATGGTCTTAATCTCTATCATATAGGCCTAGATGCTTCTACCATTCCTAGACATGTTGTTGAATTGTTGTTTCAAGTGAATCTTTTGTGCAGGTGTTACATTTCCATAGTTCTTCATGAGTATGTCCCAAGCATCCTTCAAGGAATCACAGCCAATGATTTGTATTGTCATAGCATCATATATACATAAGGAAAACCTATGTAGCACTTTGCATACTCTCTATGTCCATTGTTTATGAGCCCTTCTCTGATCATGTGTTGGCCATTCTAGCAATTCAGGTTCAGCTTCATCACCAGTGCATAGATCCCAATATCCTCTGCTAACCAAAAATTCCTTCATTCTAAATTTCCACAAGGCAAAATTCTTGCTATCCAACTTATCACCAACAATCTGGGTTATGTTGGCAACGCCCTGTGCATTTGCCATGTTGCAATAGAAAATGTCCAATGCCTGACTACCTACAAGCCAACAAGTCTCACTGACCAACTCTAGTCCTTGACTGTTTATGATAGTTTTCTACAACAAATTCACTATTAAAACTAGGGTATTTCAGCCCATCAACATCTAAAAACCATCCACAAATATATGGCATAATCGGTAGGTACATCCGTTAGTACATAGACCATGTAGTTTTGTATCATGCAACCTTACTGCCAGAGTACATACATGCAATCTGAAATTTGTAAACTGTCACAAACCAAAAAATATATTCAAATCACTTCATACATTTGCTTCACTGTCTCATGGTCATTACAATCCCGTACATATAACCATAAACACTGCGTCTTCAAGAAGCTAAGTCATAGATTGCATTTACATTTTGTACCCAACCAAGACATTATAACTACACTAATTTCCAGCTCCAAACATCAATTTTTAGTAGTATTTAATGCTTGCCTTATTCCTCTAGAAATTTAGTAGACATATCCCGAGTCATACATTTGACATCAACCAAGCAATATCATGTAATGCTTCAAGTGTAAACAATGCTTGCTTTCTACAGATTCATGATAGTTTTCCAGCCAAGTAAATGCTTCGCGATCTGAGTGTTTTTGTCAACAAAATTCAGCCCATAATTATGACAACCAATGTATATGTCTCCTTGAGCATACCTACACTCTAATGAAGTATTCTAGACATGTCCAAGAGCTGCAAATCCTTTCCAATGTAAAGCATATGCAATACATACCCCGTATACATCAGCTCAAGACTGTTTCCTGGTCTATAATTCACTATTATAGCTCAATGGAGAGCTCAATAGGCAAGCATTTGTGTCTAGATCCCATCAATGACCTTCTAAGATGGTTTTTCAAGCATTAGATAGCTTCAATAGGCCTTCACTGTGTTCTGCCCAGCCACAATAGCCTGCATTAATAGTAGGTGAAAACATGCAAGTAGAGGCTACTACAACAGTAGGAGATTTCAAAAATTTTCTCAATTAAGATAGGGCATGTATTTAATCTTAATATGATCTTTGGCAAAGCCACACTACATGAATTTTATGCTTTTCTGATTCCTAGGTAGTGAACAATTTAGTGCATGATAAACTTTTGGAGATAATGCAAGAGTTATTAAAAAAAAACAAACCTATTTCTTCTATTCGCCATGGCCATAAATATTGATTATAGTTGATACCTATATGGGAAAGAAGCAATCAATATGTTCTATAGTAAGTGTGTAGGACTAGAGGGATCTTTTGAATGAAAGGTGACAACTAGGGAGAAGGCCAAAGTAGTCCATGGCATAATCACATAAGACCAATGATTAGAGGGAGCTTTTGAATACAAGGTGCCAACTAAGAGCAAGCCATAGTAGTTCATTATATCATCATATGACACCAATGATACGAGGCAAGATATAAAGATATCCTTATGAAAAAATGCAATCAACTTGATGAAAGTAGAGGCAAAATAAGAAATGATAGCTAAAATAAGAGTTGGAGTGTAGACAAAATGCTATAACAAGGAGGGTGACTATAGCAACCTCATTTTGGCATATATCAAGTCATTGTTTTTGAAAAGCCATTGGTTTCCTTTGTAGGGTGGCCATATCTACATACAACGCATCGATGGTCTGTGAATAAGCATAGAATGGTTAGCCATGGAATAGTTCCTAAGCAACGTAAGAAACTTTTTCTCCAACCTTCCCTAAACATGTTCTTATGCAAATATAAAACTCATTTTGACTTTGTATCATTCATTAATTTGGATAAACTATTATGAGGGAATAAAGCACTTTGAGTTAGATATAATAGCTAAATTTCTCTCAAGTTTCCATTGTATTAGTATGTTCATTTATTTCTCTATTGAGAAGATACAAGGAATAAAATTTTATGTTTTGATCACTACTCAAAATCCTACTAACCTCATCAAAAAATCCTGAGTTAGATTGATCACACTCAAGCAAACCATCCTTCTTCAAAGCTTCTTGAGTCTTATTAACACATTGCCTTTTATTTCTATGTACAGTCTCAAGATTTTGAAAAGAAACTAAACTCTCTGCTAATAATTCTATAAATCATGTAAAAAAACCATTTGTACCTGCTAAATGAGGTGAGAATACTTCCTTTTTAGTACCATCATAGGCTCCATTTATAATGACATTTGTTGAAAACCAATCTTCTCTCGAGATCTTTGAATTCTTTGATATTTGGGAGTAAAGTATTCATGAAGATTGCCATGGTTTCTTTCATGTTTTACACATACACTAAGGAAATTTTTTTACAAATTTTTATTACAACTGCTAATCTTTGCATAAGAAAAACCATCATCCAACACTTAGTTTCTATATGAGCTGCATTTATATATATTTATACAACAATCATAGGTAAGTAAATACATTTTCCACCAAGAAATGCTACTCATCTTGAACATCTCCTATGGTGATCTTAATATTTGGACATGTAGGGTACAAATCTCTTTGTGCATTATTTTCACCTTGTATTCTTGAACCATGACCCATGTTGAAATGTACTTGACCATAAATTTTCAAGAAGATAGTTTGGTAGTTATCTAGAGATCTAGTCCTAGCCATCACCATCAATGCTATTCATGAGTGTGAACTTAGGAAACTAGGTGTTCCCTAGGTCAACCTCACAAGCGAGGAGTCATGCACCATCCCTCAAGGAGTGACTTATAGGTTCTTAATGACACATCTTACGATCTCTAGTGGCATATTAGCATTGAGCTACACTACAA
This sequence comes from Lygodium microphyllum, assembly GCF_053477565.2. Classification (NCBI taxonomy): domain Eukaryota; kingdom Viridiplantae; phylum Streptophyta; class Polypodiopsida; order Schizaeales; family Lygodiaceae; genus Lygodium; species Lygodium microphyllum. Next base: position 98,589,499 of record NC_141146.1, on the reverse strand, counting down.
GGGAATGGAGAAATATCGACCGTGGTTTGCAATGTAAAATAGTAGTATGACTACTAATTTAGCGACGCCAGTCTAAGAAAAAAAGAGGGCCAAAAACCTGAGCGTGGCATTTGCCACAAACATTTTTGAGAGAGAGCAAAAGAGAGTGAGAGAGATCTTTTCCTTAAGAGGGAGAGGGAGAGAATGAGAGCTTCTCACTCTTGTTGCTGCTGCCATACGCCTAGAAGAGGGAGAAGTGTGCAAGGGCGAAAGAAGGGATGTCGTAAAAAGGAGGCAAAGAATCCATCCTCGGGCCTTTGTGGTAGGTACATTGCCTCTTCTTGCTTTGTTCTTCTATTTTATTTTATTTTATTTTTTGTTTTTTTTTTGTAATGAGATGCATTGAAGGATAGAGAAAGAGAGAAAAGGAGAGAGGGAGAAGAAGGAATGAAGAGGAAAAGAGAACGAGAGAGAGGAAAAGAGGAAAGATAACAAAGACAGAGAGAAAGAGAGAGTGATAACTGGAAAGATAAGAAGCGTCACGCTTGATATATAAGTTTTGGTTATGAAAATAAAATAGAAATACTTGTGAGGTAAGAAATTGATTGATCTTCAAGTACCGATCTTGAGATCCTTGCTTGGGACTATGAAGTGTACGATATACTCTGTAAACAATATGTTCCTTATCAAGAACAAGAGAGACTTCTGGCTACTCCTCCATGTAAACATTTCTTTAAGCTCTTTATTTCAAAATGAAAATTTTAAATCCAATTAATGTATTTACAAAACAAATTGTATTGCAAAATCCAAGAGTTCTTGAATGTTAGTAAGGCGAGTGAGTTGTAAAAATGTGTTGTGGTAGTCCATTCTTATAATTCACATTTGATAGGAGTATGTTTAGAAGGAAGTTGGATGAGAAATCAACTACCTTTTGACATTGTGGTGGACATTTTATGAGAGAAAAAATTCCTAGCAAGTCACCTATGAAAAATAAAGATCTAAGGGACCTTAGGCTCAAATATGACTTGGGCACAAAGAGCTGACTCACTCAATTAGAGCCTCTAGATCTACAACCCGAGCCTAGAAAAAAACTAACATCACGAGTCTTCAACATGGTCTTGATTATTTTAACAAAGAAATAACATATGATAACCTCTCTTTGGGAACTAGCATGACTTTTTGTTTTCTTTTCTAATTTCAAGCCTTAGGGTTTTCTCCTTTGTTACCTATATATTAGTAATCGTTCCTTTTTCTCTAATTGTTATATTGGCTATGAATAAATGCTTTCTTTATGAAATCTCAATGTATCCTTGGAATATATTCTTAATTAGAGACTCCCATCTTTCTTTTTCAAGTACATGTATGAGATATTGAAAATCAACTCTCCCTTACCTTCTTCAATCCTCACTTTTTGGAGGTGTTACAAAATACATGATAAGGGATTTCAAAATAGCTATAGCCAACATAACCAAGCTAACCTTCTTTAAAGAGCCTTATGTATTTTACAAACTCTTAATGTTAAGTGCTTCAAAAACTAACATTAGTTGTTTCAAATTAGGCTAGTTATATGCTCCTCATTCCCAAGCTAGGCCGCCAACAATCCACCTATGTAGCTTAAACCAAGAACATCCTGACCTTTTTTATTAAAGAGGAAAACTAACCCAAGAGGTCTTGTGGTGTGAGTTAAAGCCTTAGTCTCTTCGTTGAATGTCCATTTTCAAGTTTAAATGAGTTTGTAAATTTGCTCTATTCCACTCTAGTTCTAGTTTAACTAATAGTTTATGGTGGGAGATATTGAACAATAAACAAACCTCTCTAGCTTATTCCTCCCTCCCCCCCCCCCCCCCAAACACACACACAACCTCATTCATAGCACCTTCAAATCATAAGAAAATTCTTTTGTTAAATTAATTATACAAACATATTGACAGCAAAAGGATAACAAAAGAAAGAAATTCAAACCTAGCATATATATGTGGTACGCAAATCGGATGTTGTATGCGCATGTAGTGAACGTTGGAAGATCCCCAAGAACAAAGAACTCTACAAAAGCTCATAAAGCAAGAAGAAATTTCTGCACGACAGGAGATGAAAAGACAAATTGGATACAATCTCCCCCCATGCCTTGTGTGAGCACTTCACAAGGCATGTATTTATGAATTTATTGATCTCCAAGCTAAAAAGTAGCTCAACTTACAATTAGCATGCTTTGGCTTTTTTGTTTTCTTTTTCCAAAATAAAGAATAAAGTGTTTGGGTGTCCAAAAAGTTGGGTTGTGCCCAAATACAACATCCAATAATGAGATATTTAAACCAAGTATCTATGTGCATACAAAATAATAAATGTTTCTCAAGCACTTTAATAAATAAGCACACCTAAATATATATTAGCACCACACCTTTAATGATAAGGCGTGCGCCCATAAAAAATGGTAATTTCTTCTAGGTAATCTGAATACAAGCCATCGTCCAGTCCTTTCCAACACTATCGTGACGCTGTGCATCTACCATTGCAAACCTAAGGGCGAAATTTTCTGCCAAGATTTTGAGCACTTAGATCAGCAACATCACTACAACAGAAACGAGGCATAGACGCGCATGTTAGATGCGCAAAGTCCGGTGTGTCTATCACAGCGTCTATAAGTGCGTGTAAACGTGCATGTAAATAGATGCGAATTTTGCGTCTATATATCTGTGCAAACAGATGCTAATATAGACGCGCCAGCAGATGCACAATTATTTAACCACCTAAAATTAGCAATTCACATAATTAAAAAACCACAGTTAATAATTATTTAACCACTTGAAATTGATTCTTGAGCATGCACATGTGCGCATGATAAAAACCATAGAATTAAGAATAGACATTGAATCATTGAATTAAAAAAATAGAGTTAATAATTACTTTTTCATTGCTCTCTAATGAATGGTAGTTCCTCCAGTTGACAAGCTTGATATAAGTAATTAGCGGCAAGCGATAGAAACCTTACAATTAGTAGTAAGCATTGCAATATGTATCTCATAATTTCTCTACGTACTTGAAGATGATAAAAGATACTTCCTTTTTATTATGGAAATTTCAATTTAGCTTTAAAATTGACTATTGATTCTTGAGTATGCACGTGTGCGCATGATAAAAACCATAGAATTAGGAATACACATTGAATCAATAAGCAAATTAAGTATGTTCAATAAGATCAACCCTTGCTAGACTATCTACTTCTAGGTCTATGTTACCAAGAGGTAACGAAACAAATAAGTCTATCCCACTATCAGATGTGTTGCTATATTGCTCAATAACTTCATCAATATTATCGACAATCACATTATTGTCTTCTTCTGCGATTCCTTGAACATCCTCGCGAGGTTCATCTTGCACTATATCATGCATATCATCCATTATGGTGTCATCATGCACATCATCATTAATTATTGGATTGTCATCTGCTATCTCCATGTCGGTAATATTACCATATATTGGTTTTGAATGATTAGATATAGGGATGACATACCACCATCGGTTATTGTTTACCATTGGATGATACACAACCTGTATTTGAAAAACAAAAGTAAAAAAATTTACTTATTATATTGTGTATATGTATCACATGTATACATATAAAAAAATTAGCCTTTACATATATACCTGCTCGTATTGTTGAGGTAGTACTAATGTGTCATTTTTGTTTTGGTGAAATTTTGTAGAGTCAATGATTACAAAACCACTTGGATGACGTCTGATTGTGCAATGCTCACCATTTGTTACCACTTCTTTAAACCACTTCACATCCAGTACATATATAAAGAATCGTCTGAAGTCAAGCTTCAAAATATCTTGGATCAAGCCACAATAACCTTCCATGGTACCATTGGCATCCTCAAAGTGAGCAACGACACCACAATCTTGGGTATTTCTCTTTTCATCTATACGTTGAGTTTGAAGATGTTTACCCTCACACCAAAGTGCATTGAATAATGTGCACCAGTAGTAAAAGATAAGAGATCAAGCATGTCAATTATTTATATAAAATAAAACTTATTGAAACAAATTAATTGATAGTATGTCTCACCTTTGATAAGCAATCTCGTGTGTATTCCCACTCTTCTTGAGATATATTAATTTCCTCCTCTTTTTTCATTCTCTCCATTTCCTCATGTAACCAATCTATATCAATATGATGTGGGAGCGGATTTAGATGATCTAGAAATGAGACATTACGTCCATATCTAGTGCGAAATTCTTGTCTTTCTCTTTTTCTTCTTGCCCTTGCTTCATATATATAGTGTCACCCATTTGCTCATTACATCACTATTGAGCACACAAAAACTATTTAACTTACGAAGTTCTTCTTTTGTTAGCACTTTACTCATTCCTTTTCCTTGAGGTACTATAGAGGTCATCCTTAAGTCATCATCATCTTTCCATAGTCGTGGTTGAGAGGGATCCACTTCAGCAAGATATTCAGAGATATAAACAAGGGATGATTGCACTAACCAACCCTCAGCCATGCTTCCCTCAGGCCGTTCTTTTTGCCTCACAAAATCTTTCAAGATTTTCATGAAGCGCTCAAGAAAAAACATCCACCTTACATGAACTGCCCCACAATGTGCGATCTCATCAATCAAATGTACGAGTAAATGTAATTGAGTAGTCAAAATGGATCGAGGAATAATTTCCTCCACCAAACAAACCACCTCAACAGATAATAGTCAAGCATCTTGCAATGTGTTTGGATCAATTTCCTTCGAGCTCACATATCTGTCAAGATGTATTTGAGAATTGTTTATTTTTGTGTAGAAATTCAAAGATATATAATGAAAAAATACAATGTATACACACCTCACAAGCTCTCCCATCTTGTAAATGATATCACGTACATCTTTTGGATACACAATGGGATATGCTAGTAGGAAGTACGAACTGAATGTAAACAATATTCATAGATCAAATGATTAGTTGAGGAAAAAGTCATCATACCCCAAATTTTACACATAGTTATTCCACTAATTACTATATTCATGGTTAGAGATACCCTTACTTGAATCATTTTGTGCCAATCGTGGGACTTCAAACTAGATAGTTGCTCCACACCTCTTTTCTTTTTCTTTATGAAGGCTCCCTTGAGACATCTCATACATCCTGTGGGTGTTCGAAAGCTACATATTTGTTCCTTCACTACTTTTTCCTCATTCTTTGACAACATCCAAGGTGCATGGGGTAGCTCAATCTTTCCTCTGGGTCCAATGTGTGGCCAAGCTCGTCTCATGCGACCAATGTTACGTAAATCCTCCCTTACATTAACTGAATCTCAAATTTCTTGGCTCTTCTTTGAAAATGGGCCACAAATTATCTATATGTTTCCATGCCGGTGTGTCTACAGGGATCCTCCATTTTCCATCACTTGAACGATGACTAGCATGCCATGACATGAGATTTCCAATAGACTTACACTTGAATATAAGTTTTATATGTGGAACAATCGAAAAATGTCGCAAAACCTTACGAGGCACATCCATTGACTTCATCTCCACTTTGTATCTTGATTCGCCACAAATAGGACACTCTCGTGCGAACTCATGAATCCCTGGAAATAAGACACAATCATTGACACATGCATGGATCTTGACATAATCGAGGTCTCCCAGAGATGTCAAGTAATGTCTTGCTTGCTCTCTCTTAGTTGGCAATTTGTTTCCTTTTGGAAGCATTTGTGATAATAACCTACATATATTTTTAAAAGTGAGTTAAAAAACCACCAACATATATTTCTTTCTGATTTCAAAATAGAACAATTAATATTATGATTCATAAGCCAAACTGAATTGATACCTACTTCAATAATGCATCCAAACTGACATTACTCCATCCATAAATTGTTTGCAAGTTAAATATCTCGAGGGATGCACGAAGAATGGAGTACGTACAACCTTCATACAATGGAGTAGATGATGCTACATATAGTGGATCATCTGGCTTCGTAGAGTGACCTTCTCCCTGAACTAGTTGCGAAAATAGATGGTATACCATGTTGTCCAAAATCTCATCCTCTACGACTTGATGGGGCATTTCATGAGGGCTGCTATCATGGTCATCACTCTCTACTCTTCTTGAAGACTCTGCCTCCTCGCATCGACGTTTTGCAGCCTCTCGATGCCCGCGAGGGAGCATCTGAGGATATGGCACCGCATCTTGCTCAACCACAAAAGGGAGTTTCATGTACGTTGATATATAATTCCCGTAACATAGACATGCAATCTTAGTGGTAAAAGAAAACAATGAATACCGGTGATTTCTCTCGGTCCCATTCTCCATACAAGCTGAGGTGTGACATTACAATTCAATGTGCTCGAAAAATACACCCTCAACAACGATCACACATGCATTTACTTTTTCGTCGTAGCCATGCATCTCGATTATGAAGACGCAATGTTTCATCCTCACTTGAGGATGTGCTCATTGACTCATCAGCTTGCACCGCACTAGGTGATGACGACGTCGACATGATTAAATCTAATTCATGACAACATCAAAATATTTATCATTTATATGTTTACATAAGATCTCAATTTTAAATACACAAAAATCATCATAAATACATTAAAACTTATGACAAGAATTCACTATAAAAACTTATCTGAAAAACAAAAAATTATGATAAAGCCCAAATGAGCATCTATATCCGCATTTACCTACGTGTCTATATTGGCGTCTATTTTTGCATCTATATTCGCGTCTATCTGAACAATAGACGCACATATACACGCGAAAATAGACGCACACGTCAAAATTCAAACCATACTTAAATCATTTCTTTTCAAACTGCGCTTTTCCTTTCCTACGTTTTTTGCGGTTCTGAAGCTTGAGTTTAGCCGACATGCAGTCTCTTCATGCCTCACCTAGTCTCTTCATGCCTCACCTCCTTATGACTCACCTCTTCTACACGTGCTGCATAGAAGGTTGACCTGCAGTCTACAAGCGATTATACACGCGTATTTACCTGGGATGCGTGTCTGACAGCGCGTTTGTGCTGCATCTTAGATGCACAGATAGACGCACTGGACAGAAGGTTCACTCTGGAGCGCGTCTGAGGGCGCGTCTAACCTACAATTGAGACGGGGGGATACACGCGCTAGGTCTCCCAGTTCTGATAGTAAACAATATATTTTTGCAATGATGAATGTGACCAATCCCATGTTTGTGTTTATCAGTTTTCATGTTTGTGTTTATTGGACAATGGGTTCGTTTGTTGGATTCAAGGAATAGGGGATGGAGTGGGTATTACGAAAAACTGTGATAAGTTGTGCGTTCCACCTAGCATGGTGTTAAAAGGGTTTTCTATCAAAACCTTGATTAGTAGTGTCTACAATGACGTATCCAATGTGGGTGACTACGTAGTGTATCTTAGTGATGGGAGGGTAACTTACCAAGGAGAGGAAGAAGGAGAAGGAAGAAGCGCCACCACCCGCCACACCAAACACCCAAGGTGACTCTCTCTCTCTCTCTCTCTCTCTCTCTCTCTCTCTCTCTCTCTCTCTCTCTCTCTTTCTCTCTTTGTTTCTCTCTTCCTCTCTTTGCTCTGTCTGTGTATTTAGGATTTGTGATTCCATTATGTATTGCATTTTGTAAATCATCAATGGCGGTCGTCGGCCTAAAATCGGTCGACTGAGCGCGTTTGATAGCGCGTCTACATCTCAGTGTAAACGCAGAAATCTTAGTCGAATTAAATAATCAATCCACCTATAACATTCCTATTCAAAGTAACCTTTCACAGTTATTGAGACACTCAAGTCTTATTTTGTGGGATGAGACTCCTATGACCCATCGATATGCCTTTGAAGTGGTTGATAGAACTTTGAGAGACATTATGAATTATGATAAGCCATTTGGTGAAAAGGATGTTTTATTTGGAGGGGATTTTTGGCAGGTCTTTCCAATTGTGGTAAAGGGAATACGTGAGGATATTATTAATGTTGCATTGTGTTACTCTAATTTGTCGCATTACATAAGGGTACTAAGACTATCTTGGAATATGTGAGTGTTTCCAAATGCTCTAGGTAGCTTGATCCATGGTGTAATCCATCGTAGCAAATTCTTTCATCTTCGACCTCAATATTCTTCACTCCTTTTCTTTCTCCCTCTGATCGCTCCCATCAACCGGACACACTGCACTTTTTTTTTCCCAACATTCGATCACTTATTTTTGTTGCTTTTTCTTCCCCAGACAAGACGGTTCTATTTTTTCCCACTGCACGGTGGCCAGTCAGTATTTTTAGTAACACCACCCCAAAGCTGTAGACATCACTTTTAGAGGTAAGATGCCCTATTGCAACATATTCTGGGCTGCATAGCCATACGTGCCAATTACCCACGTAGAGACATGTGTGTTGTCTCCTGTAGGTCCATCCCGTGCGACATTGATTTCCATTATTTGGGCATGTATCAATATGCCATTACCATAGGCTGCCATCTCCGAGCAAGCTCTCAAGGCACATGTAAATGTGAACTTATCAAGTTTCACCCCCGCTTTGTTGCATATGATAGAAGACATGCAATGCTTCAGATTCACAACCATTGCAAGCATACCCTATGATCAATGTATTCCATGAAACTGCACTTGGCATACATGTCAATAAGCATGTTACAGAGAAACACATCATTCTCAAGGCTAACTTCCAAAATGTACATGTGAATCACCTTGCCTTGTGTCAAGGCTTCTAAATTGCAGCATGCCTTAAGAAGAAAAAGAAAAGTATGTGCATCAAGCTTTAGTTTCAACTCTGAGAATCGAGCATATAAGACAATAGCTTGTCGAGATTCTCCAAGCTTGGCATGTGCCGCAATGATAGCACTCCATAGGAATATCGTAGGGTTAAGGAATTTCCCAAAGATTTCATTTGCCTCTGTTAGGCTTCCACATGCCGCAAACATATGGATCAGGTGGGTACCCAGGAATGCATTTGATTCATAACCATACTTTATAATAAGCTGATGAATTCTTGTACCACCAAGCAAGAATTTGTTCCGAGTGCATGTATCAAGGTGAAGGTAAAAATCTGCAGCAGGCTCCTGGAGGCTAAGCACACGCTTAAAAAGCCATTTTCCATAATACTTGACAGGTGGCTGCCCTTCATGTCATACATTGATATCGGCACTCATTTGTGCAATCCCAAGCTAAAAGGAAAGGTAGCAGAAGACCCCTCTGTCTACTATACTGCCCACACAAAACAAAATGCAAACACAATGACTAAGTATGTAAAAAGTAAAAAATATCACACACACAACTTTTTGGTGGGTTCCACACCTCGGATGCGCAACAGTACGACATCCACCCCCTCTCATCTTTCGATATATCAGCAAGGTTATCTGTCATATCATCTGTCTTTTCTACTGGAGTTTCTTCTCCTTCTCTTGCAAATTCTTCCAATGCATAATCCTCATCATCTTTTTTCTTGAAAATCTTGATTCTTTTTCCTACAATAGGCACTCTAAGTGTTAACCCTCAAACGAATGAAGGTGAAAAATCTGGAAAAGATAAAGCAGAAGACAAAGACAAAAGCCAAGGCAAAGAGAAACGGAAGACAAAGATGCACAAGGAGAAGAGTCCTAAATAAGGTAGAAAGGTGCACAAGGAAAAGCGCAAGTCAAAACTTTTGTAAAAGAGCGCAAGCGCATCATGGTTTGATTCAAGGAGTGCCGGGCTCTCACCCGTGCAATTTGTAAATGTAGATGGGCGGTGGAAAGGAAGCTAGGAAGATAGAAGGACAATGGAAAAAAGGGCCTAGGCTACGACCGGCCATGTAAAAAAGGGGATGACCGCCCAAAAGGGATTTAGGGTTTTGTATATAAAGTTGAAAAGTGAATGAAAATCTCATTGTTATGTGTGGCCAAAAGTAGCTCTCCTCTTCTTCTTCTTCTTCTTGTTCTTGCTTGCTTGAGCTTGTGCTTGAGAGAGGGAGTGTGAGAGTGTGAGGGAGTGAGTGTGTGAGGGTGAGGAACCGTGGGGTGGAGAAGCTCTCCATCTTCTCCTCTCTTCTTCTCTTCTCTTCTCTTCTCTTATTTAGCTCGCGGTGATGGAGCTTGGAGCATGGAGCTTGATGATGGAGCTTGCTTGAAGCTTGCACTTGGATCGTGGAGCTACCGGAGTGCACGGGAGAGGAGGTAACTTGAACGGCATGGAGGTAACTCACTACACCCGTAGGTATGGATGGCGCATCGGCTATGTGAGAGGTAGCCATTAGTACTCGGCTTGGAACACTTGAAATAATAAGCGGTCTGTGGGTCTTGCCAGTTGAGCAAAAGCTCCCACATTTTGGTTTCGTTTCCGGGACCAATGGATTCAAGCCTTGAGCACTTGCGTGCTTCGAATTGAGCATCAAAGAAAGGGTCCCCGAATCGGTGCTTGAGATAGGTAGGAAGTGAGGGGGTTGAAGATGGTATTTGATCTCCTTGGCAAGTAGGTTTTTTGTTTTTTTAAAGGTTTATGTTGTGAGATGGAGTAGTGTAGGTATTTACTTTGTGATTTGGACGCATTAGAGTAGGAGAAAACAAAGAAAAACAAAGAAAATTAGCATTAGGGTTTCTATTGTCAAAACAGGGAAAGAGGGTTTGATTTGCTTGCCGATTTGCATTTTGGAGTTTATTGGCTATTCCAGGTATATACAACTCTTCCCCTCCGTCCAAAGCTTTGATCTGGAGATATGTATGACAGGCCGTGACCTGAATCGTGCGATTTGAGCAATTTATCATCGCGCCGGCAAAAAATGCGCCGCGCTTGGCGTGTCCGAGTGACGGTGATTCTGGGCTGAGTCCCAGAATCGGCCCTCCGCCCACTACCACTTAACTCGGCCCACCTGATTCGGCCCTCAGCCCGGCCGACTCGGCCCAAAAACTCATTCGGCCCGTCTGAGCAACCGACTCGGCCCTCGAACATCTAGACTTGGACTAGTTGAATTTTACATTCGGACCAATCACATTCGGCCCTTCCTACTCGGCCCTCGGACGGTCCGAATCGGGCATTCGGCCCTTGTAATTCGGACCTGTTGGGACGAATTTAGATTTTCTCAAATTTTAACCTGAAGATGGTGAAATTAACTGAGAAACCATACAGAGCCGAAACCATATCATAGATCGATCACTGGGTTGAAACTTAGAGCAAGTAGTTCAAAATTTCGCTATAAACGGTCCTCCAAATTGTGTGTGGTATTTACCGTAACGGCCCTACAGGCCGGGGGGGACTGTCCCCCCCGGACCCCCTCTGCCCCCTCTGCACCTCCCCCAAGTAGGTTGGAGGGAAAATGTGCGTCGTGATAGGTCCTCCAAATTAGACCCTAGTGTAGTAATGGCTCTACACGAGCATAGATCCTCACTTGTAAAAGAGCAACCAAAAGCCCATACCCGAATAGAGAGAAACAGAGACCCTAGAACCTCACTAGGCCAATCTAGCCATCCAAGGCAAAAAGGCCACACCACAAGAACACATGTACATTGTGTTCAAAACTGTGTCTAGTCGAAGCAGAATGCAACATCATCAAGATATCAATGTGAGGATGATTAGACATGACAGTCTTGACAATAGATGTACGTTGAGTAGCGTTGCACAAACAACCCAAGACCTCAGTAGTGAATCCATGTCCGACTGTGTAGTTAGGGACTCAAAGGCATATGTCAAAAGGCTTAAATTTACAAGCCAAGACCCGGAAGATGAAGACATAGTACCACCTGCTTATCTTAGGGTCAAACTCACCGCGAAAAAAGAGCATACTATCGATGCTCTGATTGATGAAGGAGCAGATTTTAACATCTTGACCTATGAATCATGGACTCTACTAGGCTAACAAGAGCTCACACCGACTAGTGCAACTCTTAGCCTTTATGAGGGACACCCACAAACACTCATAGGGAAGTGCAAAGTCCTTGTGAAAATTGAAACGGAAAGCTTGCCTATCCTATTTCATGTTCCTCCAAATAGTGCTAGCTGCGGGAAAGAAACCCTCCTAGGAAGACCCTTCAAGAGGGCAACCAAGTGTAAGGCAGACTATGTAGCATAGAGGATACACCTGACACTACCAGGTGTGAGAATAGTCACAACCTTTAGCAAGGGTGACCTCATCAAACCTCAAGAGAAAGGCAAGGAAGGTGCTGACGTAATAGTCAACGAGAGCAAGCACTTGTTGAAAAAACTGATACAAGCACAGGTCAAACAACGAGAACCAGTGAGTGAGGCCAAGCCTGAAAAAAGAAGGTCAAGAGACAATGCCAAGGATAGGCTTTGGACTTAAAAATATCGTAGAAGACCCCAAAAGAATCCCAAGCCTTATAGACACAGGCATCGATGGAGGGTCAACACAACGCCGCGATGGATATCCAAAGTGTTGCTACGTGCTCAAGGGTACTACGCAGGTAACCAATGGATTTGGGTACCAAAATTCCCTGCTAAACCACCTCTATCAACTGAAGGCCAAAGTGCATCAAGAGCAACAAAGCACAGGAGGAAACCTAAGAGAAACTCTGGGTCTCGAGGCAAGAAACCAGACATGAGTGTTCGAAAGAAAGAGCCTCAACCTACCATGCTTAATATGCAGATGTCATATGTAGCCATTGAGTGTGCACAAAAGCCATTAGTATCCAAAGAGCCTTTGATTTTCCAAGACAATAATAGGCATCATAGGCACAACATTGCTCATGGCAAGGCTGATCGCTCATCCTCTTTTTCCAAGCGGACACATGAAGCACAATAGCAGTCGTCAATAATGGCTGCTCACTCCCAATCTCTATCTCCATCAAAGCTTCCAAATATCCAAGAGGGGGGACATGACACTAGTCATAGCTCTCTGCCCAAGGATATGCCTGTGCGACCCAATGTGACTAGATCAACTCATGCTCGATCCACACACATGAATGCTCAAAGGGCAAGGCTACTCCATAGGCCATGACTAGGTCCCATGAGGACCCTCTAGAGAAGGGAAATGCTGAGGCCCGACCAAGCACATCAACGGTCGATATAGCCCAGGGTCCTGAGATGTTAGATGCACCTGCGCTGACCAAGAAAAAGAGGAGGAAACAATGAAAACAACAACAGTTGTAGGTGGTTGCGGACCCCAAGGACATTGGGGCAAAGAGTGCTGGAGAGCTGATGAATAAAGCATCGAGTCCATCCACCAATGAGCTCACTGATACCTCTCCTAATAGCGGTGAAACCTCAGACACATCCGTGTGCTCCGACAAATCAAAGCAGTCGTTACCATCAATGGCTACTGGCAACACTCTATCCACTGACAATAGAACTCACATTGACAAATCAAGAGTGGATATAACATTGTCACGACGGGGTGATGAATTCACACAAATCACACCCAAGGAGGACCATGACGCAATAACGAAGCCTCAAGAGAAACATGGAAACCCCAAGAGCATGAGCAATCCTAGTGTTAACCAATCTTGCTCATATAGGCCTGAACCCCCAGCTATGCTAGAGCCTAGGCAAACTCCTAGATCCTTGCATGAGATAGCAACTGAGCAAGCCCTCGTCAAATATAGAAGTGTCACAGAATGCCCAACTGAGTGGGATGCTAAGCTCAAAGTGTTCGCACGTGTCTACGTCCTTGCGGACATGGGCGCATTCCCTAAGGAGCAGCTCAAAGAATACTTGCCATTCCCCTTATCTTGGGAAGAGCAAGAACATCTTGACGAGCACTATAACAAGCTCTTACATGAATGCATGCGACTCATCTCTGAGGAGGAGGCTGACCAACTGCGCTTAACTGTCATGTTCAATGAAGTGCTCTGCCGACCGAATCTCATAGACATAGGGCAACTAAAGCGACTGTCAGTAGGCCAGAGTCAATTTGAGCAGCGTTGGTGCGAACGCTGCGTTGCAATGGCCAAACTAGGAGCTCAGATCATGACAGTCTTTGAGGAGCGATTGCCCAAATGGCATTCTCAAAGAGACCCAACCTATGTGGCACCAACTTCCCTTCGAGTACTAACTGACATTTGGGGTACGGACTTAGCTGGAACTAGCCTAGAGAGCCCTTTGATTGATAAGGTTCTCACTGAGGAGGAGTTACATGTTGCTAGTAGACTCCGACAAGGTTCCATGCTGCTCGATGTGGCAAAATATCTATTGGTATTGAGTAAGCTGCCACGAGTGTTGGATGCGTGTGCCACACTCCAGTACAATCCTTAGTTCTAGAATTGGTTTTTATCCTCGTAAAGCGTTATGGACTGATGGATATGTATATAAATAAACAATGACCTTTATGACCCTGTATAAACATCATCAACACACACAAGCAATAAAAACCCAAGCGCAGACAGAAGAATCGGGGCAACAGGCTACGCTAGGCCGGTCCCCCTTTCACCAGATCATGTTTGCCTCCGAGCAAAGGGCATGTACCCACATTGCCACCATGGAAAACCCTGGCCAACGTCCCTCCTGATGTAAGCAGGGCGCAGTCCCTCTCTACACACTTTCCCTTCCCGGCCTATCCTTCCGAGGATGAGCCCTCCAAACGTAGGACCACCAACCGGCGTAACTTGGCGTGAGTCAAGATCTTCTCGTAGTTAGAGGCCAGAGGGACACCATTACAACGAGTACAGCATGTTCCGTGCCTTCTCTTCTACTCATATGCGTTTGACAACCCACACAAAAATCCCTTCTATGCGAACAATCTTATTCCATATCAAGGCCTAACCCTTGGATTGCATCTTGCAGGCTTCTAGACGGAACACATGGAGAACCACGGACATCTGGCATGCAAAGACGCTCTTCACAGACAACGAGAGCATGCGGCATGTGCCCCTCTACGGGTACGCTATGTACCCACTCTCAAGAAATATGCAAAGAAGCGAGGGCCTAACCGACACCGCCCTGAACGAAGGCCGAAGAATCTGCAGGCCAGGGGAGTGGACGCTCAAGGAGGCACACAAAATGTGGCAACGCCAGTTGCACAGACCCCCTACGCACGCTCGGGCACCAAGTGCTCAGGAAGTGACAAGGTGGCCAGGGATAGGGAAGAATTTAATGAATTATTTAAAGACATTCTAGAAACGGTGGCAGCTCGGGACTACACCATTCATGTCCCAACTGACATGTTCCCTGCCCAGCCTCACAGGAGCCCCACACTAGCACCGCCCTCGGTCGCCTAGCCAACCGGACTCACCCCGCCTCGTACCTATCGACTAAATCCCTATGATGTACAAGTAGCTCGACAAGTCAACATGCAAGAACATTTTTTTTTAAATGATAAAGGGGCAAGATGCCCACTTGTACACATTCCCGTTACTTCTCGTTAATGTATGCGACCTTAACAAGCAATGAAATAGGCATCCCAATAAACATCATAGAATTCTGAAAAATTATATCTTATCATGATTGCATTTGTTCGATGCATTTAACACAAGCAAGCATATACTCTCATGAAGTGACAAGTGGATGCAGGATAATACAGGTCCTTGTGTAAAAGTGTTCAATGCCCGATCACCGCAAGACCATTGACCGCACAAAGAGCCGCGACAAAGCCACGCTGCCAAAAGCAAAAATTACCCTTGCCGACCACCCACATCGCATGGCCCGATGCACATTCATGGGCCATGCTCCCTTTCTGGGTCAAGCTCTATAGTTGGCTCATGGCAGTCATTACCTCACTTGTACCAACATCGTGTGTGTCGCACGGAGGTTTGCAATATCTCAAGTGTATCTCCCCATCTCAACAACTACTTCTCTAACAACGAGGCTGGGGCACAATCATCATTGTAATATCCATTTCCTGAGCCTTCAAAGCTTGACATTTTCCAACGCATTGAAAGGTTGATAGCCTCAACATATTGTAATGGCTGTACTCAGGAAAGTCTAGAAAAAAAAAGGGAGAAAAGAGACGAGAAAGAAATAAATAAATAAATAAAGTAAAAAGGCACAAGAAAAAGAAAGAAAGAAAAAAAAAAACGAATGAAAATATAAGAAACACCCACGATCAACAGCACAGCACCTAGGGGTCGTCAAATTAGGTATGTCCAGTGACCTTGGTCGACTGGCTTCGTCCCTAGTCCCCTAGCCCTTTACCATCACCCACAATTGTTCAGGGCACATCAAGGGCAGGACATACCTAGGGAGCCTGTCTTGCCTATGGTTAGACCTGTCACCCTAACCCACTTGCACAATTCTCTCTTGCACTCTGCCTTAGTACAATTGCAATCAGTGGTGGTAAGCACCGCACGATTGGCCATGAAAAGTACACCATCCACATCAAGCAAGTCCAATAGCTTCTAGCTAATTATGCTATGTCGTGTAGTCACAATGCAAAGGATGTCTTATATACCTCCATGTGTACTTCTTCTCAACATGGACAACTTTGCTTCATCCACACATTGTTACAAGAAACTAGCCCACGGTCTTCTAACTACGTAATATCTAAGTATGCACGAGCACGTACATAATATTTGCACCGAAGTATATACACAGTTTGGGTCCTCAAGTGTAGGACAATACTCTCAGCTTGCTTAGAGTTCGACCTGTCTCCCAAACTAATCAAATATGTCTTATGCACGATAAAAAGACTAGCACTACCCCTTAAGGAGAGACCACACGAGAGATTTTCAAATTGTAGGTATTGAAGCCTCCAATGAAATTTTAATTGCTCTTTAGCGACACCCAACTCTGAATGCTTATCCCTTACCATCCGACAAGCCTGCAAAGAATCGTCATGTACAGAATCCCCAACAAATCTACACTTGTGCTAGCCATCAATGCAATCCCCAAATCAAAACAGCCCTACCACCAATTCCAACAACCCTTCCACCAGCCACCTTGGCTACCAACAGGCCCCCAGGACCTTTCACCCCACCACCAACACTCCTCCACAGAAACCACAGGCGTCCTTGTCACCCACGTCTTCGGTGCATGCTACAGCCTCCTACCTACGACAATGAGTGGCATGGGACTGGCACTCCTCTAGGAGGGGGGTAATGTTAACCCTCAAACGAATGAAGGTGGAAAATCCGAAAAAGCTAAAGCAGAAGACAAAGAAAAAGGCCAAGGCAAAGAGAAACGAAAGACAAACTTTACACACAAGGAGAAGAGTCCTAAATAAGGGAGAAGGGCGCACAAGGAAAAGTGCAAGTCAAAACTTTTGTAAAAGAGTGCAAGCGCATCATGGTTTGATTCAAGGAGCACCGGGCTCTCACCCGTGCAATTTGTAAATGTAGACGGGCAGTGGAAAGGAAGCTAGGAAGATAGAAGAACAATGGGAAAAAGGGCCTAGGCTACGGTCGACTATGTAAAAAAGGGAAAAAGGTGATGACTGCCCAAAAGGGATTTAGGGTTTTGTATATAAAGTTGAAAAGTGAATGAAAAGCTCATTCTAGTGTGTGGCCAAAAGTAGCTCTCCTCTTCTTCTTCTTCTTCTTGTTCTTGCTTGCTTGAGCTTGTGCTTGAGAGAGGGAGTGTGAGAGTATGAGGGAGTGAGTGTGTGAGGGTGAGGGACCGTGGGGTGGAGAAGCTCTCCATCTTCTCCTCTCTTCTTCTCTTCTCTTCTCTTCTCTTCTTTTTCTCGCAATGATGGAGCTTGGAGCGTG
Organism: Lygodium microphyllum; assembly: GCF_053477565.2. Taxonomy (NCBI): domain Eukaryota; kingdom Viridiplantae; phylum Streptophyta; class Polypodiopsida; order Schizaeales; family Lygodiaceae; genus Lygodium; species Lygodium microphyllum. The sequence continues at coordinate 98,571,949 of NC_141146.1, read as the reverse complement.
GAGCTTGAGGATGGAGCTTTCTTGAAACTTGCACTTGGATCGTGGAGCTACTGGAGTGTACAGGAGAGGAGGTAACTCGAACGGCATGGAGGTAACTCACTACACCCGTAGGTATGGATGGCGCGTCAGCTATGTGAGAGGTAGCCATTAGTGCTCGGCTTGGAATGCTTGAAGCAATAAGCGGTCCGTGGGTCTTGGCAGTTGAGCGAAAGCTCCCACACTAAGCACTGTCCGATCCAATTCTGTCAGCTCATATGTTGCATTGTCAAAGACATGTCTATATGGCCCAAACCATCTTTTCACCATCTTCCAAAGTGCGGTATACTGATTTTCAAGGCTACTATCAAAGACTAATACCCAGTCTCCCTCTTCTATTGCTCTAGGCCGCAAGTGATGCTACCTACTGTCAAACCTGTCCTTATTTCTAAGTCTAGCAACCTTCAACTTGTCATTAGCTAGCTCAATATCCTCTGGTCTTCTCTCCAATTTCCAAATCCGAAGAGCTAAGAGCTTCTCTCTCGTCAAATCCTCCTGCCAAGGTAAATTTGGGCAAGTCAAAGCATAAGTCTTAGTCAGCATAACCGGTTTCTGACCATACATCAACTCTACGGGCATATATTCCGTGGTAACACTGTGAGTTGTATGATCAGCCCACAAAGAAAATGGTAGAAGTCTTAGCCATTCTCCAATCCATCCTCTACATGCTTTGGCTAATGCTTTCACTATCGGCGGATGCCCTCTTTCACTCTTTCCATTTTCCTCTAGATTGTATGTTGTGGTTAGAGTCAACTTGATTCCTAGTTGAGAGAAAAACTCCCTAGCTTCATCTACATCCAATTCACCGTGATTTGCAGTGATCTTACCCACACAACCATACCTGCAGAAAATTTCTTTCAATAAGAACTTGCACACTGCACTGGTGGTCTTCGTTCTCAAAGGTCTACCCTCAACATGATTGGTAGGATCCTCTCTAGCCAAAACAATATATCTCATCTACCATAGACTCATCGACATAGTAACCAAGTCAACTAGCCACTTATAATGAATGCATAGCGGACAGGTCGGATGAAGCTCATCTCGATGACGAACTACGGAATACATCTAACAGTCTCTAGAAGTCTCTACAAAGCAAGAAACATCTTTGTACATGCCTTTCCACCAATATTTTCCCTTGATTTAATCATACCTATCAATGACAAGCAATCTGTCTCTACCACAACTGGGGTTCCAATAAAGTACTCCTTGTCACATTTGAGAGCTGTAAACATTCCTAGTAATTCCCTCTTGATTTGCGGATACCTCCTCTATCTCTCATTTAGGACTTTTGCCCCAAACCGAATAGCATACATATTTCCATCTGCATCATCTTGACCCACAACCCAACCTATGCCAATTGGACTAGTGTCAACTGTCAATACAATAGGCCTTCTGCAATTATAATCCGCTTTCCTGAGAGTAGGAGAAATCTGCAATAACTTCTTCAATTTCCGCATGGCTCTAGTGTGGCTCTCATCCCAATAAAATTTCTGCCCCTTTCGAAGCAGTTGATATAAACAATTTGCTATGTGTGCAAAATGGACTATCCAAATCATGTAAAACACACAAGATCCAATGAATCTTCGTACCTCTGAAGTGGTAGAACAATACTCCGTAATCTTGCCTATAGCATCCACCTTCTTAGGTGAAGGTTTCCTGCCATAATACCCACACATATGTCCAACAATGATGACCTCATTTACTCCAAAAATAGATTTCTTCTCTGATAATGTCAAATTCACTTCTTCTAACCTGGCCAAAATCTTTTCACAAGCTGCAATATGATCAGCCACAAAGTATATGCATCCCTGCTCATTTAGACTCTCATCCTTCTCTTCTTCTGCACACCTCTTAATGGGCACATCATCCAAGAAAGGCATGGTAAGCTGAGGTATGTACTCACGAAGGACCTTATGCATGGCATTCATCATATGTGCAACAGAATTAGTGGCACCTTGTGGCAAGGTACATATCCTAACAAGCCTAATAGGAGTTCTCATAGTGGTTATTTCCCTGCTTTCCAAGGCCAACTGAAACTGATCATATCCTGAATACAAATCACCTAAAGAATAGATGGCACATCTAGCAAATGCTTCTGCAAACTCATCCACAACTGGACCTATACCAACATTCTTGATAGTAACTTTGTTTACTGGCTGCATGTCCTGTATAAATCGGAGAGTACCATTCTTCTTTGGAACCATAAACCACCTATTTGAATATGGTGCAGATGAAGGCTCTAGGATTCCCATCTTGATTTTCTCATTCAACAAGTCAACTAGCTTTGACAGGTGTGCCTTAGGCATTGGAATAGGTCGAAGGTTCCATGGAATATGAGGAATAGTAAAGATCACCATAGGGGTAACAATATCTGGATTCACACATCCAAGCTTATGATACCTGTATCTATCTCATAAAAGTAGTGTAGGATACTTGAAAACCATATTGGGGAATATGGGAATTTTCCATAAGTTTGGGATATGTGGTCAAATCTTTGGATTTGTCATAACTTGAATAGTATAACTCCAAATTGAGTGCTCTATAGCTCAATAGATTTCATTTTTCAAGTGCTTTTCAATGATAGTTCACATCATATGGTTTTGTGCCCACTCCAATGGTGGCTGTAAGAGCACTTAGCTCATACAGGTTGTTCCTTCTTTCTCCTTTGCCAACAATTGTACCAGCACTATCAAGAATTTCTACACCTATCTTCTTGAACCTCACTTCATGACCAATATCAGTTATGGCAGCAACTGATAACAGAATTCTCCTGATTTCGGAAACATACAACACATTTGAAAGCTTTTTGACTTCACCATTTGCAGCAACAAAAGAAATAGTACCGGTGCTCGCAGCAGGGCATTTAGCGTCATTTCCAACCGTCAAAGTGATGGATTCTTGTAGAGGCTGCATAGAACTGTATAGACCTTTATTGTTGGTCATGTGACAGGAGGCCCCACTATCCAACACCCATGAGTCAGTGGTAGATTCTTCTTGCGTCAAGGAGCACACTTCCTTAATGGTCGCCATGAATAATTCCAACTCTGTTTTAGTTATATTGGCTATCTCTTTCCCTTTACTTTTAAGGGTACCATTCTTTTCATCTGCCTTCTTCACACGATAATCTGCAATTACATGTCATTTCTTCTTGCAGTAGAAGCATTCTCCTTGAAACTTCTTCTTGCCGCCCTTCTTCTTTTTGTCACCATCATTTTTTGTGGAGGAACCACCTTTGCCTTTTGCATTGGCAGAGAATGTAGCATCTCCATTGTTGCTTCCTTCTCGGGCTTTCAGTCTCAACTCCTCCTCCATCAATAATGCACAAAACTCCTCAAAAGTCAAAACTTGAGGTCTCACCTGAGTATTAAGGGCAATTACTAGTCCATCAAAATTTTGTGGGCAAATCCGAAGACACCTCCGAGCTAGCTCTTCGCTAGTCTTTTGTATCCCAGCGCCAGCCATCTGGTCGTGCAGATTCTTAATCCGAGTGATGAATGCTTCATCTATCTCTCCTTCAGTAATCTTCTCCGCTGCTAGTTGATTCTCCAAGTTTTGAATTCTTGTTTGGTTTCATGTTTCATGCTGACTCCTTAGTACATTCCAAGCCTCTGATGCTTTGGTTGTATGGTGAATCAAAGTCAGAACACTGTCAGAACAGCTTGTAACTAAGGCTCGTAGAAGATCTGTGAGAGTGGAATTTTGGTGCCGAGAAGTGCTTAAAAATAGCTAAAAATTACGAATATCAAGGGAAAAATATTCAATGTCAAAGGCAGCGGCTCAATCTAAGACGATTTTAAGTGCCAAAGTGCTTTAAAGGCACCCGAGCGACACTTGTTTATTTTTCATAATTTTTCAAATTGTCGTGCGGGTTGACAAGATTTTCCGGCCAATGCGGGATGTCAAGCTGGATGCCCAAGATTTTTCAGAGCTCGATTCGGAGTCTGGACGGAGAAATGGCCACAAAATGGTCAAGATATGAAAAGGTGGACACTTGGGAGGCCAAAATTGAGCACGCCTTTTGAGTTTGGACCCCCCCTCTAAAATTTTATACACCTTATGAAGCAAAAAACGTGGAGAGAGAATGAGGGATGGAAAAACGTGGAGGAAGATGGCGCCCGAAATTTGCGCTTCATGGCATGGAGAGGGTGATGGCTGGCTGTGAATAAACCCCCCAATCGATTATGGGGCTTGAATCCCTCCTGGATGCTGACTCTATCACCGTGCTTTGCTCCTTCAATGGCGGTCTCTATGAAGAATTCTAATTTCAGTCTTTCTCTCTCCTCCCTCTCTCTCCCCTAAAGGCAGATTCATGTGGTGAAGAAGAAGAAGAAGAATGGATGATGGATGCTTGTCCAATGAAGACCGGATTGCTCCGTGGTATAAGAGGAAGGAAGATTGCTGATTGTGGACTGTCATGAGCATGAATGGTGGCTGGAAATCAGTCCTGAGATATGGCAAATAAAAACCCGCAACCCGCAAAGAACGGTAATCTCATTTTTACAAAGGAAATTGAAGTTCTATGCAATTTGCTTCATGAATACTTGTTCCCATGAGATGATTATGCATTATGTTGTTGTTTGCTATGATTTTGATCAGTTTATGATTAGAAAATTAGAAAATCATAAGTGTTGTGATTGAAATTAATATTAAAACCCGTAAAACACGCAAAATATGGAAAAATTGGGTGTTTTTGAGATATAAATGGAAAATATAATAAGACACACCAACTAAATTTGTGATTTTGCTGCAAATGAACCTAAAGGCCACAGCCCACAACTCATTTTGTATTTTTAGTTATTTAATATTGTGAAAAATACAATAAAAATAGGAAAATTTGGTAAAAATAGGGGAAAAATAGATTTTGAGTGCCAAAAATTAAGGAAAAATAAGAACCATGTTCCTGTATGTATGGGGGGTCTGAAGTATGAGGTTAGCCTCAGTTCAGCCCTATCTTTATGTTTTAGTGAGTGTTTATTGTTTTTATGTAACAAAAAACATGGAAATGGACCCTAAACCGATCAATAATGCACAACCTAAACGGGTGAGGGGGTAGAGTGTATAAAAGGTGTTTAAATACTGAATGAAATGATGAAAAGCTTGCTAGTTTTTATGCATACCATTTAGGTTGGTTGATAATTAAAGATTAAAAACCTAGTAGCACGAGGGTTTCTCGGTGCTAGGTTCATGCAACGCCGTATACGAGCGATAGTTAAATTCATTGAAAGAAATGTTTTCCATATGTGCACAAATGATGATTTTCTTAATTATTTGAGAACGTGGACATTCACAATTTGCATAAATCATAAAGATACTTAAAGATATCAGACAATACCTCCTGGATACATGGCAATTGCTTTTTAGAGGAACATGACCAACGTTGAGTGAGTAAGGATATCCCAAGTTGTAGGCTAGGCATTGGGTCTAAGGGGAAAGTAAAGTGAGGAATGGTACATTCTTGGATACGATGAATTGGTACCTTGAGTGGAAATATGTGCGATATTATGCTATATATGTTTAGCGACGCATCGAGGGGTCAATCCCTAAGGTGTAGGAGAGTCGCAGTGAGGTAGCCGCAGTCAGCCCGTGGGAGGACTTCCTATGTTTGTACTTCGTGCTATTTGGCAATGTGCTAGGACTCCCTCTGAGGAGTGTTAATTGGGTTAGAGTTGGACTACGAGACATGATACAAATGCAAGATGTTTAGGAAGATGATGTATGTGTCATCCACGCTCCTGGCTGCGAGGCCGTGGGGTTGTTGAGCGCATGATAGAGGTCCGCCTAGTGCATGAGCCAGTGCCGGCCCATTTTAGGTCCCATCAATCTGCATTTGGAGAAATCATCACACTAGAATTTGATGGGTCGGGGGTAGACTGTGGTTCTACGTCTGTCCCATCATAATCTCCACAAGCTCATAAGAATCAAGGATAGTTGTAGTTTTGAACTTCCACAAGGTGTAGTTTGTACCATCTAACTTGCCTTCACTGAAGGTTGGTGGACGAATCCTCAGTGTTTGAATAGCCGGTATAGCAGCACCACCTCCTGCACCGCTTCCTGATGCGCCAGAACCGCTTCTGTAAGTCGACATAGTTTCTCTTTGCTATTGAAGCCTTTGCCTCTTGCACACTCTCCGATCTCTAGAGCCCCCTGGGCTCCGATACCATGTAAAAAATTACATGGCATAGCAAACAGAATCTGAGAAAGAGATAGAGAGTACACAACAGATAAGAGGAGAATCAGTAAATTATTTAGCCCCAAACAACTGATACAAAGATGGCTCTGTCCACCCGTGTGCTTCCACTGCGTGAGAAGCTTAGATAGTGATCTAAAAAGAAGATAGGTGAAGAGCTTAAGGCTAGCTAGAATAACAACTCTAACTGGGTGAAAGATGAATGATGGATGGTTGTTAAGGGGTTTATCTTTTATAGCCCGCGAAGGTCGTTAGGTCAACCTGACCAACCTACCATATAAGCCTCCATTAGTCGGCCATGAAATATTCCAAGGAATATTCCCAAAATAGGGGTCCCTTTTAACTCCCTTACCCCGCAACTCGATGCAATATGCCTCGAGTTGCTACGAGCTTAACCACTCCGTCTAACCCAAAGATTAGACCCACAACGGTCACCTTTTTGCCATCTAGTCACACAGACCTCATTTGATATACAAGTCAGGACTCAACCAATGTCCGAGCTCACATTTGGCTTCTCCTCATAATGGGGGCCTTACAACTTTGAGCACCATGGATCATTGGTGGCACCTAATGTGGGTGGGGTATTGATCATATCTAACAAATCACTAACACATGCATGGATTTTAACGTAATCGAGACGAGATGTCAAGAAACGCCTTGCTTGCTCCCTTCTAGTTGGTAATTTATTTCCATTTGAAAGCATTTGTGAAAATAACCTGCATATATTGTGTAAACAGAGTTAAGAAACTGCAAATATTGTCTAGAAGCATTTATGAATTAATATCAAATGAGACATACTTTAATAATGCATTCAAGCTAGCATTACTCCATCCATAAATGGTTTGTAAGTTCAGTATCTCAAGAGATGCACGTAGAATGGAGTATGTGCAACTTTCATACAATGGAGTTTTCGACGCTATGTGTAGTGGGTCATCCATCTCTCTAGTGGTGCCCTCCCCCCCAACCTCATGGGAAAATAAATCATGCACCATGTTGTCCAAAATCTCTTCCTCCAAAACTTGATGCGGCATTTGAAGAGGGCTGCTATCGTCATCATCAATCTCTACTCTTCTTGAGAACTCTGTGTAATATTTCCACTCGAAATACTAAGTCGACTATAAAACCCGCACATCTTGCGAAGAAGTAGTGCAAAATAATCCCCCGTGTCGAATAATGTCGGTGGCTAAAGTGTTTCCTCCGGCTCCACGTCGTGCAAAAGAGGCCAAGGTTTAAAACCTGCAACCCGCACGAGAAACACCCCTTATATAAAGGAAAATGGATAAATGATTAAAGTAGTGCAAATTTTTTTATTAATTACCCCTGCCCTCAGCTGATGCATGGCAGGGGGAGAGGGAGTGTGTGGAGGAGTGAGTTAAGTGGAGAGCGGGAGAAGTGTGGTGTGGGGATGCATGAGGGAGGGAAGGCATGAAAGCCTCCACGTGTGTGGATCTCCCCTCCCCTTTACACACTAGAAAACCTCCCCCCTGGAGCTTGGGGGGAGGCACGAAGAGAGAGAAGAGGAGGTCGTGCTGTCAGAGAGCGCTACCAAGCCAGGAAGCCACCTCCACATGTCGCCAGGAAGCCGCTGCCACACGCCGCCCGCTGCCACCTGATGTAGCGCTATTGCTGCCTCCACTTTATCATCACCCTCATCATTATCACCTCCACCTTCGTCATCGGCATCTTCTCCCACGAAATGACTTCTTCTCTCTCCACGTAGCTTCTTCCTAGAAGCATAGAAGCTTCTAAAAACAAGGCTTCTATAAGCCTTGTTCATCCTCACCACTGCGGGTTTAGTCAAAAATCACATTTTGCAAGGATCGTGTCCCACACAAAATAGATAATCCAGGGCAAGAAGGAATTCGATACGCGAAAGAGTCAAGGAGGAGTTGTTGGACCAGAATTCAATGGGTCCCAAGAAAATGGCAAGAGGCGCACACACGGGAGGTTCTTCCCCAAGCATACGCGTGGACATCCCTACGAGCCCTCAAGCCCAAGTTTTTAAAAGAATGATTCCGCATTAAAGCAATGCATTAGGAAAGTTAAATTTCATGGGAAGAATGCATTTACGCATGTATCTAATCCACGTAATATAGTTAAAATACATTTGGGAAATTATCTCCTTGGACGATTTACAAGAGTTAGTGCATGTCGCGCAATTGGGTTGTTTGCATTTCCAAGTTGCAATCCCAAGCGCATATTGCTTAGCTTTAAAAGGTGAAATTGTTAAATACATCTTTGATTGACCACGGAAAAGAAAAGAGCATAAGGCATTTAGGTTATTTTCTACTTGTAGATTCGAATGACATAATCGTTGTCCATGTTGTCCAAGTAGTTGCATTACATGGAAATGAAACCATGGACTTGCATGTTGCATGCGAAGATGCTTGTATTTTAAGACAAGTTAAGTGACGTAGATCGGGTTAAGTCAACATTAATCTTATGTCATTCATCATACATGAACTTCATTTATCGAAGTTGTATCTAGAAAATGTTGCATGTCACATATTCGTCATGCATGAAGTCATTTGTTGAAGTTGTATCTAGAAAAGATTGCATGTCATATTAAAGCCTGAAATTCAACTATATTAAACAAATGGTTGTAGGCAAAGCTCTTGATGTAAATCCATGTAGGTTTTACGCAATTTATTCCCCAAATTGTCAATCATCATGATTTTAGCAAGGAAAAGAAATAGTTATTGCAAACCTTATAGCTGCACAGAAGTAATGAATCACATATTTATACGTATTGTGATGTCTTGCAACTATTTACACCTTTAGAACAAATTTAGCATCTCTAAGAAGAGATCATTTCTTATCGCAAGACAAGTCAACCGATTTGGCTAGATCACTTGTAAGGGTATGACCCTCAAGGGATTCTTAAAAGCATAAGTAGTTAGTACAACAAACACCTCAAAGTGCTAATTAGGGTTTAGCACGTTAGAAATTCTGCCTAGTATCAAACTTGGATGCCAAGTCGAGACTTTCGAACCCAAAGGTCCTACCCACGCAATGATTGGGTTAATTGGACGCCCATACAACAACAATCTAGGGTTTTACCCTAAGGATCGATGACCTAATACTAAACTTAGAATTGAGTTTAGACTCCCTAGGGCTAAGCATTGCGACCTAGTAAGGTTAGGGATTGGGTTGGGTAAGAAGACACCCCAAACCCTACATCTTAAGTAAACATACTTCTTGACCAAGGAACGTCATTGATGGGAGATTGAACCCACAAGTTAGATGTGACTCCTATGCATCAAGTTGCAACGTCGCATGGTTTTGTGTTAAATCTTAAAGTAGAGCTGCCACTCCTTGGAATAAGGTTGGCAGGTTCCAAGTACAAGCTTAATTTGCAAGAGGATGAGTAGTCATCCTGCTACTGAGTTACCAAGTAGAGTAATGAGCAATTGAAAAATCAAGTTAGAGCGACAAGGTCGCCAGGATTTACTGACTTAATTTAAGAAACCTAAGGTGTTGGTTAATTTGGGTTAATAGGGTATAACCCTAACCCAAGGATACAAGGGTATTCAAACAAGCAATGAAACCCTTAGGGATCTTTCCAAGTTGCAATTTGATCCCGGATTGAATGTTGGGTAGATTCGAAGAGAAGAATTCACACCTTAGCACTTGGCCAAATAAAACGACCACTGGATTGATTGTGTTTGTACAGTTTAGGAGCACTGTTTGTATTGCTTTGCTCAAAGAACTAAAGATGGAAAAATAATTAATGCTTCAAGTTGAAGGCCTAGAGGGAGAGGCAACATCGGTTACCCCCAACTGTGTGCCTGACCCTAATCAAGGGGGTTATTAGCTACACTAGGAACGTGGACTGAACTGCCACGAGAGGTCTCTCTTTTGGGCGCTACTTGGAGCAGGAGGACAATTGGGTGCTAGAGGGGGCTCTGGCCATAAATCCCTTGTCTTCCAGGCCATGTACAAGAGGACGACATGACTCGGGATTGGATCTTGAGGCCCGCATACTAGTCTACAGCTGGAATCTTGGATTAGTAATCCCTATGGATTACTGGATTGCCTTCGGGCGGATTATGGATTGCCTTTGGGTGGATTATTGATTAGCCTACGGGCTGGTTTATAAGATGTATTCCAAAGATAAATAAGATCAATTGTTGTAAAGGAACTTGTAGCACATTGTTTTTCTATGTCAGTGCTAAGATTATATGAAGGAACCGGTGACTAATTGGCTAATTAAGGAAGCTCTCTTATGCTGTCCAACTAAATGTCGTAGGTAATTAGATAACTAAAGAAACCCTAAGAAAAGTGCGACGGATGTGGCCATGGGTCTGTCCTATGGATGGGTGGTCCTCATCGGCCGGATACTTTTCCTGAAGAAAATGACCGGGAAAGAATGTTGACCTAGAGTTTAGGTTACTAGAACCTTGAGTTATCCTGGTTTAGGGGAATGGAATGGGAATATGCCTTATGGGTAGAGAGGTCGAGCTTTGCATCCCTCTCCTTTCCCATTCTCCTTGAAAAAAGTGCAGCATGAATCCACTTCAAACCTGATGTTTCTGCGTAAAGTAGTTCCTGGGGTTTGACGCTAGTTACTCTCTAGGAACTTGACCATTACGGAATCCCTAATTCAGGTCGGTCCTAAGTGGGAACGGCCAGAATGCTTCCGCTACGTGGCAGACTCGGGAAGACCTAGATCGCAAACCCCGTAACATTCCATGGGAGTGCCGGGCAGCACTTTCTAGACTCTCTTCCCAATGGGCTGCGAGAATAGATGAACTTCTTGACCGTCTTCAAGGCGCGAAGATCTTCTCCAAGATTGATCTCAGGTCTCGATACTATCAGATAAGGATCAAGGAAGAAGATATTCCAAATACGGCATTCAGCACAAGAAATGGGCACTTTGAGTTCCTAGTCATGTCATTCGGGCTGAGGAATGCACTTGCCACCTTCAATAGGTTAATGCAGGATATGTTTAGGCCATATCTTGATAACTTCGTACTCATCTTCTTTGACGATACCTTAGTCTACTCCAAACAAGAAGAAGATCATGAACCCCAGCTTTGCATTGTCCTTGACACAATGAGGGCACACAAGCTTTGTGCCAAAAAGAAGAAGTTTGCATTCTTTAAGCGACAGATTGAATATCTGGGATTCATTGTATCAGTAGAAGGAATCTCAGTAGACCCAGCCAAGGTCAGAGACATTCTAGAGTGGCCAATACCAACAATTGTCAAAGAAATACACAGTTTTCTTGGATTGACAGGATGATACATGGTCTTTATCAAAGATTATGCTTTGATTGCAGTGCCTCTAATGGATCCACTAAAGAAGAAAACATCAATTGTATGGTCAGCTTGCTGAACAATCTAGTTTTGATAGACTAAAGCAAAGTTTGGTATCAACGCCTATCCTGAAACTTTCGGACCTTAGTAAGGAGTTTGAAGTGATAACTGATGCTAGCACACTTGCCTTAGGATGTGTGCTTATGTAAGAAGGTCATCTTGTAGCATACTCTTCAAGGAAACTAAAGAGCCATGAGAAGAATTATGCTACCCACAATCTAGAGTTTTTAGCCATTATCCATGCTCACAATCTAGAGTTTACCCTAGTGACAGATCATAAAAGTCTCAAGTGGATCTTTACCCAAAATGAGCTCAACATGAGGCAACATCGATGGATTGAAGTGCTGGAGGAGTATGACTTTAAAATCACATACCGGCCTGGAAAGGAGAATGTAGTTGCCAATGCACTCAGTTGCAAGGCATTTCTAAATTCTCTAATCTTGCAAGATCCATCAATAGCTAGATCTCTAGCCACAAAAGTATCCATGCCAAACAACCCAATACTTGAGGTAGCTAGAGAAGAGGCATGCCATGATCCAACCTATCAGAAGTTGCTAAGGGAGATCCCCATCAAGGATCAAGACCCGAAGCTACAAGCTAACTATCAAGAATTCTGTATCAATAGTTGACGTCTACTATAGAACGAGATTATGTATATCGGCAAGCCAGTGGCTCAAGCAAAAAATACTATGGGAAGCTCATGACTCCCCTTTTTCACGACATCCTGGCTATTCCAAGACCCTCAATGCTGTCAAAAAAAGATATTATTGGGAGAGGCTTAAAGGTAACGTTCTCAAATATGTCACATAGTGTTTGTCTTGTCAATGCATTAAGGCTGAACATATCAAAATGGCAGGGAAGTTGCAACCACTTGACATTCCCCAAATGAAATGGGAATTCATTAGTATGGATTTTGTTGTTGGCCCACCCCAAGTTCAGGGAGGATACAACTCCATTATGGTTGTGGTGGATATGCTAACCAAGGTTGCACATCTTATTCCTATTAAGACAAACTATAAAGCCTCAGACATTGCAAGGTTATTTATCAAGGAGATATTCAAACTGCATGGGTTACCCAGAAAAATCATTAGTGATCATGACTCTCTCTTCACATCACACTTCTGGAGAGCTATCTTCGAAGCCATTGGGACTCAACTCTGTTTTAGTACAACTTACCATCCCCAAAGTGATGGTCAAACGGAGTGAGTCAACGAAGTCATTGAAGACATGCTAAGGGCACACTGCTGTCGCGAACCCAAAAAGTAGATTCAATATTTGCCACTGGTTGAGTTTGCCTACAATGCTTCTTATCAACAAAGCATTCAGATGACCCCTTTTCAAGAATTGTATGGGCACGACTGTCGAAGTCCTTTAAACTTCTCGGATCTAACCTTGAGGGTTGAAGCTTCAAAGCAAATGCTGGAAGATATGGATGACCAAATGAAGTCAATAAGACAGGATATCCAAGCAGCCAAGGATAGATAGAAGGCATACGCGGATCTGAATTGTCAAGATAGATCCTTCGCTAAAGGAGATATGGTCTTCATTGAGAGAGAAGACAAGGGCGTACTGTCAGAGAGCGCCGCCATGCCAAGAAGCCGCCGCCACACGTCGCCCGCTGTTGCCTAATGCAGTGCTGCTGCCGCCTCCACTCTATCATCACCATCATCATTATCACCTCCACCTTCGTCATCGGCATCTTCTCCCATTAAACAACTTCTTCTCTCTCCATGTAGCTTCTGCGCAGAAGCATAGAAGCTTCTAAAAAGAAGGCTTCTATAAGCCTTGTTCATCCTCACCACTGCGGGTTTAGTCAAAAATCACATTCTGCAAGGGTTGTGTCCCACGCAGAATAGAAAATCCAGGGCAGGAAGGAATTTGATACACAAAAGAGTCAAGGAGGAGTTGTTGCACCAGAATTTCAATGGCTCCCAAGAAAATGGCAAGAGGCGCACATGCAGGAGGTTCTTCCCCAAGCATACGTGTGGATATCCCTACGAGCCCTCAAGCCCACGTTCTTAAAAGAATGATTCTGCATTAAAGCAATGCATTAGGCACGTTAAATTTGATGGGAAGAATGCATTTACGGATGTATCTAATTCACGTAGTCTAGTTAGAATACATTTGGGAAATTATCTCCTTGGACGATTTACAAGAGTTAGTGCACGTCGTGCAATTGTGTTGCTTGCATTTCCAAGTTGCAAATCCCAAGCGCATATTGCTTAGGTTTAAAAGATGAAATTGTTAAATGCATCTTTGATTGACAGCAAAAAAGAAAAGCGCATAAGGCATTTAGGTAATTTTCTACTTGTATATTTGAATGACATAATTGTTGTCGATGTTGTCCAAGTAGTTGCATTGCATGGAAATGAAACCATGGACTTGCATGTTGCATGCAAAGATGCTTGTATTTTAAGACGGATTAAGTGCCGTAGATCAGGTTATGTCAAAATTAATCTTATGTCATTCATCATACATGAACTTCATTTATCGAAGTTGTTTCTAGGAAAGGTTGCATGTCATATATTCGTCATGCATGAAGTCATTTGTCGAAGTTGTATCTAGAAAAGATTGCATGTCATAATAAAGCCTGAAATTCAACTATATTAGACGAAATGTTGTAGGCAAATCAGGCAAATCTCTTGATGTAAATCCATGTAGGTTTTACGCAAGTTATTCGCCAAATTGCCAATCATCATGATTTTATCAAGGAAAAGAAATAGTTATTGCAAACCTTAATAGCTACATAGAAGGAATGAATCGCATATTTACATGTATTGTGATATCTTGCAACTATTTACACCTTTAGAACAAATTTAGCATCTCTAAGAAGAGGCTGTTTCTTGTTGCAAGACAAGTAGACCGATTTGGCTAGATCACTTGTAAGAGTATAACCCTCAAGGGATTCTTAAAATCGTAAGCAGTTAGTACAACGAACACCTGAAAGTGCTAACTAGGATTTAGCACGTTAGAAATTTTTCCTAGTATCAAACTTGGATGCCAAGTCGAGACTTTCAAACCCAAAGGTCCTACCCACGGAGTGATTGGGTTAATTGGACGCCCATACAATAACGATCTAGATTTTTACCCTAAGAATCGATCGACCTAATACTAAACTTCCAATTGAGTTTAGAATCCCTAGGGCCAAGCGCTGTGACCTAGTAAGGTTAGGGATTGAGTTGGGTAAGAAGACATTCCAAACCCTACATCTTGACTAAACATACTTCTTGACCAAGGAACGTCATTGATGGGAGATTGAACCCACAAGTTAGATGCGACTCCTATGCATCAAGTTGCAACGTCGCATGGGTTTGTGTTAAATCACAAAGTAGAGTTGCCACTCCTTGGAATAAGGTTGGCAAGTTCCGAGTACAAGCTTAATTTGCAAGAGGATGAGTAGTCATCCTGCCTACTGAGTTTCTAAGTAGGGTAACGAGCAATTGAAGAATCAAGTTAGAGTGACAAGGTCGCCAGGATTTACCGACTTAATTTAATAAACCTAAGGTGTTGGTTAATTTGGGTTAGTAGGGTATAACCCTAACCCAAGGGTACAAGGATACTCAAACAAACAATGAAACCCTTGAGGATCTTGCCAAGCTGCAATTTGATCCTGGATTGAATGTTCGGTGCATTCGGAGAGAAGAATTCACACCTTAGCAGTTGGCCAAATAAAACGACCACTGGATTGATTGTGTTTGTACAGTTTAGGAGCACTGTTTGTATTGCTTTGCTGAAAGGACTAAAGATGGAAAAATAAGTAATGCTTCAAGTTGAAGGCCTGGAGGGAGAGGCAGCATCAGTTACCCCCGACTGTCTGCATGACCCTAACCAAGGGGGTTGTTAGCTGCACCATAAACGTGGACTAAACCCTCCACGAGAGGTCTCTTCATTGGGTGCTACTCGGAGCAACAGGACGCTTGGGTGCCAGAGGGGACTCTGGCCATAAATCCCTTGCCTTCTGGGCCCTGCACAAGAGGTTGACGTGACTCGGAATTGGATCTCGAGGCGTGCATACTAGTCTATGGGTGGAATCTTGGATTAGTAATCCATGTGGATTGCTAGATTGCCTTCAGGCAGATTATGGATTAGCCTGTCGGTGGCTGGATTATAAGATGTATTCCAAAGATAAATAAGATCAAATGTTGTAAAGAAACTTGTTTGACATTATTTTTCTATGTTAGTGCTAAGATTACGTGAAGGAACCGGTGACTAATTGGCTAATTAAGGAAGTTGTCTTATGCGTGTCCAACTAAATGTGGTAGGTAATTAGATAACTAAAGCAACCCTGAGGAAAGTGCGGTGGATGTGGCCATGGGTCCGTCCTATGGATGGGTGGTCCCGGTTGGCCAAGAACTTTTCTCGAAGGAAATGAACAGCAAGGAACGTTGACCTAGAGTCTAGGTTACTAGATCCTCGATTTATGATGTTTTAGGGGAACGGAATGGGACTATGCCTTATGGGCAGAGAGGTCGAGCTTTGCATCCTTCTCGTTTCCCATTCTCCTTGAACCAAGTGCAGCATGAATCCGCTTCGACCTTGACGTTTTTTGTGTAAAGTAGTTTGCATGGGGTTCGACACTAGTTACTCTTTAGGAACTTGACCATTAGGGAAACCCTGATTCACATCGGTCCTAAGTAGGAATGGCCGAAATGCTTCCACTACGTGGCAAACTCGGGAAGACCTAGATTGCAAACCCCGTAACATTCCATGGGAGTGCCATGCGGCACTTTCTAGACTCTCTTCCCGATGGGCTGCTAAGACGTGTCCTACGAGCAAACAGGTGGACACATTACACTCTGCCTCCTTGTGTCGATGCTTCGCAGCCTCTTGATGCCCTGGAGGGACCATTTGAGGATGTGGTACTGTATCCTACTCAATTAAAAAAATGAGGTTTTTTTTAATGGTGAAGACGCAACATAGACCAATAATATTTGTGCAATTAAAGTAGTAAAAATTACTAGGTCTTTTTCTTGGTCCCACTCTCCATACATGCTGAGGTGTGACATTGTGATTTGGCATGCTTGAAAAAAACATCCTCGACAACGATCACACATACATTTTCTTTTCCGTTGTAGCCAAGTGTCTCGTTTGTGAAGACACAATGTCTCATTCTCACTGGAGAATGTACTGTTTGTTGACTCAGCATGTCCCTTACTAGTAGAAGATAATGACATAATTACACCTGAATCATAAGGACATATATGATTTCATTTGGCATATATGTCATATTCCCTAAATATTTTGATACTTGCAACATGGAGACAAACATTTTGATATTGAAAGACTAGGAAATTCATGTTGATCCAAAAACAACCATAAGCTAGCATTTTAATAAGTTTAATTGTAATTGCGTCTATCAGCATGTGTAATATATTTTATCTGCACATATAGACGCACAATTACACGCACTTACAGACGCGCTACGTGAATATAATATTTTTTTAAAAAAAGTTATAGCTTTCTTTTCAAACCAGTGCTTTCCTACGTTTTTTGTGTGTTTTCTGTAGTTTGAGCTTGACATCACTAATCATGTCTATCTATCACTTCATGAAGACAAGAACAGAAGGAAATAAGAGTAAAAAGAGGAGGAAGGAAGAGCCAGAGAGTAAATAACAAGAGCCAAGTAGAAAGGAAGAGAAGAAGAATCAAGCAACCTACCAAGGGAAGGGAGGAGGAGGACAAGGAGCTTGCAACCTAGCCGCCACCCATCGGAACAAGCAAAGAATGTGAGTTCTTCTTCTCTCTCTTAATCTTCTTTGCTTTCTCTTTTTCTATATATCTCTCTCTCTCTCTCTCTCTCTCTCTCTCTCTCTCTCTCTCTCTCTCTTTACATGCTTCAGACAATCTATGGAGGTTCTTTGCGCGGTTTTTATAATAGTTTTGGAAAATATGGTCCAACTTTGCATGTCTATAGGCGGTCTGACTGACAATCTAGACGCATTTTTAGACGCATATATAGATGCCCTAATAGACACGGGTATAGATGCGGGTATAAACGTGGGTATAGACACAAGTGACGCAGGTAGTAATGGGTTTTTGCTTGTGTAGATGTGGAATCCTGGATCTTTGAGCACTAATCCTGATTTGGAACGCATGAACAACACGTTAGCGGAGTTTTCTAGAGGTGTTAGTAGTTGTTTTGGAGGTTTTCCAAAAAAGGAGCAATTCATGGGGGAGATGATAGTTATCTTGGTCGCCCTCCCACTACAGAGGAGGTTTTTGGTGTTACAACTATATATATCATCTCTCACTTGACTTGGGTCTCACCTATATATACTAACTCTACATCAATATGAATCATTCTTTGGGAGCATGTCTTGTGTATCTCTCTCGTACTCTCTCTCTTTCTCAACATGGTATTAGAGCTATGGATGCGTAGCAACAACAAGGAAGATAAGTTGTTTCATTATTTATACTTGATTGAATTCTTTGCACAAGTGATGATTTGATACGTGAACTTGTTCAAATTAGAAGTATTAGTTAATTTTGTGTGATGCCATTTCTTGATGGCATGAAGGATGGCTAGCATTTCCTGATCATAGACATTCATAACCGTCTCATTTTCAGCCAGCTTTCGGCTCTCAAAAGCTATGACCCCATGTTTTGCAGCAAGACTACACCAATTCCTCTCCCACTGGCATCACACTGAATGGTGAAATGATGCCAGGAGGCATATTCCACGATGGATTCCGTGAGATTTTGCGGTGGATTTCGTAAAATTTTATTACCAGGGCTCATACACAAGGTGGATTCTTTGTGCGAAAGGTCGATGGGGATACCTATCCTTTTCGGGTGTTTTGTTAATTTAATGTGTAAGTGGGTGATTCCATAGCGGGTGATTCTGTAAAATACATATTTAAATTAATAAACGTTTATGAGTTTAGAGTGCACACTTGTAATAAAATAAGGTTAGGATTGAGTTCTAACCAATTTATTTTTGTAGCTGAAGACTGCTAGGTATTCACTTTTGTCGGTTTAATTGTATTATTTTTCTAACAATTGTGAATGCTTCAATTAATGTGTAGAGCAAGCAATGGTGGCATTGGGAAGCATTGGAGGATAGCGTATATTCAAATTATCATCAATTTTTGATGGGCGCGTATCTTAGGCATGGCGTCCATATTTTGACGCGCTTATTTATTAAAGCGCTTGATATTTATTTATTATTTTTGTATCCGCATGGGCGCACAATTTAAATATTTGTATTGGGCATTGTATTTGGGTATCGCTTGAATCCTTGAGCGCCCAATAGCTTTAATTCTTTAGTGGCACAAAAGCAAACACAAAAGCTAAACCGTGCTAATTGTAAATTGGGCTATTTCTTGAGCTTGAAGATGAATAATATATAGAATACATGCTTTGTGGAGCACTCACACAAGGCATCGGGAGAGATTGCACCCAATTAGTCTCTTGCTTAATGTCGTGCAAGTTTTCTTCCTTGTTTTTTGTGCAAAAGTAGAGTTCTTTTGTTCTTGGGGACCTTCTGATGCTCACTACGCGCAAATATGGTGTCCGATCTATGCATCAGTGGTATCAGAGCGAAGATGAGATCGATAGCTTCCAATCGCTTACCATCTTGCGCGAAGGCGAAGCTCCTGGAACGATCAAGCTCTATATTCAATCTCGTGGCAAACGGTCAATATCAACGTATTCCTGGCAGTCAAGAACCCCTTGCTGTACACTCAAACCGCGAGGGACCGGCCTCTGCAGGTGGAGGATCATGCGGGAAGATCCTTCATGAAGTCGTTGGTTACCTCTCCACAGATAAGAAAATTTTCACCATAGCTTTTCAAGCTTTGAAGATAAACTTATAAGGCTTCAAAAGAAGCTTAATAAAAAGCTTCAACACTCAATTTAACCTGTCGGTAGCGGCAGCATGTACTGCCCGTCGCCGAATCTGGCGACAACATACTTAAGTCCTACAAATCCATGCTTAGTCTAAAATACTAAAGCTCCAAGTTACTAAGGTCCTAACTTTAATCTTCAACAACTACTATAGAGGCAGTTGATATTCAACAACTCACGAATCAGTTTACTACCCTTTGGAAGCCCCTGTTCACACCTGTGAACTAATAGAAGCAGATTACAGTGAACAATTGGCAATACACTGTCTATACGCAAAATTATTTTCTTGGAAGTGTTACAACTATATATATAAATCTCTCACTTGACTTGGGTCTCACCTATATATACTAACTCTACATCAATATGAATCATTCTTTGGGAGCATGTCTTGTGTATCGCTCTCATACTCTCTCTCTCTCTCTCAACATGGTATCAGAGCTACGGATGCGTAGCAACAACAAGCAAGATAAGTTGTTTCATTGTTTATACTTGATTGAATTCTTTGCACAAGTGATAATTTGATACATGAACTTGTTCAAATTAGAAGTATTAGTTAATTTTGTCTTTAAAAATAAAACTGCTTGTCAAATCGGAGTTCTGGATCAAAAGTTATGACAGTTCAGGATTCAAGACAGCAATTCTGCTCGAATCTAAGATTCTTTATTTAAAACTGTATTTTTAATTACAGTTCGTTAATCCCTAATTACAGTTTATTAATCGCTCGTCTTCGTTAATGATGTTGATTACGACAAGCAAACATCTTGCTATTTTTAGCGATGTTTTATTATCGTTCACGTTCTTTGCTCGACCGAAATAGCACTTTTCTTATATGCATCATCTCGTCTTGCACGTTACGCTTCTCTATTTTGGGCTTTCTTTTTAGTCACTCAATAATTTTTGTCGTTCTTACGTGCATATCCCTATTTTGATTGTCATGCGTCTCAACTACGCTCGTCTTGATCATGGTTTGCAGATTCTGCGATCTCATCTTATTTGTTTTCTCTCGACATACAGGCATGGCCAATTGCGTAATTGTTAACGGATATCCGTCTGGCCAACGTTCGGTTCCCTTCTTCCAAGGACAAGGCTTTCCTGGGTGGAAAGCAAAGATGATGCTAATTCTTGAAGGTGACGAATTATTTGATATTGTTTTGGGCGACCTATCTTGCCCAGTTCAACCTATTGATGTGATGAATAACAATTCTGTGATTACTAATGGTCCATTATTTGAACAATGGAAAATTGATCATACTAATTGGATTCGTCGTGACAAAGCGGCTCGTCGTTATATATTGTCTGCACTTCCTGACTCACTTATGTTGGATGTCTTTCATCTGGAAACCTCTCATGCTATTTGGGAGTATCTTATCTAAACGTTTGAGAAGAAATCGGTCACCGAAATTTTATATCTCCAAACTTGTTTGAAGAATCTTCAATATAAGGTTGGTACATCTATGCACTCTCATATCGAGGCTTTTAAAGACATTATCAATCAGCTTTGTGCTGCTGGCGCTCCTGTTGCTAAAAATCATACTGTTACTCAACTTCTTCATACCATCAAAGATCCTTTATATGACAATATCATCACTATTTTGTCTAACAAGGATGATATCCACTCTGACAAAGCATGTATATCTCTTATTGAATATTCTCAACGTCATGAGCATCATTTGGAAAAATCTGATGCTGTTTTGGTCACTCGCGAACAAAGGGATTTTGATGCTGCTTTTGTTGCTCGCAAGCGTCCTGCTTCACGTTTTCAACAGGGTGGATGCCCTAATGGAGGTAGTAAATCTTCTCGTCTTGCTTATCCTAACAAGCATTGTTCTTATTGTGATAAGAAAGGTCATGTGGCTTCTGATTGCTGGGCACGTCAATATGATGAGGAGCATGGAGTTACTACAAAGCAACCTCGCTCGTCCAAAAGTTTTCCTCCTTGTGATTATTGTGCACATACAGATCATCCATCTCGTCGTTGTTATAAACGCAGATATGATGAAGAACGTTCTCAAGCTTATATTGTTCAACAAACTACAACTGATTATGATCACACTCATCAGGAGCTCAATTTCGTCCATTATGATATCTCTCCAGAAAAGGTACTTCATGTTCATGATGGTTCTCTATTCATCGTTGATTCAGATGCCACTGGAAACATGACATACCAATCGCAGTGGCTTCACAATTATCATTCTCTTCCTGTCAAGCAGTTTGTTTACCTTGCGGATGATACGACTTGTCAAGTCAAAGGAGTGGGTGATTTATATCTGGGGACTGTTTCATCCGCTAGAATATTAAGAGGAGTTCTTCATGTTCCAGATTTGCAAAGAAATCTTCTTTCTGTTGCTCGTCTAGTTGATCTTGGTTTGTTTGTTGGCTTTGATCGTAATCAATGTCGTATAGAGAAAGACGGGCATACTATAGCAGTGGCTCCTCGACATGGTAATCTATTTGAGCTATCATTGAACGATACCGTTGCAAATGTTGTTACTGCCCCTGGAGATGCAGATTACAAATTATGGCATCAATGATTTGCACACTCCGATTTTGCCAAAATTCTTGATCTTCATCGTCATGGTCTTGTGCAAGGTATGGATCTTAAATCTCATCCACGTATGGGAATATGTGAGTACTGTGCACTTGGAAAACACCATCGTTCGCCTTTCCACACTTCTACTTCATCACATTCCTATGCTCTCTTGGATTTGGTTCATACCGATATTTGCAGTCCTTTTCCGGCCTCAAAGTCTCAATATCGATATTTTATAACTTTCATTGATGATTTCTCATGGTACACACATGTCTATCTTCTTCGACATAAGTCTGAGGCTTTACCTATATTTAAACAATACAAGATAAGTGTGGAGCTTCAAACTGGATTCTCTATAAAGACGCTTCACAGTGACAATGGCGGTGAATATGTATCCAATCTATTTGATGACTTCTGTAAGGATCAAGGTATTCATCATGAGTTTACAGTTCCTTATTCTCCTCAGCAAAATGGTGTTGCTGAGCGCAAAAATTGCACTATTCTTAATGCTATACATTGCATGCTTATACACTCTGGTTTGTCTCAAAAGTTTTGGACTGAAGCACTTCTAATAGCTGTTTTTATTCAAAATCATCTTCCAACTACTGCACCTGCTGGTAAAATTCCTATAACAATTTGGATAGGGAAGACACCTTCAGTCTCTCACTTTCGCACATTTGGCTGCATTGCTTATATTCATGTGCCCAAGGACACTCGACATAAGTTGGATCCTCCAGGTTTGAAGGTTATTTTTCTTGGTTATTCAGATCATTCCAAAGGTTACAAATTTTATGATCCTTCTTCTCAAAAGGTTATCATTAGTCGTGATGCTATATTTGATGAGAAGACTATGGGTGGCACATGGTCGTCAGATGTTTCAGATGATACACAGTCTTTGCTTAGTGCATTTCCTTACTTGCTTTGTGATTCTACTAATTCTGATGATTATAAACCTCCTTCACCTCCAAAGAAGATTGATGAAAATTTGGAGATCTATGTCGATCTTCCTATTGAGATAGAGCATGGATTCTATTCTATTGAATATGATGTCTTTGATGATGCTATGTATGTCCAAGAGGATCCAATATCGTATATGGAAGCTATCAATTCGTCTCAAAGGGATCAATGGCAAGAAGCTATGCAAGCTGAGTACGATTCTTTAATCTCCAAAGGTACATGGATTCTTACTAAACTCCCCCCAAATCGTGTTCCTATCAAATGTAAATGGGTTTATAAAACCTGATGGCTCGTTTGATAAGTTCAAAGCACGACTTGTTGCAAAATGTTACTCACAGATTGCAGGAGTAGATTATCAAGAAACGTTTTCTCCCGTTATGCGCTTCACAACTGTTCGTATGATTTTGGCTTTTGCAACAATATTTGATCTAGAAATTCACCAAATGGATGTTAAAACGGCTTTTCATAATGGAGATCTTGAAGAAGAAATCTATATGGAGCAACCTAAAAGTTTTATGATTGTAGGAAAGGAGCATCTTGTATGCCAGCTTCATCGTGCATTATATGGATTGAAGCAAGCCTCTCGTGCTTGGTATATTAAGATTTATCAGTTCCTCACATCTAAAGGTTTTGTTGCATGTTTTGCTGACCCAAATCTTTACATCAAAAGGGAGGACAAATATTTTATTATTCTTGCTCTATATGTTGATGATACTATTCTTGTGTCAAATAATATTGCTTTCTTGGATGCTATGAAGAAGCTTTTATCGACTGCATTTGAAATGGTGGATCTTGGTGAGATACATTCTTGTTTTGGTATTCAAGTTCAACGACACCGACAACAAGGCATTCTTCTTCTTTGCCAGACAAAGTTTATTAATGATATTGTTAAGAAGTTTGGGTTGACAAATGCGCACTCTGCCAACACTCCCATTCTTTCAAGCTCTACCAAGGGTACATCTACAACATGCAATGAAGAATCAACCATTCATCAACCTTTTGCTAATCTTGTTGGTTGTCTTCAATTTATTGGTTTAAACACAAGACCATATATTTTATTTACAGCTAACTTTTTGGGACAGTATCTTTCTTCCCATTCCACTATTCATTGGAGTGCTGCAAAACATATTCTTAAGTATCTCAAGGGTACTAAGGAATTTGGTCTTATTTATCGTCGTCCAGAGGATTCTTCTTTATCTTCTTCAACTTCTCTTGACCTTATTGGATATACAGACGCTGATTGGGAAAGTTCACACTTATCCATGCGATCTACAAGTGGGAATTGTTTCTTTATAAATGGATGTTTGGTTTCTTGGTCCAACAAGAAACAACGATGTGTTGCGGTTTCTACAACTGAAGCCAAATATATTGCTGCATCATTAGCAGCTCACGAGCTAGTTTGGCTTCGACAACTACTTGCAGATTTGGAACATCCTTCATCATCTAGTACAGCTCTTCGATGCGATAACGAAAGTGCTATTAGTCTTACCAAAGACTATATACAACATAGTAAATCAAACCATATTGCTATTCATTATCATTATGTTCGACATGAAGTCAAGAAAGGTTCCATTATGGTGGAGCATTGTCCCAGTGATCAAATGGTTGCAGACATCTTCACAAAAGCTCTTAGTGAAGCTCGCTTTAGCTCATTAAGACATGCACTTGGTATTGTTCCAAGTTCTTGTCTCACTGATTGAGGCATGTATCATTGTATTCAAGAAAACTTTATAGTAAATCATTTTTGTATCGTAGGTATGTGTAGGGGCTCAGGTTTTTCCCTTGTTCTCCCCAAGGGTTTTTTCACTCGCAGCCAGAGCCCTTTGTTTGAGTGGGGATGTTACAACTATATATATAATCTCTCACTTGACTTGGGTCTCACCTATATATACTAACTCTACATCAATATGAATGATTCTTTGGGAGCATGTCTTGTGTATCTCTCTCGTACTCTCTCTCTCTCTCAACATTTAGTGTCATGTTTGGGACACCTATCACATCTTTGCCTAGCATTGCCACACAAACACCAAACCTTGGCACACCAAACCTTGGTACACCTATACTAACAGGTACTCCACGCACTATGCATACACACAGATCAATTGATGCACAGGGATCAGCTGAAGTACATGGATTGGCTAAAGCACGTGCATCTGCAGAAGCATGTGCATCGAGTGAGGTAGAGGGAAGTGCCCATCGAGGGAGAGTCGTGCGGGAGGACGAGGAGGTCGAGGGCTTTTGGGGGTTTCCTAGGAGGTGACTCTCAATCACCCTCACCAAGAAATGAGAGAGGTGAGCCTCCACAAATGTACTACTCTGTCACAGATGTTGGTGGCATCTTGCATAACCCTCAGGGGAGGGAAGTGATAGCCTACTTGAGGAGTGTCGTGCATGCCACATACAAAGATTCTATGATTTCCTTCAAGCACCAAAAAAGTGGTTTGTGGCAAGAGGTGCTAAGGGTTGTACATAGAAGGTACCCTAATCCTGAGAATTCACGATTCTCAGATGATTGGGGACGGTCAAAGGTGAGAGATGTGCTTCATAACAAGAGGTCTCACCTTATGACATGCGCCAAGGAGTCACTGCGGAGACAAGAGTAGGGGCACCCTGGATATCCAATTGCCATCGTAGGGAGTGGAAAGAGGCCAAGAAGAGAGCAACAGAGAAAAGGACAAGTCGCCAGCATGTAGAGGCATGATGTATCTAGATGGCAACCATGGGATCATCGCATTATGGATCGGGTGGCAGGGAGTCATGGGAGGCTCAGTTTGTAAGTATTATTTGATTCCTCTTTTTAAATTAAATTTTGTAATTTGTTTCAATTCATTATGTAGTGTGTTCTAATATGTTGTATATTAAAATTGTTTTGTAGTATCATATTGTTGGTAGGATGCCTACTCCTAGAGAGGTAGGCTACCATCGAGGTCATAACCGGGCGTCTACTTGGCAGCATTTCTATGAGGAGGGACTGATCATGGAGGAGCAATACAATCGTGCCATGAGGATTCCATAGCCAGAAGAGGTATGTTTTACTTTTTACATGAAAAGTATAGGTAACTCTAATTTATTGTTTGTAATGGTATTTATATACCTTAATCCTTTGTGTAGGCGAACCCTGATGCAGTCGAGGATATCAAAGGGGGGACTAGTAGTAGTGGCAATGGAAGTGGCACCAACAACGGTGGTGGTAGCGACGATGATGCCTCTTCTGAGGAGATGTAGAGGAGCCCCATGCATGCATGCCTCCCCTTGGCCTTGTAGTTTTCATTTTTGATATGTATTACTTTCAGCTAAGTGCTTGCGAGGACCATGACCATGCTTGAGGTCACAAGCACTAGAACTCGTCATGTAAAAGTGTTTCATCTTTATATATGAAATTTCGTGTTCTACATTGTTTTGTTTTCAATACAAAAATCTTCGAAATATGTATAAATGTTTCAGTACATTACGTTCATCATGTGTTATTATCAATATATGGACTTTGGCTCTCCACATTCTTTTGCTTTCAGTATAATAATCTTTCTCTGTTTTTCCTAAGCATACAATTTGATGGGGGAAAAAAATCAAGAGAGCATGTAGGTTGCAAAGCCACATGCTCTCTGGTTTTTTTTTCATACTCTGTTTTGCGCGTCTATCCGCACATCTAAATTGTAGGAAAAATGTGCATCTATAATTGTAAAAAATTTACAGAGTACACGTCTTTTTAGACGTGCATTTACACGCCTCTATAGATGCAGAATATGAATATATCTACTTTTTCATAAATATGATTATATATTTACGGAGCGCGTCAATAGGCACGTCTATATTTGTGTCTGTTTTCGTGTCTATATGTGCGTGTAGTTTTCACTATAAGCATGCTTGTAGACATGAAATTTTAGATGTGCTAGTAGACGCGGTAATAAACACGCCCGACATTTTTAAACAAAATTCAAATATTGCATCTACAAGCGCGTCTATGGAGCCTTTTTGTTGTAGTGAATTATTGGGGTTTAAGTCTTAGTGGAAATGATATCATTGCTAACAAGACATTATGTCATCTATCACAAGAGTGATCCATCAAGTGTATGGGGATGAGGAGTTTAGAGGTAAGTGGTTTGCATATGATGGGAAGAAGTGTCTCGTCATACTAGGACAACAAAAATTCCAAATTGCAACATTCAACAACTCGCTATCGCTTTTTACTCCAAGTTATTCTAAGGAGAAGCCCCCCTAGATATCAATACCACGTTCTACTCCATGATATTGTGAGCAGACCTCCCATCACAACTTTCTAGAGCTTTTTGAGGGTACAAGTACATGTAATGTAATATGTAGTGAAAAGGATGCTTTGATTAAGGACCTCAAGGGATAGATTTCAACATGTAAGAGTAAGCTAGATACAAATGAGGTATCTCAAAATAGTAATGTGTAGATCCACAGTTGTAGGGAGAGGTGAAAGAGCTCAAAAATAACATGTAGAGAATGGCTTGAGGACATCAAATGATGTACTTAAACAACATGAGGAAAACATGAAATGGAATCAAAGTGACTAAAAAGAAAAAAGCTAGCATAGAAACTTCATCTCCTAGTCCAACAACCTTAATAATATATCTAGGTGCTATCAATAGTACCAAATGTGCATCAAGGATTGAAAGGTCAAATGAAGAAATACCATAATGCAAGAATATAAATGAAAGTGTACAGTAGAGCATAAAATCAAGAGAACACAATTCGGGTTAGGGTAACTTAGAGACAATGAACATAGTGAAGATCTAAATGAATGAATGAACACTAAATATACAATGCTCATGTAGTAAAGAAACCACGTAGTGAATGAAACTGTATCCTGAACTCTCGTGTATTGAAGATCAAGGCACAAGTAATGTGTTGGAGCATGTGTTGTACTCCCAATGGACTCCAAAACATAGCAACACATTCTCAAAGATGTTGGAAAGTAGTAGCAAAGCACCAAATGATATGGTGATGCATAGAGAAGAGACTAAAACAAGAATGCAATAGTTACTGATGATATGGCAACCTATATGGTAGCATGTAGTGTAAAGATAGATGCAGAAGATGATGTGACTTGCACTCATCTAGAGTAGGGTGATAGCTAGCACACCCAAAGATAGTGGCAGAATGCTATGTGCCAAAGCTAATGATGACAAATTGATGAGCAATAATAACAATTACAGCTTGGACATTAGTTGTCAAAGGTATAGACTACATGATGAAGGCTGGAAACATGCCCCAAATGGATGTAGACGACATCGAACACCCTTGCTGAGATGTCCTCCATGAACGAGGTGTGGATAACAAAGCTAAAATATGGGATTGAATGGAGGGCACTTTACCTATGTATAAAATCATACTACACAAACACTTCTTTGATTATAAATCATCATGAAATGCTTGGGTATGTACATGGCTTTAACCTCATGCATTTGGGTAGGATTTAGAAAAGGAAAATATTCAGATCTGATAGGTAATAGGAGGTTGAAATTTGTCCTAAAACTTGGACTAGTGGTACTTAGAACTGTGGAGCATATCGAAGCTTGATTGGTATCTACAAATGCTTGGATCTTTGCCACATGCACTGGGGATGTTTTGTGGATGCATTGAGAATTGAATGCTTAGTTCTAAACTATGTCATAGTTATTTATGGCTAAGTGCTGGTTGGTTATAACAATAATAACACCAACAATTGTTATTACAACAACAAATGCAAACTTGGCAGAAAGTAGAAAGAATCAATTCCTTAGCTATGAATGCATTGTAGGTGGTGAGATAGGAACTGAAGGAGTTTAAAGGTCAAAATTTTTCAGCCTTAATCCGGTTGTATAAAGAAAGGATGTTGTTTCATGAGGTACAACAATATGCATGGAGTCGGTATTTCTCCCATTTTGCCATGCATGCATTGCATGATCGGATTGATGAGTTACATAGAAGAGATGCTGACTGGGGAGCTTTTAAGAAAGCCTTGAGATGCTGACTCAAGGCTTTTAAGAAAGCTTTGAGAGAAGATTTTTTCATGGAAGATGCAAGATTGGTAACTAAAAAGACATTTATATATTGGATTGAAAATCCCAATAAAGGGTTGTGGGTGCTACATCTTTGCTCCGTGAATTTGAAAGTTGGTATGTGCAGTTGGATGTTGATGAGCAATAATCATTGGAGAGTCAGAAAATTAATTTGTTTCTAAAGGCTGCAAATCCTGTCTTGTTACAACTATATATATCATCTCTCACTTGACTTGGGTCTCACCTATATATACTAACTCTACATCAATATGAATCATTCTTTGGGAGCATGTCTTGTGTATCTCTCTCGTACTCTCTCTCTCTTTCAACATGGTATCAGAGCTATGGATGCATAGCAATAACAAGGAAGATAAGTTGTTTCATTGCTTATACTTGATTGAATTCTTTGCACAAGTGATGATTTGATACATGAACTTGTTCAAATTAGAAGTATTAGTTCATTTGGTCCAGATGCGTAGCTCTCGTCATGCTCTCGAATCCTGTCAAAACCCCTTGTCAATCGGAGTTCTGGATCAAAAGTTATGATAGTTCAGGATTCAAGATAGCAATTCTGCTCGAATCTGCGATTCTTTATTTAAAATTGTATTTCTAATTACAGTTTGTTAATCGCTCATCTTCATTAATGATGTTGATTACGACAAGCAAACATCTTGCTATTTTTAGCGATGTTTTATTATCGTTCACGCTCTTTGCTCGACCAAAATAGCACTTTTCTTATATGCGTCATCTTGTCTTGCACGTTACGCCTCTCTATTTCTGGCTTTCTTTTTAGTCACTCAATACTTTTCATCATTCTTACGTGCATATCCCTATTTTGATTGTCATGCATCTTAAATATGATCATCTTGATCATGGTTTGCAGATTCTGCGATCTCATCTTATTTGTTTTCTCTCGACATACAGGCATGGCCAATTGTGTAATTGTTAACGGATATCCGTCTGGCCAACGTTCGGTTCCCTTCTTCCAAGGACAAGGCTTTCCTGGGTGGAAAGCAAAGATGATGCTAATTCTTGAAGGTGACGAATTATTTGATATTGTTTTGGGTGATCTGTCTTGCCCAGTTCAACCTATTGATGTGATGAATAACAATTCTGTGATTACTGATGATCCATTATTTGAACAATGGAAAATTGGTCATACTGATTGGATTCGTCGTGACAAAGCGGCTCGTCGTTATATATTGTCTGCACTTCTTGACTCACTTATGTTGGATGTCTTTCATTTGGAAACCTCTCATGCTATTTGGGAGTATCTTATCTCAACGTTTGAGAAGAAATCGATCACTGAAATTTTATATCTCCAAACTTGTTTGAAGAATCATCAATATAAGGTTGGTACTTCTATGCACTCTCATATCAAGGCTTTTAAAGACATTATCAATCATCTTGGTGTTGCCGGTGCTCCTGTTGCTAAAAATCAGATTGTTACTCAACTTCTTCATACCATCAAAGATCCTTTATATGACAATATCATCACTATTTTGTCTAACAAGGATGATATCCACTTTGAAAAAGTATGTATATCTCTTATTGAATATTCTCAACATCATGAGCATGTTCTCTATTCATCGTTGATTCAGGTGCCATTGGAAACATGACATACCAATCGTAGTGGCTTCACAATTATCATTCTCTTCCTGTCAAGAAGTTTGTTTACCTTGCGGATGATACGACTTGTCAACTCAAAGGAGTGGGTGATTTATATCTGGGGACTGTTTCATCCACTAGAATATTAAGAGGAGTTCTTCATGTTCCAGATTTGCAAAGAAATCTTCTTTCTGTTGCTCGTCTAGTTGATCTTGGTTTGATCTATTTGAGCTATCATTGAACGATACAGTTGCAAATGTTGTTACTGCCCCTGGAGATGTAGATTGCAAATTATGGCATCAACGATTTGCACACTCCGATTTTGCCAAAATTCTTGATCTTCATCGTCATGGTCTTGTGAAAGGTATGGATCTTAAATCTCATCCACGTATGGGAATATGTGAGTACTGTGCACTTGGGAAACACCATCGTTCACCTTTCGACACTTCTACTTCATCACATTCCTGTGCTCTCTTGGATTTGGTTCATACCGATATTTGCGGTCCTTTTCCTACCTCAAAGTCTCAATATCGATATTTTATAA
The DNA here is from genome assembly GCF_053477565.2 of Lygodium microphyllum. Classification (NCBI taxonomy): domain Eukaryota; kingdom Viridiplantae; phylum Streptophyta; class Polypodiopsida; order Schizaeales; family Lygodiaceae; genus Lygodium; species Lygodium microphyllum. The sequence goes on along the minus strand of NC_141146.1, from coordinate 98,540,919 downwards.
CTTTCATTGATGATTTCCCACGGTACACACATGTCTATCTTCTTCGACATAAGTCTGAGACTTTATCTATATTTAAACAATACAAGATAAGTGTGGAGCTTCAAATTGGATTCTCTATAAAGACGCTTCGCAATGACAATGGTGGTGAATATGTATCCAATCTATTTGATGACTTCTGTAAGGATCAAGGTATTCATCGTGAGTTTACAGTTCCTTATTCTCCTCAGCAAAATGGTGTTGCTGAGCGCAAAAATTGCACTATTCTTAATGCTATACGTTGCATGCTTATACACTCTGGTTTGTCTCAAAAGTTTTGGACTGAAGCACTTCTAATAGCTGTTTTTATTCAAAATCATCTTCCAACTACTGCACCTGCTGGTAAAATTCCTATAACAATTTGGATAGGGAAGACACCTTCAGTCTCTCACTTTCGCACATTTGGCTGCATTGCTTATATTCATGTGCCCAAGGATACTCGACATAAGTTGGATCCTCCAGGTTTGAAGGTTATTTTTCTTGGTTATTCAGATCATTCCAAAGGTTACAAATTTTATGATCCTTCTTCTCAAAAGGTTATCATTAGTCGTGATGCTATATTTGATGAGAAGACTATGGGTGGCACATGGTCGTCAGATGTTTCAGATGATACACAGTCTTTGCTTAGTGCATTTCCTTACTTGCTTTGTGATTCTACTAATTCTGATGATTATAAACCTCCTTCACCTCCAAAGAAGATTGATGAAAATTTGGAGATCTATGTCGATCTTCCTATTGAGATAGAGCATGGATTCTATTCTATTGAATATGATGTCTTTGATGATGCTATGTCTGTCCAAGAGGATCCAATATCGTATATGGAAGCTATCAATTCGTCTCAAAGGGATCAATGGCAAGAAGCTATGCAAGCCGAGTACGATTCTTTAATCTCCAAAGGTACATGGATTCTTACTGAACTCCCCCCAAATCGTGTTCCTATCAAATGTAAATGGGTTTATAAAACCAAGACCAAAGCTGATGGATCATTTGATAAGTTCAAAGCACGACTTGTTGCAAAGTGTTACTCACAGATTGCAGGAGTAGATTATCAAGAAACATTTTCTCCCATTGTGTGCTCCACAACAGTTCGTAGGATTTTGGCTTTTGCAACACTATTTGATCTACAAATTCACCAAATGGATGTTAAAATGGCTTTTCTCAATGGAGATCTTGAAGAAGAAATCTATATGGAGCAACCTGAAGGTTTTATGATTGAAGGAAAGGAGCATCTTGTATGCCAGCTTCATCGTGCATTATATGGATTAAAGCAAGCCTCTCGTGCTTGGTATATTAAGATTGATCAGTTCCTCACATCTAAAGGTTTTGTTGCATGTTTTGCTGACCCAAATCTTTACATCAAAAGGGAGGACAAATATTTTATTATTCTTGTTCTATATGTTGATGATACTATTCTTGTGTCAAATAATATTGCTTTCTTAGATGCTATGAAGAAGCTTTTATCAATTGCATTTGAAATGGTGGATCTTGGTGAGATACATTCTTGTTTGGGTATTCAAGTTCAATGACACTGACAACAAGGCATTCTTCTTCTTCGCCAGACAAAGTTTATTAATGATATTGTTAAGAAGTTTGGGTTGACAAATGCGCACTCTGCCAACACTCCCATTCTTTCAAGCTCTACCAAGGGTACATCTACAACACGCAATGAAGAATCAACCATTCATCAACCTTTTGCTAATCTTGTTGGTTGTCTTCAATTTATTGGTTTGAACACAAGACCAGATATTTTATTTGCAGCTAACTTTTTGGGACAGTATCTTTCTTCCCCTTCCACTATTCATTGGAGTGCTGCAAAACGTATTCTTAAGTACCACAAGGGTACTAAGGAATTTGGTCTTATTTATCGTCGTCGAGAGGATTCTTCTTTATCTTCTTCAACTTCTCTTGACCTTATTGGATATACAGACGTTGATTGGGTAAGTTCACACTTATCCATGCGATCTACAAGTGGGAATTGTTTCTTTGTAAATGGATGTTTGGTTTCTTGGTCCAGCAAGAAACAACGATATGTTGCGGTTTCTACAACTGAAGCCGAATATGTTGCTGCATCATTAGCAACTCGCGAGCTAGTTTGGCTTCGACAACTACTTGCAGATTTGGGACATCCTTCATCATCTAGTACACCTCTCTGATGTGATAACCAAAGTGCTATTAGTCTTACCAAAGACTATATACAACATAGTAAATCAAACCATATTGCTATTCATTATCATTATGTTCGACATGAAGTCAAGAAAGGTTCCATTATGGTGGAGCATTGTCCGAGTGATCAAATGGTTGCAGACATCTTCACAAAAGCTCTTAGTGAAGCTCACTTTAGCTCATTAAGACATGCACTTGGTATTGTTCCAAGTTCTTGTCTCACTGATTGAGGCATGTATCATTGTATTCAAGAAAACTTTATAGTAAATCGTTTTTGTATCGTAGGTATGTGTAGGGGCTCGGGTTTTTCCCTTGTTCTCCCCAAGGGTTTTTTCACTCGCAGCCAGAGACCTTTGTTTGAGTGGGGATGTTACAACTATATATATCATCTCTTACTTGACTTGGGTCTCACCTATATATACTAAATCTACATCAATATGAATCATTCTTTGGGAGCATGTCTTGTGTATCTCTCTCGTACTCTCTCTCTCTTTCAACAAGAGAAGCTAACTGATTGTTTAAAAGTTGCCTCTTCTGAAATGGGGCTCAAATCATATTAGGCTAATAAAATTGAGGCAGTGCATATGTTGGTAAAGAGAGAGCTGATGAAATTAAGATGGGATACAAGCACCACACCTACCAGTGCTATGATAGAACAACAGGCTATACTTGTTGGTCTGGCTCTTAAAGGTGCTGTTGTGGACGAATTAATTAAGGGCATGCATGATTTGAGGCTCAATTTGACAAAAATCAATGCAAAGGTTGAAAAATTGGACATCAAGGTAGAAGAGAAGGGTCATGGGCAACAACCCAAAGGCCGTATAGAGAAGGACACAAGAGGAGATGCGTTTGGTATGACACTTTACACCATGAAAATCAAGAGTCTATAGCCTACCATGAAGCAAAAGAAAAAAGGTTAGTCTTTTGGAAAGATGGCAAAATACATGCAATAGAAACTACTCTTTAATAGAGCCAAATACATGCAAGGACAACATTTGTTTCCATAGATGCAGCCACATATGGCGTGAGAATTGAAAGGACTGATGAAGCTTGTAAAGGAGGCATGACTGAGGTAAAATATCACGTTTGGATATAAGCTTGATGTAAGCAATAGTTTGCATGGAAAAGGACAAAACAACAAAGTCTGAATTGGCTAATGCAAGTTAGAGTATGTGAGGGGGAGAACATGATAGAGTGCACCAGTGGATTGATTTTTAGCCTATGCTTATTTGGCTAATGTTCATAATCAAGAAGCTCTTGTGGAAGAAATGAAAAGAAGAGATGAGGACACTCCTAATCCTTTCTCTTAAGGCCCATCTAAACGCATAACATGAAGTAAAATGGAGCAGCAGAAAGAGGCTAAAAAAGCCATACTTGAGCATGTTATGGAGGATGCATCTCAAGAGAAGAAACAAGAAGGGAAGAAAAGGGGCAAGCAGCCCAGTTATAAGCTACAATTCACACTTGGCAAAGTTCTTAGAATTGTGAAGCATAAATTTCATGATGCAATCATTGATATGCTGAAACGAAAAAGACAATTTGATTGTGAAGTTTTGCAAGCATTGACGCAAGTTGACAAAGACATAGAGAAACAACTTCAGAGGGAATATGATGATGTATGTAATGCTTATTTAGAGTAGGCTGATGTCAAAAATGGATTAAGTGGGAGTATAGATAACAAGCTTATGGCTGAAAATGGTATTATGGGCAGCACTAAGCATAGAGAGAAGGCTATGTATAATGCGGATGTCCATCAACAAAGTACATGAAGAAGAAGATGCTCATTTTATTCCAAGCAACCATTATTCACGAACTATTGGGTTTGCACTACAACAAATACAATTGTTAAAGTGGGAGAAAGAGAGATGCCTTGCATAGCTCTCTTGGATCATGGTTCTAAAATCAATGTTGTAGCACGTAGTTTGTATGAGAATGGAGGTTTACCGATTGATGTAGATCTAGGATGGCACATGTGGGCAACAAACAATTCATCAGGGGATCTTTATGCGACTTGTCCAAATGTACCCGTGACTATTGGAGATGTTAGGGATGAATATCATTCTTTTGTGCAAGATTCATGTAGTTATCTAGTGATTTTGGGGTAGCCCTATATTTAGGAATCAAGGCTGGAAACAAAAGCCTTGGATGATGGTTCTTGATATGCTTGGGCTTGGAGTAAAGACAATACAAAGGTGATATAGTTTCTCATTATTTGTGTGAATCATCCCTGCAATTGGGATACGCTGAGGGATAATCCCATGCCACCTAATGCACGAGAGTTTAAGGGTTTTTAGACATCATCGCTGTTAGTGGAGACTATGATAGTGCCTTTAAGAAGATAATTATGCCTTCAAGAAAGGGGGAAACTATGTTTGTTTCTAGATTGTAGGAATGGATAGCATGTAGTCTCGATATTTTTAATAATATTTTACCCATGTGCATGGCTGAAAAGAAATATATATGATGGGTTGAAAAACATTTGAAGACATGGTTTGATGGCTGCAAATGAAGGTATTCCAGAGCTCGTTGATGTGGATATAGTGGCTAAAATTTTTGCAGCAATTAATGCCGAAAATAGGGCAAAAAAAGAGGTGATTATGTTGACACTTTAGAGATATATGAAGTCATTCAGAAGTTTGCTGAGCATGAATGTTATGGACTACAATATAGGGGGTTGCAAAATAGGGCTAAAGCAAGGGTGGATACAAAGTACAAAATAATTGCAAATAAGGTTAAGCTTGTGGCTTTTCCTTTACCACCTGAAAGTGATAAGTTGGTTGAAAAAGTGACTCACTAGCCTAGTTTGCTGGATCCACATGGATTAGGACAAAAATTTAGAGCCAAAACTTTACAAAAGCTAAAAATTAGTGATATAATTTTTCTTTTGCATGCAAGAAGAGCTTGTTTCTTTTAGATGTTGGCAAGGCATGCAAAATCCTTTGCGTTTCAGCCAAATGAAATTAGATGTGTTGATCCGCTGACCATAGTTACATCTATGGTGATCTTTATAGTACCTCATGTACCATGGAATTTAAAGTCTATTCTAGTACCTCAAGCATATTTTCCTAATTTGGTGGAGCTTTTGAATGAGAAGATTAGGATGATGTAGATTTGGAGCCCTCTTCAGCTCCATTTTCGAATAGGTGGTTTACTATTCCAAAGAAGAATGGTGCTTTGAGGTTTATATAGGATTTACAACTAGTTAATAAAGTCACCATAAGGAATATTGGATTAGGCCCGATAGTGGATGAATTTGCATAAGCATTTGCAGGCAAGTCAATTTACTCTATGGGTGATTTATATTCAAGATATGATCAGTTTCAGCTTACATTGGAAAGCCAGGATATCATGTTACCATTTCTTGATGATGTGTCAATTGAAGGATGTGATATCTATGAGAAGAATGAAGAGCTGAATGAGCATGGATGTAGAAGATTTGTGGATGATCATATTGTTGATTGTGATACAAGATTTTGAGCCATCTTGAAGAAATGCATTTGACTCTCTCAAAAGAAAAGTCAGTGGTTTTTGGAGTGGAGGAAGTGTTAGTTGTTGGGCACATGTATGGACCATACGAGAGAAAGCCCTCGCCAGTAAAGATTGATGGCATAAGCAGGATGTGGGAGACATGTTCGAATGTATCTGAGGTAAGAAGATTTTTGGGTGATGTGTCTTTTACTTGATATGGATTCCACATTTTGCTTATGTGGCTGAAAGTTTATATCAGCTCTTGAGAAAAGGGTAAAAGTTTTGGTGGGGTAAACAGCACACGAAGGCAATTCAAAAGTTAAAGAGCTTATTGATTTCATCCCCAACAATAAAGAGACAAACTGATGAGAATGGGAAGCCTATTATTCTCACCATGGTGGACACAAGCCCAATTGGCATTGGTTAGGCAATGGGTCAGGATGATGCTAATAGGAATAGGTATGGCATTCAATTTCGAGCAAAGGTCCTCAATAAATGGCAATGGCGGTATTTTCAAATCAAAAGAGAGCTTTGGGATGTAGTGACAATCCTTAAGTGTGATAGGGAGTATTTTATGGGAGCTCATGTAGTGGTAGAGACTGATTGTCTACCTCTAATGGGCATGATAGTAAATTTCTCAACTCTTGATATTGCCATGTAACGGTGGATTGCATATATAAAAACACTTAACCTTTATTTTTAGAATATTGTAGGTAGAGAAAACCCCATGGATAACATCCTTTCAGGAGAAAGGTTTGAATATAAAGAGGAGCTGATGGAAGATGATGATGATGATGTGATAGGTCTGAAAACGAGTATATGACAGTTAGAAATGAGTATGCAGCTGCTGTTACTACATGTACAACTGTTGTAATAGAGATTTCAATAGTAAGAAAAGAGCTTACAGCCATGGAGAAGAGATGAGAAGTAGAGAGAAATCATAATCAATGTTATGCTTCAGTGAGAATACAATTTTTGGAAGAGTTGTATGAGGATGATTGACTGAAAATAGGCCAATATTTCAACCTCATGACAAAGAAGGTTGAGTAATTTGAAGCTAAATTCAAAAGTATTAAAAGAAAAGCTTATGGATTTTTATTGAAAGAGGGATATTTGTAGAAGCATGCAAAGAAAAATAGAGGATCTCTAGTACATGTATTGGGAGATAGGGCTTCTCAACAACAGGTGATGCTGGAGTTTCATAAAAGCTTATGGGTTGGACATAGAGGAGTTTGGGGCACATTTTCCAAGACCAAAGAGAAGTATTAGTGAGAAAACATGTATGAAGATGTGGAGCATTATATGGAATTATGCAGTGTTTGTCATATGTATTCCATGGTAAAGTATAGAGATGGGTTGCAACCGATCTATCCATTGTCTATGCATTACAAATGGGTAGTTGATTTGGTTGCCATGCCTAGAGGTTTATGGAATATGAGATATCTTATGCTTGCACGAGAAGACTTGACAAATCAAGTGGAAGGTTGAGCTCTTAGTACAAATGCTACTCAAGCAGTTTGCATGTTCTTATTGGAAGAAGTTTTTTGCTTGTATGGTTGTGTTGGTAAAGTGGTTGCAGATAGAGGAGAATTGGCTGCAGATGAGGCTCATAACTTGTTTTCACATTGGATATCAAGATGGCTTTAACTTCAGCCTACAATCTTGAAGAAAATGGAAAAAGTGGAAGAGATCATTAGCCTATCATTAAGGCATTATCAAAGTCATGCAAGGACTGGATGAAAGAGTAGCCAAGAATGTTACCCTTTTCTTTATGGGATGATTGGACCACTCATAGTGTAGTTAAGGGTGAATGCCTGAATTAATGTATGGACAACAAACAATCATGCCTTTTCAAGAGACTATTGCTACTTGGAGTATTCTACCATGGAAAGAGGGTTTGAATAGACAAGAGTTGCTGGTCCTATGCATTAGACAGTAGAAAGAAGGCCTGAAGACATTGAGATAGCCATGAAAAAGCTAAAGACTACAAGGATCAAGAGCAAGAAGAGGTTTGACAAGTGACAGAGACTTTGATCATGAGCTATACAAGAAGGGGACTAGGTGCTAGTTTATGATAGCAACTTGCAAAATCAACATAGTGCCAATCAGAAGATGGCAAAGTGATGGTTTGGCCCATGTGTGATAAGGCTTATTTTTGAAAATGCTACCTATGCATTAAATGAGATAGATGGGATAGCTCTAAGGATTCTAATGGGGCTAGAAAACATATAAAGCTCTTTAAACATAGGGATTCTTCAGCATATGAGTTGAAGGAGTTGGATATTGAGCATGAACATGAGAATATGGAAGAAGAAGAAGAGGTAGAATGTAACGCGCCCACCTATTGGCTATCTAAGCACATTTTAGCAGTTCATCAAGAAACGAATATAAGCGCCACCACTTGGCACTCCCATGGAATGTTCTGGGGTTTGTCACCTGTGGTTTCCCGAGTCCGCCTCACAACGGAACATTCGCGGTCGAGAACCCACTAGGATCGACCTGAAATCTAGGTTCCTAGTGGTCAAGGTCTCCTAACAGCATTCTAACATCAATTTTTGGACATCCTACTTTACGCAGAGATACCCAATCCGAAGTAGATCCATACCACACTTGGTTCAAAGAGAATGGAAAACGAGAGGAATGCGCTGCTCAACCTCTCTGCCCATAGGGCATAGTACCATTTCAATCCCCTGAAGCGGCATGAATCGGGTTCTAACTTAATAATACCTAAAGTCAACCGGCGATAAATCCTTGTGAGAAGCCTCCCAGTTCTCTGGGGCCACCCTACCGTAGGATGGACCTGTCGGGGAATCTGTCCACCCGCTTCCCTTGATAGCTTTAGTTTTCTAATTAGGTCCTACCACATATGTGCGACATTTAAAATCATCTTCATTAATTAATCCTTTTAGGGAATAGGGTTTGTTTGCGTAATTTACATCATAGACATGAAAATAAAACAAGCAGTCCTTTTGATAAACAAGTTCCTTAGCTTATCTTCAAGTTAATCTTTATCTCCTGCCCATACAGGAGAATTATGTATCCCTTCTGTCCAACAAAAGTACCTGGTCCAAATCACATGGCACTAAAACTTCCATCCTTTATCTAGAATAGGATCTTCCAATGTCCCAGACATTGGGCTCACGATGGTCTACAACTCCATTCAAGACTCATCAAGGGGTGTCTAGAGCTCCACTCACCCCAAGTGACCTAAGAGCTCCACTCACCACTCGACCTTCAGCCCACGAATCGAGCAGTGCCCTCTTGGGGTAATCCGTGGTGCAATCTTGGAGATGATCCACCCGCGCAAAATATCCTTCCTTAATTAATTCATTTAGGAATCAAGCACAATCAATGTTATCAGCCTAATATCATCTTCTAGGAAAAAATTACTTTATTCCCATGGCAACTTGTCATTACAGACCCCTACCATCCATTTTGCCATCAACACAAGCCTTGGAATATTTATTCAAATCACAATGCAACAATCAATTGATTGAAAGAAAAACATTTAGGGTGTTGTTCAATCAACCAACAAAACTAATTGTACTTTTCCCAAATAATACAAGAATAGATGCGATAATAACTCCATCGCATATTCGCTCTTTCCCTTGGGATGAAAGAGTGATTCAATGCAAATTTACTTAATACTTGTATACACATTTCTTAATGTCATTCTTTTTACAATTATGCTATTTATAGCCCTTGACTGATTGCTCTATCAACGAATAAGCCATATGCAACTAAGTGCAATTAGAAACATGCACTTTGCGAACCCCATCTTTCAAATATGTGAGAAGAGGCTTATCCCTTCCCATGACCTATTCTCATATGTCATAGCATGGGCCCAATGTATCTCATGCGAGAATCAAAGCAAGCATCTAACAATTTAGAAAATACATTACTTATGATCGGAACTGTAGTTGGATTGATAGTGATTCCTTCGCCCAAAGCTTCATTGCCAGTTGTAGGATTTCCATCCACACGCGATCTTCTTTGCTTGGAGACCATCGTCCACAAGTAGACTCAAGAGATTAAGAAGGCGGAATAGATTCAAGATGGTAGAGTATAAGAGAATATGGTTAAGACGTCGAGGATCGAGATAGAGGGAATTGTGCAGCCTCTCATGGTAACTCTTCTCTCTCTCTCTCTCTCTCTCTCTCTCTTTCTCTTTCAAGCTCTCTCACAATCTCTTGGAGGGTATCCTTCTCTCTACCTCTCTCGCAGCCTCTTGGGGTTTCTTATGGTCCCTTGTGCCTCCCCATGCCTCATATTTATAATGAATTAGAGAGGAGGGGATAAGGTTGAGAACAAGAGTGGAGGGGCTCTTAGAAGACTAGGTGATTTCATGCTCATATCATAAATTTGACGGTTGCATTGGCTCCAAAAGGGGGGTAAAACGCCAAGACACTTGGTTAGAAAGCTCTCAATTCACTCCTTCTTTTCTCTATTTGAAGTTCTGTCTACTGCTTGTAGACTGCGATCGCAGCCCACGCGATTTCGCTAGTCACTTTTCTTTATTTTTTTCTTTTTATAAAATCTCCAAAACTAACTAAAACATCACTTGTCTTTTTTTAAAAATGACTTTCAGTTCTATCTTTTTAGGATATTATCTAAAATATCTAAAATATGCTAGTTTTTTCCAAAATCTAATATTATATTTTTTACCATCTAAACTATGCACATTAATATTGGTGATTAATATAGCTCATAAGTCTCGTTCACGTTGTAACTTCTGCGAAGGGTGGCTAGGGTCCTTGTCAATCCGAGAAAAATATCAGATTTACAACTCTCAAATTTTTAAAATATATTTTTAATTCAATAAAAATTATTAGCTTTTAACGTTAGTTAGTTTTGAGCTTAGTTAGTCTTTAGCTAGTGATCTTACTAACTTATTAACTAGCTACGAACTAGCCAACTAACTTTTATTGCGTGGAAATATTACATCCTCCTTAGAGAAATCGAGATGTCCTGATCTCGAGAGAAACTGGGAATACAAACATTAATGAGGCTTAGGGCTTGTGAAATAGGACCCACCATGCATCCACTACGCTACTCTTAATGTTTCAAGTAGTGCACTCATATTATTCCAATGAACCATAGGTACAAGAGTAGGATTTATTCTCAATTGTGTTACATGTCAATTAAGCTTCAAGGATTTTTAGTCATCCTGAAGAGGTATTGTAGGTTCTAGGTCTTCATCTTCATCTGATTCCTCTATATATCCATAGACTGCACTTGTGTAGCTTCGTTTTCTTGGAGGCTCAGGACTTAGATCAGGGCAATCTACTTGGATGCGTCTTAGCTTATTACAATGGAAGCATTGAGGATAGGGACATGTCCTACGGATGTGCCCTATCTCTCTGCATGTGTGGCATCTCTTACCCTGATCTCGAGAGACATCTTTGCTGCAATTGCCCAATTTAAGTTCTTAGACGATTGGATTCGCACGGAGTAATACATCTTGCAAGTCCATTGGATGCATTGCTTCAAGATGGTGGTTCAAAGGAGTGTTCAGGCCATGGAAAAATTTGGATACTTACTGTGCAATATCCATAGGTAGTGCATATTTTAGTAGGGTTACAAATTTTGAGTAGTAAGCTTCCAAGGTTAATTCCAGCTGCTTGAGCTTGAAGAATTCATTCATATTCAAAGTTTGGTAGGTTGGTGGAAGGTATCGTCCACATACAACATCTTTCAACTGAGTCCACATAATAGCAGCTTCAAAAACACCTTAATCTTTGCACCATTGCTTCTAGCATAACCAAGCCTAGCCAATTAACATCAGTTTTCCAATCATTACTTGATTCATGGAGACACTTCCTGAAGTAGAGAAATAATCATCCATCGACTCAATCCATATCTCCCCCTCTACTGCGACATCTATTCCTTCTCTATCAAACTCAGGTGTCTTAATTTACCTGAGAAGAAATTTATTCTCTTGCATGTCAGCATTTGTGGGTGCAGAAGGTTCTTGACAATCAAGCCATACCACTTAGGTTATTTATGTTTAGGATATGTCTATGAACCAAACATTAATCAATCACGCATCATAATGAAGTTTTGCTCTGATACCAAATGTAACGTTCCCGCCTATTGGCTATCTAAGCACATTTTAGTGGTCCATCAAGAAACAAATCTAAGCGTCACTCCCATGGAATGTTCCGGGGTTTGTCATCAACAATTTCTCGAGTCCGTCTCACAACGAAACGTTCGTAGCCGAACTCATTAGGATCGACCTAAAATCATGGTTCCTAGTGGTCAAGGTCTCCCAATAGCATTCTAGCATCGGGTTTTGGACATCCTACTTAACGCAGAGATACCCAATTAGAAGAAAATCCATACTGCACTTGGTTCAAAGAGAATGGAAAACGAGAAGAATACGCTACTCAACCTCTCTGTCCATAGGGCATAGTCCCATTCTAGTCCCCTAAAATGGCATGAATCAGGTTCTAACTTAAGAATACCTAAAGTCAACTGGTGATAAATCCTTGTGAGAAGCCTCCCACTTCTCTGGGACCACCCCACCATAGGACCAACCCGTCGGGGATTCCGTCCACCCGCTTCCCTTGATAGATTTAGTTTTCTAATTAGATCCTACCACATTTATGTGTGACATTTAAATTTAGCTTCATTAATTAAGCCTTTTACGGACTAGGATTCGTTTTCGTAATTTATAGCATAGACATAAAAACAAAATAAGCAATCCTTTTGACAAGCAAGTTCCTTAGCTTATCTTCAAGTTAATCTTTGTATCCTGCCCATACAGGAGAATTATGTATCCCTTCTATTCAACAAAAGTACTTGATCCAAATCACATGGCACCAAAATTTCCATCCTTTATCTAGAATAGGATCTTCCAACATCCCACACGTTGGGCTCACGACAGCCTATAACTCCATTTCGGACTCGCCAAGGGGTGTCCAGAGCTCCACTAACCCCAAGCGACCTAGGAGCAAGACACACTTTCCGTGGTTGGCCTTTTCACCACTCGACCTTCGGCTCCTGAATCGAGCTGTGCCCTCTTGGGGTAATCCACGGTGCGATCTTGGAGATGATCCACCCACGCAAAATATCCTTCCTTACTTAATCCAGTTAAGAATCAAGCACAATCAATGCAATCAGCCTAATATCATCTTCTAGGAAAACATTCCTTTATTCCCATGGCAACTTGTCATTACAGACCCTTCACATCCATTTTCCATCAACACAAGCCTTGGAATATTTATCCAAATCACAATGCAACAATCAATTGATTGAAAGAAAAACATTTAGGGTATTGGTCAATCAACCATGTTCAATCAACCAACAAAACTAATTGTACTTTTCCCAAACAATACAAGAATAGATGCGATAGTAATTCCATCACATCTTGGGTCTTCCCCTTGAGATTAAAGAGTGATTCAATGCAAAATTTACTTAATACTTACATGCAAATTTATTAATGTCATTATTTTTAAGATTATGCTATTCATAGCCCTTGACTGATTGCTCTATCAACGAGTAAGCCATATGCAACTAAGTGCAATTAACTTTCCTATACATGCACTTTGCGAACCCCATCTTTCAAATATGTGAGAAGAGGCTTATCCCTTTCCATGACCTATTCTCATATGTCATAGCATGGGCTTAATGTATCTCATGCAAGAATCAAATCAAGCATCTAACAATTTAGAAAATACATTACTTACGATTAGAACCGTAGTTGGATTGACAATGATGCCTTCGCTCAAAGCTTCGTTGCTAGTTGTAGAATTGCCATCTGCACGCGACATTCTTCACTTGAAGGCCATCATCCGCAAGTAGACTCAAGAGACTAAGAAGGCAAAATAGATTTGAGATGGGAGAGTATAAGAGAATATGGTTAAGTGGAGGATCGAGATAGAGGGGATTGTGCAACCTCTTGGGGTAACTCTTCTCTCTCTCTATCTCTCTCAAGATCTCTCTCACAATCTCTTGGAGGATATCCTTCTCTCTACCTCTCTCTCGCAGCCTCTCGGGGTCTGTTTATGGTCCCTTGTGCCTTCCCATGCCTCATATTTATAATGAATTAGAGAGGAGGGGATAAGGCTAAGAACAAGAGTGGAGGGGCTCTTAGAAGACTCAGTTATTTAATGTACATATCATAAATCTGATGGTTGCATTGGCTCCAAAAGGGGGGTAAAACGCCAAGGCACTTGGTTAGAAAGCTCTCAATTCACTCCTTCTTTTCTATGTTCGAAGTTTTGTCTACTGCCTGTAGACTGTGATCGTAGCACGCACGATTCCGCTAGTCACTTTTTTTAAAAAAATCTGATAATTTTTTTACCATCCAAACTATACACATTAACACTAGTGATTAATATAGCTCATAAGTCTTGTTCACGTTGTAACTTCCATGAAGGGTGGCTACAGTCCTTGTCAATCTAAGAAAAATATCAAATTTATGACTCTCGATTTTTTTAAAATATATTTTTAATTAAATAAAAATTATTAGCTTTTAACGTAAGTTAGTTTTTACCTTAGTTAGACTTTAGCTAGTGATTTTACTAACTTATTAACTAACTAACTAACTTTTGAACTAGCCAACTAACTTTTATTTCATGGAAATATTACATAGAAGATGAAGACATTCACATGGTAGAGGATACTTCTTCTAACATTGGATATCCATAAGACTTTGGCACGTGCTAGAGGATATGCAGATTAGAAGGGGGTAGATGTCGTGCTACTATACGGATACCGTGTGAAAAACTCTAGAGTGCATCATCATTCAGCTTTCTTATTGATCTGGAGAGTCAATGCCATATTACTCATTAGTGCCAGTGTCTGTTGTGTGAATGGTTGAAAAATACTACATTTTTGGATAAGTTTAGCCTATTTTTAATATTTTTGATATTATTTCTTATAAATATCCAAAATCTATAGACAACTTCTAGAATAGGATGACAAGTTCTTTAAAAAAAGTAAGTGGCTTTTAGCCATTTTTAGGGGATTTTATGCAAAAAAAAGGATTGGCAAAATCGCATGACGTGCGATCATAGTTCATAGATAGCAAAAAACACTCCTCGAGAAGAAGGAGTGATATGGGAGAAATTTGACCAAGTGTCTTGGAGTTTTACCTCCCTTTCAGAGCCAAGAGAAGCATCAAATTGGTAGTTTGAGCAGTAGAGAGAAAGCAATGTTTTTTTGCACGTTTTTTTGCCTACAAGAGATCTATCTTCTCAGGATGCAGAAAAATATTGACAAGCTTCATCTATACGAGTATTCTTCTATATCTTCTATTTCTTTAAACCCTTTTTCTTTTTTCTACTTCTCTCCTTGAATCTCCCTTCACCCTAGTGTCTCTTACCCTCGTGGTAGACTTTGGACCCCAAATGCTTCGACAACACTTCTTTCGAAAATAACACTACTAGCTCATTATTCTTGATTTATGGTCTGTTTTTTTACCTTCAAACAATCTTGTCTCTTTTTGTTAGACATGAGTATCCCTTATGATGACTGCAAATAAAGGTGATGACTGCAAATACATGAGATAAGGCCTCTTTTCTTCTGGTGAGCAACTTCTAGCTTCCCATGATCAATCTTTCCTCTCTTCATTAGCAGTAATCTCTACTGCAATTGTCTAGAATCATACTCTCTTGCTGTGTATAATGGACATTTAAATTATTTTTTGATTTGAATAGATGCAAAACCCAGCATGACCAGACTTGCATACTTGGTGAACTTCTATAAGTAGCAATGCTCAATCCCTCTCTGATGTTAGTGTCCACAAGGAACTTTTAATCATTCCCTACATAGGAAAAAAAAAGAGAAATACCTATCAATTTCTTAACAAAAATTACAAATAAGTAAGAAAATTAAATCATAGGAAAAATGGAACATTTCCTAGTTGGAGAAACTCACGAATCACATAGTGTAACATCCCCACCTATTGGCTATCCAAGCATGTTTTTAGCGGTCCATCGAGAGACAAATCTAAGCAACACCACCCGGCACTCCCATGGAATGTCACGGGGTTTGTCGCCGAGGGTTTCTCGAGTCCACCTTGCAATGGAATGTTTGTGGCCGAACCCACTAGGATCGACCTGAAACTTTAGTCCCTAGTGGTCAAGGTCTCTTGACAACATTCTGGCATTGAGTTTTGGACATCCTACTTTATGCAAAGATACCCAACCGAAGCGGTTCCATGCAGCACTTGGTTCAAAGACAATGGGAAACGAGAGGGATGCGGCACTCCACCTCTCTGCCCATAGGGCATCGTTCCATTCTAGTCCCCTAAAACAATATGAATCGGGGTTCTAACTTAATGATTTCTAAGTGTCAGTCGTTAGTAAAACCTTATGAGAAGCCTCTCAGTTATTTGGGACCATCCTGTTGTAGGACAGACCCATCGGGGGTTCCGCCCTCCTGCTTCCCTCACTTGGAGTACTTTACTTGTCTAATTAGTCCTATCACTCTTAAGTGTGACATGTAAAAGCAGCTTCCTTCATTAAACCTTTTTAGGGGACAGGATTTGTTCACGTAATCTTATGGCATTGACACGAAAACAAAATTGAGCAGTTTCCCTGGAAGTACTTAATATTAACAAATTATCAAAATTACAAGTCTTGTTCAAAAGGGACAATATTCGCAATCTGTAAGGATACACTTTAATTCCACCAAGTTTCTATCCTGCACTAGTAACAAGGGCCCCTCGCAAATTTATTCTAAGTCACGTTGATCGTGTGAAGAGAGCATGGAGGCACGGAATCCACTAAGAGACCTCTTGTGGCGAGTTCGGTCCATGTTCCCGTCACAGCTATTTAAAACCCCCTTGGCTAGGGTTGGCGGCCAACTGGGGGTGGTTTGGCATGCCCTCCAAAAGTTCCACCCGATTCACTATACTTATTTATGAGTTTGGGGTTATACAATCTTTAAATTTAGAAATAGTGTTCCTAAATTTACAAGCACAAACCAAGGTGTAGGTGAAAGCTTGATACATCTGCTAAGGTGGGGTCCCTCTCTTGACTCAAGCGTTGTCCTTCATGCCTTAGCGGTAATTTTCAATATCCTTCGAAGGGTGGGGAATCTCTTTGTTCCGTCCCCTTATGAAGTAACCTCAAATTGGCTTAGTTTTTTGGAAACCCTAAATAAGTTGAGTTGAACCCTATCCTTGCATTTATACGGTTCATTTATATTGAACGGCTCTTGAACAGATTTTTGTATTTCATAAGTGTGGTTGATAGTTATCTTCAAGATGAATCCCTAGTAGTGCAACTAGACTGGTCATGATGCCACGAAATTAAGAGGCATAGCTTTCCTAGACAATACAATGCTGCAAAGCAGGCTTTTGCTTTTGGGAATTCATTTCGATGCACTTATGCTAAACAAAAATAGAGACTTGTATATATATATACATATATATATATATATTTTCTTGAAGTTATTAGTCCTAAGGAAAAAAAAGAACACTCCCTCTGAAATTTTATAGGAGTCGGATACCTGGTTTTGTCTTGCAATGGTCTAGATATACCTAAACGTTATCGTAGCAATTCAGGAATTTCATGTACTTGGTTCAAACCCTCACTCCTACCTTTCCAATTTCACAAGTTTGTGATACAAAGAAAAAACTACGATTTCTGCTTAATTGACGAATATGCATAAGTGTCTCAACAACCCTTTTTTTTTTAAAGCATGCTAACATTAGTGCATAAACTAAAGTATTACATGCATAATCAATAAGGTCCTGGCTTCTTCTTTTGCATGCATGAATACACGATTTTCAATATGATAAAATGATGTAAACTAAACAGTGGTTAGTTATGATAGACTTTTACCGAATAGTTTTCCATTCCCAATGAAGCCGGCCTATGTACCCCATCAGGGTAGGGTGAATAGAACGCACCTGATTACCAAGTGATGCGATTCCTTGCCCCATGGCTCCATCGGTTGAGGCATGGATTTGTGTTTGGTTGGACCTTAATTCTTTGGAAGGCATTGTATGATTTGGCTTCTGCTTTGTGGCTACACACCCAGATTGCAAAATATACGGCTCCTCGCGGAAGGGACTAGGCTACGAGGCTTTTCCTCCAGGGGGAAAGGTAAGAGAAATGGTGAGCTCTGATTTCTTTAACGAGGGAAGAAAAAAATAATTCCCTTCTCTCTCTCTATCTCTCTTTCTCTATTCTCTTACCCGCCTTCTTCTTTTTCTTATCTTCTTCTTCTCCTCTCTCTTCCCCTTTCTTCTTTTTCTTTTGTTCTTCTCTACTCCCTCTCCTTATTCCCCTCTTCTCCTCTACTCACTCTCTCCCTCTTCTTCTTATTCCTATCTTCTTCTCTGCCCACTCTCTCCCTCTCCTTCTTATTTCTCTCCTCTTCTCTACCCACTCTCTCCCTCTCCTTCTTATTCTTCTCTACTCACTCTCTCCCTCTGCTTCTTATTCCTCTCTTCTTCTCTACCCACTCTCTCCCTCTCCTTCCTATTATTCTCTACTCACACTCTCCCTTTGCTTCTTATTCATCTCTTCTTTCCTATTTGAGCAGCAGCAGGTCGTGCCCCCCCACCTAGCCTTTCCATCCCTTGGTGGTTTTTTTTAAATAGGTAATTGGGGGGGGGGGGGGGGGTTTGTAAGGGAGGCTCTCCCTCCTACAACCTCCTTTTCCATGTGGTAGCAGTAGTCCCCCCTCTTGCCACCTCCTTTGCCACATGGCAACAAGCCCCTGCCCTTACATGTCCATTGACATGACAGCCCCCCTCCCCTCACGCTGTACACCAGTTGGCAGTGTAACCAAGGGGTTATTTCTTTTTTTTCCAAAAAAAAATCATTTAGGGGGGGAGGGGATTCCTATAGCGGGACTATTACATTCTTCCCCCCTTAAGGGGATCAAGATCTCCTTATGTCAAAAGGAATTGCAAGGGGTATTATTGGTTGAGAGTGCTCTCAACAATCCATGTGGCATCTTCTTCATAAAAGTCCTTCCACTAAATGAGGTACTCCTTAAGGCTTCTACTCCTCAATCTCTTTTCTCAAATGTTCAAGATTCTATATGGTCAAAGCTCAAGGACTCCTTGGCTTGGCATTACAACTTGCTCATCATCGAGTATATGGCTAGGATTTGGTACATATTTCTTTAGTAGGCTAACATGAAATACAACATGAAATACATTGTGAACCTTTATAATCTCAGGGAGTTGGAGTTTGCAGGCATTGGGCCCAAGGCATTTGAGGATCCTATAGGATCCGCAATACCTTGGACTTAAATTTTTAAATTCCCCCAATGACAGGGAACTCCTCTTGAGCCATACACGAATAAAAACCATGTCTCCCTCTGCTAACCCCAACACGAAGAAAGAAAAAGGTAATAAAAAAGACGCAGGGCAAAGGCAGAAAAAAGGTAGCCCAATTGAAGAAAGAATAGAAGAAAAGGCCAAAAGCGCAAGGGCAACCTTAAAAGTCCAAGGAAAATACAAAAGGGGAAAGGTGCATTTTGAAATAAAAAGGCGCACCCTAAAATCTTGTAAAAGAGCGCCGCGGGCTCTCACCCGTGCAATTTGCAAATGTAGATGGGCGGTGGAAAGGAAGCTAGGAAGATAGAAGGACAATGGGAAAAAGGGCCTAGGCTATGACTGGCCATGTAAAAGGGGAAAAGGGGATGACCGCCCAAAAGGGATTTAGGGTTTTGTATATAAAGTTGAAAAGTGAATGAGAAGCTCATTCTTGTGTATGGCCAAAAGTAGCTCTCCTCTTCTTCCTCTTCTTCTTCTTCTTCTTCTTCTTCTTCTTGCTTGCTTGAGTTTGTGCTTGAGAGAGGGAGTGTGAGAGTGTGAGGGATGAGTGTGTGAGGGTGAGGGACCAAGGAGGAGAAGCTCTCCATCTTCTCCTCTCTTCTTTTCTTCTCTTATCTTCTCTTGTCTTGCTCGCGGCAATGGAGTTGGAGCGTGGAGCTTGAGGATGGAGCTTTCTTGAAGCTTGCACTTGGATTGTGGAGCTACCAAAGTGCGCTGGAGAGGAGGTAACTTGAGCGGCACGGAGGTAAGCTCACTACACCCATAAGGTAGGCATTGCATGTCGGTTATGTGAGAGGTAGCCATTAGTGCTCGGCTTGGAACGCTTGAAACAATAAGTGGTCCAAGGGTCTTGGCGGTTGAGTGAAAGCTCCCACATTTTGGTTCCGTTGCCACGACCAACGGATTCAAGCCTTGAGTGCTTGCGCGCTTCAAATCGAGCATTGAAGTAGGGTTTTCCCCGAACCGGTGCTTGAGGTAGATAGGTAGAAAGCGAGGGAGTTTGAAGAGGTATTCGATCTCCTTAGCAAGTAGATTTTTGGTTTTTTGGATTTGGGAAAGCATGTTAGAGTAGTGTAGGTGATTGCTTTGTGATTTGTATGCATTTAGGATAGGAAAAAAACAAAGAAAAAAAAGCAAATAGTAGGGTTTTTTATTGCTGTATAACAGGCTAAAACAGGGAAACAAGGGACCAGATTCAAGTTTCTAGGTGAGATAGGGACAGGGAACTGGCTGTAAGGTTTTGCAGTGCTCGGAAAAGACCTTAAGAGGCTTGGGAGGCCTAGACAAACCTCATTTCTCTGGTTAGCTTTATGTGAGAGAGAGAGAGGGAGGGAGAAAGAGTTTTTGGTTCACACGACGAGGAAGCGCTACCCCGATTATAGACGCCAGCGATTCATGCTGCTCCAGGTGAGTCTGGTGTTTTTCAATAGTGCTCTAAACAGATATGGAAAGTCTGTGGTGATTGTGTGCAGCAGACATTAAGAAGGATTCAAATGCGCCGGAATCGCGCCCGCCACCGATGTAGTCGGACCAACTCGCAGTGATCCGATTCCCAAAATCGGACCACCATAATCCTGGGGTCGGACTGTCTGGTCCTCAGAATCGGAACGTCCGACTAGGAGTCGGACCAACCCTATCTGAGTCCTGATATCGGACACCCCGATCAGACGTGCCACGTGGCACTCGAACTGCCCATTAGAATCGGACCATCGTAGCCGGACTCGGACCAGTCCATAGTCGAACCACTTTGAAAGTAGGACCACCCTCCTAGTCTGATTCCTAGAATCGCACCACCAAAATCGGACCAGTCCCAATTTGGACCAGGCCGTCTTAGTCCCAAAATCGGACCACTTGAAAATCGGACCACTTTTTCGATCTGACTCCTAGAATCAGCCGTGACCAAAATCAGACCACTGGGCCGATCGGACCAACCCAAAATCGGCAACAAATTTTGATAATCGGACTCCTGAAAATCAGACATCTGAGAATGGGATAGAAAACTGTCAAAATCGGACAGGTATCTAGAACACAAATTTTGACACATCTGAACCCCGAAATTGACCCCAAAGGCTACGTAGAGCCAAAGGCACATCACAGGTCCATCACTGGGCTGAAACTTAGAGCAAGTAGTTCAAATTTTGGCTATAAACGGTCCTCCAAATTGTGCATGGCTTCTACTTAACGGCCCTACGGGCCAGGGGGGACTGCCCCCCCGGACCCCTGCAAAGGGGGCTCAACCCCCTCCGCACCTTCTAGTAGGTTGGAGAGAAAATACACACCGTGACAAGTCCTCCAAATTGGACCTGAGTGTAGTAATGGCTCTACACGAGCATGGACTCTCACTTGCAAAAGAGCAACCAAAAGCCCATACAGAGAGAAATAGAGACCCTAGAACCTCAACGGGCCAATCTAGCCATCAAGGGAAAAAAGGCCACACCACGAGAACACAAAGACATTGTGTTCAGACCATGTCTAGTCAGAGCGAAAGGCAACATCAGCAAGCCACAAATGCCGGGATGACTAGACATGACACTCTTGACGAGAGATGTACCTTGAGCAACACTCCACAGACAACCCAAGACATTGGTGGAGAATCCACGATGGGTCATGCAAGTGGGGACTCAAGGGCATCTGTCAAAAGGCTTAAATTTACAAGCCAGGACCCAGAAGATGAAGACATAGTACCACCTGCTTATCTTAGGGTCAAGCTCACCGTGAAAAGAGAGCATACTATCGATGCTCTGATTGATGAAGGAGCAGATTTTAACATCTTGACCTATGAATCATGGACCCTACTAGGCCAACCAGAGCTGACACCGACTGATGCAACTACTAATCCTTACGGGGAACACCCACAAGCACTTCTAGGAAAGTGTAGAATCCTTGTAACTATTGAAACAGAAAGCTTGCCAGTCCTATTCTATGTTCCTCCAAATAGCGAGAATTGTGGAAAGGAAATCCTCTTAGAAAGGCCCTTCAAAAAGGCAATAAAATGTGAAGCTGACTATATAGCACAGAAGATACACCTAACACTACCAGGTGTGAGGATAATCACAACTTTTAGCAAGGGTGACCTCACCAAACCTCGAGGGAAGGGAAATGAGCATTCTGACATACCAAGCAAGCCTAGTAATGAGAGCAAGGAGTTGTTGAAAGAGTTTATACAAGCGCAGGTTGAATGGAGAGAACCAGTGAGTCAGGCCAAGCCTGAAAAGAGGTCAAGAGACAATGCCAAGGACGGGCTCTGGGCTTACAAATATCGTAGAAGATCCCAAAAGAAGCCCAAGCCTTATAGACGCTGTCGAAGGGTTTGTGAAAGCAATGTCGCAACCACAGAGGTTATTGGTCCAAGATAGAAGATCAATCAAACAAGATCAAGATTCAATTTGTGAATGCAATGTCAGAAAATGACCCTATAATCAATTTGTTCAAGCCTTTAGTCTCTTGAATGTGGCAAACAGACTTGTTGGCCTAGTTCTTCGGAAAGGAAAAAGCTTGATAAGTCATAGAGAACTTCCAAAATGTCTTCACGAGTCATTTTCCCCTCTCCATCTGCATCATAGACTTTAAACAAATGGACTTCACTTTCTTTTCGAAGGTTTGCTTTAACACTGGAAAACTGAGAGAAAGGAAAAATCTTCCATAGAGGAAGACAATTTCCTGCTATGAAACTGCTATAAGAGTCTACAGTGTTCTTGAACATCCTCAATGTCATATTGTGTGAGCATAGAGGAAGCATTTCCATCAATTCTATCTATATATGTTCAGCTTTCAATCAGAGTCAAGTTAGTCTTCCAGATTTTTCCTGCACACAGTTTGCTTTCCAGCAAGCATGGTTAGATCAATCTTCTCAAAGAACTTCTCAATTCTTGTTTGAAGCATCACTACACACTCTCCTTCACTTGTATCCCATATGTCTTGCATATTATTTATGCCTTGACACCACTTGTAAACTAGCAAAGGTGGAAGCTCAGAATCGGCAGGTTTGATCTGTTTGCCTCTCTTCTAATCAACAAGCGCAGGACAGGTCATTGGATTTGTAGATCTTGCAATAGGAACTTCAATTTTTTATATCGAGCACAGGTTTTATCATACATGTCTCCTTTGTTCTGAACGCAGAATTTGTCATAGTGGTTCGTCCTCCATTTCACTGTCGCTTCTAAGTTCCTTATCACCTCCATCTTCTTTGTCAATCCTGGACTTCTACTGTTGATGCATCGTCGTTGCAGCCACTCGTTCTCATCAGATTTATCAAGAGGAATTGAAATCAGAGTAAATCCCGCTGCTCTTGACGGTCAATAGTCTAATCCTGGAAGTGCAGGGCAAGAAGCAGTTGGAGATCGGGAGATTGATCGGCTGCAAGATTGTCAAGTAGCATTTGCATGTTCATGCCTGTGGTGAGCTTCGGATTTCGATGATGAAGGACAGAATCAATGAAGGAAGAGCGGGAGCAGAGAGAGGCAAGCATCCGCAGTAGAGAGAGAAAAATGGCTCGCTTCACGCAGCCTCTGCGACCGATGGGAATGGAGATAGACGAGGGTTTTCCATGGCAATGCAATCCGTCATCGATTAATAAGTCCTCCTCTCCGCAGTTCACGACTTCCTCCACCTGACAAGTGAATTTCTCTAATAAAGGCTTGAGACATGCAATTCGGGCTCACTCCTCTGCCTGCAGTTGTCCACCTCAGAAGGCTTCGACGAATTTGTTGCTGTCTTCCAAATCAGCTTCACCTTCTGTGCTGCTGTCTTCTCCACTCCATACTATTGAGAATCCAGCAGGAGCGATCATCACTCGTAGGCACTATTCTTCATCACGACGTCTTCGATTCTGCGTCTCCGTCCCTCGTGTCAAAACGCCATCAGACCTGGGAAGCGAACACCAGGGATATGGCGAGAATGTGCGTAAATTCCCTCAAAATACCAAATTGCCTTGGTAGCATGAGGAAAGTGGTCAGTCAAGAAACCACCACCATTCCCTTGGTCAAAAGTGCCTGTAAATCCCCATTCGTCTCCTGGGAGAGATCTATGTGTTTGACATCTTCAGCAGAATCATTGTCTGCAATTTGGCCTCCAGTCCAATCAAGTATCTCTACGCAGAAGACCTCGCTGGTTGCGACTTGAGCCACAGGGGGAATGTTGGGATGCCATCGGTTACGGAGAGGTTGCCGCCTTCAGACCTCAATTGCCATGTGCTTTTCTTTCTTCATGAAGTTCATAAAAAAAAACAGTAAAACCTGCGTATTCCCCTTCTCCCCTATACTCTGTTCTGCTTTCCCCGTCTATATTTCTCCTTGTCTATTTTCTTTCCTCCTTTCTCTATTTTCCCTCTCTCCCCTGTTTCAGCCTGTTCGTCCCGCCCAAAATACCTCCTTTTAAAAAAATAGCTCAAAAGCTTTTTCTTTCCAGCCTGATCCACATCTTCTTTATCCCCTTGTTCTAAAGACTCTATCCTTGGCAATTCTTTTGCAGTTCCGTTACAACTAGTAGAAACAGTGTTACCAAGTATATGTTTACCATCCTCTGCAACCTTTTAATTCTTTCACCTAAAGCAGGATAACTCGCACGTGCATCAGCTTGTTTGCCTTCAGTATTTGCTACAATACTCTACATGTGGTGTATTGCACAGAAATGAAAAGGAATAGGCTTAATGTTGTTCCCATTTGCCAAGCCAAAATTCTAGTAAGTCCACCATAGTGTCATGTACCCTCGTCATGGACGCAAATAGCTGAATTCCCTTGTCAACATAGCCAAGGATAAGGAAACTCCAAAAAATACTCATTACATTATGGTATGCGGTCAAACATGTGCTGAACATCAAGCAAACTCCCACATTTGGCATATTTATCCTCCAATGTACTTCGATTTGCATCTCTTGGAAATAGTTTAGTACTTCCTCACAAAACCCATAATCGGCATATCTTAAAATATCAAAAAAAAATCCCTATTCTTCTCTGTCTTCAGCATAGAATGAAAGAGCAAACATAACAACTAAGTATGTACAAAGTATCAAATCACACGCACAACTTTTGGGTGGTTTACACACCTCGAATGCGCAGCAATACGACATCCACCCCCTCTAATCCTGCGCATCCTCCGGATGGGCCAACTACCCATGATCATTATCATCAAGATCCACAAACAAATCAATCTCTTCGTTATGCATTTCCGGTAGATCAACAAGATATCCAGCCATATCATCCGTCTCTTCCATTGGAGTTTCTTGACGTTGCTCTTCTCTCGAAAATTCTTCCAATGCATAATCCTCATCATCTCTTTTCTTGAAAATCTTGATTCTTTTTCCAGCAATTGGCACTCTAAGCACTGTCCCATCCAATTCTGTCAGTTCATATGTTGCATTATCAAAGACATGTCTGACTATGTATGGCCCAAACCATCTTTTCACCATCTTTCGAAGTGCAGTATGCTGATTTTCAAGGCTGCTATCAAAGACCAATACCCAATCTCCCTCTTCTATTGCTCTAGGCCGCAAGCGATGCCTGCTATCAAACCTGTCCTTGTTCCTTAGTCTAGCAACTTTCAACCTGTCAATAGCTAGCTGAATATCCTCAGGTCTCCTCTCCAACTGTCGAATCCGAAGAGCTAAGAGCTCCTCTCTCGTCAAATCCTCCTACCAAGGTAAAACTGACCAAGTCAAAGCACAAGTCTCAATCGGCATAACAGGTTTCTGACCATACATCAACTCTGCAGGCATATATCCTGTAGTAACACTATGAGTCGTACGATCAGCCCATAAAGCAAATGGTAGAAGTCTCGGCCATTCTCCAATCCGTCCTCTGCATGCTTTGGCTAATGCTTTCACTATCGGCGGATGCCCTCTTTCACTCTTCCCATTTCCCTCTGGATTGTATGCTGTGGTTAGAGCCAATTTGATTCCTAACTGAGAGAAAAACTCCCTAGCTTCATCTGCATCCAATTCACCACGATCCGCAGTGATCTTACCCACACAACCATACCTGCAGAAAAT
The DNA here is from genome assembly GCF_053477565.2 of Lygodium microphyllum. NCBI lineage: Eukaryota > Viridiplantae > Streptophyta > Polypodiopsida > Schizaeales > Lygodiaceae > Lygodium > Lygodium microphyllum. The sequence goes on along the minus strand of NC_141146.1, from coordinate 98,515,021 downwards.
TTCCTCCAATAAGAACTTACACACTGCACTAGTGGTCTTCATTCTCAAAGATCTGCCCTCAACATGATTGGTAAGATCCTCTCTAGCCAAAACAATGTATCTCATCTGCCATAGACCCATAGGCATGGTAACCAAATCAACTACCCACTTATAATGAATGCATAGCGGATAGGTCGGATGAAGCTCATCTCTATGACGCACAACTGAATACATCTGGCAGTCTCTGCAAGTCTCAACAAAGTGAGAAACATCTCTGTACATGCCTTTCCACCAATATTTCTCCCTGATCTTCTCATAAGTAGCCCATACTCCTCTATGACCAGCCCATGGACTCTCATGAAACTCCCTCATCACCTGTAACTGTGTCTCTCTATCGCAGACAACCCGCAAAGGTAATCCGCCTCTTTTCTTCGGATGCTTCCAAAGAAATCCGTCCTTGAGAAAATAACCATAGGCTTTCCTTCTGATCTTCTTAAACTCTTCATCTGTCCATTCATCTCTTTTGCTTAGTGTACTAAGGTACCTGCCAATCTGCAACCAATCTCCAACATAAAGTTCTTCTGCAAAAGCCATAATATCAAAGACATGACAAACATGATCAACCATAGTGGCTGAAATTTCTGCATCATCCTCTTCCGCAAGTAGAGTCTCCTCATCATCATACCTAGCTCTAGACAACATATCTGCCACTGGATTATCCTTCCCTGCTATGTGTTTAAATTCCGGATTTAATGACTTGATGTATGCAATCCATCTCAACATAGCTATATCCGGAGTAGAACAACTCGTGATCATACCAATCAATGGCAAGCAATCTGTCTCTACCACAACTGAAGCTCCAATAAAGTACTCCTTGTCACATTTGAGAGTCGTGACAATCCCCAATAACTCCCTTTTGATTTGCGGATATCTCCTCTGTCTCTCGTTTAGGACTTTCGCCCCAAACCGAATAGCATACCTATTTCCATCTGCATCATCTTGACCCACAGCCCAACCTATGCCAATTGGACTAGTGTCAACTGTCAATACAATAGGCCTATCACAATTATAATCCGCTTTCCTGAGAGTAGGAGCATTCTGCAATAACTTCTTCAATTTCCGCATGGCTCTAGTGTGGCTCTCATCCCAATAAAATTTCTGCCCCTTCCGAAGCAGCTGATACAAACAATCTGCAATGTGTGCAAAATGAGGTATCCAAATCATATAAAACACGCAAGCTCCAATGAATCTCCGTACCTCAGAAGTAGTAGAACAATACTCTGCAATCTTGCCTATAGCATTCACCTTATCAGGTGAGGGTTTCCTGCCATAATATCCACACATATGCCCAACAATGACAACCTCATTCACTCCAAAAACAGATTTTTGCCCTGAAAGTGTCAAGTTCACTTCTTCTAACCTGGCCAAAATCTTCTCACATGCTGAAATATGATCAGCCACAAAGTATCTGCATCCCTGCTCATTTAGGCTCTCATTCTTCTCTTCTTCTGCACACCCCTTAATGGGCACATCATCCAAGAAAGGCATAGTAAGCTGAGGTATGTAATCACGAAGGACCTTATGCATGGCATTCATCATATGCGCAACAGAATTAGTGGCACCTTGAGGCAAGGTACACATCCTGACAAGCCCAATAGGAGTTCTCATGGTGGTTATGTCCCTGCTTTCCAAAGCCAGCTGAAACTGATCATATCCTGAATACAAATCACCCAAAGAATAGATGGCACGTCCAGCAAATGCCTCTACAAACTCATCCACAACTGGACCTATACCAACATTCTTGATAGTAACTCTGTTCACTGGCTGCATGTCCTGAATAAATCGAAGAGTACCATTCTTCTTTGGAACTGTAAACCACCTGTTTGAGTATGGTGCACATGAAGGCTCAAGGATTCCCATCCTGATTTTCTCATTCAACAAATCAATCAGCTTTGGCAAGTGTGCTTTAGGCACTGGAATAGGTCGGAGATTCCATGGAATATGAGGAATAGTAAAAATAACCATAGGAGCAACAATATCAGGATTCACACATCCAATCTCATGTGGGACAAAAGCAAATCCCCTTCCATGACGCTCAAGCATCTCCTGAAAGCATTGCTTCTCCATGGGTAACAAGAAATCACCATTTCCAATTTTCAATTCAGCAAGTGTCTCTGCTGAAAATTTATGACCAATATGCTCCGAATTCCTCAAAATTTGCTGTTTAGCAGCCCTCTCTATTTGCTGATCACTGTCAGGTGGAAGCGGTACAACAACCGGCTTCACCTTCTTATCCACAGTTTTGTATTTCGTGTCAACCCTGGCTTCATTATGCTCTTCTGCATTACATAAACCTTGCTGTAAATCAGCAATTCTGCACTCCAATGGCTGAATATTCTCAGCCCTCTGCTCTATGGACTGTATAGAAACAGTCCCAAACTCTGAATGCTGAAATATTTCAGCAGTAAACTCTGTTGGCTGAAAATTTTCAGCCCTCTGTCTCTCTGAAAGCTGATCATAACCAGCTGGAAACTCTGTTTGCTGAATTTCTTCAGCACTCAATACTCTTTGCTGAGTTACCTCAGCCTCTGACTCAATCTGTGACATAAAATCTGCAATTTCATGAAACATGTCCAAGGATTGCACTAATACATTACCATGACAATTCAGCATATCAATTTTCAGCATATCTCCTATCTCTGTCATCGTATCTGCACAAATCACACTGTCATACATACCATCTATGTGCTCATCATCCTCCAAAATTCCTGCATTTTTCAAATTTTTCTCCTTCCTGCATATATACTGCCTGGCAGCTCTAGACAATCTAGAAGTCTTCTGATAACTCATTGAACTATTTGCTGAAATCCCAACATAACCGGAGGAGAAAACACTACTGCTGCCAGGAGGCGAGAACTCCAATCTCCTCTCCTCTGTACCACCGTCATCTCGTGAAACGGCGGTACCTAATGAAAACCCGAATCCCTCACAGTGGGCAAGGGTGCATCTCTGAGAGTATCCCTGTTTCTAACATGATTCACACATACAGTCATAAACTGAACTACTCTCATACCATCTTTACTGCGAATCCGTGCATAAGCAGATCCATCATCCATGACCTTTGTCTCCATGCGCATCTCTGTAATGAATGGCTGTCCAAGAATTATGGGATACGAGCATGAATCCTGCACAAAGAAATGAAAATCCTCCTCTACATCACCAATAGAAACCCTGACACTAGGGCAAGCAGCATATAAATCACCTGCAGTGTTATTGGCGGCTCTCATACGCCACCCATGCTCTACATCCATAGGCCATCTGTTACTCTCATAAACTCCACGAACAATGAGATTAATCTTTGAACCATGATCAACCAATGCAACATAAGGCACCTGTTTTTCTCCAACCTTTACCATCGTCTTTGTAGTTGCCCTAGCCCAATGGCTCCGCGAAAAGTGACTACGCGGTATCAAAACAGGTTCATCAATTTCAGCATAATGCATAGGCTGAACCCTCTTCTCTACCTGTGGCAAAACAGAAGCATTATCAACCATAACCTCATCATCATCCTCATCCAACTCTCCAATCAAAACTCCCTGTGTATCAGTGGTAGCCAATGCATGTCTTTTCCTCTTCAGGACCTCCTGAAACTGATCCTGAAACTCTCTTTTTGAGATGCCCAAAATCTCGGAAATAGTGAAGGTCACCTCACTGCCAAGTATCTTATCATTAAAGATTTTCTTCATGTCTGTAGATGTCTCAATATCGGACATCAATCTGAATCCTGGCTGCTTTCTCTCTCTAGGCTCTTGCCTCTTTTCCCTCTTTTGAGCATCCTCCATCTGTCGATCTGGCCCTGGTCTTGAAGACGGTCCTGCAGTAGGTGGAGTAACAAACTCACCCCCTCTAGTCTTCTTAGCTACACTTGGATTTTCTTCATCCCTCTTACGCTTCTCCTCAACAAATACATCTGCACCATGAGATTTAGCCAAATAAGCATAAATAGAATACCTGTCAACAGGCGAGTCCCAACTTGTCTCTGATCTGATGCTAGAGCCTGCGCTAGTCAAAACAGTTTGTTGAATTTTTCCCTTGTTTGCAGTCTCCATAGCATAAGTCCATAGTGTGGACTGAGTCTCCGATCCCTTCTCAATCTGTACTCCATATGCAGAAGCATCACCTCTAGCTGTCACATAAGAAGTACGCGCAGCCATGTCCTCCACTAACTTCTTCATTCCACCTTTACCAAAGTTGGTAGCAAGTGGAGCTCCTGTCTCAGTCAACCAAATCTTACCATCTTGCCCCCAATATACCAAATTCTGCCTCCTTGCATCCTGGAAAGAGTCACAATCCCTGCAATGCTGATGCTCCGTACTATCACACCAAATACATCTCCGATCTTTCCTAGGAGCACCAGGAGCACTCCTAGGTGCAATAGGAGCACTAGAAGAAGTAGCAGGCGCAGTCGAAGCAAACTGCTCCTTCAACTTACCCACCAACTCCGCTTTGACTGACTCAAGTGTCAAATCTGTGATACCTTTGATTATGTCATCAAGAGAAGTAGGCACCGATGGAGCGGATGGTTTTGGAGCAGAAGGTGTAGGCATCGGTCGTGGAACAGGAGGAATAGGTGGAGTAGAAATAGTAGGCACTGGCATAGGCCAAGAAACTGGCTGAGGAGGAGAAGAAATAATAGGGATAGAAGTAGGCATAGGAACAGATGATGATGTAGGTGTCATGGAACCATTCTGTAGGCGAGTCTTCCATATCCTCCTCTTGGTCAATGTCGAGACTGCATCCTGAGCATCCTGCCAATCAGTTTTAAGACCCATAGGGTTCGTGCGATCTTCAAGAAGCTCACCCAATTCTTCTTGAAGAGCAGGATCTGCAGCTTGCAAGAAAAGCTCAACTTTTTCAACATCCAATGCTCTTTGTTCAATGGCATCAAGCTGACTATACCTTTCTTCAAATTCTCGAATCAACTCCGAAGCAGCAAGACCTTTGTTTGGCATGTAGACCCACTCTCGGAATGACCGTCGAATAGCCATACCAAAGTCCTCAAGGAAATATTCTTCTTTAAGAGCCTTCTTAAAATCTTGCCAATGTGTATTTTGAATAAACAAATCAGTCACTTTTTTTCTCAAAGCAGGTGTGACAAGACGAAGGAAGTACTTACTCATAAGTCCAGCAGGAACTCCAAAGAACCCCATCTTGATCTCATATGTCTTCAAATATGCTGAAACATTACGCCCGTCAAATAGCTTCTTCTCACTCTCAACTGCTTCAATAGCCTTAGTCGCGCTGTTTGCATTCTCCTGCTCCGAATAGAGTTGCCTTTGCTGAGACAACTGTTGTTGATGCAATTGTTGTTGCTGCTGCATATACATTTGTGTTTGCTGATTTTGGAGCTGCATATACATAGACATATTCTGCAAAATCTGTTTTAGATCCTCCGTTGAAGTACTTGACGCAGCAGTCATAGATGGAGCTGAAGTAGACGCAGGTGGAGTTGAAGAAGAAGCTGAAATAGAGGCTGAAGTGTCTCCCATCCTGAAATTTCTGCAACGCTTTCACGTCGGGTTCACCAAAGATGTCGAAGGGTTTGTGAAAGCAATGTCGCAACCACAGAGGTTATTGGTCCAAGATAGAAGATCAATCAAACAAGATCAAGATTCAATTTGTGAATGCAATGTCAGAAAATGACCCTATAATCAATTTGTTCAAGCCTTTAGTCTCTTGAATGTGGCAAACAGACTTGTTGGCCTAGTTCTTCGGAAAGGAAAAAGCTTGATAAGTCATAGAGAACTTCCAAAATGTATTCACGAGTCATTTTCCCCTCTCCATCTGCATCATAGACTTTAAACAAATGGACTTCACTTTCTTTTCGAAGGTTTGCTTTAACACTGAAAAACTGAGAGAAAGGAAAAATCTTCCATAGAGGAAGACAATTTCCTGCTATGAAACTGCTATAAGAGTCTACAGTGTTCTTGAACATCCTCAATGTCATATTGTGTGAGCATAGAGGAAGCATTTCCATCAATTCTATCTATATATGTTCAGCTTTCAATCAGAGTCAAGTTAGTCTTCCAGATTTTTCCTGCACACAGTTTGCTTTCCAGCAAGCATGGTTAAATCAATCTTCTCAAAGAACTTCTCAATTCTTGTTTGAAGCATCACTACACACTCTCCTTCACTTGTATCCCATATGTCTTGCAGATTATTTATGCCTTGACACCACTTGTAAACTAGCAAAGGTGGAAGCTCAGAATCGGCAGGTTTGATCTGTTTGCCTCTCTTCTAATCAACAAGCGTAGGACAGGTCATTGGATTTGTAGATCTTGCAATAGGAACTTCAATTTTTGATATCGAGCACAGGTTTTATCATACATGTCTCCTTTGTTCTGAACGCAGAATTTGTCATAGTGGTTCGTCCTCCATTTCATTGTCGCTTCTAAGTTCCTTATCACCTCCATCTTCTTTGTCAATCCTGGACTTCTACTGTTGATGCATCGTCGTTGCAGCCACTCGTTCTCATCAGATTTATCAAGAGGAATTGAAATCAGAGTAAATCCCGCTGCTCTTGACGGTCAATAGTCTAATCCTGGAAGTGCAGGGCAAGAAGTAGTTGGAGATCGGGAGATTGATCGGCTGCAAGATTGTCAAGTAGCATTTGCATGTTCATGCCTGTGGTGAGCTTCGGATTTCGATGATGAAGGACGGAATCAATGAAGGAAGAGCGGGAGCAGAGAGAGGCAAGCATCCGCAGTAGAGAGAGAAAAATGGCTCGCTTCACGCAGCCTCTGCGACCGATGGGAATGGAGATAGACGAGGGTTTTCCATGGCAATGCAATCCGTCATCGATTAATAAGTCCTCCTCTCCGCAGTTCACGACTTCCTCCACCTGACAAGTGAATTTCTCTAATAAAGGCTTGAGACATGCAATTCGGGCTCGCTCCTCTGCCTGCAGTTGTCCACCTCAGAAGGCTTCGACGAATTTGTTGCTGTCTTCCAAATCAGCTTCACCTTCTGTGCTGCTGTCTTCTCCACTCCATACTATTGAGAATCCAGCAGGAGCGATCATCACTCGTAGGCACTATTCTTCATCACAACGTCTTCGATTCTGCGTCTCCGTCCCTCGTGTCAAAACGCCATCAGACCTGGGAAGCGAACACCAGGGATATGGCGAAAATGTGCGTAAATTCCCTCAAAATACCAAATTGCCTTGGTAGCATGAGAAAAGTGGTCAGTCAAGAAACCACCACCATTCCCTCGGTCAAAAGTGCCTGTAAATCCCCATTCGTCTCCTGGGAGAGATCTATGTGTTTGACATCTTCAGCAGAATCATTGTCTACAATTTGGCCTCCAGTCCAATCAAGTATCTCTACGCAGAAGACCTCGTTGGCTGCCACTTGAGCCACAGGGGGAATGTTGGGATGCCATCGGTTACGGAGAGGCTGCCGCCTTCAGACCTCAATTGCCATGTGCTTTTCTTTCTTCATGAAGTTCATAAAAAAAAAACAGTAAAACCTGTGTATTCCCCTTCTCCCCTATACTCTGTTCTGCTTTCCCCGTCTATATTTCTCCTTGTCTATTTTCTTTCCTCCTTTCTCTATTTTTCCTCTCTCCCCTGTTTCAGCCTGTTCGTCCCGCCCAAAATACCTCCTTTTAAAAAAATAGCTCAAAAGCTTTTTCTTTCCAGCCTGATCCACATCTTCTTTATCCCCTTGTTCTAAAGACTCTATCCTTGGCAATTCTTTTGCAGTTCCGTTACAACTAGTAGAAACAGTGTTACCAAGTATATGTTTACCATCCTCTGCAACCTTTTAATTCTTTCACCTAAAGCAGGATAACTCGCACGTGCATCAGCTTGTTTGCATTCAGTATTTGCTACAATACTCTACATGTGGTGTATTGCACACAAATGAAAAGGAATAGGCTTAATGTTGTTCCCATTTGCCAAGCCAAAATCCTAGTAAGTCCACCATAGTGTCATGTACCCTCGTCATGGACGCAAATAGCTGAATTCCCTTGTCAACATAGCCAAGGATAAGGAAACTCCAAAAAATACTCATTACATTATGGTATGCAGTCAAACATGTGCTGAACATCAAGCAAACTCCCACATTTGGCATATTTATCCTCCAATGTACTTCGATTTGCATCTCTTGGAAATAGTTTAGTACTTCCTCACAAAACCCATAATCGGCATATCTTAAAATATCAAAAAAAAATCCCTGTTCTTCTCTGTCTTCAGCATAGAATGAAAGAGCAAACATAACAACTAAGTATGTACAAAGTATCAAATCACACGCACAACTTTTGGGTGGTTTACACACCTCGAATGCGCAGCAATATGACAACGCAGGCTTCGATGGAAGGTGAGTACAACACCGCGATGGATATCCAAGGCATTGCTTCGTGCTCAAGGGTATTATGCAGGCAATCATCGGATTTGGGTACCCAAATTCCCTGCTAAGTCACCTCTATCAAAAGCCCAAATTATGTCTAGAGCAAAGAAGCGTAGGAGGAGATCTAAATGAAAAACCAAGTCCCAAGTCAAAAATAGTGGAGAGACTGAGCCCCTCACGGTCAAAATCAAGAAACCCAATGGGACCAATTGGAGGGTAGATCCTCAGCCTAGTGTGCTTGACAAGTAGACATCAGATGTAATCGTTGAGGATACGCAAAAGCCACTAGTGTCCAAGGAGCCTTTGATTTCCCAAGAGGATAGCAAGCATCATAGGCACAACATTGCTCATGGCAAGGTTAAATGCTCAACAAAGCAAATAGCAAATTCATTGAATAGCCACAAGCAAATCTCCCAGCCAGAGTCAAAACCACTTAGGAGTCCCAAGTCTCCTACACCCTCTTCCCCTAAATGGACACAGGAAGCACTACAGTCGTCAAGTGCGGCTACTCGATCCCAATCTCTACCTACATCAGAGCTTCCAAATGTCCAAGAGGCAGGACACGACACTACCCTTAGCTCTCAACCTAGGGATATGCCTGTGCAATCCACCGTGGCTAGCTCAGCTGATACTCAAGTGAATTCTCTAAGGGCAACAAAAGGTTTGACCACTTCCAATCGACTTAAGGACTTGACACCGCAGTCTACCAATGGTAGCTAGTCCAGTGAGGGGAGGTAGTTGCACTCTCACAACCTAGCAAGGCTATTTAGCCGGCCACGGCCATGTCCCGTACGGATACTCTAGAGAAGGAGAATGATGAGGCCCAACCAAGCACTTCAGCGGTCAACCTAGCCTAGGGCCCTGAGCCGTTAGATGCACCTGTGCTAACCAAGAAAAAGAGGAGAAAATAGCGAAAACAACAACTGTTGCAGGTAGTTGTGGACCCCAAGAACATTGGAACGAAGAGTGCTGGAGAGCTGATGAATAAAGCATCGAGTCCATCCACCAATGAACCCATAGATGTCTCCCCTAATAGCAATGAAACCTCAGACACATCCGTGTGCTCTAAAAAATCAAAGCAGCTGTTGCCATCAACAGTTGCTTTCAATGCTCAATCCACTGACAATAGAACCCACATCGACCAATCAAGAGTGGATACAACACGGTCACAACAAGGTGACAAACTCACATTAGTCACATCCAAGAACCATAACGCAACAACGAAGCCTCTAGAGAAACATGGAAATCCCAAGGGCATGAGCAATCCCAACATTGACCAATCTTGCTCATCTAGGCTTGAGCCCCCAGCTATGCTAAAGCCTAGGCAAACTCCTAGAACCTTGAAAGAGATGGCAACCGAGAAAGCCCTCGCTGAACATAGAAGTGTCGCAGAATGCTTAACTGAGTTGGATGCTAAGCTCAAAGTGTTCGCACGTATCTACGTCCTTACGGACATGGGCGCATGCCCTAAGGAGCAGCTTGAAGAATACTTGCCATTCCCCTTATCTTGGGAAGAGCAAGAACATCTTGACGAGCACTATAACAAGCTCTTACATGAACACATGCAACTCATCTCTGACGAGGAGGCTAACAAACTGCGCTTAACCATCACGTTCAATGAAGTGCTCTGCCGACTGAATCTCATAGACATAGAGCAACTAAAGCAACTAACAGAGGGCCAAAGTCAATTTGAATAGCGTTGGTGTGAATGCCGCATTGCAATGGCCGAACTAGGGGCTCAGATCATGATAGTCTCTAAGGAGCGATTGGCCAAATGGCGATCCCAAAGGGACCCAACATATGTGGCATCAACTTCCCTTCGAGTGCTGACTGCCATTCGAGGTATGGACTTAGCTGGAACTAGCCTAGAGAGCCCTTTGATTAATAAGGTTCTCACTGAGGAGGAGTTACATATAGCCAGTAGACACGGGCAAGATTCCATGCTACTCGATGTGGAAAAATGTCTATCGGTATTAAGTAAGCTGCCACGAATACTAGATGTGTGTGCCACACTCCGGTACAACCCCGAGTTCTACACTTGGTTCTTATCCTCATGAAGTGACATTATGTATATAAATAAACATTGATTCTTGTGTCACCTTGTATAAACAATATCAACACACACAAGTAATGACAGTCAAGCACAGGGAGAAGAGTTGGGTCTGACAGGCTAAGCTCCTCAAGTCCTCCTCTCATCACACATTTAAACGCCGTGTGACCATTCCCACCTCCAAGTGAAGGGCAGGCAACCCACATTACCGCCATAGGAAGCCTTGACCATATGATGGTGTAGACAAGGTGCAGCCCCTTTCTATACATCTTCTTTCCTTTTTGGTCTATCCTTCTGAGGATGTGCCCTATCCCACTCCATGACAACCAGTCCACACAACTTATCATGAGCCAATATCGGCTAATGGCTGGAGGAAAAATGAATATCATCATGGGGGCCATCCCTTTACGACAAATACTGCATGCCTCACCCCTTCCCTTCTTGTCATATGCGCTCGATAAACCACACTAAAATCCCTTCCATGCGAACAGTTGTATCATGTATCAAGGTCTAACCCTTGGATTGCATCTTGCAGGCTTCCAGACAGAACACATGGAGAACCATGGACATCTGGCATGCAAAGACGCTCTTCACAGACGACGGGAGCATGTGGCACGCACCCCTCCACCGGAGCGCTATGTGCCCACCCTCAAGAGGTATGCCAAGAGGCGAGGCCCTAAGCAACACCGTCCTGGACGAAGGCCAAAGAATCCTCAAGTCAAGAAAGTCGAGACTCAAAGAAACGCTGTCGTAGAGTTCACGCAAGGGCTGCAGAACACGGGGTTCAAGGTACAGCAAGAAACGAAGCTAACAAGAAGATCACAATATATTTGAAGTCAAAGGTCAATATATAGCTTGTCAAAATGAGTTACAAGAAGCTCGTGTTCAGAAAATTCTGAACACATTCAGTTTTGCATACAGATTCTTGAATTCAATTTTTCCATTGGCACTTGATAAATACTGTCTGTGAACAAATTTTCAGGAATCTTACTGCTTAAGACTTCAAACTACTTGATTCTCAGGGTAGATTGGAAGTAGGCTCTTGGGTTACATGGATATTTTCCCATGGACATCTCTTGCTTCATTTAAGTCCTTGAGCCTGTTATGACAGGCCTGAAGATACATTGCATGAATCTGTACAAAAGTCGCATATCTGATGGATGATATGGTGCTTTGCTGCAGAATAGATCCCAGCAATACATTAGAGAACTGAAAAAAAGAATAGCTGCAGCTTCATCTTAAGACAGAGATCCCAAAAGCTTCTTTGTAAAGCAATCAAGCCGCGTACATATAGCACTACTGAACTGTCAGAAAAATCTGGCAGAGTTTTCCCTGTAAAACGGCTTGAAAACCCGAAGAGCCAAATCCAAAATAGCTCAAAAGCTAATCTCCCACTGTACTGCTAAACTGTCTACGAGATTACAAGAGAACTGATCTGTCTCTGAAAGTGGTTAAACCACAACACATAAGCCACAACAATGCCTTGGTAAAGTCCAAGCAATTGCCTTGATGATATTGCTTCACTAAACACATCGAGGGAAGAGAGTATCGAAATCCTCAGGGCTGAATACCTGTGCGCATGTCTTGTTCGACACGCACTTCTTGCCCTCCTCGCACACCCCATTGAAGGTAGTGGCCATCGGCAAAGATGTGTAGACAAGAAGGGAAGCACCGAGCAGTAAAAGCAAGCCCCATGAGCACTTCATTTTGCTAGCACAAGCCCCATGCAAATGGGCCTTTCTGGGCCATCGACCAACCACAGGTGGTTTCATGCGCAACATTGGCAAAGAAGGCAGTTAGCTCTGTTTTCTGCATCAAGTCGCCACCGGTGGTGCAGAATCCCAAGGGCTCAAACATTTTTGCTGCCGTAATGAAGGAGTAGTAGTCCCAGAAACCTGGGGCATGAGCGATGGGCTGATTCCTTTGAGGGAAGAGCTGTATTTCCGAGAATCACCAGTACGAGCTTCAGCCTGGTATTTGGTTTTGCAAGTCCAGAGGGTAGAGGATGGATGTGCTCACAAGGCCTCCAACAGCGCCTGATGTGGCTTCTGTCAGATCATCGAAGCTCAATCCCATGGCGTCCAAAGATCAATTCAATTCTTTCGACTCCTCTTGCTTTCCTGCAGTACTCTCTGAGCTTTGTGATTGTTCCTATCAATCATCCATGGGAGTGGGCCTCGTGATGAGGCTATGAAGTCGATCGAAAGGGGAGGAAAGAAGACGACCAAGACGATGAATCATGGTCTCAATTCGTGTTGAATTGTGGCGCGAGACAGAGGAAACCGCCAGAGTTGCCGCTACTCTCTCCATTTTTCTCCATTCCCTCTCTGGTTTGAATTCCCAGTAAATGGCATAGCCTCTCTCATCCCCTGATTTGGAGCTTTCTTCCTCGTAATTCTTCTCACGATTAATTAATGTAATATAAATATAGCTTGTCTCTACTCAGTCTCATCACGTCTCTCGTGAGAGAGATTCCGAAACACGGAGACGCAGACACAGAGAGAAACAGAGAGAACGAAGAGAAGTGGCAAGACCAACCGAAAGATGTCTGTCCTCCCGACTGTCGATGGAGTCCATGGCTTTTTGGTCGTCCTCAGAAATTTTTCAATCTCCCCTTCCGATACTCTCCTATGTCCTCCTTTTTCCAATCCAAGCATTACTCCCCCTCCTTTCGCCCTAGAAGCGAAAAAGAAGGAACCTTTCCTCCCATTCAAGCGCATGACAATCCATCTTTTTCCCTCCCTTTTGCCATTCGAATACTCTTTTCCTCAATTAGCCTCCTTTTCTCCCTTTTAGCATTTCTCCCTCTCCATTCATGACCTCCCCATTCTTAGATGCTGATTTGCCTTAAAAGCGAACTTGATGTCCTTCCTAACAATACCACCTGTCCTATCACATTTATGGCCCCATACATGTACCAATAAGCCTGGCAATTTCTCTCGGTGCTCCATTACAAGTTTCAGCTTTGTCTTTTGAATTTCTTGTCCCTTTTTTTTAAGACAGGTCACACATTCGCAACTTTTGCCTTGTCAAACAAAGACTCCATTTCTTTTTAGCACTTCAATTGCTAATACATCTTCATGGCACTGTCAAAACATGGTTGGAGTGGTTTGAGGTCAGTCTTCTCAACTTCAGATAGTAACTCTAGAACATGATCAGTGTGCAATACATTTAAGGAAATATATACATTGGATGTAGTTTATTAAAATGCATCACGCAAACAATGAATCACACGCAGAAATTAACACAAATGCACAACAAAAATGGAGGTGTTCACGGCTCAGATGCGCAGCATCACGACAACGCGCAGTAGGTGGCAACGCCAATGGCACAAACCCCCAACATACGCTCGGGCACCAGATGCTCAACGGTAGAAAAGGCGGCCTGGGACAGGGAAGAATTTAATGAACTCTTTAAGGACATTTTGGAAAAGGTCACGGCCTGGGACTACACCATTCATGTCCCGGCCAACATGTTCCCTGCCCAACTTCACGGGAGCCCTACACTAACACCGCCCCGGTCGCCTAGCCAACCGGACTCACCCCGCCTTGTACCTATCAACTAAATCCCTATGATGTGCAATAGCTCGACAAGTTAGCATGCCAGAATATTTTGTTTTTTGATGAGTAAAGGGGCAAGATCCCCACTTATACTCATTCCCGGTACTTCTCGTTAATGTATGCGACCTTAACAAGAAATGAAATAGGCATCCCAATAGGCATCATAGAATTTTGAAAAAATTATGTCTTATCATGATTACATTTGTTCGATGCACTTTAACACAAGCGAGCATATACTCTCACGAAGTGACAAGTGGATGCAAGATAACACAGATCCTTGTGCAAAAGTATTCAATGCCCGATCACCGTAAGACCATTGACCCCACAAAGAGCCACGACAAAGCCACGCTGCCGAAAGAAAAAATCACCCTTGCCAACCACCCACATTGCATGGACCAACGCATATTCATGGGCCATGCTCTCTTTCTGGGTCAAGCTCTATAGTTAGCTCACGACAGTCGTCCCCTCAATTGTATCAACATCGCGTGTGTCGCAAGGAGGTTTGCAATATCTCGAGTGTATCTCCCCATCTCAACAACTGCTTCTCTAACAATGAGGCTAAGGCACAATCATCACTGTAATATCAATTTCCTGAGCCTTCGAAGCTTGACATTTTCCAACCCATTGAAAGGCTGATAGCCTCAACATATTGTAATGGTTGTACTCAGGCAAGTCCCAAAAAAAAAAAGAAAGAAGAAAGAAGAAAAGAAAAGAAAAGAAAAGAATGAAAAGATAAGAAGCACCCATGATCACAGCACAACACCTAGGGGTCCTCAAATTAGGTATGTCCGGTGACCTTGATCGACTGGCTCCGTCCCTAGTCCCCTAGCCTTTTAGCATCACCCACAATTGTTCAGGGCACATCAAGGGCAGGACATACCTAGGGAGCTTGTCTCGCCTATGGTTAGACCTTTCACCTTGACCCACTTGCACAATTCCCTCTTGCACTCTGCCTTAATACCATTGCAATCCATTTTGGTAAGCACCGCACGATTGGCCATGAAATGCACACCGTCCTCATCAAGCAAGTCCAATAGCTTCCGGCTACCAAAAGTGCGGTGTCCCTGTATTCAATTATGCTCCGTCGTGCAATCACAATGCAAAGGATGTCTCATATACCTTCATGTGTACTTCTTCTCAACATGGACAACTTTGCTTCATCCACACATTGTTATGAAAAACTAGCCCATGGTCTTCTAACTACGTAATATCTAAGTATGCACGAGCACTTACATAATATCTGCACTGAAGTATATACACAGTTTGGGTCCTCAAGTGCAGGAAAATACTCTCAGCTTGCTTAGAGTTCGACCTGTCTCCCAAACTAATCAAATATGTCTTGTACACGATAAGAAGACTAGCACTACCTCTTAGGGAGAGACCACATGAGAGATTTTCAAATTGCAGGTATTGAAGCCTCCAACGAAATTTCAATCGCTCTTCAGCGACACCCAACTCTGAATGCTTATCCCTTACCATCCGACAAGCCCGCAAAGAATCGACATGTTCAGAATCCCCAACAAACCAACACTTGTGCTGGCCATCAATGCAATCCCCAACATATAATAGCCCTACCACCAACTCCAACAACCTTCCACCAGCCACCTTGGCCACCAACATGCCCCCAAGACTTGCTTTCACACCACCACCAACACTCCTCCATGGAAACCACAGGCGTCCTTGTCACCCACGTCTTCCGTGCATACTACAGCTTGCTACCTACGACAGTGAGTGCCATGGGACTGGCACTCGTCTAGGAGGGGGGTAATGTTAACCCCAACACGAAGAAAGCAAAAGGAAATAAAAAAGATGCAGGGCAAAGGCGGAAAAAAGGTAGCCCGACTGAAGAAAGAATAGGAGAAAAGGCCAAAAGCGCAAGGGCAACCTTAAAAGTCCAAGGCAAATACAAAAGGTACAACTTTTGAATATTTATTAGAAATAATATCTAAAATATAAAAAAAAAACTAAACTTGTCCAAAAATTTCGAACCATTCACACTATGGATGCTGATCCACTAATGACTAATATGGCATTGACTCTCTAGATCAATAAGAAAGCTGAATATGAGGATGCACTCTCAAGTTTCTTACAATTGTCCGTGTAGCAGCACGACAGTGTGTTGGTATTGATTATTGAATACATGATACAAATATTGATATGTATGTATATGGTTACACTAGTTAGAAACACTTAGATCAAGGGTTTATTGTTCTGCTCATTTTAATATCATCATCCTTCCAAGTAAGCACTATCTAAATCATACTCTTTTTTTTCTCTCTCACTTCTCATACATGCATGCATAGGATTCCCTACCATGAGATGCAGGGAATGTAATTCCCTTGTTATCCATAGGGAATTCATATATACATATCTAGGGAAAAATAGAGAACTTCCTACATTCCACGAATTTTCCTATGTAGAAACTCTTCAAAATCTCCTTGTGATCATGTCGTGTTTTGCATCGATTCAAATCATGAAATCTAGATGTCCATTATGCAAAGTGAGAGAGTATGAGTCTAGACAATTATAACATACATTAGTGTTAATCAAAAGATCAAAGATGGATCATGGGAAGCCTGAAGTTGCTCACTAAAAGAATGGAGGCCTTATTCCTTTATTTGCAATCATCATAGGGAATACTCATCTCTGACAAACACAACAAAGATCGTGTGAAGGCAAAAAACCAAACCATAATGCAAGAATAATGAGCTAGTGGTGTTATTTTTGAAAGAAACGCTGATGATAAATCCAGAGATAGTGGGAATCATTCTAAGGAGCTAAAAACCATGGTGGAATGACTATGACAGTCCCAATATATAGAAGATCAAGTAAAGAATCTTCAAATGAAAAAGGGTTCCACAAAAACAAACCTAAACATGTTGATATTTAAGGGTTTTTTGTTTATCTACGACCACTTCTAGAAGCAGAAGAGTGTAGATGAAGTGGAGGGCTAGCCAAAAGAGTAATTGTGTTACATGAAAATAGGTGTTTTAATTCAAAATAGTGTCAAGGTTTGTTTTTTCTAGTGAATTATAATATAGGCGAATGTTCTCAGCTTGATCCACAAGTGTTCATATTCTCTTCTCATCTTCTTATCCTAAAACTTCTCACAAAAAACCTAGTGTTTTTTTCACGGAGTACACACAATAATATCTTGGCCTTTGGGTCATGGCACCCATGGCCCTTCCTAATCATTTTCATGTTCATATATGGTTGGGGGGAATGCTAGAATCCCCTCACCTAGGAAGAGCGCCCAGTGACGTCTTTTCTATAACACTTAATTGGGATTGGTTAGGGGCCACAATGGTCCTTGAGGTTGGGGTCCTCAATGAAGGTAATCGCTCCACATGGTTAGCCATAGGGCTCTTGCTACTACTAGTTGTAGTAGAGGCTCACCCTCCCTACAATCATTATAAGGGATTGCTTTGAGAGGGGGGCCTACACACTTTTTGCAACCCCTTCCCCAGCGCCCCCTCCTCCTTCCTACCTGCTACCCCTAATCATATTCCAAAAAAATAAGTAGGCTAGGGAAGGGGTTCAAAGTGTCATGAATCATGTAGTAAGACAAGATTTAGCTCTCTCAGCATCTTATGTTTTGATACAATGTCAAGAAAAGTGATAAGATGGTATGCACTCATATGATATCAAAGAGATAATAGGGTTTGGAGGGAAAAAATAAAGTGTATGGAAAACATTGAGAGAAGAAAAACTCAAAAACTCAAAACAATAAGAGTGAAGAAGATAGTGAGTGATGAATCATTGAATCATGTTGAATGAATCAAGCTTATACAATAGAGCAAGGTTCGAAGATGATTGCATTATCCCATCTGATCAGGTGATAATATCTTTAGAAAATATGCACTGTTGAAGTCCTCTAGATAGTAGGATATCGAGGTAAATGATGAACGATGAAGGAAGAACAAGTAGCTATAGAAGGAGCAAAAGAGAGTCGTCAAGAGTGAAGAGAACATAAAAGCGCAAGTATCTAATGTAAGGCTAATAAAGAGGGTAACAAGCTCAAAATAGCTTGCATCTACTTTAAATGAGTCCTTCATAAGTGGTTGATGGTGGCTAGAGACTCTTGCTTGGGTGCTAGGGTGATAGCAAGAGTTGAAAACACACAATAAAGATGAAGATAATATATTGCACTAGTCCAATGAAGAGTGGAACCAACAAACACAATAATGGAGATGATGAGGAATAAGTTGCTAGATTGTGTGGACTCAAAATATAGCAATTTGAGTGCATTGCAAGTGGCGGGTGCCCATCATTGCCACTTCATTCTTTATTCTTTGAGTGACATTTGAATAAGAGAAGGTTGGTCACACATTGTGATAGTTGGAGTTTCCACATTGTGTATGTCTTTGTCTCTCTTGCTCTTGCTCCTTCCACGATAGCTCTTGTTTCTGCTCCATGCTTCTGCTTCATGGCTCACTCTCTTCAATTAGAAACACTAAAAGTTTTTTTTTTTATAATGACAATGGTCTAAAAGATGGACATAAAAATGTACACTTCCTAGCCAGTTTTGACCCATTCTATTTTTTTTCCAACTACTATTATGTGTGGATCACATTCCCCTAAAACTATTTCTTCTCAATCTTTCTCCTTGATGAGAAATGGAATTGTAGTAGAGGGTTTAAATTGCCACAAAATTGACCTTTTTGCTACAAGGCTAGTGTTAATTAATGTGCAGACAACCATTACTTAGTTGTGCAAAGAGCCCATATTTATACCAAGGATTTGATTATGTTCATTGTTTTTCTTATCCGATATGAGCTAGAATAGGAAAATTGTATAAATACATAAAACTCATAACTTGCCAAATACAAGAGCCCACACAAAATAAACTAAGTCATTGATGACCCATGCTCCACACTAGAAGCCTAGCATTGGGCCTCAAACACAAAACAATCATAGCTATTCCATTTATACAAATTGACAAATATTTGAAGTTTTAGATCAATGAAAAGCCTTGTTGAATTTTTAGATTCTCAACAACTCAAGTGGCTTCACGATCTTTGAACCTAATCAACTTCATCCCACCTCATTGTGCAAGAAAATTGATACAATACTAGTATAATATGGTCATGGCATCTTGAATGAAACACAAGCTAGTGTCTTGCTTGCAACCTCCTAAATCTAGAGCTAGGAGAAAGATTAGTACCTTGAATATCCATTTACCAGGTTTTGGAGCCCACATTAGACCACTCTAAGGTATGGGAGATCATAGGGAGTCTCATTGGATGGCATATCTGGAAGATGTGGTGTCACAAGGTTTTTGGAGGAGAGATACCTTCTGTACATGTGACTTTGGTAGAGCTCTGGACCTCCATCATCCACTCCCATCGTGGCCAATGGGGCCAGGTGCAGGGCAAGTCTCGAGCTTCTCAGGAGCTCCATCTTCACTTCATGCGCACTTGGGGCTATCATGACTTGTTTTTTGTGATGCACGTAGGCAGCCCCAAATGGCAATACACCCCCCTCCATGGCTTCTTGCCCCCATCCCCCCTAGATCACCCTAAGAGGCCTGTATATTTGATTTTTGTGTGACTTTGTATCAGCTCCAACTAGTTTGTTGAGAAGGAGCACTTCTTTGTATTCAAGGTTTTTCTGAAGTAATATAATTAGCCACAGTTTATTAGAAGAAAAAAAAAATTATCATGGAGAGTGAGTATTGAGATTGTTGGGTTTCCAAAACTTATTGTACTCTAGGTTATGGGGCTACATTGATGATATTGGCTCCTTCAAGGCCACATGAACACAAATCCAACCATACTGTTGATCAAAGTTATACTAATTCGTGTGAGGATACAATAATGATTATCTAGAGTTATTTGATAGTGATGAAACCTTATCAACCAAATCTTCTCTGTACTATCCATAGTTAGAGTTTATTTCCTCTAACAATTAATTCCTTAAAAGAGCAAATGTTCGCTCCTCAAATATATTATTAGATAACTCGGTATTCTTTGAATAGTAATAGCTACATCAACTAATTTAGCATCAAAACTACTTTGAGCCAATCATTAGTTGAATGAGATACTAGGCATATGAGAAAAAAATTGGGCTCTCCTTGTTAGGGTGTTAAATATAAATATAGTTGTGTAGAGACGATGCATTGCTTAGCATCTACCTTAAAGTGGATAGATGGAGGAGGATGGTCATATTAGATAGTTGCCTGTTGAAAAGCAAGAGAGAGACTGACAATGTCAATAAGGATAAAGAGAAATCTAATAAAGCCAAGATTTTTCCTATCTAACTAGCCTTGAACCGACCCATGAGTAGGGAGGGCAAAACATTGAACTATTGGATTCATGACTACCTGTGCAACACTGCTAAGTGATATATTGAATGAAAACAAAATTATGTGTAAATTTGTAATATTTATTAAGTTATTATATACTCATTATAAATTTTGTTTAAAAATCAAATAATTGTATACTTTACTAGAAATATTAATTATAAAATGAAAGCAAATTATAAAATTGATAGAAATTAGTTTATTAGAATAAAATAGATAATTATAAATGAAATAATTATTCCTAGAAATTATGAATGTACTTAATCAATTGTAAAATTGAGAAAGAGAGGAGAGAGGAGAGATGATAGTAGAGAGAGAGAGAGAGAGGGGAGACTAGAGGAGAGAGAATAAAAAGAGGAGAAATTGTAGGAAGTGGAGGGAGGGGGATTTGAGAGAGAAAGTAGTAGATACAAGAGAGAGAAGTATAAGGAAGAAGAGAGTAGAGAGAGAGAGGAAAGATAGTGGTCAAAAGAGAAGTGCGAGGGAGTAGAGAGACAAAAAGAACAAATAGTAGCAAGAGAACAGAGAGGCAATATAGAGAGGAGAGAGAATAAAGTACAATAAGTAGAAGTCGGTGCAAAACAAGCCAAGGAATGAGTGATCCGTGCTAGTGCTCATAGAAAACCGTCATGTAGCATATTTTTTCCAAGTAAGATTCTCAAAAAAATAGTTGAAATTGAAGGCTGTCTTGATGAAAACAAGCTATTTTTTAGCATTTTAGCTATGAAACTAGTTATTTTCCTCCCAAAACTGGCTAGGGTTAAGCTTGATCCTTTTTTCCATTAGATGGGAAAAATATTTTTTGTGAGTATTGATCTGTGCTTGGCATCACATAAATGTTTAAGAGATGAACCAACTACTAAGGTTCATGGTATACACCAATTTGCATGAAATGAAAATTCTGTGTTTCTTAAGATAGTTTTGATCATTGGCACAAATCTTGCATGATGTGATAACCTTTCAAAGAACTTTGCAAATGGTTAGAAGGTTCTTCAAAAATATATTGTGATTCTCGAGAGAAACCAGTATTGTGCGTAGTGCTCACCAAAAATCGTCCTTTAGTGTATTTATTTCAGGTGAGATTCAAACTTTTGAACAATTACAAATTGGGAGTAATATGCTTCCAAACTCAATGCTAGCAGGAAAGCTTGAAGAACTCTTTCATGTGTGAGGTGGATAGGAAGGTGGAAGATACATTCCATGAACCTTACATGCACGTCTTTTATGAGTTTCCATGTGGTAGTTACTTCTAAGACTCTAGTGTCTTTGCATGACTACCTCCACCAAAAACATACTTCCCATGATAGGTTTAACTTGGCTAACATGGCCTAATTAGGAATACTCATCCATGCAAAGTCTTCCATAAACTCAATCCGAACTTTTGCTTTTGTTTTCACATCCTTTCCTTTACCATTGAGTTTCAAAGGTTTCTTTTAAGGGATTTCTTCTCTTGCAATTCAATTTAGGATCAATGATAGGTGGAACATCCTAAGCCCTACATATCTATTCATTTAATACATATATCGAAAATTGTATCGGTAATTCACTATATATATACCCTCTATATCACATGCGTTCAAGGCTTATTTATAAATATCCTTATTTGTGAATTTTTCCTTAATAAAACATAACCATTTTCTATTCAATTTATAAGTAACCCCTTTATATGGGACCTTTTTATATGTAAAAAATGTGAAAAAATAGTATTATAAAAATCCCTTATGTTGAACCCACATGGTATATACATATATTTATAATTGATCTCCCTAGGAAAATTGTTTCATATGCCAACTTATAGTTTTCTTTTAAAACTATAAATTTTGCACAAGCTGAAGAGAAATTAAACATCTTTCATTAAAAAAAATTTTCAACAGTAAGGGACATTGCATCATGAGTAGGGTTCTACTACAAGTTCACCCATGAAACTCAGATACATCAATGGTGCTATAAGATGGGGATTCAACAAGGATTCGATAAACACATTGAGTATTCTGTACTTGGAGGAAAGGTCAAGATAACCTTCCTTATGGTGATTCTTTGAGCGAGAGCATCCTAAAACAAAAACTCTATCAACAAGTACACATTGAAAAAAGTTTAGTTACAACCTATGTGTAGGGTGATGCTTTGCTTTCTTTTTCGACTACCTCTATATCCTTAAGCATAATGGTGAAATTTAAATTGTATTGTATTCTTACATGTTTCCAACCATTGAGCTTGATGATACAAGAATACCAAGTAAGTGCTTTAGGTCCATGGGACTCCTAGTATGAAAACCATGAATGTTTTTGCATGAAGCTTACACTTACGCTACAAATTTTGATTGCATGTTTTTCCCTCCCTAGCACATGCCCCAATTTGAATGCGAGAAACTACATCATTACACAAGACTCATGAGACACGTGCACTCCACAACTTGGTGTACGGCAAGAGCCTATACACAAAACAAGCCAAGGGATGGATGATCCGTACTTTGCATCACATAAATGTTTAAGAGACGGAGAAACTACCGAGGTTCATGGTACACATGAACGCGCACGAGAGGGAAATTCGGTGTTTCTTGAGATAGTTTTGATCGATGCCACAAATCTTGCATGCGATAACCTTTCGAAAAACTTGGGAAATAAATTACGATTAGAAGGTTGGTCGAGAATACACTCGAGAGAACGCATTGTTGTGCCGAGGGTTCCTCGAGAAACTGACGCAGCTTCAAGCCAAACAATTTGATGGTGTTCATGTGGCCATCAATGATGTCGGCGAAGGGCAATTCCTATCCGAGGGAGAGTCCGTAGACATAAAAGGAGAACGAGGAGCCCTGGTAGGCGGTCCTGGAGGTGAACAGATCATTTGCGCCGCCGGGGAAGCAAAACCGCCGGGATTTGAGCTCACGGCGCCCCCAGGGGCCGGAATAATCATCAAGCCAGCCTCCAACCGCCTGGGGCTACGGCAACGACCCCAGTGGCGCGATGCTCCGGCCTTATTCGAGGGGGCCTCCCCCACATCCTCCACTTAGGATTAGCTGGGAGACGGCTCCGAGCCCCTTGGGGGATGCTCCGGCCTTGTTTGACGGCTCTCTCGCATTGTTGTTGCCATGTGAGGTCCTCGTGAATCTGTATGCCTTCGTCCCTGCCAAGGACGAATCGATTCTTCATGACGCGGTCGCGAGCTTCCTTATCTTCGAATGTGACCTTGATGGGCCGGCTGTAGCGGCTGTTGTTCGGGCCGCAATATTGCGCTCGCCCGACGCGGCAGCAGAAGATGACCCCCGGATTGCAGAGGGCCATGGTGTGTCGGAAGAATCTTTCGACGATGTCATCGAGTTCCTCTTCCGGATCCTCTAAAATGCCTACTATCCTCAGGTTTAGAGCCGCCTCTGCCCTGCCCTGTCGCTCCTTGCGGATCCTACGCTCCTCGACCCGCTCGGGCGCCCCCATGAAGACGGTGTTGAGGCGACCGCAGATGTGGAGCGCTAGCTCGTCCGCATACTCCCTGTCAGGAAATAGCTCTGGCTCAGCGGGTAGTTTCTGGGCAAGCCACAGGTAGAGGGTAACGACTTGGTAGGCCACCTCCATGTTCTGGAACTCCTCGGCGAGCAAATCCGCGACATAACTGTAGTCGGTACTAACGTAGCATTGACCATCATCATCCGCATCAGGTAGCATACCAGAGAGACTGGACAGTGCACTCTCCAACCGAAGAGGGCGGTGCTGGCTGTATTGGGAGGCGAAGCGGTACAGAGCTGCTTTTACGCGATCGTTTCGCAAGTTGACCGGAGCCATGCTCAGAAGTAATCTGTCCTTGAGATATAGGTTATCTATTTTGTCAAGGAGTGCTGCTGCATCAGACAGGCTCTTCTTGCGGCAAAGGAAGAAGGTTGAATCCGTGAGACAGAAGCACGCGAAGGTGAGGAGCACGGTGGAGAGCTTCATTTTGGCGTCGATACCTCTTTCGCGTGTGAAGCGCTCCAGCTCTTGGGATGAAGGGAACAAACCGGCGGCCTCGTTGTCATCGAAGTCCGGGCTCTGATCTGCACTGCTCTCCTGCGCCTGCAAACACTGCTCCAAGTATGGGCGATCAGATTCAAAGAACGTGGTCACGAAGCCTTCCGGATACTCGGAGCCATGTCTGCCGGCTCTGCCCGCGATTTGCCGAACCAATGCCGGGGGGACGGGCACCGTTGCACGCCCGTCGTATTTCTTCATCTTGTAGAAGATTATCCTCCGTATGTTGAGGTTCAGACCCATCCCCACTGCGTCGGTGGCGATGAACACATTATAGCCGCTGTTGCGGTCGTTAAAGAGCCTGGCCTGCTCGGCTGGCGTCTCCGGCGGCAGCGCCCCGTACACAACACAGCAGAGGAGCTCCACGTCCATTGGACGTGCAGCTGGAGCTGCAGGTGTTGATGATCTCCGCCGATCATGCGCCAGAGCCGCTTGGCGCCGTAACCTGCGCTCCTGGCTCTCGTCCTCAACCAATCGCATGAGCGCGAAGATGTCCTTGCGGGAAAAAGCGATATAGCAGTCCCCCGGCTGCGTGCTTTTGATGCCCTCCGCTAGGGGCGCATCCAGTGATAGCGTCGTCAACCGTTCGTACGACGTCTTTTCTATAAGCTCGTCGTTCGTGAGCTTGCAGAGTCTCCTGACCAGTCCGAGAGCACTGAGGTCTCCGCACAAGTGTATCTCCTCCGCTTCAAGGCCGAGCAGGGCTCTTGTCCATGCCCAGCCCCTCTCGTTGTCGCGTATCAGCTGAACTTCGTCCAAGACGGCCACATTCCAACAGTGACATTCCTCCTGCCCTGCGACAGCCGCAGCTGATTCTTCATGGCCTCCTGCAAGCTCGGATGAGGAGTAATACAAGGGTGCCATCTCCGTGGTACAGGACAGATGGGTCGCAAAGGTCCGGTACTTGGTCTCCTGCCCGGTGAGCAGGTTGCAGTGGATCCCGTCCACGTTGTTCGTGCTGTCGAACACCTGCAACGCAAGAAGCCTCAGGGGGGCGCAGTAGATCGCCCTCGATGCAGCCGAAAATCTCTGCAGGGCGGCGTGCGTCTTGCCGCTGTTGGTGGGTCCGCCGTGATAATACACTTTCCGGTTTTGCATGCCTCGGCTCCTGGGATACCACAGATGAGGCTGGCGCAGGTCGACGGGCATAATCTTCCGCACGCGGTCGCTCGTCGAATCAGTAGAAGCACCACGGGTCTCCATGAAAACGAGCTAGTCTTCCCGTTGAATTTGGTCAGTGCTGACGTCTAGTCTTGTCGTATTATGCTCACAATTGTTTGCGAAAACAATCTGGCCAGACTCTCCTCAGCGGCGCACCGTATATATCCAGCTAGAATCAAACCAAAGACCGACTCTCCAAGGAGAATGGAGAGTGAAGAGAATAGGGGGAAAGGACGTATTTGCCAGACTCTCCTCAGCGGCGCACCGTATATATCCCAGCTAGAATCAAACCACGATTCTCCAAGGAGAATGGAGAGTGAAGAGGAATAGGGGAAAGGACGTATTCAGTCAATTATACTTATTCATAGTCTCTTAACGTCGTTATTAAAACATTATTCTCAATTAGGGCAGGTGCCTAAAAATACAATATTATCACAATATGAAACATTCAGCATAAATAATTCCTATGCACTAAAGTGCACTTCCTTAAAATATTTATTTCACATAGATCTATCTAATAATATGCGTGCCACAACACAAACACATTAGTTCCTTGCTCTCTATATACCAAGCACAATGCAATAGTGTCATATATAGGCCCATGCATAGCAAGTCATGATTATGTGGCAAATAGAGAGAGAAAATTCACTGAAAAATATATAAAATCATTTCATTTCATATCACTTTCTATAACATAAAGAGAACACAAATTGAAGACACTAGAGAATAGAGAAAACATGCACAACACAATATTTGGTAAAATCTCCCACCACGCTTGAGTGAGAACCTCCCCCATGCATATATTTATGGATTTGTAGTAAGCTTTTATGCTAAAAAATCATTGAAAAACATTCCAATTTCGGGTTCTTGCTTTCTTTGCATGAATGCCTTACTTTTGTCCTAATACTTTGTAACTCTTACTCTGAGGTTTACTATATAATAATCAAGGCCTCTAGAATTTGCATAACATTTAGATCCAGTAAATAAACTCTCCGTATATGCATATAATATCTTGTGCTTGGAGTGCCTAAAAATACAATATTATCATGCTATGAAGCTTTCGATTTCAAGATATCCTATGCACTAAAATGCACTTCCTTAATATGTTTATTTCACATAACT
This sequence comes from Lygodium microphyllum, assembly GCF_053477565.2. Lineage (NCBI taxonomy): Eukaryota > Viridiplantae > Streptophyta > Polypodiopsida > Schizaeales > Lygodiaceae > Lygodium > Lygodium microphyllum. Next base: position 98,488,442 of record NC_141146.1, on the reverse strand, counting down.
CTATATAATATTGTGTGCACCACAACACAAATACATTAGTTTCTTGCCATCTATCTACCAAGAATAATGCGACTAGTGTCATACATAGGCCCACGCATAGCAAGTCATGATTATGTGGCAAATAGAGAGAGAAAATCCACAAAAAATATACAAACCGTCTCATTTCATACCACTTTCTGTAACATTAAGGGAGGGAGAGGAAAGAGAGAGCATAGAGATTTAGAGAGAGAGAGAGAGAGAGAGAGAGAGAGAGAGAGAGAGAGAGAGAGAGAGAGGGAGAGAGAGAGAGATGAAAGGAAAGAGAGGAGGAGAGAGAGAGAGAGAGAAGAAATAATTTTTAGAGAAAGGAGAAAATTAAAATCATATAAAATTATTTTGACATAGATATACAATATAATTAGTAGGTAGTTAGAAGAGCATCTCATTCGAGTAGTTGTTCACAAGAGCGGATCTAAGCATGCAAATTAAACAACTTTTAAATTAGTCATCAAATAGAAAATAAGAGTTATTATTATTTTTATAAAGTAAAAAATTAATCAATTATGGAATATTTATAATTTTGTTACTAAATAAAAGAAATAAATATTTTTAAAATAAGAAACATATATATAGAGAACTACCTTTTAGATTTTTAAATATTTTGCAATTGTTTTCTTGGATGATATAATTATTTTTAGTAAGTTAGAAGAGGAACATAAACATCTTTGTTCAACTTACTATATGAAAATCATTTGTATACAAACCTTGATAAGAGTTTATTCTTTCAAAATTAGATTGAGTAGTTGGAATATACAATCTTTGATAATGGAATAATTATAGATCCAAAGAAATTTTTTAATAATACAAGAATGGCCTAACCCTAAGATTGTGCATGAACTTAGATACGTTCTTAGATTAGCAGGTTTCTACCAAAACATTGTTTCAAAATTCTCATTAATTGCTTTGCCTTTAGGTCAAAAACATTGTTTGTCGATGGGATCGTAGCTAGCAAGAATCTATTTATACCCTAAAGTGTATTTTTCCTTTAGGTTAAAAACATTGTTTTTCAATGGAATCCTAGCTCTAGCAAGAATCTATTTATATCCTAAAGTATATTTTGACCCATGCACATATGCTCGAATTGCTAGATTTTTCTCAACCTTTCTTTCTAATAGTAATTAATATTGGTGATTGAGCATACAAATTGTTTTAATGCAAAACTATTACCCCATGCCTTAAAAAATTAGACCCTTTGAATGAAATTATAGTACCTATGATAAGGAGTTATAGATTGTTGTGTATGCATTAGATATTTGGAAACATTATATTATGGGATCTAAAGTTCTTATCAAAACAAGTCAAATATCCATCGAACATTTACTAAACCAATCATTTGTCTCTAATTGTCCTATCAAATGGGCTTCCCTCATTCGAAACTTTTATCTAATGATCCAATATCAACCTTGCATTGCTAATGTGATTATAGATGCATTCAATCATATATCTATTGAAATCTGGTATCACATCATCTTCTTTCTTTTCGTGGATTTAAAATGTGTATTAAAGTCATATTTCTACTATTGAAGCTTAAACTTTTGATGCCATGATTCATAGGTATGTGAGGATTTCTATTTCTATTATTTGGTAAAAATCTCAAAAATTTAACACCACTATTTTTTATCATCACATATATGTCAATGGATTCTTGTATTATCAAAGAAAGATATGTGTCACTATACCTTTTAAGAATGTTGCAATGAGTGAAATGCATGCACCAACTTAAGTGGGATATGGAGGAATTTAGTCTACTCTAGCGTTATGTAAAGAATATTTTTATTGGCTTGCAATGGAATATGATCTTATAAAATTTATGTTTGAATGGATTATCCATTGCTCCTAAACAAGACTATTGTATATGCATTTACACAATTTATTTATCTAGGTATAAATATTGTGCAAGGTCTAAAGGGATGTTTTATTATTTTGTAATCCTTAGAATAGATTTATTAGAATAGAAGTTATGAAATATTAGGAAAAAACCAAGGCGTTCATAAAAGAACACAAAAGCCCAAAAAGAAAAAATATTTTCAATAAATTTTAAGTATAAAAGCTTAATATAAATCCATTAAAACACACATGGGAGAGGTCCTCATCAATCCATAGGGGGAGATTATACCCAATCTTCTATCGTGCATGTTTTTCTCTATTTTAATCTCTTCTCTATTTCAATCTATGTCCTTTTGAAATTTTAATTAATATTGTTTATGGTATGGTGAAGAACATCAACATGTTCTCTTCTCTCCCTCTCTCTTTAATTAATATTATTTATGGTTTGGTGAAGGAAGTCAACATGTTCTCTTCTCTCCCTCTCGCTCTTTCTTGAATGTTTAATCAATTTTGTTTATGGTGTGGTGAAGGACATCAACATGTTCTCTTCTCTCCCTCTCTCTCTTTTTCTTCTCCCTCTTTTTTTCTCTCTCTCTATCTCTTGATCAAAGCAAAAGACTTGAGAAAATGTCTAAAGTTTCACTAGTTTAAACCTTAATTTCATATTCATACTAATTTTTTTAAAAAAATGTTTAATAGAAGTGAGAGAAAAAAAAGAGTATGATTTAGATAGTGCTTACTTGGAAGGATGATGATATTAAAATGAGCAGAACAATAAACCCTTGATCTAAGTGTTTCTAACTAGTGTAACCATATACATACATATCAATATTTGTATCATGTATTCACTAATCAATACCAACACACTGTCGTGCTGCTACGTGGACACATTGTAAAAAACTTGAGAGTGCATCCTTATATTCAGCTTTCTTATTGATCTAGAGAGTCAATGCCATATTAGTCATTAGTGGATCAGCATCCATAGTGTGAATGGTTCGAAATTTTTGGACAAGTTTAGCTTTTTTTTAAATATTTTAGATATTATTTCTAATAAATATTCAAAAGTTGTAAAGAGACAACTTCTAGAATAGGATGACATGTAAAAAAAAGCAAGTGCCTTTTAGCCATTTTTCGGGGATTTTATGCAAAAAGAAGGATTGACGAAATCACGTGATGCACGATCGTAAATTCTAGGTAGCAAACATCGAGGAATGATCGTGGAGAGTTCTGAGTAGGTGTCCTAGTACTTTACTCCCCTTTTAGAGTCAATGGAAGCATCAAGTTGGCAGTCTAAGCATCATAGAAGAAGCTATTGTTTGCTGCATGTTTTTTGTCTTCAAGGGATTTATCTTCTCAGGATGTAGAAATAAAGTGACAGGCTTCCCCTCTATGAGTATTCTTCTACATCTTCTATTTCTTTGAACCCCTTCTCTTTCAACAATTGCTCTTCGTGAATCTCCCTTCACCCTACTATCTCTTACCCCCGTGTGGTAGACTTTTGATCCCACATGCTCTGATAGTGGTGGTGAACTCGACGTGAAAGTCAGTAGCACGTGTGTAAAGATGGGGGATTTTGCAGGTTTAAGTAGTATGATGCTTTACAACACATGATTGCTTTGTTGAAGCAACAACAACAATAGTAGTTGTTGTTATAACCGCAAATGCAAACTCGACATGAAGCATAAAGAATTGATTCCTTAGCTATGAATGCATTGCAAGAAATGGGACAAGAATTGAAGCAATGTAAGGGTCAAAATGTTTCAGTCTTCATCTGGTTGTATGAAGAAAATATGTTGTTTCAAGGGGTGCCGCAATATGCATGGAGTCGATATTTCTCTCGTTTGGCCATACATGCATTGCATGATCGGATTGGTGAGCTACATAGAAGAGATGCTAATTGGGCAACTTTTAGGAAAACTTCGAGAGAATATTTTTTCTTGGAAGATGCACGATTGGTAACTGAAAAGGCATTTACATGTTGGATTGAAAAGCCTAATAAAGGATTGACTACTACAACTTTGCTTCGTGAATTTAAAAGTTGGTATGTGCAGTTGGATGCCGATGAGCAGCAATCATTGGAGAGTCATAAAATTGATTTATTTCTGAAGGCTATAGATCCTCTCTTGCAAGAGAAGATGCCTATTCATTTAGAAGATGCCTCTTCATAAATGGGGTGGAAATCAGATTGGGCTAATGTAATTCAGGTAGTGCATATGTTGGCAAAGAAAGAGTTGATGAAATTAAGATGGGTTACAGACAATCCACCTGTAAGTGCTCAAAAGGGGGCTGAAATTGTGGCCAAGGCGCTTGTAGTTATGGCAGAACAATCGGCTATACTTGTTAGTCCGGCTCTTAAAGGTGATATTGTGGATAAATTAATCAAAGGCATGCATGATTTGAGACTGAATTTGACAGAAATCTATACAAAGGTCGAAAAGTTGGATGTTAAGATAGAAGAGAAGGGTCAAGCAATAACCTAAAGACCGTAAAAAGAAGGATACAAGATGAGATGCATTTGGTGTGATAGTTTACAACATGAAAGGTGAGATTATACAACCTATTGTGAAGTGGAAGCGAAAAGGTTAGTCTTTTGAAAAAATGGCAAAATACATGCAACAAAAAATAGTCTTTCAATAGAGAAATTTTTTGAAAATGATGGCATGCAGAAGAGGTTGGAAGATATGGAAGTAAGGAAAACATTTGTTGCCATAGATGCAGCCACATATGGATTGAGAATTGAAAGGACTGAAGAATCTCGTAAAGGAGGCATGGTTAAAGCAAAATCTCAAGTTTGGATGTATGCATTAGATTACATGGAAAAAGGAAAAACAACAAAGTTTGAATTGGTTGATGCAAGTTAGAATATATGAGGGACAATAGGATGGAGTGCACCAGTGAACTCATTTTTAGCCTATGCTTATTTGGATTAGGTTCATGATCAAGAAGCTCTTGTGGAAGAAAAGAGAAAAAGAAATGAGGACACTATTGGTCCTTTGTCTTCAGACCCATGTAAATGTATAAGAGGAAGTAAAATGGAGCAGCTAGAAAGAGGCTGAAAAAGCCATACCTGAGGATAGAGGATGTATCTCAAGAGAAGAAACAAGAAGGGAAGAAAATGGGCAAGCAACTCAGTTACAAGTTACAATCAGATCTTGAGGTTGCCACAAACCTTAAAAATATCTTGGAAGATCGCATACTTGGAAATAGAGTGAAATTCACGCTTGGAGAAGTTCTTAGAATCGCAATGCGTGAATTTCATGATGTAATCATTAATATGTTGAAACAAAAAAGATAGTTTGATGATGAAGTTTTGCAAGCATTGATGTAGGTTTAGAAAGACATAGAGAAACATCTTCAGAGGGAATATGATGATTCATGTAATGCTGATTTGGAGCAGGGAAATGTTGAAAATGGGTTAAATGGGAGTGTAGAAAACAAGTTTGAGGTTGAAATTGGTCTCATGAGCAGCAGTAAGCATAGAGAGAAGGCTATGTATAATGGAGATGTCCATCGACAAGTATATCAAGAAGAAGATGCTCATTTTATTCCAAACAGTCATTATTCATGAACGCATTCAGCTTATGCTAAAATATAGACAATTGTTAAAGTGGGAGAAAAATAAACACCTTACATAGCTCTCTTGGATCATGGTTCCGAAATCAATGTTATGGCATGCATCTTGTATGAAAATGGAGGTTAGTCCATTAATGTAGATCTAGGATGGCACCTGTGAACAACAAACAATTCATCAAGGGATCTTTATGCGGCTTGTCCGAATGTACCTGTGACTATTAGAGATGCTAGGAATGAATATCATTTTTTTTGTGTAGGATTCATATAGTTATTTGGTGATTTTGAGGCAGCCCTATATTTCGGAATCAAGGCTAGAAACAAAAGCCTTGGATGATGGTTCTTCATATGCTTGAGTTTGAAGTAAAGACAAAATACAAAGATGGTACAGTTTCTCCCTTTTTGTGTGAATCATTCTCGCAACCGGGATAGGCTACGGGATAATCCTATGCCAGTTAATGCTGAATAGTTTAAGGGTCTTTAGACAATACTGCTGTAACTGGTGGAGTCTATGGCAATGCCTCTAGGAAGATAATTATGCCTCCAAGAAAGGGAAAATTTGTGTTTGTATCTGAATTGTAGTAATGGACAACATGTAGTCTTGGCAGTTTTAAGAATATTTTAACCATGTGTAGAGCTAAAAAGAAATTTGTTGGATGGGTAGAAAAAGAGTTGAAGACATATGGATATATGGTTGTAAATGAAGGTATTTCAAGGTTGTTTTCAAGAATGGTTGATGTTGATACAATGGCTGAAATTGTTGCACCAATTAATGCTAAAAACAAGGAAAAAAAGAGGTCATTTATGTTGACACTTTAGATATGTATGAAGAAATTCAAGAGTTTGTTGAGCATGAATGTTATGGGCTGCAAAATAGGAAGCAAGGATGGATACAAAGTACAAAATAGTTGCAAAGAAGGTTAATCATGTGGCTTTTCCTTTACCACCTGAAAGTGATGGGTTGGCTGAAAAAGTGTCTTATTAGCCTAGTTTGGGGGATCCACATGGTGTAGGACATAAATTTACAAGTGAAACTTTACAAAAGATGAAGATTGGTGATAAAAGATTTCTTTTTCCTTGAAGAAAGATCTTGTTTATAGTAGATGTTGGCAAGGCATGCGAAAGCCTTTGTGTTTTAGCCAGATGAAATTGGATGTGTTGATCACAGTTATGGTGATCTTTACAATACCTCATGTGCCATGGAATTTAAAGCCTATTCGAGTACCTCAGCCATATTTGCCTAAGCTACTAGAGCTTTTGACGAGAAGATCAGAATGCGGATTTTGGAGCCCTCTTTAGCTCCATATTTACATCCGTGGTCTACTACTGCAAAGAAGAATGGTTCTTTGAGGTTTATGCAATATTTACAACCAGTTAATAAGGTCATCATGATGAATGTTGGATCATGCCCGATATAGTGGATGAATTTGCAAAAGCATTTGCAAGTAACGCAACTTACTCTATGGGAGATTTATATTAAGGATTTAATTAGTTCTAGCTTGCATTGGAAAGCCAGGATATCATTACCATGAAGACATTGCTTTTATTGGTTAGGATGTATATACTTTCACAGGGAGCAACCGATCTAGTGGTGCATATGATGAATGCTATGCATGAAATTTCGAGGGAGTATATCCCTCAATAATATTGTTGGTTGTGATAGGATTTTGAGCCATATTGAAGAAGTGCATTTGACTCTATCAAGAGAAAAGTTAGTTTTTAGAGTGGAGAAATTATTAGTTGTTAGGCACATGTGTGGACAATATGGAAGAAAGCCCTCACCAATAAAGATTAATGCCATAAGTAGGATGCGGTGTCAGAGCATTTAGCATCAAAAGTCTACCATGGGGGTAAGAGACAATAGGGTGAAGGGAGATTCAAGGAGAGAAATTGATAAAAGAAAAGGAGTTTGAAGAAATAGAAGATGTAGAAGAATACTCATAGATATGAAGCATGTCAATCTTTTCTGCATCCTGAGGAGATAAATCCCTTGTAGATCGAAAACGTGCATTAAATAGTAGCTTCTTTCGTGCTACCCGAACCGCCAATCTAATGCCTCTGTTGGCTTCAAAAGAGGGTTAAAATAAAAGGACACTTGGTCAGAATTCTCTCAAATCACTCCTTCTTATTCTCCTAGTTCTTCAGAGTGCTGTTTGCTGCATGTAAATTGTGATCACGCATCGTGCGATTTTGTTAATCCTTCTTTTTGCATAAAATCCCCCAAAAATGGTTGAAAGACACTTGCTTTTTTTAAACATGTCATCCTATTCTAGAAGTTATCTATAAATTTTGGATATTTACAAGAAATAATATCTAAAATATCTAAAATATCCTAAACTTGTCCAAAAATCTAGTATTTTTGAATTAGCCACACTACCGACAGTGACACTAATGACTAATATGTCATTGAATGTCTAGATTAATAAGAAATTCTAATGATGATGGACTCTATAGTTTTTCACATTGTGTCCGCGTAGCACCACGACATCCACCCCCCTCTTGACCTACACATCCTTCGGCATGGACCAAAGTCTTATGGATCTGTAGTGTCAAAAGAAGTATCTTCTTCTATGTCAATGCCTTCATATTCTACTTCTTCTTCTTCCATATTCTCATATTCATGCTCAATATGAAATTCCTTCAACTTGTTTGCTAAAGACTCCCTACGTTTAAAGAGCTTGATATGTTTTCCATCTAGTAGAATCATTAGAGCTATCCCATCCATCTCAATTAATGCATAGGTAGCATTGTTAAAAACAAACCTTACCACATATGGACCAAACCATCGCTTTGCCATCTTTCGACTGGCACTATGCTTATTTTCCAAGCTGCTGTCGCAAACCAACACCCAATCCCCTTCTTGTATAGCTCATGGTCAAAGTCTATGTTGCTTGTGAAACCTCTTCTTATTCTTGATCCTTGTAGTCTTCAGCTTTTTCATGGTTGTCTCAATGTCTTTAGGTCTTCTTTCAAATTGTCTAATGCGTAGGACAAGCAACTCTTCTCTAGTCAAACCCTCTTTCCACGATAGAACACTTCAAGTAGCAATAGTCTCCTCAATAGGCATGATTGGATGTTGTCCATACATTAATTCAATAGGCATATGCCATGTAACTACACTATGAGTGGTCCTATCAGCCCATAAAGCAAAGGGTAACGTTCTTGGCCACTCTTTCATCCTGCCCATGCATGACTTTGCTAATGCCTTAATGATAGGTTGATGACCTCTTTCACTTTTTCCACTTGCTTCAAGATTGTAGGCTAAAGTTAAAGCCATCTTGATACCCAATCATGAAAAGAAATCATGAGCCCTCATCCACATCCAATTCTCCTCTATCTGCAATCACTTTACCAACACAACCATACCTGTAGAAGACTTCTTCCAATAATGACCTGCAAACTACTTGAGTAGTCTTTGTCCTAAGAGCTCGACCTTCCACTTGATTTCTCAAGTCTTCTCATGCAAGCACAAGATATATGTCATATTCCATAAACCTATAGGCATGGTAACCAAATAAACTACCCATTTGTAATGCATAGACAATGGATAGGTCGGTTGCAACCCATCATTATGCTTTACCATGGAATACATCTAATAGTCACTGCATGATTTCACATCTTTATACACGTTTTGCCACCAATACTTCACTTTAATCTTGGAAAATGTGCCCCAAACTCCTCTATGTCTAATCCATAAACTTTCATGAAACTCCTACATTACCTGTTGTTGAGAAGCCCTATCTCCCAATACATGTATTGGAGCTCCTCTCTTTTTCTTTTTTGGATGCTTCCATAAATATCCATCTTTTAAGAAAAACCCATAAGCTTTTCCTTTAATCCTTTTGAATTCAGCTTCAGACCATGTAGCTTTTTTTGTCATGAGGCTAAGATATTGGCCTATTTTTAGCCAATCATCCTCGTACAACTCTTCGAAAAAATGTGTTCTCACTGAAGCATAACACTGATGATACATTCTCTCACTACAAGGGTACACACATATAGCGATGCTAAGTAGCGACGTTTTTTTTTTCGGCGTCGGTATTAGCATTGCTAAAAATGTCCCTATTAGTGTCGCTATTTAACGACGCTGTCGTATTGCTGCGCATTCGAGGTGTGAAAACCACCCAAAAGTTGTGCGTGTGATTTGATACTTTGTACATACTTAGTTGTTATGTTTGCTCTTTCATTCTATGCTGAAGATGGAGAAGAACAGGGAGTATTTGGTAGACTGGTAACTTGAGATGCAATCTCATGGGCTACACTTATTTCAAGATATGCTGATTATGGGTTTTGAGAGGAAGTACTAAACTATTTCCAAGAGATGCAAATCGAAGTACATTGAAGGATAAATATGCCAAATGTGGGAGCTTGCTTGATGTTCAGCACATGTTTGACTGCATGCCACAACGTAATGAATATTTTTTGGAGTTTCCTGATCCTTGGCTATGTTGATAAGGGAATTCAACTATTTGTGTCCATGACGAGGGTATATGGCACTATTTCTACTGAGAAGCACTATGTTGCTATGGTGGACTTACTAGGATTTTTGGCTTGGCAAGTGGGAACAACATTAAGCCTACTCCTTTTCAGTTGTGTGCAAAACACCACATGCAGAGTATTGGTAAAACTCTTTGTATAGAGTATGCTGCGGTTAATACTCTCTATATAGAGTATGCTAAAAACAAAGGTGGTTTTTTATAGGATGGATTATGGCGAAAAGTACAAAAAATGATTGGGGAAAAATCCAGACTCGAGGGAAAAGGAATCTAATTTTGGGGGATGATCGACTGTGGAGAAAAAAAACATGGAGTTTTTTGAGCGTTTGAATCGGAAAACTGAGGAGGGACAGAAAAAAAACATGGCATTTCAGAAGCTGAAAAGGGGGTGGAATTGAGGAGTCTGCGATGAATGTGATGACGGAGAGCTAAAGTCGCTGAGCATGAGAAAAATAAAGTCGACCACAGTAGCAGAAGGGAGGAACAAAGGGAAGAGCGTAAAAAAGAAAAAACTAGCATGAAAAGAGATGGAGAATTCTGAGAGACGGGAGATAGACAATTCTCAATGCTAAGGTTGAACCGAAGCTTCCTATTTACAGGCATACCCCGCTCTCTCTCTCTCGACAACGACATTGTACTCTGTTCATAACCCTCACACACGAGGGACTTTCAGGGCAAGAAGTCACCATGGTTTGACATGGCGGTCTGTCATGGCTTCACTTCCTCCCCCGCTAACCATGGGGAGAAAGTATGCTCGTGGTGATGCGACGTGGTGCAATTGTAGACTCTGGCTACGCGTCAATAGCGCATGCAGCCCCTCCTTCGCCTGTTCACAGAGTGGTTTCGGGATTTTCCAAATCGTGATCATCTACCATGGTTGTTTCACGAGTTGTGGAACCGGGTAGAGTGATTGCCATAGCAGATTAGTTTTCATGTGTTGCTGTTGTTAACAGGTGGCTCGTTGCAGGGAGATGCCATTGCACTCATGGTCTTCTTTCTTTGTACCTTTTGGACTGGTTGTGATTGCCTCGAGGGGGTTTTGTTGGCACTCATCAGGCTCTGCAACATCAGCAAAATTTCACCTTCATTAGGAGCAAATATCAACGTCTGCAGAGTGAATTTCAGATCATGGGATCTACATGTCAATAACTTGCAGGGAATCATCCCCTCATCTTTTGTGAATCTCCCAAACCTCCTCAAACTGGACTTGTGAAATAATAATCTCGTGGGAAGTTTTCTTAATAACAGCTATGCTTTGTATCCAATCTCTTTCCCCTTCTTATTATCCTGGAACATAAACTGAATTCACAGTCAAATGCAATTCTGACCTTGCATGTCTTGCTAGAACATACATGTTCACCCAAGTATACATCTGGAAGTCCATGGCTGCTCGAGAGATGAATAAAGATCTTTAACTTCAATTAAAGAAAGCAAAAGAAGACTTGGTCTACAACTTTGGAGCATAAGCTTGAATCATGTCAACAGAAACTGAATTCTGTCTGAAAGGAAAAATTGCAGAACAGGGTACTTTAGCTTGCCTTTCCCTCTGGTGTTGAATATACTTCAGACAAATACAAGTGTTGCAAGCTCCCTTGGAAAGCCGTTCCTTACACAAATATCACTTATCTACCTGTATGATATGCTGAAGCCTAATCAAAATTTATTGATTGAGTTCTGGAATTGTTATATGGCTATTAAAAATATATGACTTAGAGTTGAATGCTAGAACTAGTTTGACGACGAGTTTAATCTCTGACATTGGATTATTCATTTGATTGATCTTCCATCTTGACATATATCAAGGTCTTTTAAAGACGCGACTTTGCTTTCATAAACCCTTCGACATCTTTGGTGAACCCGACGTGAAAGCGTCGCAGAAATTTCAGGATGGGAGATACTTCAGCCTCTATTTCAGCTTCTTCTACAACTCCAGCTGCGTCTATTTCAGCTCCATCAATGACTGCTGCGTCACGTACTTCAATGGAGGATCTAAAGCATATTTTGCAGAATATGTCCATGTATATGCAGCTCCAAAATCAGCAAACACAATTGTATATGCAACAGCAGCAACAATTGCATCAACAGCAGTTGTCACAGTAAAAGGCAACTCTATTCGGAGCAGGAGAATGCAAACAACGCGACTAAGGCTATTGAAGCAGTTGAGAATGAGAAGAAGCTATTTGACGGGCGTAATGTTTCAGCATATTTGAAGACATATGAGATCAAGATGGGGTTTTTTGGAGTCCGAGCTGGACTTATGAGTAAGTACTTCCTTCGTCTTGTCACACCCGCTTTGAGGGCAAAAGTGACTCATCTTTTTATTCAAAATACACATTGGCAAGATTTTAAGAAGGCCTTGAAAGAGGAATACTTCCTTGAGGACTTTGGTATGGCTACTCGGCGGTCATTCTGAGAGTGGGTCTACATGCCAAACAAAGGTCTAGCTGCTTCGGAGTTGATTCGAGAATTTGAGGAGAGGTATAGTCAGCTTGATGCCATTGAACAAAGAGCATTGGATGTTGAAAAAGTTGAGCTTTTCTTGCAAGCTGCAGATCCTGCTCTTCAAGAAGAACTGGGTGAGCTTCTTGAGGATCGCACGAAGCCTATGGGTCTTAAAACGGATTGGCAGATGCTCAGGATGCAGTCTCGACTTTGACCAAGAGGAGGATATGGAAGACTTGTCTACAGAATGGTTCCATGACACCTACACCATAATCAGCTCCTATTCCTGCTTCTATCCCTGTTATTTCTTCTCCTCCTCAGCCAGTTTCTTGGCCTATGCCAGTGCCTACTGTTTCCACTCCACCTATTCCTCCTGTTCCACGACCGATGCCTACACCTTTTGCTCCAAACCATCCGCTCCATCGGTGCCTACCTCTCTTGATGACATAATCAAAGGCATAACAGATTTGACACTGGAGTCGGTCAAAGCGGAGTTGGTGGGAAAGTTGAAGGAGCATTTTGCTTCGACTGCGCCTTCTACTTCTTCTAGTGCTCCTACTGCACCTAGGAGTGCTTCTAGTGCACCTAGGAGAGATCGGAGATGTATTTGGTGCGATAGTATGGACCATCAACATTGCAGGGATTGTGAATCTTTTCAGGATGCAAGGAGGAAGAATTTGGTATATTGGGGGCAAGATGGTAAGATTTGGTTGATTGAGACAGGAGCTCCACTTGCTATCAACTTTGGTAAAGGTGGAATGAAGAAGTTAGTGGATGACATGGCTGCGCGTACTTATTATGTGACAGCTAGAGGTGATGCTTCTGCATATGGAGTCTAGATTGAGAAGGGATCAGAGACTCAGTCAGCGCTATGGACTTATGCTATGGAGAGTGCAAACAAGGGGAAAATTCAGCAAACTGTTTTGACTAGTGCAGGCTCTAGTATCAGATCAGAGACAGGTTGGGACTCGCCTGTTGACAGGTACTCTATTTATGCTTATTTGGCTAAGTCTCATGGTGCAGATGTACTTGTTGAGGAGAAGCGTAAGAGGGATGAAGAAAATCCAAGTGCAGCTAAGAAGACTAGAGGGGGTGAGTTTGTTACTCCACCTACTGCAGGACCGTCTTCAAGACCAGGGCCAGATCGACAGGTGGAAGATACTCAAAAGAGAGAAAAGAGGCAAGAGCCTAGAGAGAGAAAGCAACCAGGGTTTAGATTGATGTTCGATATTGAGACATCTACGGACATGAAGAAAATCTTTAATGACAAGATACTTGGCAGTGAGGTGACTTTCACTATTTTTGAGATTTTGGGCATCTCGAAAAGAGAGTTTCAGGATCAGTTTCAAGAGGTCCTAAAGAGGAAAAGACATGCATTGTCTACCACTGATACATAGAGAGTTTTGATTGGGGAGTTGGATGAGGATGAGGATGAGGTTATGGTTGATAATGCTTCTATTTTTCCGCAGGTAGAGAAGAGGGTTCAGCCTATGCATTATGCTGAAATTGATGAGCCTGTCATGATACCGCGTAGTCACTTTTCGCGGAGCCATTGGGCTAGGGCAACTATAGAGACGATGGTAAAGATTGGAGAGAAACAGGTGCCTTATGTTGCATTGGTGGATCATGGTTCAGAGATTAATCTCATAGTTCGTGGAGTTTATGAGAGTAACAGATGGCCTATGGATGTAGAGCATGGGTGGCGTATGAGAGCCGCCAATAACACTGCAGGTGATTTGTATGCTGCATGTCCTAGTGTTAGGGTTTCTATTGGTGATGTAGAGGAGGATTTTCATTTCTTTGTGCAGGATTCATGCTCTTATCCTATAATTCTTGGACAGCCATTCATCACAGAGATGCGCATGGAAACAAAGGTCATGGATGATGGATCTGCTTATGCACGGATTCGCAGTAAAGATGGTATGAGAGTAGTTCAGTTTATGACTGTATGTGTGAACCATGTTAGAAACAGGGATACTCTCAGAGATGCACCTTTGCCCACTGTGAGGGATTCGGGTTTTCATTAGGTACCGCCGTTTCGCGAGACGACGGTGGTACAGAGCAGAGGAGATTGGAGTTCTCGCCTCCTGGCAGCGGTGTTTTCTCCTCCGGTTTTGTTGGGATTTCAGCAAACAGTTCGATGAGCTATTAGAAGACTTCTAGGTTGCCTAGAGCTGCCAGGAAGTATATATGCAGAAAGGAGAAAAATTTGAAAAATGTAGGAATTTTGGAGGATGATGAGCACATAGATGGGATGTATGACAGTGTGATTTGTGCAGATACGATGACAGAGATGGGAGATATGCTGAAAACTGATATGTAGAATTGTCACGGTAATATATTAGTGCAGTCCCTGGCCATGTTTCATGAAATTGTAGATTTTGTGTCACAGATTGAGTCAGAGGCTAAGGTAACTCAGCAAAGAGTGTTGAGTGCTGAAGAAAATCAGCAAACAGAGTTTCCAGCTGGTTATGATCAGCTTTCAGAGACACAGAGGGCTGAAAACTTTCAGCCAACAACGTTTACTGCTGAAATATTTCAGTATCCAGAGTTTGGGACTGTTCCTATGCAGTCCATAGAGCAGAGGCTGAGAATATTCAGCCATTGGAGTGCAGAATTGCTGATTTACAGCAAGATTTGTGTAATGCAGAAGAGCATAATGAAGCCAGGGTTGACACGAAATACAAAACTGTGGATAAGAAGGTGAATCCGGTTGCTGTACCGCTTCCACCTGACAGTGATCAACAAATAGAGAGGGCTGCTAAATAGCAAATTTTGAGGAATCCGGAGCATATTGGTCATAAATTTTCAGCAGAGACTCTTGCTGAATTGAAGATTGGAAATGGTGATTTCTTGCTACCCATAGAGAAGCAATGCTTTCAGGAGATGCTTGAGCATCATGGAAGGGGATTTTCTTTTTTCCCACATGAGATTGGATGTGTGAATCCTGATATTGTTGCTCCTATTGTCATTTTTACTATTCCTCATATTCCATGGAATCTCCGACCTATTCCAGTGCCTAAGGCACACCTGCCAAAGCTGATTGATTTATTGAATGAGAAAATCAGGATGGGAATTCTTGAGCCTTCATCTACACCATAGGTTTACAGTTCCAAAGAAGAATGGTACTCTCCGATTTATTCAGGACATGCAGCCAGTGAACAGAGTTACTATCAGGAATGTTGGTATAGGTCCAGTTGTGGATGAGTTTGCAGAGGCATTTGCTGGTCGTGCCATATATTCTTTAGGTGATTTGTATTTAGGATATGATCAGTTTCAGCTGGCTTTGGAAAGCAGGGACATAACCACCATGAGAACTCCTATTGGGCTTGTCAAGATGTGTACCTTGCCTCAAGGTGCCACTAATTCTGTTGCGCATATGATGAATGCCATGCATAAGGTCCTTCGTGATTACATACCTCAGCTTATCATGCCTTTCTTGGATGATGTGCCCATTAAGGGGTGTGCAGAAGAAGAGAAGAATGAGAGTCTAAATGAGCAGGGATGCAGATACTTTGTGGCTGATCATATTTCAGCATGTGAGAAGATTTTGGCCAAGTTAGAAGAAGTGAACTTGATACTTTCAGGGCAAAAATCTGTTTTTGGAGTGAATGAGGTTGTCATTGTTGGACATATGTGTGGATATTATGGCAGAAAACCCTCACTTGATAAGGTGAATGCTATAGGCAAGATTGTGGAGTATTGTTCTACCACTTCAGAGGTATGGAGATTCATTGGAGCTTGTGTGTTTTATATGATTTGGATACCTCATTTTGCACACATAGCAGATTGTTTGTATCAGCTGCTTCGAAAGGGGCAGAAATTCTATTGGGATGAGAGCCACACTAGAGCCATGCGGAAATTGAAGAAGTTATTGCAGAATGCTCCTACTCTCAGGAAAACGGATTATAATTGTGGAAAGCCTATTGTATTGACAGTTGACACTAATCCAATTGGCATAGGTTGGGCTGTGGGTCAAGATGATGCAGATGGAAATAGGTATGCTATTCGGTTTGGGGCGAAAGTCCTAAATGAGAGACAGAGGAGATATCCGCAAATCAAGAGCTCCTATTGGGGATTGTCACGGCTCTCAAATGTGACAAGGAGTACTTTATTGGAGCTTCAGTTGTGGTAGAGACAGATTGCTTACCATTGATTGGTATGATCACGAGTTGCTCTACTCCGGATATAGCCATGTTGAGATGGATTGCATACATCAAGCCATTAAATCCGGAATTGAAACACGTAGCAGGGAAGGATAATCAAGTGGTAGATATGTTGTCTAGAGCCAGATATGATGATGAGGAGACTCTACTTGCAGAAGAGGATGATGCAGAAATTTCAGCCACTATGGTTGATCATGTTTGTCATGTCTATGATATTGTGGCTTTCATAGAAGAACTCTATGTTGGAGATTGGTTGCAAATTGGCAGGTACCTTAGTACACTAAGCAAAAGAGATGAATGGACAGATGAAGAGTTTAAGAAGATCAGAAGGAAAGCTTATGGTTATTTTCTCAAGGACGGATTTCTTTGGAAGCATCCGAAGAAAAGAGGCGGATTACCTTTGCGGGTTGTCTGCGATAGAGAGACACAGTTACAGGTGATGAGGGAGTTTCATGAGAGTCCTTGGGCTGGTCATAGAGGAATGTGGGATACTTATGAGAAAATCAAGGAGAAATATTGGTGGAAAGGCATGTACATAGAAGTTTCTCACTTTGTTGAGACTTGCAGAGACTGCCAGATGTATTCGGTAGTGGGTCATCGAGATGAGCTTCATCCGACCTATCCGCTATGCATTCATTATAAGTGGGTAGTTGATTTGGTTACCATGCCTATGGGTCTATGGCAGATGAGGTACATTGTTTTGGCTAGAGAGGATCTTACCAATCATGTTGAGGGCAGATCTTTGAGAACGAAGACCACTAGTGCAGTGTGTAAGTTCTTATTGGAGGAAATTTTCTGCAGGTATGGTTGTGTGGGTAAGATCACTGCAGATCGTGGTGAATTGGATGCAGATGAAGCTAGGGAGTTTTTCTCTCAGCTAGGAATCAAGTTGGCTTTAACCACAGCATACAATCCAGAGGGAAATGGGAAGAGTGAACAAGGGCATCCGCCGATAGTGAAAGCATTAGCCAAAGCATGCAAAGGACGGATTGGAGAATGGCCGAGACTTCTACCATTTGCTTTATGGGCTGATCGTACGACTCATAGTGTTACCACAGGATATATGCCTGCAGAGTTGATGTATGGTCAGAAACCTGTTATGCCGATTGAGACTTGTGCTTTGACTTGGTCAGTTTTACGTTGGCAGGAGGATTTGACGAGAGAGGAGCTCTTAGCTCTTCGGATTCGATAGTTGGAGAGGAGACCAGAGGATATTCAGCTAGCTATTGACAGGTTGAAGGTTGCTAGACTAAGGAATAAGGACAGGTTTGACAGCAGGCATTGCTTGCGGCCTAGAGCAATAGAAGAGGGAGATTGGGTATTGGTCTTTGATAGCAGCCTTGAAAATCAGCATACTACACTTCGGAAGATGGTGAAAAGATGGTTTGGGCCGTACATAGTCAGAGACGTTTTTGATAATGCAACATATGAGTTAACAGAATTGGATGGGACAGTGCTTAGAGTGCCTATTGCTGGAAAGAGAATCAAGACTTTCAAGAAAAGAGATGATGAGGATTATGTATTGGAAGAATTTTCAAGAGAAGAGCAACGAGAAGAAACTTCAATGGAAGAGACAGATGATATGACAGATAATCTTGTTGATCTACCGGAAATGCATAATGAAGAGATTAATCTGTTTGTGGATCTTGATGATAACGATCATGGGTAGTTGGCCCATCCGGAGGATGCGCAGGATTAGAGGGGGTGGATGTCGTATTGCTACGCATTCGAGATGTGAAAACCACCCAAAAGTTGTGCGTTTGATTTGATACTTTGTACATACTTAGTTGTTATGTTTGCTCTTTCATTCTATGCTGAAGACGGAGAAGAACAGGGAGTTTTTGGTAGACTGGTAACTTGAGATGCAATCTCATGGGCTACACTTATTTCAAGATATGCCGATTATGGGTTTTGAGAGGAAGTACTAAACTATTTCCAAGAGATGCAAATTGAAGTACATTGAAGGATAAATATGCCAAATGTGGGAGCTTGCTTGATGTTCAGCACATGTTTGACTACATGCCACAACGTAATGAGTATTTTTTGGAGTTTCCTGATCCTTGGCTATGTTGATAAGGGAATTCAACTATTTGTGTCCATGACGAGGGTATATGGCACTATTTCTACTAAGAAGCACTATGTTGCTATGGTGGACTTACTAGGATTTTTGGCTTGGCAAGTGGAAACAACATTAAGCCTACTCCTTTTCAGTTGTGTGCAAAACACCACATGCAGAGTATTGGTAAAACTCTTTGTATAGAGTATGCTGCGGTTAATACTCTCTATATAGAGTATGCTAAAAACAAAGGTGGTTTTTTATAGGATGGATTATGGCGAAAAGTACCAACAATGATTGGGGAAAAATCCGAACTGGAGGAAAAGGGAATCTAATTTTGGGGGAAGATCGACTGTGGAGAAAAAAAACAAGGAGTTTTTTGAGCGTTTGAATCGGAAAACTGAGGAGGGACATAAAAAAAACATGGCATTTCAGAAGCTGAAAAGGGGGTGGAATTGAGGAGTCCGTGATGAATGTGATGACGAAGAGCTAAAGTCGCTGAGCATGAGAAAAACAAAGTCGACCACAACAGCACAAGGGAGGAACGAAGGGAAGAGCGTAAAAAAGAAAAAACAGGTGTGAAAAGAGATGGAGAATTCTGAGAGACGGGAGATAGACAATTCTCAATGCTAAGGCTGAACTGAAGCTTCCTATTTACAGGCACACCCCGCTCTCTCTCTCTCGACAACGACATTGTACTTTGTTCATAACCCTCACACATGAGGGACTTTCAGGGCAAGAAGTCACCATGGTTTGACATGGCAGTCTATCATGGCTTCACTTCCTCCCTCGCTAACCACGGGGAGAAAGTATGCTTGTGGTGATGCAACGTGGTGCAATTGAAGACTCTGGCTACGCGTCAATAGCGCATGCAGCCCCTCCTTCGCCTGTTCACAGAGTGGTTTCGGGATTTTGCAAATCGTGATCATCTGCCATGGTTGCTTCACGAGTTGTGGTTACGGGTAGAGTGATTGCCATAGCAGATTAGTTTTCATGTGTTGCTGTTGTTAACAGGTGGCTCGTTGCAGGGAGATGCCATTGCACTCATGGTCTTCTTTCTTTCTACCTTTTGGACTGGTTGTGATTGCCTCGAGGGGGTTTTGTTGGCACTCATCAGGCTCTACAACATCAGCAAAAATTCGCCTTCATTAGGAGCAAATATCAACGTTTGCAGAGTGAATTTCAGATCATGGGATCTACATGTCAATAACTTGCAGGGAATCATCCCCTCATCTTTTGTGAATCTCCCAAACCTCCTCAAACTGGACTTGTGAAATAATAATCTCGTGGGAAGTTTTCTTAATAACATCTATGCTTTGTATCCAATCTCTTTCCCCTTCTTATTATCCTGGAACATAAACTGAATTCACAGTCAAATGCAATTCTGACCTTGCATGTCTTGCTAGAACATACATGTTCACCCAAGTATACATCTGGATGTCCATGGCTGCTCGAGAGATGAATAAAGATCTTTAACTTCAATTAAAGCAAGCAAAAGAAGACTTGGTCTACAACTTTGGAGCATAAGCTTGAATCATGTCAACAGAAACTGAATTCTGTCTGAAAGAAAAAATTGCAGAACAGGGTACTTTAGCTTGCCTTTCCCTCTGGTGTTGAATATACTTCAGACAAATATAAGTGTTGCAAGCTCCCTTGGAAAGCCGTTCCTTACACAAATATCACTTATCTACCTGTATGACATGCTGAAGCCTAATCAAAATTTATTGATTGAGTTCTGGAATTGTTGTATGGCTATTAAAAATATATGACTCAGAGTTGAATGCTAGAACTAGTTTGACGATGAGTTTAATCTCTGACATTGGATTATTCATTTGATTGATCTTCCATCTTGACATATATCAAGGTCTTCTAAAGACACGACTTTGCTTTGATAAACCCTTCGACAACGCAAATAGCGACGCTAATAGCGCCGACTTAGTGCGGTAACATTTCGCCGAAACCCGAACATTTCTTTCAAATGCGCACGTGAAGGCGGAGAGAAAGAGAAAGGGAGGTGAGCAAGAGAGGGAGGTGAGCAAGGGAGGTGAGCAAGGAAGCAAGCCGCGAGCCGCACACGAGGAGAGGAGCGTCACCCGCATGAAGAGGTCGTGGAAGAAGAAGAGAGCACGACTGTATGCCCTGTTTTGGTTTCTTTATAATCTTTGTTTTGCTTTGCAATGTAGGTTAGAAAGTGTTGGTTTCTCTTTGATCTTTGTGTTGCTTTGCAATGTAGGTTAGGAAGTGTTGAAAGAGAGAGAAATGGAAGCGAGTGTTTTCAAAATTTTTCTTGTGTTAGTTTTTATTCTTTGCAATGTAGGTACGAAAATGTATGTATGTGAGCATAGTTTAGAGCCGAACTCAAAGATATATAAGTTTAGAGCTGAACTCAAAGAGATCGGTACGAAAATTAAAAAAAAAGACCTGAAATATATATAGTGGAGTGGTCCCAATATACAATATAGAATCGTTATTAAATTATCATTCCATTACATCGCAGTTAAGATGTCTAGCACTCACGACCAACATGGTGGTGATCGTGAGGCTTGGCTCAATCAACGTGTCCCTTGTCCATGCACGTAATGCAAATTGGACATTCGTTGGAAATGTCATTTGTCCATAGAGCATGTGCAACAGTATGGAGAGTTTCGAGTTGAGATAATCGGCCAAGCAGTCTTGAATTACGAGATTGCAGTAAGTTCTCTCTCATTACTATATGACATGTAATTCATTTAAGTATAATAGTTTGGGGTTATCTTAGAAGTTAGCTCCTTAATGTCCTTTACAGGGTCAGGGCCATGTCGATACATTGCAATCTGCAGATCTCTTGCGTCCAGTAAGACGGGTTCGGCCGCGCTCTATACAAATGCCGTCCAAGATAACTAACTGTCTCATAGAAGGTGATAACTCTCAACCCCCTTCTATGGGTGAGAATGCTGGAGACATGGACGATCCTCCTGCTTTTTTGGAGCCCGAGTTAGAGGACATGATCGAATCATTGCTTCCGACAGACTCCAAATCCCAAGATCCTTTAAATGCGGAGGCTTCCATTCCATTGTATGATGGGAGTCGGGTATCCCGTTTGAAGACACTTCTTGCATTGTTGAGCATACAAACAAAGTATGGATGGAGCAATGTGAGTGTGATAGAGCTATTTAGGTATATTATGATGTGTATGATTCTTTATTGAAATCCATTAAAACGTGCTATGTAGTACTCTAATAACGTGCTTCATTGCAATTTGTAGAACGTTGAAATCTTACATTTTGCCTACCTAAAACACGATGCCTGAGTCTCGTGATGATGCAATGCGAAAGCTAGGCATGGATTATCATTGCATTCATGCTTGCCCCAATGATTGTGTTCTCTTCCGAGGAGAGTTTGAATTGTTGGCCACATGTCCCAAGTGCGGTGCCGACAGGTATCGAAATGACTTGCAAGGAGATATTTTTCCACAGAAGGTTTTGAGGCACTTTCCGCTGATACCGTGTGTTCGTCACATTTTTCAGACCAAGAGTTTTGCAAAGTTGACTACATGGCATGCGGAAAATCGATCCACTGATGGTGTACAGTGTACACCCAAGTAGCTGACTCAGAAGCATGGCATCACATTGACGAGACTTTCCCTGACTTTGCAAAGGAGGCGAGGAATCTACGATTTGGTCTTACCATGGATGGGGTAAATCCTTTTGGTTTACGTTCCACCTCCTATAGTGTATGGCCCGTGGTCCTTGTTAAGTACAATATACCACCATGGCTTTCCATCAAGAAATGACACCTTTTGCTCAGCTTGCTTGTGCCTGGACGATACAAAGTCAAGAATATGGATGTCTACCTCTCTCCACTGATTGATGAGCTAAAGGAGTTGTGGGAGGGAATTGTAGTGGAGGACATGAGCAAACATCTTGGTAGGCAATCCACAACTATAAGGGTAATTCTTATGTGGACCATGCATGACTTTCCAGGTTATGGAGAATGCTCTGGTAAAGCGTGTTTTCTTATTTTTCTAGTTTTCTTTTAGCGATGTTGGTGTTATGACATGCCTCATTGTACATGTGTGTTCTGCAGGGGTAGTCATGTTAGGTTACCATGCATGTCCTCTGTGTGGACCAAGGTTGGATTCTCGTATGTCAAAATCTATGAAGAAGATGGTATTTGAGGGACATCAGGCTTTTTTTCCAGAGGGTCATGTCATGAGAGAAGGATTTCTTGGTCACCCTCCTGCGAGAATGAATGCACTGAGCTGGTTTGATCGCAGGATGGTGGACCAAGACTCGCTTCCCAGTGGAATGTGATGCTTCTCAATTTTCTATGAGCTGACTTATTGGAAAAATTTGAAAATTAACTAGCTTTTAGATTCCATGCACATTTTCAAGAATGTGGGTAGCTTGCTATGGGACCACCTCACTGGGCAGCGAGACACATTAGAAGAAAGGATGGATTTGAAAGTAGTGGGAAAGATGGAACCATATTGGCCTGTAAGTGGCATCGACGGCCGAGTACAAAGGATGACCAACTAACAGGGCTCAAATCCCATGATTGGCATAAGATGTGTCAGATATGTACGGTATGAGGCTGCGTATGGTATGATTCTGCATATTAGATTTCAGAATCTCCGTTTGTTTATATATAATATTAATTACATAGTTCTCACAGTTTGTATTGCCGATCGCAATCATGGGGTCTCTGACATCGGAGGTACGAACAACCATTTACAAGTTTTCCGAGTTGGTTCAGTTTGTCTTCCAAAAAGAGATTCACACATCATCTATTGAATCCGCGAAATGCATGGTAGTAGAGACTGATTGTCTTTTGGAGAAGCATCTTCCCACTAGTATGCTCACGATACAAATGTAAAATATTACATGGCGCAGCGAACAGAATCTGAGAAAGAGATAGAGAGTACACAACAGATAAGAGGAGAATCAGTAAATTCTTTAACTCCAAACAACTGATACAAAGATGGCTTTGTCCACCCGTGCGCTTCCACTGTGTGAAGCTTAGATGGCGATCTAGACAGAAGATAGGTGAAGAGCTTAAGGCTAGCTGGAACAACAACTCTGACTGGGTGAAAGATAAGTGAGAGATGGCTGCAAAGGGGTTTAGCTTTTATAGCTTGCGAAGGTCGTTAGGTCGGCCTACTGACCCGACCTACCATATGAGCCTCCACTAGTCGGCCAGGGAATATTCCTTTTACCATCAGGAGGGGCCGCTTCCACGGCCCTCGGACCCCACAATAGGGGCCCCTTTTAACTCCCTTACACCGCAACTCGATGTAATGCGCCTCGAGTTGCTACCAACTTAACCACTCCGTCTAACCCAAAGATTAGACCCACAACAGTCACCTTTTTGCCATCCGGTCACATAGACCTCATCTGATATACAAATCAGGACTCAACCAATGTCCGGGCTCACATTTGGCTTCTCCTCATAATGGGGGCCTTACAACTTTGAGCACCATGGATCATTGGTAGCACCTAATGAGGGTGGGGCATTGATCATATCTAACACCCCCCCTCAATGTCCACCCATAGGTGAACTATCTCCTCGGCCCAATGCCGAGTCTCTGAAGATGAACTTGAAGCACATCCTTCGTAAGTGCTTTGGTGAAGATATCTACTCCATTCTCCTCTGTTGGACAGTAGACCAATTCCACTATCCCATCCTCCATCAAATCACGCACATAGTGATACTGGATCTCTATATGTTTGGTGTGTGCATGAAACAGTAGATTTTTGGCAATGGCGATGCAACTCTGATTGTCACATCTCAGCATAGTTGGTTCTTCATCCTGCACTCCCATATGCCATAGAATCCTTCTCAACCATACGGCCTCATATGCAGCAAAACAAGTTGCCTTGTACTCTGCTTCGGTAGAAGACAATGCCACTGTTGGTTGCTTCTTACTAATCCAAGAGAAAATTCCTAAACCCAAAGAGAAACAATAACCAAAAACTGACTTCCTGGAATCAATGTCTCCTGCCCAATCTGAGTCACAGTTCCCCACAAGAGAGGTTCCGAAACTGTATGTGATACCATAGTCAAGAGTTTTCTTCAAGTATCTGAGCACCCGCATCCCAGCCTTCCAATGACTCTCATGAGGTTTGTTTGAGAACCTGCTCAAAACACCAACAGCAAAACTGATATCTGGTCTGGTGTTACACAAGTAGATCAGACTGCCAACCAACCTCCTATACCTCCCAATGTCTGCTAGTGCTGATGTATCCTCGACGGATAACTTTGCATTCACCTCCATAGGTGTAGCTATCTCCTTGCACTCGGTCATACCAAATGCCTTCAAGATCTCCCATGCATACTTCTTCTGAGAGATGAAGATCTTTCCTGGCTCTTGCCAGACTTCAATCCCCAAACAATAGTGTAGCAAGCCCAAGTCTGTCATTTCAAACTCAGAAGTCAAAGCCTTTCGAGTTTGGTTGATCATATCTTCATAGTCACCTGTAATAAAAAGGTCGTCCACATATAGGACAATCACTACAGACTTTTTACCATCCCTGTAAACATACAAGTTAGCATCTGAGGCACATCTTTTGAAGTTTAGGTTTAAAAAGAACCTATCTATTCGTTGGTACCATGCTCTGGGGGCTTGTTTCAGCCCATACAATGCCTTCTTCAATTTACACACTTTGTTCTCAGAATGGGGGGCCTCAAACCCTGGTGGCTGAGCCACATACATCTCCTCCTTGAGGTCACCATTTAAGAACACTGACTTAACATCCATTTGGTACACTGGCCACTTCTTGTGGGCAGCCACTGCAAGTACCGTGCAAATAGTGGTCATTCTGGCAGTTGGGGCAAATGACTCTTGAAAATCAAACCCTTCAACTTGTGAAAATCCTTGGGCAACCAGTCTAACTTTGTACTTTTCTAAGGTACCATCAGCCTTGTACTTTACCTTCCAGATCCACTTGGTGCCAATAACCTTCCGCTTTGCTGGTCGATCCACTAGCTCCCAAGTGTCATTCTTCATTATGCTGTCATACTCCGCCTACATAGCAGCCTTCCATGATGGATCTGCAAGTGCTTCTTCTAAGTCAGTTGGCTCCTTTACTTATCTCATAATCTCAACCATCAAGGCCATATTGACTATGTGAGCAGAAGCCCTCCTTTGCTCCTCTATTCTCTGAGACCTCCTTGGTCCGTCTGCCTTCTCCTCAACAGAAATAGGTATAGGATTATTGTGGTCATAGAGCTGCTTCACCCAGCGCGGCAATGGCTTTTCCGGTGGGGTGATGTCAGGTTGGTGAACTTTTTCCTCATCATCTGAAGATGATGCTTTCTCCTCCTTAAGGATAGGGATAGCTCTCGGGATAGGTTCATAGTGGACTACTTCTTCGCTTGATGATAAAGTGGAAGAACTTGCCTTCTCCTCCTGCACTGTATGCGGCTCCTCCTTGAACACCACATCACGGCTCACGATGATCTTCTTTGCCTCTTGGTCATATAATTTGTAAGCCTTCTGTTCATCACTATAACCCAAGAAGATACATTTTTTGCTTTTTGGTTGTAAGTTTCTCTTCTCATCTGGAACATGTGCATAACATTTACATCCAAAAATTCTAAAATGTGAGACAGATGGTTTCTTACCAGTGTAAGCCTCATGAGGTGTTTTTCCCTTGAGAGCCTTTGTATAGCTCCGATTTAGAATGTAGACTGCAGTATTAACAGCTTCAGCCCAAAAATGGTTAGGAAATCCCTTGCCCTTTAGCATGCATCTTGCCATCTCCACAATGGTGCGATTCCTGCGTTCCACAACACCGTTCTACTGAGGTGAGTGAGGCGTCGTCAATTGACGCTTGATCCCTTTGCTCTTGCAAAAGCCTTCAAACTCCTTTGAGTTGAACTCACCACCACCATCTATTCTAAATTTCTTCACACTTTTCCTTGTTTCATTCTCAACAAGTATTAGCCATTCTTTAAACTTACCAAAAGCTTGAGCCTTATCACGAAGGAAGTACACCCACATCTTCCTACTGTAGTCATTGACAATCAACATAAAATAAGAAGATCTCCCCAAGGCCTGTGTAGGCATCTTACCACACAAGTCAGCATGCACCAACTCTAGAGGAGCCTGTGCTCTATTCTTGCTTTCTTGTGGAAATGTCTTTCTCTATTGCTTGCCCATCATACAAGCTTCACATGGTTTCTTCAATTCAGTTATTGTAGGTAGGTGAGCAACCATACTTTGCTTTTGCATCTCCTTCAATACTGCAAATCCGATGCGTCCAAACCTTTCATGCCAAAGCTTACTTGTGCCCACTCCAGCGGTGGCTGTAAGAGCACTTAGCTCATACAGGTTGTTCCTTCTTTCTCCTTTGCCAACAATTGTGCCAGCACTATCAATAATTTCTGCACCTGTTTTCTTGAACCTCACTTCATGACCAAGATTAGTTACGGCAACAACTGATAAGAGATTTCTCTTGATTTCAGGAACATACAACACATTTGAAAGCTTTTTGACTTCACCATTTGCAGCAACAAAAGAAATAGTACCTGTGCCTGTAGCACGGCATTTAGCATCATTTCCGATCGTCACAGTGATGGATTCTTGTAGAGGATGCATAGAACTATATAGACCTTTCTTGTTGGTCATGTGATGGGAGGCCCCACTATCCAACACCCATGAGTCAATGGTAGATTCTTCTTGCACCGAGGAGCACACTTCCTCAATGGTCGCCATGAATAATTCCAACTCTGCTTCAGCTGTATTGGCTTTCTCTTTCCCTTTACTTTTCAGGGTACCATTCTTTTCATCTGCCTTCTTGACACGACAATCTGCAATTGCATGTCCTTTCTTCTTGCAGTAGAAGCACTCTCCTTGAAACTTCTTCTTGCCGGCCTTCTTCTTTTTGTCACCATCATTTTTGGTGGAGGAAACACCTTTGCCTTTTGCATTGGCAGAGAATGCAGCATCTCCATTGTTGCTTCCTTCTCGGGCTTTCAACCTCAACTCCTCCTCCATTAATAATGCACAAAACTCCTCAAAAGTCTGAGCTTGAGGTCTCACCTAAGTATTAAGGGCAGTTACTAGTCCATCAAACTTTTGTGGACAAATCTGAAGACATCTCCGAGCTAGCTCTTCGCTAGTCTTTTGTATCCTAGCGCCAGCCATCTGGTCGCACAGATTCTTAATCCGAGTGATGAATGCTTCAACCGTCTCTCCTTCAGCAAACTTCTCCGCTGCTAGTTGATTCTCCAAGTTTTGAATCCTTGTTTGGTTTCGTGTTTCATATTGACTCCTTAGTACATTCTAAGCCTCTCATGCATTGGTTGTATGCTGAATCAAAGTCAAAACACTGTTAGAATAGCTTGTAACTAAGGCACACAATGCATCTGCATTCCTTGGTTTCCAAGCTCGTAGAAGATCTGCATTCGGAGGAATCATCACACTAGGATTTGATGGGTCGGGGGTAGGCTATGGTTTTGCGTCAGTCCCCAGCACAGTCTCCAGAAGCTCATAAGAATCAAGGATAGTTGTAATTTTGAACTTCCATAAGGTGTAGTTTGTACCATCTAACTTGCCTTCGCTGAAGGTTGGTGGACGAATCCTCAGTGTTTGAATAGCCGGTACAGCAACACCACCTCCTGCACCGCTTCCAGAAGTTGACATAGTTTCTCTTTGCTATTGAAGCCTTTGCCTCTTGCACGCTCTCCGATCTCTAGAGCCCCCTAGGCTCTGATACCATGTAAAATATTACACGGCGCAGCGAACAGAATCTGAGAAAGAGATAGAGAGTACACAATAGATAAGAGGAGAATCAGTAAATTCTTTAACTCCAAACAACTGATACAAAGATGGCTCTGTCCACCCGTGCGCTTCCACTGTGTAAAACTTAGATGGCGATCTAGACAGAAGATATGTGAAGAGCTTAAGGCTAGCTAGAATAACAACTCTGACTGGGTGAAAGATAAGTGAGAGATGGCTGCAAAGGGGTTTAGCTTTTATAGCCCGCGAAGGTCGTTAGGTCGGCCTGCTGACCGACCTACCATATGAGCCTCCACTAGTCAGCCAGTGAATATTCCAGGGAATATTTCCTTTACCATCGGGAGGGGGGCGCTGCCCCCAGACCCTCGCTAAGGGGGCCGCTGGCCCCCCTGGGACCCCTCAGCCAGGGGCCGCGGAAGCGGCCCCTGGACCCCACAATAGGGGCCCCTTTTAACTCCCTTACACGGCAACTCGATGCAATGCGCCTCGAGTTGCTACCAACTTAACCACTCCGTCTAACCCAATGATTAGACCCAGAACAGTCACCTTTTTGCCATCCGGTCACATAGACCTCATCTGATATACAAGTCAAGACTCAACCAATGTCCGGGCTCACATTTGGCTTCTCCTCATAATGGGGGCCTTACAACTTTGAACACCATGGATCATTGGTAGCACCTAATGAGGGTGGGGCATTGATCATATCTAACAACAAACCCATCTTCTAGTGCATATTGTAGATGAATTGTAGGTTGCAGGTCCAGTCCATAGTCGATGGATGTTTTTCCTTGAATGGTTCATGAAGACCTTAAAGGGATTTGTGCAACGACGGGCTCGTCCTGAGGGTAGCATGGTTGAAGGTTGGTTAGTGTGGGAGGCCTTGGTGTACATTTCTAAGTGGTTGTCCACTGTGGACCGAGACAGAAGCTTGATATGGTCACTTAAGGAGGATAATCATCTGAATGGAGATGTCCTAGTGGGAAACAGAATAGAGAAGAAGATGGACGCATCCATGGAGTCCAAGGTGAACCGATTTTGTATGCTGCATAGCGCTACGATGGAGAAGTGGTTGTAATGGTATGAGGATGCTCGAGTTGAGCGAGAGTCTGCAAGATCTGACTTTCGACGCAGTACGCGGCAATGGCCCATTCGATATCCAAAGGGCTTAGAGGAGATACCTCTACTCATGTCCACTAGATGGCTACATGAGCCCCTAACCAAAGCATCTCAAGATGGAGAAACAGTTACTGAAGAAGAGTGGGACTTCTCACGTGGATGCAATCCCAAGAAATTACAATCTATACTGCAAATCGCAACTAATATACTTGTTCTTCTCCCAATATAAGGTTCATAGTGCAGCATGGTCACGTGGACGACATTTTAGAGTAGAGCACATCGACAAGTTACGCTCAACAATTTACTGTGGAGTGATGGCAATGTTTGAGCAGGAAAGCCGGCGATGTGCCACAGATCCAAACCATGTAGTTGCAGAGATTGAGTATTTCGATGTTTACAGAGTATCCTTGTAGTGGACTATCGAAGTTTCTCCGTGACCATATTTGATGTGCAATGGTTCAAGGTTACTCTCGAAGGAGAAGGTGCAACTATTCGGTGAGGGCCAAGTGGATTTGTTGAGATTGACTCAACGAAGAAGTGGACCGATTTGAGTGATACATTTGTTTTGCCAAATCACTATGAGCAAGTAAGAGTCCCTAATACTTGACGCGCTTTAGCAATCTCAAAGTGGAATTTTATACTAATCATAATATGGATCAAGTCGTATTTTTCCCTAATCCGCAACAACCTCAATGGTGGTATGTCATTCCCATGACATCTAGGAGTATCCCCGTGTTTTCCAGAACCCCTATACCGATCGTAGAAGAGACACCTTTAATAGCGGCAATGACAGAAGGCATACAAGAAACTAGGATGAACTGCCTAGAGGACCAAGACATCTCACCTATGGAGATAGAGGAGATAGAGGATGGGTTTTTCGAAAATGAAGGAGAGTCCTCATTTTGTGGAGAATTTTGTATAGATCTCACGGTGTATACTGAGCTATGTCAAGATGAGATTGTGGGACCCTAAACAAAAGTGACTCGATCAAAACGTTCCTCCCACTATAGCAATGCCAATTTTTGCAAATCAGTTAGGACAGTTTGTATGTTTTTGCAGTATGGTGTTTTGTATTGTCTAATTTTTTTTATTATTTTAAAATGAAGTATTGCTAATTAAGTCTTAGTTTTATTATGTCTTGCAATTCATTATCTAATATTATTATTTTTCCTTGTATGTGCAGGTTTAGGATCTGGGCATGGATGGTAGGATGAGTCACAATTTTACAGATGAGGACATTGACGCGATGCTAGCGTGTTTCTCACTGGAGCAGCTACCACGGGTCAGAGATAGAGGCGATGCACAACTTTCCCGTTCCACCTCAGCATGATCGGCAGACTCTAGATGGTCCGATGCTTCGGTCTCCAGTAGACGCAGTCGTAGGTCTCGCTTTGCTTCAGAGTCACGTAGTCGAGGAGGAGGCAGCTCCTGTTGTGGGGATACAGATGTAGTCTCTCCCACTCGCACTGCCACCAAGGAGTCAACACCATCTTTCACCGGCGGTGGCGGGAAGACGTCTACTGCTCCCACTCCTTCACACACACACACGCGTGAACTGCCTCAAATAAAAATGAAATGGGATAAATGATTTTTTTTAAAAAATTCCCCCTTATCCCCCCAGCCGACTGACGAGCTGGAGGGGGAGGGAAATAGAAGGAGTAATTAAGCTCCTTGGTGGAGCTTGGAGAGAGGGGAAGGCATGCGTGATGCCACGCAGGGGAGGGAGGATCCCCCTTCCCTCCCCTATTTAAATCAGGGGCAGTAGGCTGAAGGGGGGCCGTCCTAGATCACGAGGACACTGTTAGCCGTGAGGGAGAGGGGAAGAAGATACTGAGGACGAGGAAAGAGGGCGCTGCCGCTTGAAGACTGAGAAGGGACGACTCGCTGTTGCTGGTCGCCTGGGGCAGTGGATAGGTGACACCGTCGAGGGAGGGAGGAGCCACCTCCAATTCACCGTCAAGACTAACGGTCATAACCCCCCCCCAAGCTTCTGGAAGCTTGGAAGCTTCCAAAGGGGGGGCCTCTTTGAACCCCCTTCCTATACCCTACTACCACCTTTTCCCCCCTTTCCCCCCCCTCCCCCCCGGGTTTTAAAAATCCCCTTAGCCCCTTCCCATGGTTTTTTGGAAACACCTCCCCCCCATGTTTTAAATTCCCTTTTCCCCCCAAAACAACTCAAACCTTAAAAGGTCTTACCCCCCCCCCCCCCCTTGTGATTTGACCTTTAAGCCCTTTCTTACGGGCTTCAAAAACCCATTCACCCCCTTCATGTGCCTTACAAAACCCTTTTTATTACCCCCCATGTTTAAAGCATTATATACCCCTTTCCATAGTTGGAACCCAACCCCCGTATTTTTTTTAAATTTTCATTTAGCCTTCCTCATTGGCCTCGGAATCATTTCCCCCCCTACGTGTGTAAACCCTCATAAGCCCCTTTCTCCTAAATTGCCTAAGGGTCCTTAGACCTTTACTTATAACCTTTATGGTTATTATTTTCCCTTAAAGCTCTCCTACATCTTGTGTCTTTTCGACACCTTGTTATTCTCATTTGTGCGAGCTTACAAAGGCCATTAAGCCTTCCCCATGGCTTCAATGGGTCTTAGTTGTAAAAGTTTCTAAAACACCCTTTCGAATTCCCGAATTCAAGGAGGGAGCCTTCCAAAAACTACTTTTGATGAACGGTGCAAGGGAGCGACGGTGGAATTCTAAGGAGGAATTGTAAAGCTGCTTCCACGTTCGACGGACCACATTTGCGATGCCTCCTAAGAAAGTCCAAGGCGTAGCCGTGGGAGGATCATCTCTCCGTATCCATGTGGATATCTCACCCCAAAACCACGTTTTTCTTCTTGGCTTTAATTCCGTTTTAAGTCAATCATACAAAAGGAAAATTGTTAGGGATAGGATATATTTGTCCGAATTATTTATAATGAAGGATTTTAGCTTATTTAAATGAATGATAATGTATAGAACTTAGTTTCCTTTGAATTGCATCAAGCATTATAAATTACGAGCAGATTATCCATTTACTATAGTAGTATATTTTAGAAATTATATCTTGCACTCTTATTCCTTTCACAACGAATCATTGTAAATGATTAAATTCATGAAAGGTTTCTTTCCTTGCTCAAGTTACTAGGAAGTTATCATTGCTATTTGCACATCGTAGCAAGGGAAATGTTTGTTAGTTGGCATGAGTTCATCTGCAAGGAAAAAGGAAGTTTAAATTGAATTGTATTGACTGAAAAGTAAATTGTCACAAGGATAGCAAAACTGTGACAAGAAGATTAATATTACCTTCCAAAAATTATCCAAACCAATCTAAACATAGAAATATTCATACCCTAAGCACTTGACTATTTTCCTTATTGTAGGGTCAAACAAATTCGTAAAGATAAAGAATTAGGGCTGTCCCTGAGATCCTTAAAAAGAAACCCTAGGGCCGACATAC
This sequence comes from Lygodium microphyllum, assembly GCF_053477565.2. NCBI lineage: Eukaryota > Viridiplantae > Streptophyta > Polypodiopsida > Schizaeales > Lygodiaceae > Lygodium > Lygodium microphyllum. Next base: position 98,455,561 of record NC_141146.1, on the reverse strand, counting down.
GTCAGCTTAAAGGATCTAAAACGGATTACTCCATCGCAGGACTTGCACAGCAAGTACGAAATCATTTAGTCTTGTGATTGATTCACAAGGAGAAAGGGTAAAAACCCTCATCAAGGATGGTAGATCCCTACGCAAGTTATCTTGCAAAAGGACATATTTTTGGATATCCTTCTAATTAAGGAAAGTTGTAAACCGGAAACTAGCATATCTACGGAACTTTAGGGTTGACCAAGTTGGGTTAATAAGGTATGCCCTACACCAGAATGTAAAGGATCTTGCCAATTTACAAGACACCTTGGAAACGAGTGCTGATACACTCAAAAGGAAAGAACACTTCCTTAGCAGTTTGCCAAACAACACGGTTGATTAATGGGAATGTTTGTGCTTGCTAGAGATTTTAGGGCTCTGTTTGGATTATGAATTACAAATTAAATGAGTACCTATACTTCAGGTTAAAGGCCTAAAGGAAGAGGCAGTTTCAGTTACCCCCGACTACCTGCCTAACCCTAACCAAGGGGGTTGTTCAGCGCGCCGGGAACGTGGACCGAACCCACCACGAGAGGTCTCTCCGTTGAGCTCTACTTGGAGTAGGAGGACGCTTGGGTGCCAGGGGGCTCTGGCTGTAAATCCCTTGCCTTCCGGGTCCTGCACAAGAGGCTAACGTGGCTCGGGATTGGATCTCGAGGCCCGCATACTAGTTTACAGGCGGAAGCTTGGAATAGTGATCCTTGGGGATCACTGGATAGCCTTCGGGTGGATTATGGAAAAGCCTACGAGCGGAAATCCTTGTATTTTAAAGATAAAATGATGAAATGTTAAAAAAAGAACTTGCTTGATATTGTTTTTCTATGTCACATGATAAGATTACGTGAAGGAGCCAGTGCTTAACAGGATTAATTAAAGAAGCTGATTGTTATATGTCAAATTAATGTGTTAGATAATTACATAACTAAAACAAACCGAGGAAAGTGCGGAGGATGGGCCATGGGTCCATCCTACAGTTGGGTGGTCCCGGTTAGCCAGGAACTTTTCTCAAACATCTCGAAGAACAGTGGGATGATCATCATCATCAAAACGAATAATGAGAACGATGACCTAGAGTTACGTCTTACCCGATTTACGCTGTTTTAGGGGAACGGAATGGGACTATGCCTTATGGCAGAGAGGTTGAGCTTTGCATCCCTCTCGTTTCCCATTCTCCTTGAACCAAGTGCAGCGCGCATCCGCTTCGGACCTGGCGTTTCTGCGTAAAGTAGTTCGCTCGGGTCTGACGCTAGTTGCTGTTAGCTAATGACCAATCAGGAAAACCCTAATTCCGGTCGATCCTAAGTGGGAACGGCCAGGATACTTCCGCTACGTGGCAGACGTGGAAAGACCTAGATCGCAAAACCTGTAACATTCCATGGGAGTGTCGAGTGGAGTTTTCTAGACATTCTTTCCGATTGACTGCTAAGACGTGTCGTGGATGATACTAGGGGACACGTTACAGTTGGTATCAGAGCCGACCAACAACAGAATTGTTTTTATGAGATCTCAATAAAATGAAGTAAAGAAATTGTTGTTGTCCAAACATTTTCTCATCTTCAATGCTGTCTTGCAGAATTATGAAGTGTGGAACAAGTTTTTGGTATTTCAGGTCATGTTTATGACTGCAATGCATTCTCCCCTTTATAGACAAAGAATTGGGATGATGAACATCCTGGAGCAGATTTATAATCCATCACCTTTATACATAGAACGAAGATGGACAGGGTCTTCAGGAATCTACTATATAGCCGCCCACCAGTTTGCTTATCTATAGACCAACCTTAAGAGGATCAAGTGGTTGGAAGACTTGAAAGTCGTGAAGCTGTTCATTTTTGTGGAAGCTTACGTAAATTCGACTTTACATATTGAAGGTCAGAGGGTTGAAATGAACTCATATGTATATGAGGAAGTAACCCGTGTAATCCCAGCCGACAGGATTAAAGTGTTGGGCCGCCATGAGAAGTATGGATTCCAACGGAAAGGGTATCCTGAACTTCCAATGAATTATGGATTCCTAAAGATCCACGACCCAAAATCCTACTATTACACAGTTCCTGTAGACAAATGCAATACAATGTTGTTCTCCCCAAACTGAATGTAACGATTGGCTTATCATCACACGAAACGTTGTATAAGGCTATGCCCATGTAAATACAAGTAAAGACTTCTTTTTATCAATATCTGGCTGTGCATAAGAGTTGTTAAAAAGTTATGTAGCTACATTGTTTACGATATAGCTGAACAAAAAAATGAAAGATAAGCTAACGTCGATTATCATATAATAACGTTAAGAAAACTTTTATCCAGGCACAACCCCAGGTACAGGTTCCAAATTCGCCTCCTACATCAAGTACTGCTGTGACCCAGGAGAAGAAGTTCCTCCTCAAGCAGATAAAGCCACCCGAGTTTGACGGGAGAGGCAGATTCGTCCATGCTGATGCTGAAATTTGGATTGAATCCATGGAGGATTACTTTGAAGCAGCTGGTACTGCACCTACCAATCAGGCCATGCTCGCCAAGTTAAAGCTCACCGACGAAGCCAGACTTTGGTGGAAGCAATGGTGCAGGGATTAAGGGACTTCAGAGGGGTCCATTACCTGGGAGAAATTGAAGAAAGCCGTGCAGGGAAGATATTTACCACCTGCATATCGTACGCAGAAAATGAATGAGTTCTGCGAGCTAAAACAGCTAGGACTCACTCTTGATGCATACTACTCTAAATTCGTCTCACTTTTAAAGTATGCGCCACAGATGGACATGATGCAGCAGGTGTCCAAATTTTGTGCGGGCTTAAATCCACCCGTAAATACCCGTCTCGAATCTATGCGTCCATCAGATCTTCAGGATGCACTCATTCGAGCGGCGCCTATAACTCAGGAGGTGCAAGCTAAACCAAGGGGTAACAAAACTTGGTCCTATAGTGACCCGAACAGAGGAGCATTCAGACCTCAAATGAAGAGAGTTCAAGGTCATAATCAGGGACAAAGGAAGAAAGCAAGGACAAATAACGTCAACAACTTTGTTCCTACTCAAAGTAATAGCCGAAACCTCCGTTGTTTCCACTGCAACGAACCCGGTCATTTCAAGAGGCAATGTCCCAAGCTTAGCGGAGGACATCGTCCAACGCCTTTCCAAGGTGCAGGCCGCGGTCAAGGAGCCGTTACCCGTGGAAGAGGAAGAACCGCTTGCATTGTCAATAGGCAAAGATACGAAGAAGAAGAAGAGGAAGATCCGACTATGGAAGTTGAATTCAAAAAAGCGATAGTCCATGCCGCTTTACATAAGAAAGGGCCGAATCGCCAGTTCTCGGTGATTCAGACACCGTTGGACTATCAAGGTAAAGGTTTCAAAACCTTGATTGATTGTGGCAGTACACATTCCTTTATCTCACCAGCATGTGCAAAAAGTTTAGGAATAACCACAGTAGAAGCACCTACCCTGCTTGTGGAGTTGGCAAACGGTCGTGAGGTAACTTGTATCAGGCAAACTGCTAAGGTGAAATTCTTTCTGGGAGGAAAGAAGACTTCAGTCAAATTCAAGGTCATGAATTTAGGTATCCATGAGTGTCTACTCGGGATGGATTGGCTTAAGCCCAACGATGCCCACATCCACTATGGAAAGGGTCAAGTTTCCTTTCGAAACTCTGAAAGAGAATTTGTCACAACTCAAGGTGAGGCAGGAGTGCCAAGAATCCAATTAGCCAAAGTATCTCGGATCATAAAAGGAGTCAGAAAAGGATTACCTGTTTACCTAATCAAACTCAACAAGTTAGATCAAAAGCAAGTCATGAAGGACCTTCTTGGCTAAAGGAATACGCTGACGTATTCCCTGAGGAATTGATCGAACTTCCGCCTCAAAGAGTATAGATCATGAGATTAGGCTAGTGCCTGGAGCTGCACCAATTGCAAAGAGACCTTATAGAATTTCCATTCCGAAAGCAATTGAGTTGAAGGAACAACTCAAGCAACTGTTAGATCAGGGTTACATCCGGCCTAGCAACTCACCGTGGGGAGCTCCAGTACTATTCCAAAAAAAGAAAGATGGGACACTTCGACTATGTATTGATTACCGAGGGTTGAATCAATCAACAGTCAAGAACAAGTATCCTATTCCTAGAATAGATGAGCTTCTTGATCGTCTTCAAGGTGCAAAGATCTTCTCCAAGATTGATCTCAGGTCAGGTTACTATCAGATAAGGATCAAGGAAGAAGATATTCCAAAGACGGCCTTCAATACAAGATATGGGCACTTTGAGTTCCTGGTTATGTCATTCCGGCTTACAAATGCACCTGCCACCTTCAATAGAATAATGCAAGATATCTTTAGACCATATCTTGATGATTTTGTGCTTGTCTTCTTCGATGACACTTTAGTCTATTCTAAACAAGAAAAAGATCATGAATCTCAACTTCGGATTGTCCTTGAGACAATGAGGTCTCATAAACTGTATGCAAAAATGAAGAAGTGTGCATTCTTCAAGTGTCAGATTGAATATCTGGGGTTCATAGTATCATCAGAAGGAATATCAGTAGACCCAGCCAAGGTCAGAGATGTGCTTGAATGGCCAATACCAGTATCCGTCAAAGAGATACGTAGCTTTCTTGGATTGACAGGATGGTATAGGGTCTTCATAAAAAATTATGCTTTGATTGCAGCACCTCTAATAGACTTACTAAAGAAGCACACTTCCATTACATGGTCAACTTCCGAACAAAATAGCTTCAAAAAATTGAAGCAAAGTTTGGTATCAGCACCTATTCTAAAACTTCCTGACCTCAATAAGGAGTTCGAGGTAGTAACTGATGCTAGCATTCTAGCCTTGGGGTGTGTACTTATGCAGGAAGGTCATCCAGTAGCATACTCTTCAAGGAAATTGAAGAGTCATGAAAAGAATTATGCCACGCATGATTTGGAATTACTAGCTGTCATCCATGCTCTAAAGCTTTGGAGACATTACCTGTTGGGTAACAAGTTTACTCTAGTAACCGATCATAAGAGTCTCAAATGGATTTTTACCCAGAAGGAGCTCAACATGAGACAACGTCGGTGGATTGAAGTATTGGAGGAATATGATTTTGAAATCAAGTACCGACCAGGGAAGGAGAATGTAGTTGCCGATGTACTCAGTCGCAAGGCATTCCTAAATTCCCTAATCTTGCAGAATCCATCAACGGCCAGATCTCTGGCTACAAAAGTATCTATGCCAAACAACCCTATATTTGAACTAGCTAGAGAGGAAGCATGCCATGATTTGGCCTACCAAACAATGATAAAGAAAATATCTACCAAGGAGCAAAATCAGAAGTTGCAAGCTAAGTATGTGGGAGCTTTCGCTCAACCGCCAAGACCCACGGACCGCTTATTGTTTCAAGCATTCCAAGCGAGCTCTAATGGCTATCTCTCACCTAGCTGACACGCCGTCAATCCTACAAATGCAGTGAACTTACCTTGATGCTCGATCGAGTACCCTGGTCTCTCTTGCACTCTGGTAGCTCCACGATTCTAGATGCTAGCTCAAGCATCCTCAAGCCTCCTCCATCTCCAAGCTCCATCCTCCATAGCCGCGCGCGCAAGAGAAGAGAAGAGAAGAGAAGAGAAGTAGATAAGAGGAGATGGTGAAGAGCTTCACCCTCTTGATCCCTCACTCTCACACACACTCACTCCCTCACACTCTCACACTCCCTCTCTCAAGAGCACACACAAGCAAGAAGGGGAGACGAAGAGAGGAAGAAGAAGACTAGTTTTGCCACACACCAAAGAATGAGCTCCTCATTCACTTTTTAACTTTATATACAAAACCCTACTTCCCTTTTGGGCGGTCATCCCCTTTTCCCTTTTTTACATGGCCGGTCATAGCCTAGGCCTTGTTTTCCATTGTCCTTTTATCTTCCTAGCTTCCTTTTCACCGCCCTTCTACATTTACAAATTGCACGGGTGAGAGCCCGGCGCTCTTTTACAAGATTTTGGGGTGCGCCTTTTTATTCAAAAATACGCCTTTCCCTTTTTGTGTTTGCCTTGGACTTTTAAGGTTTTCCTTGCGCTTTTGGCCTTTTCTCCTTTTCTTTCTTCAGTCGGGCTACCTTTTTTCCGCCTTTGCCTTGCGTCTTTTCCACTTTCTTTTGCTTTCTTCGTGTTGGGGTTAACATTACCCCTCCTAGACGAGTGCCAGTCCCATGGCACTCATTGTCGTAGGTAGCAGGTGGTAGCATGCACCGAAGACTTGGGGGACAAGGACGCCTGGGGCGTGGACTGGTGACCGATACACGTGGGGGTTTGTTGGGGATGCTGCCTAGGACGATTCTTTCCGGGCTTGTCGGATGTTGAGGGGGCAATTAGCGTTGGCCGTTGATGAAGAACGAATGACACTTTCGTTGTTGTCGTCAACACCTACAATTGAAAACCTCTCAGGTGGTCTCTCCCTAAGGGTAGTGCTAGTCTTCTGTATTGTGCACAAGACATATTTTATTAGTTTGGGAGACAGGTCGAACTCTAAGCAAGCTGAGAGTATTGTCCTGCACTTGAGGACCCAAACTGTGAATATAGTTCAGTGTAGGCATTATGTGAGTGTGGTGCTTGTGCATACTGATATATTACTTAGTTAGAAGACTGCTCGGCGTGGTGCCTTGTAGAGCAAGGAGCTATGTTGGTGAAAAAATGTGTTAATGAGAAGATGGAGTACACTTTTGAAGATTGCTGGAGACGTCGTTATGGGTTTTCCATTGTCGTCAAAGCTTTGCTTTCTTTTTCTTTCTTTCTATCTTTTTTTTTTTTTTGGCCATGATGAGGCGTGTACATGGAGGCAGCGGTACAAGGCATAACAGGAGTTCTACTCCTCATCATCCGAATAGTGGGTAAGGGTGGGTGGGGGGCGGGGGGCCTTGTTAAGGAATTTTCGACTTAGCAAGTAGCCCTTAATGTGGAGGCGGGTTTTGAGGGTGGTGGTAGAGAGAAAGGGGTGGTTGCACTGGGTGAATTTACTGTCATTCATGTCTTCCAACAGTGCACCACAGAAGGATGGTAAAAGAGCAGCACGCATCATGAGGCGAGTCATGGTGGTGCTGTCTATGGCGTTGGGGTCAAAATAGAGAGGTGGGAGGTGGCGTTCTTGGGGTGCGGGTTCCTGGTGTACTAGGATCCTAATTAACCTAAGATAATTACAGGTGGTGATGAATGTTGGGTCAGAGCAAGAGGTGAATTCGTTAAGGAATTTATCTATAGAGCTGTACAAGTCGGGAAGGGTGAAGAGGAGAGCGTTCCTATGGGAAGTGGTATTGGCATTATAAATGATGGGGAAGTCGAACCTGCCGTGGATGGACGGGTTGAAGTCCACTCCTACCCTTCGAGGATACGGCATAAAGGTGGGGTCATTCCTCTCTGAAGGGAGGGTGCTGCAAAACGCCATCCACGCTTCCAGGTTGACGTAAAAAATGCGCCTCCTCTAGGTGGGTTGGCAATTAAAGCCTTCCACTGTGCGGGGTACCTGGAGGACTTTGTCTTGCCAAAACTTGCGGTCCTCGGCTCCCCAAGCAGTTGGGTGGGCCTCACACTCTGCTAACCATTTGGCCTTGAGCCTGGCCCGCATGGCAATGACATCCTCCACTAACTGAATGAGCAGCACCCTATTCAAGGCAATGGGAAACTCGAAGCGCAGATCGAAGGGGTCTCGGTTGTACTCCTGCTGTTCCCAGATAATCATTTCGGCGCAGTATTCAGCACAGGAGTCCTGGGTGCGCAGTGGAAGAGGGGCAGGCTATTTCTGGACAGGTCTGGCCTTCAGCTTTCTTCTTGCCTTCTCCACCATTTCCTTTCTTCGGTTGGTTTGGGCCGCTCTTCGCTCGACAGATGTGTCAGGGGGTGGCACTTTGGCTTGTTGTGGTTGAGGGGGTGGTGGGACATATTCCTCTTCCTGAGGCCCCAGGTCAAGCTCCGGTTCACCCCCTTTTGCTTGCTCATCTTCCTGTGTTTTCTCCTCTGTGAAACCAAGGTCCTCCATTTCCTGTGCCGTCAAGCCTACTTGTGCCAGATATTTTCTCTGTTCTTCTAGGCTCTGCGGGGCGGGCCTCCTAGCTGCAGCGGTACATGCAGGCCCGCTGTGAGAGCTCTGCGCGCAATGGTTAGCTTCCTCTGCAGAGCTGATCATTGGCTTCATCTCCTTCTGGTTGGGTGGCGTGGAGAAGCGTGTTGAGAAAAGTGCGCTGCTGAGCTATCATAGAGAGCTGGGCTGCCTCTGCCTGATTCTCAGCCAGCACCCTATCTCCTTCGGCCTTGGCTAGCCGGCGTGCTAAGTCCCGTACTCTCTGCTCATTATGATTGGACCATTCTTTGCCCCTTCTCTCCATGTCTTCCAGGCTTTCCCCCTGATGGAGGGTTATTGCCATGAGTTGTTGTTGCCGGGTTTCGAGCTCATGGTGCAGGCGGGACTGCTCTTGGTGTTCCTCTGCGATCTGCGCATTGAGCTGGTCCAGCTTTACCTGCATCCTGCGCACCTGTTCTGCCCTTAACTGATCCAGCTCTGCAGCCTCCTGTCTAATTTTCTCAAGCTAACTTTGCGCTTCCAGGTTGGCTGCAGATAAGTGGTCATTCTTGCGCTGAAGGTGGGCAGTTGTCTCCCTCTCCTTGTTGAGACGCTCCATTAGGATTTTCCTTCTTCCATCCCAGGTAGCGTCACGCTCCTTCAGGGCGCTTAGCTCTTCTGCCTCCTTAGTGCTGGCCTCCTCCCTAAGCACAGCGATTTCCTTTTGATATTCTGTTATCTGCTTCACTCTGTCTAGCTGGAGGGCGGCTTGTGATTCGCGTTCCGCTGCCAACTCCACAGTTATCCTCCTTTCTTGCGTGGCCATTTGCAATTGTGCGAGCAGCTCCTTCACGTAGTCATCGTAGTGGCCTGCTGGAGGTAGGGGTGGGACATGGTTGTAGTGGTGGCAATCTCTTCCACTATTTGTCTTTTCACTTCCGGCCCTGGCTCCAGTTCGGCCGTTGCTGCCCTTTTGGCACTTGAAACTGCGATGGCCCCGACGGCTTCCCTTGCCAACTCCCTTTCCACCAGAAACTGCAACTAGGTGACCACGTTGCTTTCATCGATTTTTGGGGTGTGCCCCTGGGTGGCGGTGGTAGGGGGTGTCACCATGAGGGGAGTTGCTTGCATGGGTGGCACGAGGAGAGGGGAGACTGGCCTGACTGGGTCTTTTCCTTTCCCTTCTGCAGGAGGCAGGTGCACAATTTCCGGCACACCATTGCTGGAACCGGGTGCTTCAGGTTGGTATGGACTCCCTGCTCCTTCCACGTCTTTTCTTCGCTGTTCCTCGATGGAGCAACGGGTCGCCAGCTCCAAATCTTCTTCTTCCCTCCTTCTCAGCTCCTCCTCAGCCCTCTTTCTTCTTTCCTCCTCTTCCCTTACCGACTCCCTTTGGGCCCATTCGAGCTCTTCCTTCTCTTTTCTCCTTCGCTCCTCCTCTCTTTTTCAGTGCAGGGCTTTAGTCCGTTGCTCCGCCTTCCTTTTTGGTGTGGCCTAGGGTTCTCCCTCCTCGTCGGTGTCCATTTCTGTTTCATCAGACTGCTTTTCCGCGTGAGGCTGGGACTACGACGGCGATTCGCCACTTTTCTCGTCATCTCCCTGTTTGTCTTCTCCTGCTCGTCCCTGCCCTATCGCTTCGTGGATGATCGCAGTGAGGGCACCTCCAAAACCTATGGTGGAGGCCTTGGAGGATGAGGCTTTGCGGGTTGATCGAGGTGAAGGGGATTCTCCTTCTACGGCCCTTCCTCCTGTTGCCAAGGCCTTTGCCAAAGCCTCAATTGTCTTTCTTACGAACCCGTTGAGGTTCACCTCGTCCAGTGATTGAGCAGCGATGCTTTCAAGTAGAGGTACATTGATTCTGGACATGATGCTATTGTACCGCTGACTCGAAAACAGGGTATGCATCATCTTTGCCTGCAGTTGAATCTCTTGATTGGAGATGTCTGCCAGGTTGACTCCGTCGTTGGTGTGGACCTTCACTTTGTCCATTCCCAACATGGCATAGACGTCCCTTTTTGGTTTCTTCTCCACCTTGTTTGGAAGCCCTAGTGCCCTTTCTATTAGTTCGGGGGTCAGTTCGACCTGCACTTGTCTGGTGGCTTCCCTGTCTCGCACCGTGACGGTGTCCCTGTTTCTGTTGAAGGTGCACAGGAACTCGGCACACAGGGTGTAGTTTATCGTCTGGCCCACTGCATCTAGGTACCTTTGTAAGTGGCATTGCTCTATAATTCGTCGTACCGTTGGTTCCTCAATGACCACGTCTTCCAGGTTGAATATGTGGCGGAACTTCAGCTGATTGAACGCTCTTGTTTCCACCATGAGGCCGTACCGCACTTGTTCTTCCTCCGAGAAGGGGAGTTTGCCAGCTTTCTCTTGACTTGCCATGGTCGCCTCCTGCACATTCAGTCAATTAACTTTTTAGTATTTTTTGGCAACCAATTTGCTGGACGACCCCAATCATAGCAGATTTTATCGTTCTTAAGCCTAACTTTTCCTTCCAAACTTCTATTACCTATTTTTGTATGGCATTTCAATTTTGAGCCTTTTCATGCTTGGTTTACTTTTTAGTTTTAACCCCGTTTACTGCCCCAGCCCCCTCGTGGAAAAGAAAAATCCGTCCTAGGATTGGAGGTTGTGGGGCCCAGGCGTTCATGTTTATTTGTGGAGGAGCCAATCGTAGAAGTTGGGGTTATATTCCAGGTGTGCAGCACAGTCCAGGTCACAGGGTTGGACGCCTACATGGGTGATGTACGTGAGGACATCTGTGAGCAATTCAGCGGAGTTGACCCGACTTGTGATGTGGAGCTCTTCTTCTATCAAGATGCGGTCGAGATAGGGGTGCCCTAAGATATGATCGTCCATGGTCCGACCTCGAAGAGTGGTTAACACTCGATATGAGGTAGGCACGACGTAGGTGGGATCATACTCGGCCGTTTTGATGGCTCGGCGTTGTTCAGCGTTGGTCATTATGCGGCATCCATTAACTTCCCATTTCAATCTAAGAGCGTACCACTGGTTCAAGAAGGGTGATTCCGTATCTGCCAAGTGGGACAACCTTGCTTTCTCTTGGCTAGTGATGGCAGACGTCGTGCGTGGGTCAAATGATGTGATGAGGCATTGCTTAATGGCTTGCTCTTTGGAGACCTCACGAGTGAGCAGCTCAGTAGCAGAACGAGAACCTTGTGCAAAGGCGAATTCAAAAGTCTCCCAAGAGCAAGGCATATTGCGCACGTCAGTTGCAAGGGGTTCTGCTAATAGTCCAAAGTCTAGGCGATCATAGCTGAGGGCCACGGAAACAAAGGTGGCATTGAATTATTTGATGCAGTCCACCACATCATCCCCCATGTCCTCTGCGAGGTCAACGGCCAGCGTTAAGAATGACTTCCGTTCATAGGAGGGCTTAAGGCCGGCGGGTGGTTGGGGTTTGCTGGAGCCAAAGGTTCTGACAGAACAGAGCTACAGACAGCTGGGGGCCCGTTTGAGTCTGCAACCCGGGCATTGGTTGGACGGATGGGTCAGGTTTGATCTTAGGGGCTATGTTACTGTGGTCAGCTGGGTTGCTGAGCTGCAGGTTGGGTTGGTTGGATAATGCCACTTGTGGTGATGGCCATTGTTTGGGTCATTGGGTGTGTGTGACTCCCGTGGGTCGACTCGCGGAGGAATCGGATGACTGGGGTAGGCCCTGCGATTCGTGGTCTTGAGGTGTCGGGGGACAAGGCCTTGAGGTCGACGTAGAACTAGGGCTTGTGACAGCTGGGATTTTGGGAATCCACAGCGAGGCATTCCCCTCATAGTAGCCTTGTGCACGTAGGAGGACTTTAGGGACCCATATTTGTTTAATCATGTGGCACTTGCGATGGTGGCGTCTTGGTTTCCTAGGTTTAGGTTTGTAGGTGTTACGCGGACACGTGTGTCTAGTTCTAGGCAGTTCTCCAGGCTTCTTAGGTACCCATTGCAGGCGAGTCTATTGGGGTTTTGCTTTGGGTGCAGCGGACCGCGGTGCGTGGGGATCTGGGTGTGATAGTTATGCACGGCCCCCCTCCTTAGTCCGAGGTGGGGCTGTTTCTATCAGTGGCCCCATGAGCGGTGATGGGGTTACGAGGCCCTTGCTGAAAGTCGTGACAATAGGCACGCTCCCGATCGTTAGGTGGATGCGTTGCATCTCATAATCAACATTGCAATGGGTCTGCTTTTTAAAAGTTCACCCGAGCAATGACTCTTTGCTTGCATCCATGGCATTTGGTAAGACATAAAACAGCATGGGGATAGTTTCAGTCTCGATAGAAACGGCGACTCTGCACGTGCCGAGGATCGAGTAGGATTGAGCCCTGTATGGGTTCAATCTGGCTATTGTGGGATGAAGTATTGGCGTGCCAAGCCGGGTCCAATGCTCATGCGTCAAAATGTTAAAATCCGCCCCCTCGTCAATCAAGGCGTTGAAGGAGCACATCTGCTTGGCCGTGACCGTGATGCGGAGGTAGGCGGGTTCTACAAGCTCCTTCTCATTCTCGCAGATTTTTGTAATTGTGGCTACTCGTATTTTGATGGGTGGTTCTACCATTGGTGGTTCATGCAGTGGATGAGTGGGCGGATAGTACTTCTTGATTCGACTGCCATTGAAAAAGCCCATTCCCTCATCATCCAGTGTTTCCGGCTCGACGTTACCAGTTCGGTTGATTGTGCGGACCTTAAAGGGTCCGAGATCTCTGAATTTCATCTTTTGCTTATGTCCTTTAACTGAGTAGAGGAGCACTAGGTCACCCTACTCAAACTCTCGTTTCTTGACATGTTTGTCAAACTAGCTTTTGCGTCGGGCTTTCTCACAGATAAGTGTGTGGGTGGCTAGGAGACGAACTTCTGACAGGCGTTCTAGCTCAACCAAGTGTTGCGTCCATACTTCCTTCCCTTCCCATCATTCTTGGAGTGCTATCCTCAGGCTGGGGACGAAGAATTCTAATGGGAGAATAGCTTCAGTCCCATAGGTTAGCCTAAAGGTGTTTGACCGACGGCCGTCTTATAAGCTGTTCGGTAGGCCCACAAGGCTGCCATCAACTTGTTATCCCAGTCACTTCGTGAGGCTGAGACTACTTTGGTCAGGATAGTGATGAGAATTTTGTTAGTTGATTCAGCTTGGCCATTAGCCTGAGGGTAGTATGGTGAGGATTTGCAATGGATGATGAGAAAGGTGGATAGGAGATGGGCTATCACTTCGTTGATAAAGTGCATTCCCTGGTCACTAACCAGTTCGATGGGGCAACCAAAACACGAGATTACTTGCTCCCATAAAAACTTGGCAGTCGTCCTAGCATCGTTTCTCCGCGTGGCTCTTGCCTCCGCCCATTTGGTGAGGTAATCCGTGGCCACCACGATGTACCTGGCTTGTGAATATTGCGCCGCGGGGCTGATGGGTCCTATGAAGTCAATCCCCCATTTTTCGAAGAGTTGGCGAGCGATAACAAGGGTTAACTCCATCTGATCTTTACGAACCGGGACCTTTGTCCGTTGGCACTCATCACAATGCTTGACAAATTGTGTGGCATTGCGGAAGAGTGTGGGCCACCATAGCTAGGACTGCAACACCTTTCGTGCTGTAGTGTCCCCGCTAAAGTGTCCTCCTGCAATACCATTGTGCGCCTCTGAGAGCACATCGTGCATCTCATGCTCATATACGCATCTATGTAGCAATCCGTCTTGCCCCAGCCTATAGAGCTGGCCTGCAATCAGCTAATAGGGCTGGATTTTCAGGATTAAGCGCCTAAGCCGTGCTCGTTCTATTGGTCATTCGGGCAGCCCATGCTCGAGCACTTGGACTATGTCGTCTGCCAAGTATGGTGTCAGATCGACCCTGACTAGGTCTCTTTCGCTGGACACATGGAATAAGTGGCTGTCTGGTAACTCGTCCATGATGCCTTGTCCAACAGCTTCTCCTGTGGGTATACGGGACAGATGGTCAGCCATGTAATGTTGTTTTCCCTTCCGTACCACCACTGAGAAGTCGAACTCTAGGAGCAGGAGAAGCCATCGAGCTATACGTCCTGTAGCGCAAGGTTTGTTGACTAAATAGAGCAGGGCTTGATGGTCTACGAAGAAGGTGAAGGGGGTGGCCAGTAGGTAATGCCGGAACTTCTTCATGGTGAATACCATGGCTAATCCCTCCCTTTCCGTTGTCGAATAATTCATCTATGTCTCAATGAGTTGCCTGCTAGCATAACTCATTGGGTAGTCTAAGTTATGCTCACCAGGTTGGCACAGCACTGCCCCCACGGCAAACTTAGAGGCGTCGATGTGTACGTGAAAAGTCATAGTCCAATTTGGGGCTCGTAGGATAGGTGCCGTTGTTAGGGATTTTTTCAATTCCTCGTAGGCCCGTTGGCACGCTTCAGTCCACTCGAAGACAATTAGCAGTTTGTACAATGGCCTAGCGATTAGCGCGTAGTTGAGTACAAACCGCCGATAGTATCCTGTGTGACCTAAGAAGCATTGAACTCCCCTTTAATTACTTGGGGGTGGAACGTCCACGATGACTTTGACCTTCGAGAAGTCTGTGGCAATGCCATTCTCGGACACCACGTGTCCCAAGATGCATCCGTACTTCACCCAAAACTGACATTTCAGGGGGTTGAGGGAGAGACGGTATAAGCGACACCGTTCAAAGACCGCGCGGAGTTTGTTGAGATGTTGGGTCTAGGCCGAATGGACACAGAGGTCATCGACAAAGACCTCTAACTCCTTGCGAAGCATGTCCTTGAATATGGTGCACATGAGGCGTTGAAAGGTGACGGGGGCATTGGTTAGCCCGAAGGGCATGACTACGTATGCAAAGACGCCCCACTCAGTGGCGAAGGCGGTCTTGTGCCTATCTGCAGGATGCACTTGCACCTGATTGTACCCCGAGAAGCCATCCAGAAAACTGTAGGCTTCCTTACCTGCCACCCTCTCAAGCATGTGCTCGGTGTACGGTAAGGGGTAGTTGTCTCTCTTTGTAGCAGCGTTTACTTTCTTGTAATTGACGCACACTCGAATCTTGCCATTTTTCTTCATCACAATGAATATGGGTGACACCCAGTCTGTGTGCTCAATTTCGTAAATGAATCCGGCTCTCATTAGCTTGTCGATTTCCTACTTGACAGCATGAGCGTGCTTTGGATTCATGGGGTATGGTCGCTGCTTGACCGGCATTGCATCCGTTGTCATGGGTATGTTGTGAGTCACAACACTCGGATCTACCCCTCGTAGCTCATCTAAAGACCAAGCAAATACGTCCCGGTACTCCCGCAAAAGAGTGACAAGACTAACTCTTCTTCCGTGGTCAAGTCCTCGGCAATGAACATTGGTTGGGGTACTTCCCCTTCCAGGGCTAGGTTTACCTCCTTGACCTTGGCTGGCCCTTCGAATGGTTCGCTGATTTGCCCTTGGCGCTTGGCACTTAGCAGAACCACTATCCTGTCCCCTCTTTTGAATTTCGAAAAGCGCTTAGGGAGGTCTTGTGGCTTCCTTTGTTCCTCTGATCGCGCATCATTGGGACGCTTAGCCGCATTCTGCTGTAATCGTCTGCGCCTCAAGTGGACAAGTAAGTCTCCCTTGGTGCGTCTGGTCATGGGTGGCCTAGGGATTTCTGGGTCACCATCTGAAGTAACTTCAGATTCAGAGTCAAATTTCCCATTTTCACTAGAGGAGGTGGTCTCCCCTGGCGACCGCAGTTCGGATGGCGATTCGGTTCTAAGCATTGCTGCCGTTCCTAGTTGGGCCAGGCCGGCTTGCTCAAAATCCACAGCTCCCATCCGTTCCAACCAAACACGATCGCATTTCGTACACATGATTCCTTGGTCCACTCTAAGGGCCGGTCTCGTCTGTGGCTTAGCATCTGCCCGGATTTGCTCAATTTCTCGCCCTTCGGTGTCATATTCTACGATATCCACCTCACCCTCACTTCCTTTATCGAAGGATTGACAATCTTCGTATTCGTCGCAGGAATTTGCATTGCTAGACTGCTCATCGTCCCCCAAGGCCTGCTCTGCCTCGTCTTGTTGGTCGGGAACCAATGCCCAATTGTACCTGAGGTTCAGTTCATGTACCTTGGTCCACTTCCACTCGGGTTCTTCCAAGAGGTCCTAGAGAGGCTTGAGATTAGCGGCTGCATTGCGTGCCAGTTGGTCCGTTAAGTGCCCCAGTATTCCTTGGAGTTCCCTCTTATTGGTAGGCACTGGGAAAACGATAGGCTTAGGCCCTTCATGGAGGCTTGCTGCCATCATGTAGACAGGTGTAGGAAGTGTTTCTTTTGGCTTGCCAATTGTTTTGACAGCCTGCTCGTATGCCTCATGATCTGAGAATGGCAGGTCGAGTGTAGCGAGAACGTGCATCCAATCCCGCTCGTCCTCTGGGCACGGGATATACTTAGTTAAGGACCCATAGGGTTCCTTGTCCTGGGTGTTTCCCTTCAATAGAGTAGAGATGGCATCTAGGTCGACTGGCGAGGTCTTCCAAGTGTCCATCTCTATTCTCACTGCGTTAGTTCGGTTGCCCAGGAAGATCAGGCTGTTACCCCAATCTTCGATAACTCTAGCATTGCGCATCCAGGGTCGACCCAATAAGATATCATAGTCCACTCCCTTCATGATAATAAAGTCGACAGAGAACTGGACTCCTACAATCTTCACTGGCCAATTCTTCAAGACCCCGAATGGTTTCACTCGCATACCGTTTGCTAGCGTGACGTTAAACCGAGCACCTTCGACAGGCGAGTTTCCCCACTTCTGTAACACTGCGTGGCTAAGCACACTAACCCCAGCTCCTGTGTTTACAATCCCCTTCCTCGTTGCATCTCCCAGGGTTAGGACTGGCAGGATTGCGTGCATCTCGGAGCCCTCCTAGAAGGCGTTGACGTGCAAGGATTTAGGCCCCGAGTGTAGCGTCAAACTTGGCAAGTGCGTTTCCGCATCCTAGTCTTGAGTATCTGCCGGAGCTTGCTCTTGCGGTCTCTCGACCCAATGCTTGAGGTCCTGCCATAGGGCAGAGTGCTACCTAAGCAGATCTCCCAGGCCACCCGTTACAGGGGTGATCACTAGTGTGGTCAGGAGATTGCTAAACGCTCGTCCTTCCCTTATTTTAGGCTGTCCGGGCCAATGGCCGCGGCTGATCTGTGGGTCTGTTGCGTCTAGGCTTGGCCTCGATGGCACTGCTTGTGGCGTAGCAGCTTCGGCAGACTTAGGTTGGGGCAGTGATAGTGGCGTGCCCACGCTGGAGAGATCATCAATCTCGTCCTCCGTGATGGGTTCAACATCCCTGAGGTGCTGTTGAGCCTCCCTCACCCATTCCTTCACCTTTTCTATGGCTTCCAATTGTCGCTTGGGGTAATCAGGCTTTCGGCTTTCCTAAGTGTACTTCAAGTGCGGAAATTCAACCTGAGTGCTGTGAATAATTCCCCGGCGTCTCACTCACTCTTGCTCGTTTTGGGCCTGACAGGCTTTGCTACTCTAGTTGTGGCCGTTCTACGGGTCCTAGGGTCCTATGCTGCTTCCTGTTGTTCACGCAGGGGTGGGTCGCTGGGGAAGTGCCCCAGTGTGTCCCTGGATGGGTTAGGTTTTGTTTTGGTTTGACTCAAGAATCGGACATCCGATTTACCAGTGGTCCGATTTACCAGTGGTTTGATTGCGGGAATCGGACCAGGTATATCAGGGCTAAGTGGCAGTCTTAAGGTCCGCGTGTCCGATTCTCAAAAATTGGACGGGCAAGTCTTCGAAGAATCGGCCAAGGGGGTTTGATTCTGGGCGGTCCGATTTTGGGCGGTCCGATTGGTCCGATTGGACCGGGTGGTCCGATTCTGGGAATTGGACTGAGCAGATGGTCCGATTGGTGACATGTATTAATTTGTCCGAGTCGGACAGGTTGGTCTGAGCGTCCGATTCTCAAAAATCGGACAGGTTGGTCCGAGTGCCACGTGGCACATCCGATCGGACTAGTTGGTCCGATCCTAGCAGTCGGACAGATTGTTCCGATCGGACGATTTTCTGAGTGTCCGATTTCTGGGAATCGGACACTGGGTTGGATGTCCGGGTCCGCCGGTCCGATGAGCTTGCGCGCACAGATTTGCTTGATTTTCTCCAGATATTTTATCCTATTGACCATGCAATTAACCAGCGATAGAGTTGAAGTGGTGAGGAGGAGATCGGTTACCTAGGAGTCACCGAATGCGATGCCCTTCGTACCCTGGTCGATCGGACGGTTGCCAAGCTCGCTCACTCTCTCACTCTCTATCTCTCTCGCTCTCCATTGGTTGGAATGGGGTTCTCTTGCCCTCCCAGAGTTTATACCCTGCTAGTTCTTCCCTGAACACTACAGATTCCTTCCCTGGCGTTTCCTATGCATTTACCTTTGCATTTACTCCATTTTTCCTTTTGTTTCCTGTGGTTTTCCCCCTGTTTCATAGCAGCAGCCCTCTGCCTCTTCGTGTGTGATTTCCCACTGCTAATCTATCCTAAACACAACCTGAATCGAAAGCAAAACACTGAACTAGTTTCTCCATGTTTTCCAATCATCAATAACCAGAATATTCCAAAATACTTACATGTTCT
This sequence comes from Lygodium microphyllum, assembly GCF_053477565.2. Classification (NCBI taxonomy): domain Eukaryota; kingdom Viridiplantae; phylum Streptophyta; class Polypodiopsida; order Schizaeales; family Lygodiaceae; genus Lygodium; species Lygodium microphyllum. The sequence continues at coordinate 98,436,949 of NC_141146.1, read as the reverse complement.
GAAGATCGAAAACACCCAACTTCCTACCTACCTCAAGCTCCGTTTCGGGGATGAATACCCTTACTTCGATGCTCGATATGAGGCGTGCAATTGCTCAAGCTTGAATTCGTTGGTCCCGGCAACGGAACCAAAATGTAAGAGCTTTCGCTCAACCGCCAAGACCTACGGACCGCTTATTGTTTCAAGCGTTCCAAGCGAGCTCTAATGGCTATCCCTCACCTAGCCGACGCGCCGTCAATCCTACAAATGTAGTGAACTTACCTTGATGCTCGATCGAGTACCCTCCTCTCTCTTGCACTCCGGTAGCTCCACGATTCTAGATGCTAGCTCAAGCATCCTCAAGCCTCCTCCATCTCCAAGCTCCATCCTTCATAGCCGCGCGCGCAAGAGAAGAGAAGAGAAGAGAAGAGAAGTAGAGAAGAGGAGATGGTGAAGAGCTTCACCCTCTTGATCCCTCACTCTCACACACACTCATTCCCTCACACTCTCACACTCCCTCTCTCAAGAGCATACACAAGCAAGAAAGGGAGACGAAGAGAGGAAGAAGAAGACTAGTTTTGCCACACACCAAAGAATGAGCTCCTTATTCACTTTTCAACTTTATATACAAAACCCTACTTTCCTTTTGGGCGGGCATCTCCTTTTCCCTTTTTTACATGGCCGGTCATAGCCTAGGCCCTGTTTTCCATTGTCCTTTTATCTTCCTAGCTTCCTTTTCACCGCCCTTCTATATTTACAAATTGCACGGGTGAGAGCCCGGTGCTCTTTTACAAGATTTTGGGGTGCGCCTTTTTATTCAAAAATGGGCTTTTCCCTTTTTGTGTTTGCCTTGGACTTTTAAGGTTGTCCTTGCGCTTTTGGCATTTTCTCCTTTTCTTTCTTCAATCAAGCTACCTTTTTTCCGCCTTTGCCCTGCGTCTTTTCCACTTTCTTTTGCTTTCTTCGTGTTGAGGTTAACAAAGTATCAGGAATTTTCCATTGATAATGGACTTGTCTACTACAGAACAAGGTTGTGTTTACCAACAAACCAGTCACTTAAGCAGAAGATATTATGGGAAGCTCATGATTCTCCTTTCGCGGGACATCGTGGCTATGTTAAGACTCTTAATGCAGTTAAGAAGAGCTACCATTGGGAGAGGCTTAAAGGTGACATTCTCAAATATGTCATTGAGTGTTTGTCTTGCCAACGTATCAAATCCGAACATGTCATGATGCCAGGGAAACTGCAACCGCTTGACATTCCCCAAATGAAATGGGAATTCATTAGTATGGATTTTGTTGTAGGCCTACCCCAAGTCCAAGGAGGATACAATTCCATTATGGTTGTGGTGGACATGCTTACCAAGGTTGCACACCTGATTCCAGTAAAGACAAACTATAAAGCCTCCGACATTGCAAGATTGTTTATCAAGGAGATATTCAAGCTACATGGGTTACCTAGAAGAATCATTAGTGATTGAGATTCTCTCTTCACATCACACTTCTGGAGAGCTATCTTTGAAGCTATTGGGACTCAACTCTGTTTTAGCACCACTTACCATCCCCTAACGGATGGCCAAACAAAGCGAATAAATCAAATCATCGAAGATATGCTTAGGGCATACTACTGTCGAGAGCCGAAGAGGTGGATTCAATTCTTGCCTTTGGTTGAATTTGCCTACAATGCTTCTTACCAGCAGAGCATTCAGATGAATCCTTTCCAGGCATTGTATGGTCATGATTGTCGAAGTCCCCTAAACTTTTCTGATCCAATCCTTAGAGTTGAAGCGTCAAGACAGATGTTGGAAGACATGGATGATCAAATAAAGTCAATAAGACAAGACATACAAGCGGCCAAGGATAGACAAAAGGCATACGCAGATTTGAAACGTCAAGAAAGAGTCTTCGTAGAAGGAGACATGGTCTTCATTCGTGTATGCCCTAAAAAGAGTTCTCTATCCCTAGGAGAATGCAAGAAGCTAAGTCCAAGGTATTGTGGGCCATACAAAATCCTCAAATGCCTAGGACCCAATGCCTATAGATTGCAACTCCCTGAGAACCTAAAGGTTCACAATGTATTCCATATCAGCCTACTGAAAAAATATATACCCAACCCTAATCACGTACTTGATGACCAACAAATTGTAATGCCTAGTCAAGGAGTCCTTGAACTAAGGCCGGATAGGATCTTAGATGTTAGGGAGAGACAGTTAAGATCTAGAACCCTGAGAGAATGCCTCGTATAGTGGAAAGATTATCCCGAAGAGGATGCTACTTGGATAGATGAAAGCTCTCTCAACCATCAATATCCCCAGTTTATCTCGAGATGAGGACATCTCGATTCCTCCAAGGGGGAGAGAATGTAATATTTCGATTTGCTAAAAGAAACACACGCGTGAACTGCCTCAAATAAAAATGAAATGGGATAAATGAATTTTATTTTATTTTTTCCCCCTTATCCCCCCCGCTGACTGAGGAGCTGGAGGGGGAGGGAAATAGAAGGAGTAATTAAGCTCCTTGGTGGAGCTTGGAGAGAGGGGGAAGGCATGCGTGATGCCACGCAGGGGAGGGAGGATCCCCCTCCCCTCCCCTATTTAAATCAGGGGCAGCAGGCTGAAGGGGGGCTGCCGTAGATCAGGAGGATGCTGTTAGCCATGAGGGAGAGGGGAAGAAGATACGTGAGGACGAGGGAAGAGGGCGCTGCCGCTTGAAGACTAAGAAGGGACGACTCGCTGTTGCTGGTCGCCTAGGGCAGTGGATAGGTGACGCCGTCGAGGGAGGGAGGAGCCACCTCCAATTCGCTGTCAAGGCTGACGGTCATAACCACCCCCCAAGCTTCTGGAAGCTTGGAAGCTTCCAAAGGGGGGGCCTCTTTAACCCCCCTTCCTATACCCTACTACCCCCTTTCCCCCCTCCCCCCCCCCCAGGTTTTAAAAATCCCCTTAGCCCCTTCCCATGGTTTTTTGGAACCACCCCCCCCCATGTTTTAAATTCCCTTTTCCCCCCAAAACAACTCAGACCTTAAAAGGTCTTATCCCCCCCCCTGTGATTTAACCTTTAAGCCCTTTCTTACGGGCTTCAAAAACCCTTTCACCCCCTTCATGTGCCTTACAAAACCCTTTTTATTACCCCCCATGTTTAAAGCATTATATACCCCTTCCCATAGTTGGAACCCAACCCTCGTATTTTTTTTAAATTTTCCTTTAGCCTTCCTCATTGGCCTCAGAATCATTTCCCCCCCTACATGTGTAAACCCTCATAAGCCCCTTTTCTCCTAAATTGCCTAAGGGTCCTTACAGCCTTACTTATAATAACCTTTACGGTTATTATTTTCCCTTAAAGCTCTCCTACACCTTGTGTCTTTTCCACACCTTGTTATTCTCGTTCGTGCGAGCTTACAAAGGCCATTAAGCCTTCCCCATGGCTTCAATGGGTCTTAGTTGTAAAAGTTTCTAAAACACCCTTTCTAATTCCCGAATTCAAGGAGGGAGCCTTCCAAAAACTACTTTTGATGAACGGTGCAAGGGAGCGACGGTGGAATTCTAAGGAGGAGTTGTAAAGCTGCTTCCACGTTCGACGGACCACATTTGCGATGCCTCCTAAGAAAGTCCAAGGCGTAGCAACGGGAGGATCATCTCCCGGTATCCATGTGGATATCTCACCCCAAAACCAGGTTTTTCTTCTTGGCTTTAATTCCGTTTTAAGTCAATCATGCAAAAGGGAAATTGTTAGGGATAGGATATATTTGTCTGAGTTATTTATAATGAAGGATTTTAGCTTATTTAAATGAATGATAATGTATAGAACTTAGTTTCCTTCGAATTGCATCAAGCATTATAAATTACGAGCAAATTATCCATTTACTATAGTAGTATATTTTAGAAATTATATCTTGCACCATTAGTCTTATTCCTTTCACAACGAATCATTGTAAATGATTAAATTCATGAAAGGTTTCTTTCGTTGCTCAAGTTACTAGGAAGTTATCATTGCTATTTGCACATCGTAGCAAGGGAAATGTTTGTTAGTTGGCATGAGTTCATCTGCAAGGAAAAATGAAGTTTAAATTGAATTGTATTGACTGAAAAGTAAATTGTCACAAGGATAGCAAAACTATGACAAGACGATTAATATTACCTTCCAAAAATTATCCAAACCAATCTAAACATAGAAATATTCATACCCTAAGCACTTGACTATTTTCCTTATTGTAGGGTCAAACAAATTCGTAAAGATAAAGAACTAGGGCTATCCCCGAGATCCTTAAAAAGAAACCCTAGGACCGACATACGTCAACTTAAAGGATCTAAAACGGATTACTCCATCGCAGGACTTGCGCAGCAAGTACGAAATCATTTAGTCTTGTGATTGATTCACAAGGAGAAAGGGTAAAAACCCTCATCAAGGATGGCAGATCCCTACGCAAGTTATCTTGCAAAAGGACGTATTTTTGGATATCCTTCTAATTAAGGAAAGTTGTAAACTGCAAAACTAGCATATCTAAGGAACTTTAGGGTTGACCAAGTTGGGTTAATAAGGTACGCCCTACACCAGAATGTAAAGGATCTTGCCAATTTACAAGACACCTTGGAAACGAGTACTGATACACTCAAAAGGAAAGAACACTTCCTTAGCAGTTTGCTAAACAACACGGTTGATTAATGGGAATGTTTGTGCTTGCTAGAGATTTTAGGGCTCTGTTTGAATTATGAATTACAAATTAAATGAGTACCTATACTTCAGGTTAAAGGCCTGAAGGAAGAGGCAGTTTCAGTTACCCTCGACTACCTGCCTAACCCTAACCAAGGGGGTTGTTCACCGCGCCGGGAATGTGGACTGAACCCATCGCGAGAGGTCTCTCTGTTGAGCTCTACTTGGAGTAGGAGGACGCTTGGGTGCCAGGGGGGCTCTGGCCGTATATCCCTCGCCTTCTGGGTCCTGCACAAGAGGCTAACGTTGTCGAAGGGTTTGTGAAGGCAATGTCGCAACCATAGAGGATCTTGACTAATTTCAGGATAGAAGGTCAATCAAGCAAATAATCAAGATGTGAAAATGATGCCAAGACTCGCTTTATTTCTGCCAAGAATAAATACAAGGTACAAGAAGAAGAAACCCGAGCAGCCTCTAAGATTGTGTAGGAAACACCTTTGAAAGGATAATAATAAAATAGATTTAAAGCTTTCTTGATAAGCAAAAAATTGATACAAGGCTGTATCAAAAGACTATTACACAGGATTTTGATATGAAAGCTGTAACAAGAGGCTTTCCAATTTCAGGATACCTATCCATCTGTATAAATACATTTTTAAGCATACTTCTTCTTCATATGCATCTTCGTTTTCCAAAGCTCTCTGATACTTTGTTTCCTCTCAGCTCCCCTGTTCTTCATGTCCTGAATTTCCCTTTTCAAGTTGTTGAGTTGTCCTTCCCATCCACTATCTTCAAATTTTCCCTCTTTTTACCTCTATAGTTCAGTTTTTCCAGTTATCCAGATCCGCCCTGTTTTTAAATTGCAAAAATCCTGGTGTTACAACACGTTCTCCACTCTCTAAAGTCCCTTGCAGAATGTACAAAAACCTTCTATAACAGTAATAGCATGATCTGAATATATTTTAAGCTCTGAAGACAACTGGGCACATTCCTGTTTCGTACCATAAAGAATCTTGGATGCATCATCCTTATTTGTCATCTCACTTGCCACAGTACCACGGAAATGCTCTTGTGACATTTCTACAGTTTCACTTGAATTCTCTTGTCGGTTTTAAAAAAAATATATCAACTGCATCAACTGATGACTAATAATGGGCTACTTTTGGACCAAGTTGCAAACATTTACTTTGGCCATACTGTCCAAAGAGGGCAGCAAAGGTGGAAACACGCTCTTGATCACTGCGGATTGACTATAGAGCACCTCCAATGGAATCTTCACATCGTCATGGGCCAGACTGTATAAAGCTCCTGCCGTGATATGACAGAATATGGCTACGACTCTCACAATTATAGAGATCTTCCCGTAATTGATCCTCCTCTGGTTCTCTGCCGCGTATGTCTGCCACGGCGCAGACTCTCGACTTTTTCAAGACCAATTGACCATAAACCACGTCTATATCATGGAGCTACGTGGAATCGAAGACCTTGAAACTAGTGGTGTCTGCGCTTTTGAGTGTGTCGAGCTACTTGGCGGCACGGTGAAGAAGGAACTCAATTTGCTAGAAGTCTTTCTTGTCGAGGGAGTGGGCATTCTTCCTGAACTACGTAGTCATGTAGGCCTCGATGTTAGCGCGCACCTCCTCAGTAATCCAGAGCATTTTCCAAGTAGCAAGATTCGTGATTGGTGGTAACACTGTTAGCGCCAAGGACAGCAAGAGCGTCGATGGCACTGATGATTTGAGAGTGCATGGCAGGGTCGCGATCATTGCAATCATAACTAGGTGACAGGAAACTAGGATGGCATCTCATTCCCACAGTCGATCTTCTTCCCTTCATCAAGCCGCAGAGTACCACCGATGTTGAAAAGCACGAAGGGTTACCGAAATTTCCTACTCTCTATTGTTGAGGATCGGGTGTAGAGCCCTTGAATGCCGTCGATGTTACGAGGTCTGTCCCTGTCGCTTCAAAAAAAACAATCGATCCCTGTTCTCCTAAAAGCTCCTCCCTTCCTTTCCATTGAAAAAGCTCTTCTCCCTTCCTTCCTTCCAGCGCAGAGTATCGTTCCTCTTCCCTCCTTCTTTTAGCTTTTCAAAAATCCCCTCTTTAGCCTCCTTCATTCGTGTTTTCTTTTCCCCTTTTGTTTTACCTCAAATTAGCTTCCCTCCAGAATCAGAAAAGCACCAAGGAAAAGTAGCCCCAAAGTAGCCACGGGCTGTAATGCCAAAGAACCTCAATCGAAAGTGTTCCCACTCGGAAGAAAAGCACAATTTCAGCATCACATGTGTGTGTAAGCATTTTGAATGCATGCCAAAGGTTAGCTTTAAGAGTTTACAAACTTTTCAGTTCTGTAAAGTCCACTCAGCTGAGTACACGAGCAATAGTGCTAATGGATTTTGGCAAGCTGTGGTTCCATGATCAAGGACAACACATGAGCCTCATGTTCATTTGAAAATTCACTGGTCTTCTTAAACTCCCTTGTTGATACCGTTTACATCTTCAGCATAAGCAAACAACTTGTGAAGCTTAAAACCATACTCATTGCAGATCTAGAACCCATTCTCCTTCTAATTTGTTTATTCCAAATATCAGATTCAATCCCAAACAGCGCTTGTCTCTTCTGTAAAATTGAACATGAACCAACTGAAAGAAAAATGTTCAAGCAAAGCAAAGCACAACGTCTACGTCAAAGCATGTACAAAGTAACAAATCTCATGCACAACTTTTGGGTGGTTTTCACACCTCGAATGCGCAGCAATACGACATCCACCCCCTATAATCCTGCGCATCCTCCGAATGAGCCAACTACCCATGATCATTATCATCAAGATCCACAAACAGATCAATCTCTTCGTTATGCATTTCCGATAGATCAACAAGATTATCTGTCATATCATTTGTCTCTTCCATTGGAGTTTCTTGTCCTTGCTCTTCTCTTGAAAATTATTCCAAAGCATAATCCTCATCAACTCTTTTCTTGAAAATCTTGATTCTTTTTCCAGCAATAGGCACTCTAAGCACTGTCCCATCCAATTCAGTCAGCTCATATGTTGCATTATCAAAGACATGTCTGACTATGTACGGCCCAAACCATCTTTTCACCATCTTCTGAAGTGCAGTATGCTGATTTTCAAGGCTGCTATCAAAGACCAAAACCCAATCTCCCTCTTCTATTGCTCTAGGCCGCAAGCGATGCCTGTTGTCAAACCTGTCATTATTTCTTAGTCTAGCAACCTTCAACCTGTCAATCGCTAGCTGAATATCCTTTGGTCTCCTCTCCAACTGTCGAATCCGAAGAGCTAAGAGCTCCTCTCTCGTCAAATCCTCCTGCCAAGTTAAAACTGACCAAGTCAAAGCACAAGTCTCAATCGGCATAACAGGTTTCTGACCATACATCAACTCTGCAGGCATATATCCTGTGGTAACACTATGAGTCATACGATCAGCCCATAAAGCAAATGGTAGAATTCTCGACCATTCTCCAATCCGTCCTCTGCATGCTTTGGCTAATGCTTTCACTATCGGCGGATGCCCTCTTTCACTTTTCCCATTTCCCTCTTGATTGTATGCTGTTGTTAGAGCCAACTTGATTCCTAGCTGAGAGAAAAACTCCCTAGCTTCATCTGCATCCAACTCACCACGATCCGCAGTGATCTTACCCACACAACCATACCTGCAGAAAATTTCCTCCAATAAGAACTTACACACTACACTAGTGGTCTTCGTTCTCAAAGATCTGCCCTCAACATGATTAGTAAGATCCTCTCTAGCCAAAACAATGTATCTCATCTGCCATAGACCCATAGGCATGGTAACCAAATCAACTACCCACTTATAATGAATGCATAGCGGATAGGTCGGATGAAGCTCATCTCGATGACGCACTACTGAATACATCTGGCAGTCTCTGCAAGTCTCAACAAAGTGAGAAACATCTCTATACATGCCTTTCCACCAATATTTCTCCTTGATTTTCTCATAAGTAGCCCATACTCCTCTATGACCAGCCCAAGGACTCTCATGAAACTCCCTCATCACCTGTAACTGTGTTTCTCTATCACAGACAACCCGCAAAGGTAATCCGCCTATTTTCTTCGGATGCTTCCAAAGAAATCCGTCCTTGAGAAAATAACCATAAGCTTTCCTTCTGATCTTCTTGAACTCTTCATCTGTTCATTCATCTCTTTTGCTTAGTGTACTAAGGTACCTGCCAATCTGCAACCAATCTCCAACATAGAGTTCTTCTGTGAAAGCCACAATATCATAGACATGACAAACATGATCAACCATAGTGGCTGAAATTTCTGCATCATCCTCTTCTGCAAGTAGAGTCTCCTCATCATCATATCTGGCTCTAGACAACATATCTGCCACTGGATTATCCTTCCCTGCTATGTGTTTAAATTCCGGATTTAATGACTTGATGTATGCAATCCATCTCAACATAGCTATATCCGGAGTAGAGCAACTCGTGATCATACAAATCAATGGCAAGCAATCTGTTTCTACCACAACTGAAGCTCTAATAAAGTACTCCTTGTCACATTTGACAGCTGTGACAATCCCCAATAACTCCCTCTTGATTTGCAGATATCTCCTCTGTCTCTCATTTAGGACTTTCGTCCCAAACCGAATAGTATACCTATTTCCATCTGCATCATCTTGACCCACAGCCCAACCTATGCCAATTGGACTAGTGTCAACTGTCAATACAATAGGCCTTTCACAATTATAATCCGCTTTCCTGAGAGTAGGAGCATTATGCAATAACTTCTTCAATTTTCGCATGGCTCTAGTGTGGCTCTCATCCCAATAGAATTTCTGCCCCTTTCGAAGCAGCTGATACAAACAATCTGCTATGTGTGCAAAATGGGGTATCCAAATCATATAAAACACACAAGCACCAATGAATCTCCGTACCTCTGAAGTAGTAGAACAATACTCTGCAATCTTGCCTATAGCATTCACCTTATCAGGTGAGGGTTTCCTACCATAATATCCACACATATGCCCAACAATGACAACCTCATTCACTCCAAAAACAGATTTTTGCCCTAAAAGTGTCAAGTTCACTTCTTCTAACCTGGCCAAAATCTTCTCACATGCTGAAATATGATCAGCCATAAAGTATCTGCATCCCTGCTCATTTAGGCTCTCATTCTTCTCTTCTTCTGCACACCCCTTAATGGGCACATCATCCAAGAAAGGCATAGTAAGCTGAGGTATGTAATCACGAAGGACCTTATGCATGGCAGTCATCATATGCGCAACAAAATTAGTGGCACCTTGAGGCAAGGTACACATCCTGACAAGCCCAATAGGAGTTCTCATGGTGGTTATGTCCCTGCTTTCCAAAGCCAGCTGAAACTGATCATATCCTGAATACAAATCTCCCAAAGAATAGATGGCACGTCCAGCAAATGCCTCTGCAAACTCATCCACAACTGGACCTATACCAACATTCCTGATAGTAACTCTGTTCACTGGCTGCATGTCCTGAATAAATCGGAGAGTACCATTCTTCTTTGGAACTGTAAACCACCTGTTTGAGTATGGTGCAGATGAAGGCTCAAGGATTCCCATCCTGATTTTCTCATTCAATAAATCAATCAGCTTTGGCAAGTGTGCTTTAGGCACTCGAATAGGTCGGAGATTCCATGGAATATGAGGAATAGTAAAAATGACCATAGGAGCAATAATATCAGGATTCACACATCCAATCTCATGCGGGAAAAAAGAAAATCCCCTTCCATGACGCTCAAGCATCTCCTGAAAGCATTGCTTCTCCATGGGTAACAAGAAATCACCATTTCCAATTTTCAATTCAGCAAGAGTCTCTGCTAAAAATTTATGACCAATATGCTCCAGATTCCTCAAAATTTACTGTTTAGCAGCCCTCTCTATTTGCTGATCACTGTCAGGTGGAAGCGGTACAGCAACCGGCTTCACCTTCTTATCCACAGTTTTGTATTTCGTGTCAACCCTGGCTTCATTATGCTCTTCTGCATTACATAAACCTTGCTGTAAATCAGCAATTCTGCACTCGAATGGCTGAATATTCTCAGCCCTCTGCTCTATGGGCTGCATAGAAACAGCCCCATACTCTGAATGCTGAAATATTTTAGCAGTAAACTCTGTTGGCTGAAAATTTTCAGCCCTCTGTCTCTCTGAAACCTGATCATAACCAGCTGGAAACTCTGTTGGCTGAAAATTTTCAGCCCTCTGTCTCTCTGAAAGCTGATCATAACCAGCTGGAAACTCTGTTTGCTGAATTTCTTCAGCACTCAACACTCTTTGCTGAGTTACCTCAGCCTCTGACTCAATCTGTGACATAAAATCTGTAATTTCATGAAACATGTTCAGGGATTGCACTAATACATTACCATGACAATTCAGCATATCAGTTTTCAGCATATCTCCCATCTCTGTCATCGTATCTGCACAAATCACACTGTCATACATCCCATCTATGTGCTCATCATCCTCCAAAATTCCTGCATTTTTCAAAATTTTCTCCTTCCTGCATATATACTGCCTGGCAGCTCTAGGCAACCTAGAAGTCTTCTGATAGCTCATCGAACTGTTTGCTGAAATCCCAACATAACCGGAGGAGAAAACACTGCTGCTGCTAGGAGGCGAGAACTCCAATCTCCTCTCCTCTGTACCACCGTCCTCTCGCGAAACGGCGGTACCTAATGAAAACCCGAATCCCTCACAGTGGGTAAGGGTGCATCTCTGAGAGTATCCCTGTTTCTAACATGGTTCACACATACAGTCATAAACTGAACTGCTCTCATACCATCTTTACTGCGAATCCGTGCATAAGCAGATCCATCATCCATGACCTTTGTTTCCATGCGCGTCTCTGTAATGAATGGCTGACCAAGAATTATGGGATAAGAGCATGAATCCTGCACAAAGAAATGAAAATCCTCCTCTACATCACCAATAGAAACCCTGACACTAGGGCAAGCAGCATACAAATCACCTGCAGTGTTATTGGCGGCTCTCATACGCCACCCATGCTCTACATTCATAGGCCATCTGTTACCCTCATGAACTCCACGAACTATGAGATTAATCTCTGAACCATGATCAACCAATGCAACATAAGGCACCTGTTTCTCTCCAATCTTTACCATCGTCTCTATAGTTGCCCTAGCCCAATGGCTCCACAAAAAGTGACTACGCGGTATCAAAACAGGCTCATCAATTTCAGCATAATGCATAGGCTGAACCCTCTTCTCTACCTGCGGCAAAACAGAAGCATTATCAACCATAACCTCATCATCATCCTCATCCAACTCTCCAATCAAAACTCCCTGTGTATCAGTGGTAGCCAATGCATGTCTTTTCCTCTTCAGGACCTCCTGAAACTGATCCTGGAACTCTCTTTTTGAGATGCCCAAAATCTCAGAAATAGTGAAAGTCACCTCACTGCCAAGTATCTTATCATTAAAGATTTTCTTCATGTCTGTAGATGTCTCAATATCAGACATCAATCTGAATCCTAGCTGCTTTCTCTCTCTAGGCTCTTGCCTCTTTTCTCTCTTTTGAGCATCCTCCATCTGTCGATCTGGCCTTGGTCTTGAAGACGGTCTTGCAGTAGGTGGAGTAACAAACTCACCCCCTCTAGTCTTCTTAGCTGCACTTGGATTTTCTTCATCCCTCTTATGCTTCTCCTCAACAAGTACATCTGCACCATGAGATTTAGCCAAATAAGCATAAATAGAATACCTGTCAACAGGCGAGTCCCAACCTGTCTCTGATCTGATGCTAGAGCCTGCACTAGTCAAAACAGTTTGCTAAATTTTCCCCTTGTTTGCAGTCTCCATAGCATAAGTCCATAGCATTGACTGAGTCTCTGATCCCTTCTCAATCTGTACTCCATATGCAGAAGCATCACCTCTAGCTGTCACATAAGAAGTACGCGCAGCCATGTCCTCCACTAACTTCTTCATTCCACCTTTACCAAAGTTGGTAGCAAGTGGAGCTCCTGTCTCAGTCAACCAAATCTTACCATCTTGCCCCCAATATACCAAATTCTGCCTCCTTGCATCCTGGAAAGAGTCACAATCCCTGCAATGCTGATGCTCCGTACTATCACACCAAATACATCTCCGATCTCTCCTAGGTGCAGTAGGAGCACTAGAAGAAGTAGTAGGCACAGTTGAAGCAAACTGCTCCTTCAACTTTCCCACTAACTCCGCTTTGACTGACTCAAGTGTCAAATCTGTGATGCCTTTGATTATGTCATCAAGAGAGGTAGGCACCGATGGAGCAGATGGTTTTGGAGCAGAAGGTGTAGGCATCGATCGTGGAACAGGAGGAATAGGTGGAGTAGAAATAGTAGGCACATGTAGAGGCCAAGAAACTGGCTGAGGAGGAGAAGAAATAACAGGGATAGAAGTAGGCATAGGAGCAGATAATGGTGTAGGTGTCATGGAACCATTCTGTAGGCGAGTCTTCCATATCCTCCTCTTGGTCAAAGTCGAGACTTCATCCTGAGCATCCTGCCAATCAGTTTTAAGACCCATAGGCTTCATGCGATCTTCAAGAAGCTCACCCAATTCTTCTTGAAGAGCAGGATCTGCAGCTTGCAAGAAAAGCTCAACTTTTTCAACATCCAATGCTCTTTGTTCAATAGCATCAAGCTGACTATACCTCTCTTCGAATTCTCGAATCAACTCCGAAGCAGCGAGACCTTTGTTTGGCATGTAGACCCACTCTCGGAATGACCGCCGAGTAGCCATACCAAAGTCTTCAAGGAAGTATTCTTCTTTCAAGGCCTTCTTAAAATCTTGCCAATGTGTATTTTGAATAAAAAGATTAGTCACTTTTGTCCTCAAAGCAGGTGTGACAAGACGAAGGAAGTACTTACTCATAAGTCCAACAAGAACTCCAAAAAACCCCATCTTGATCTCATATGTCTTCAAATATGCTGAAACATTACGCCCGTCAAATAGCTTCTTCTCACTCTCAACTGCTTCAATAGCCTTAGTCGCGCTGTTTGCGTTCTCCTGCTCCGAATAGAGTTGCCTTTGCTGAGACAATTGCTGTTGATGCAATTGTTGTTGCTGCTGCATATACAATTGTGTTTGCTGATTTTGGAGCTGCATATACATAGACATATTCTGGAAAATCTGTTTTAGATCCTCCGTTGAAGTACTTGACGCAGCAGTCATTGATGGAGCTGAAGTAGACGCAGCTGGAGTTGTAGAGGAAGCTGAAATAGAGGCTGAAGTATCTCCCATCCTGAAATTTCTGCGACACTTTCACGTCGGGTTCACCAAAGATGTCGAAGGGTTTGTGAAGGCAATGTTGCAACCACAAAGGATCTTGACTAATTTCAGGACAGAAGGTCAATCAAGCAAATAATCAAGATGTGAAAATGATGCCAAGACTCGCTTTATTTTTGCCAAGAATAAATACAAGGTACAAGAAGAAGAAACCCGAGCAGCCTCTAAGATTGTGTAGGAAACACCTTTGAAAGGATAATAATAAAATAGATTTAAAGCTTTCTTGATAAGCAAAAAATTGATACAAGGCTATATCAAAAGACTATTACACAGGATTTTGATATGAAAGCTGTAACAAGAGGCTTTCCAATTTCAGGATACCTATCCATCTGTATAAATACATTTTTAAGCATACTTCTTCTTCATATGCATCTTCGTTTTCCAAAGCTCTCTGATACTTTGTTTCCTCTCAGCTCCCCTGTTCTTCATGTCCTGAATTTCCATTTTCAAGTTGTTGAGTTGTCCTTCCCATCCACTATCTTCAAATTTTTCCTCTTTTTACCTCTGTAGTTCAGTTTTTCCAGTTATCCAGATCCGCCCTGTTTTTAAATTGCAGAAATCCTGGTGTTACAACACGTTCTCCACTCTCTAAAGTCCCTTGCAGAATGTACAAAAACCTTCTATAACAGTAATAGCATGATCTGAATATATTTTAAGCTCTGAAGACAACTGGGCACATTCCTGTTTCGTACGATAAAGAATCTTGGATGCATCATCCTTATCTGTCATCCCACTTGCCACAGTACCACGGAAATGCTCCTGTGATATTTCTACAGTTTCACTTGAATTCTCTTGTCGGTTTTAAAAAACATATATCAACTGCATCAATTGATGACTAATAATGGGCTACTTTTGGACCAAGTTGCAAACATTTACTTTGGCCATACTGTCCAAAGAGGGCAGCAAAGGTGGAAATACGCTCTTGATCACTGCGGATTGACTATAGAGCACCTCCAATGGAATCTTCACATCGTCATGGGCCAGACTGTATAAAGCTCCTGCCGTGATATGACAGAATATGGCTACGACTCTCACAGTTCTGGAGGTCTTCCCGTAATTGATCCTCCTCTGGTTCTCTGCCGCGTATGTCTGCCACGGCGCAGACTCTCGACTTTTTCAAGACCAATTGACCATAAACCACGTCTATATCATGGAGCTACGTGGAATCGAAGACCTTGAAACTAGTGGTGTCTGCGCTTTTGAGTGTGTCGAGCTACTTGGCGGCACGGCGAAGAAGGAACTCAATTTGCTGGAAGTCTTTCTTGTCGAGGGAGTGGGCATTCTTCCTGAACTATGTAGTCATGTAGGCCTCGATGTTAGTGCGCACCTCCTCAGTAATCCAGAGCATTTTCCAAGTAGCAGGATTCGTGATTGGTGGTAACACTGTCAGTGCCAAGGACAGCAAGAGCGTCGATGGCGCTGATGATTTGACAGTGCGTGGCAGGGTCGTGATCATTGCAATCATAACCAGGTGACAGGAAACCAGGATGGCATCTCATTCCCACAGTCGATCTTCTTCCCTTCATCAAGCCGCAGAGTACCACCGATGTTGAAAAGCACGAAGGGTTACCGAAATTTCCTGCTCTCTATTGTTGAGGATCAGGTGCAGAGCCCTTGAATGTCGTCAATGTTACGAGGTCTGTCCCTATCGCTTCAAAAAAAACAATCGATCCCTGTTCTCCTAAAAGCTCCTCCCTTCCTTTCCATTGAAAAAGCTCTTCTCCCTTCCTTCCTTCCAGCGCAGAGTATCGTTCCTCTTCCCTCCTTCTTTTAGCTTGTCAAAAATCCCCTCTGTAGCCTTCTTCATTCGTGTTTTCTTTTCCCCTTTTGTTTTACCTCAAATTAGCTTCCCTCCAGAATAAAAAAATCACCAAGGAAAAGTATCCCCAAAGTAGCCACGGGCTGTAATGCCAAAGAACCTCAATCGAAAGTGTTCCCACTCGGAAGAAAAGCACAATTTCAGCATCACATGTGTGTGTAAGCATTTTGAATGCATGCCAAAGGTTAGCTTTAAGAGTTTACAAACTTTTCAGTTCTGTAAAGTCCACTCAGCTGAGTACACGAGCAATAGTGCTAATGGATTTTGGCAAGCTGTGGTTCCATGATCAAGGACAACACATGAGCCTCATGTTCATTTGAAAATTCACTGGTCTTCTTAAACTCCCTTGTTGATACCGTTTACATCTTCAGCATAAGCGAATAACTTGTGAAGCTTAAAACCATACTCATTGCAGATCTAGAACCCATTCTCCTTCTAATTTGTTTATTCCAAATATCAGATTCAATCCCAAACAGCGCTTGTCTCTTCTGTAAAATTGAACATGAACCAACTGAAAGAAAAATGTTCAAGCAAAGCAAAGCACAACGTCTACGTCAAAGTATGTACAAAGTAACAAATCTCATGCACAACTTTTGGGTGGTTTTCACACCTCGAATGCGCAGCAATACGACAACGTGACTTGGGATTGGATCTCGAGGCCCGCATACTAGTTTACGGGCGAAAGCTTGGAATAGTGATCCCTAGGGATCACTGGATAGCCTTCGGGCGGATTATGGACAAACCTACAGGCGGAACTCCTTGTATTTCAAAGATAAAATGATGAAATGTTAAAAAAAGAATTTGCTTGATATTGTTTTTCTATGTCACGTGATAAGATTATGTGAAGGAACCAGTGCTTAATAGGATTAATTAAAGAAGCTGATTATTATATGTCAAATTAATGTATTAGATAATTACATAACTAAAACAAACTGAGGAAAGTGCGGAGGATGGGCCATGGGTCCGTCCTATGGTTGGGTGGTCCCGGTTAGCTGGGAACTTTTCTCAAAAATCTCGAAGAACAGCGAGATGATCATCATCATCAAAACGAATAACGAGAACGATGACCTAGAGTTACGTCTTACCCAATTTACGTTGTTTTAGGGGAACGGAAGGGGACTATGCCTTATGGCAGAGAGGCTGAGCTTTGCATCCCTCTCGTTTCCCATTCTCCTTGAACCAAGTGCAGTGTGAATCCGCTTCGGACCTGGCATTTCTGCATAAAGTAGTTCGCTCGAGTCTGACGCTAGTTGCTGTTAGCTAGTGACCAATTAGGAAAACCCTAATTCCGGTCGATCCTAAGTGGGAACGGCCAGGATACTTCCGCTACACGTGGCAGACGTGGAAAGACCTAGATCGCAAAACCCGTAACATTCCATGGGATTGTCAAGTGGTGTTTTCTAGACATCCTTTCCGATGGACTGCTAAGACGTGTCCTGGATGATACTAGGGGACACGTTACAAAGAAGTACACAAAACCCACTTCTCCAGGTATGTATTTTTGCATCCTTTTTTGTAGTAGCACTTATCAATTCAAGTTTTGCTTGACACATTTGTATTAATGTCATGAAAGTACCCATTGTAAAATCTTGCAGGTTACTCGTATCTCATAGATAAGGCCTCTGGCTATTTATACATGAATGATGATGGAAAAGCTGTCATCTCTAGGATCCATGAGTTGTGCCAACAAGTATTTCGGCACTACATTATAGACACGTGGAAGGAGATCCCAGATGCTAGCAAGGAGTACATAATCGATACATTGTATCGAGAGTTCCCTCAGCCCTCTAGCAATGATAGATTTTCGAGAGGGTGGATGATGATGCGTATGCGTGACTATCAGTCGCATAGGCAGTCTGATGCACGCGAAGCAGTCAAGCAGGGTAAATCGAAGCCGAAGTGGCTGGCTACAGAGGACTGGAGTAATCTCCTGGATGAGGCGACATCCACTCCAGACAAGTGGAAGCAGCAGAAGGACGCAACAAAGGTGCGCTTGGACGCAGGATCGGTGGATCACCTTGGTAGCGGCGGCCACGCAACATTCCTAGCAGATTTCGTAAGTATTAATAGGGTAGAGTACTCTAATTTAATGAAATCCATGTTGATGTATATATTTTGAATATGAATCGTGTGCCACAGCAAGGTTTTACGAATCGCGACCCGACTGCATTAGAGGTGATATATGGGGAGAAGCATGGCTTGAGTGCCCTGATCGAGAAGCTCTATGCTCGCGGAGGATCGGTAAGTAATAATAAATATCATTCCTAATTTGAGAAATCTATCATTATATGTCAGTTTGTATTTGGTACTCACAATTATATATGTATTTGCTGTTGCAGACTCCCTTCGATATGCCACTACAGCGAGAGGAGTTTTCTAATGCGGATAAGTCGTAGAGAGTAGATTAGGCTACATAGGATTACTCCCCATCTTGTATTATGTAAGGCCTTATGGCCTCTATCCTCCATATGTAATAGCTAAGTGTATATGATTCGGACTTCTATGTTGTAGCATGACTCCATATTTGCTTTGTCGCAGTAGCACTTCTCAATTTCAGTTCTGTTATTTTCTTTATCAATGCAGTGCACATTTGTGTTAATTAATGTCATGAAAGTACTTGTTTGCAAAGTCTTGTCATTATTTGGGATCGATTGTCTAACTTCTTTGACAGCAGGAATTGTCTCTTAGCCCTATGTGGCTCTAATTGTGGTAGGGCTGCATCTGCAGCTCTGCCACAAATTCTTTTTTTCTGCAACCGTCGGTATTAGCGTCACAAAATAATTCTGCAATCGTCGGTATTAGTGTTGGAAATTTCTTTGTAATCGTCACTAATTTCGTCGGTATTAGCGTCGCTAATACCGACGCTAATACTGACAAAACTAGCGACGAAAATAGTGACCAACGAAACTAGCAACAAAAATAGTGAGACGAATAGCGACGGTTTTGTAGCGACGCTAATAGCTACGATGGGGATATTTTTCATATATAAAGAAAACGTTGTTATAAACGTCGTTATAGCATGTATATATTGTAGTGTCTCTACTGCCCATCTCTTCTCCATGGCTGTAAGTTCTTTTCCTACTACTCAAATCCCTATTACAACAGTTATACCTGTTGTACTTGCTATTATGGAAGTTCTACATGCATTAATGACAACTGTCCTTGTTGTTTTCAGATCTGTATTTGCAAAAATAGTGGATGCATACTCATTCCTTGCTGTCATAAAGTTGTTTTCAACACCTACCACATCGTTCTCTTCATCTTCCATCAGCTCCTCTTCATCTTCAAACCTTGGTCATGAAAGCATATTAGCCACCGGGTTTTCTCTATCTACAATATGCTAAAAATCAGGGTTAAGTGACTTTATATATGCGATCCACTGTAACATGGCTATATCGAGAGTTGAGCAATTTACTATCATGTCCAATAGAGGTAGATAATCAATCTCTACCACTACATGAGCTCCCATAAAATACTCCCTATCACACTTAAGGCCTGTTACTACACCCAAAAGCTCTATTTTGACTTGAGAATACTGATATTGCCATTCATTGAGGACCTTTGCTCCAAACCAAATGGCATAGATATTCCCATCAGCATCATCCTGACCCACTGTCCAAACAATGCCAATTGGGGTTATATCCATGGTGAGAATAATAGGCTACCCATTCTCATAATTTGCTCTTTTTAGTGTTGGGGCTAAAATCAATAAGCTCTTTAACTTTTGAACTCCCTTTGTATGTTGTTTACCCTACCAAAACTTTTGCCATTTTCTTAAGAGCTAATATAGACTTTTAGCCACATGAGCAAAATGTGGACTCCATATCAAGTAAAAGACACATGCACCCAAAAATCTTCCCACCTCAGATACATTGGAACATGTGTGCCGCTGTCGTGATGTTATGAGGACACAGTGTGAAAAAGTATGGAATGCACCATCATTTGACTTCTTTATTGATCTAGAGAGCCAATGTGATTTGAGCCATTAGTACTAGTGTGAGTTGCATGGATTATCCACAAATACTGGATTTTTGGGTAATTTTAGCCTATTTTGATATTATTTATTGAAAAAATCTAAAAACTTTAGAAAAAGCTTCTAGATTAGGATAGCATGCAAAAAGCTAGTTGCTTTTTCAGTCAATTAGGGGATTTTCACAAGAGGGACAGATTGACAAAATCACGCGTGTTGCGATCGCTGTAAATAGACTGAAAACTGTAGATTGAACGAAAAGAAGAAGAAGGAGCGATCTGGGAGATTCGTGACCAGGTGTCCTGAGGTTTTACCTCCCTTTCGAAGCCAACGAAGCTATCAGATTTGGGTTCAGAGAAACAGAGAAGGAGCTCTAATTTCTTTGCACATTTTGTTCTACAAAGAAGCTCTAGGAGATCTAATGCCTGGAGATTGTTTCTGAGTAGTGCAAAGATTCCAGGTTCTTTCAATTACATATTGATTCAATTCATTGTGATTTGTATTTGTAATGTTTACCACTTGGATATTCTCTATCTTCTCTTCCATCTCCTATCTCTACTTCCTTCTACTTTTGATCCTCGGTGGATTCGGCCTTTTGACAAAAACCCCTCCAACATTGGTGAACTTGACATGAAAGGTCATCAAAAGAAGGAAATACAAGATGGGAGAATCTTTGAATACATTCTCCAGTTATGTTTTGCAACAATTGGTGCAAAATATGAATATGCTTATGCAAGTACAACAACAACAACAGGTGATGCAAGCTTCAACTCAAATAGAAAGTGTTGTGATGAATGCTTTGCAAGCAGTTGAGCATGAGGTGAAGTTATTAAATGGCAGGAATGTATCTACATATATATATACCTATGCTCAAAAGATGGAATTCTTTGGGGTGGCTCAATCTGCATGGAGCCCGTATTCTGTACGTGTTACTGTTCATGAAGTGAAAGCACGGATTACTTAATTATACTTGTAGGATGCAGACTGGGTAGCCTTCAAGAAGACACTTAGGAAACAATTTTACATTGAGGACACTGGTTTGATTACGCACAAGACTTTTCAAGAGTGGGTTCTACAACCCAATAAGGGTCTGTGCAACACTATTTGATCTAGAAATTCACCAAATGGATGTTAAAACGGCTTTTCTCAATGGAGATCTTGAAGAAGAAATCTATATGGAGCTACCTGAAGGTTTTATGATTGCAGGAAAGGAGCATCTTGTATGCCAGCTTCATCGTGCATTATATGGATTGAAGCAAGCCTCTTGTGCTTGGTATATTAAGATTGATCAGTTCCTCACATCTAAAGGTTTTGTTGCATGTTTTGCTGGCCCAAATCTTTAAATCAAAAGGAAGGACAAATATTTTATTATTCTTGCTCTATATGTTGATGATATTGTTCTTGTGTCAAATAATATTGCTTTCTTGGATGCTATGAAGAAGCTTTTATCGACTGCATTTGAAATGGTGGATCTTGGTGAGATACATTCTTGTTTGGGTATTCAAGTTCAACGACACCGACAACAAGGCATTCTTCTTCTTCGCCAGACAAAATTTATTAATGATATTGTTAAGAAGTTTGGGTTGACAAATGCGCACTTTGCCAACACTCCCATTCTTTCAAGCTCTACCAAGGGTACATCTACAACACGCAATGAAGAATCAGCCATTCATCAACCTTTTGCTAATCTTGTTGGTTCTCTTTAATTTATTGGTTTAAACACAAGACCAGATATTTTATTTGCAACTAATTTTTTGGGACAGTATCTTTGTTCCCCTTCCACTATTCATTGGAGTGCTGCAAAACGTATTCTTAAGTACCTCAATTGTACTAACGAATTTGGTCTTATTGATCGTCGTCGAGAGGATTCTTCTTTATCTTCTTCAACTTCTCTTGAACTTATTGGATATACAAATGCTGATTGGGCAAGTTCACACTTATCCATGCGATCTACAAGTGGGAATTGTTTCTTTGTAAATGGATGTTTGGTTTCTTGGTCCAGCAAGAAACAACGATGTGTTGCGGTTTCTACAACTGAGGCCGGATATGTTGCTGCATCATTAGCAGCTCGCGAGCTAGTTTGGCTTCGACAACTACTTGCAGATTTGGGACATCCTTCATCATCTAGTACACCTCTTCGATGCGATAACCAAAGTGCTATTAGTCTTACCAAAGACTATATACAACATAGTAAATCAAAGCATATTGCTATTCATTATCATTATGTTCGACATGAAGTCAAGAAAGGTTCCATTATGGTGGAGCATTCTCCCAGTGATCAAATGGTTGCAGACATCTTCACAAAAGCTCTTAGTGAAGCTCACTTTAGTTCATTAAGACATGCACTTGGTATTGTTCCAAGTTCTTGTCTCACTGATTGAGGCATGTATCATTGTATTCAAGAAAACTTTATAGTAAACCATTTTTGTATCGTAGGTATGTGTAGGGGCTCGGGTTTTTCCCTTGTTCTCCCCAAGGGTTTTTTCACTCGCAGCCAGAGACCTTTGTTTGACTGGGGATGTTACAACTATATATATCATCTCTCACTTGACTTGGGTCTCACCTATATATACTAACTCTACATCAATATGAATCATTCTTTGGGAGCATGTCTTGTGTATCTCTCTCGTACTCTCTCTCTCTCTCAACAAAGGAAGCTGTTACTGCACTTGTGAAGAAGCATAGAAGAAGAGAAATATTGAATACATCTAGCTTGTCCACTATTATGGGCAAGACAGTTGATGTATCTAGTAAGCCACCTACTTCTGTGGCTAACCCTATGGTTGTACCTGCTATTGTTCCCTCTATTAGGGAAGATGTCTTAGATGAATTGATGAAAGGTATGCGGGATCTTCAATTGAAGGTTGCAAAATTGGATAAAAAAGGACAAGAGGAAAGGGGACAGGTGGCAAGCCCTAAGCTTGGAAAAAGATGTATGTGGTGTGACAATTTGCAGCACGAGAGAAAGGATTGTGCTGCCTATCAGGAGGCCTTAGCACGACAGCTTAACTTTTGGAAAGATAGCAAGATCCATGCACAAGAAACAGGATTACCTCTTGCTTTGAATTTTGGAAAGGGAGGTATGTATAAGTTGTTGGAAGACTTGGCTGTTCGAAATGCTTATGCGCCGGTTTATGCTTCTACTTTTGGTCTACAGTTGGATAGAATGCATGGCCAAGTGATGGTTGGTCCAAAGGCTGAAATATGGACACATGCTTTACATGCAGCTGAAAAGAGAAAGGTCACTGATAGTGAAATGTCTCATGCAGGGCAAGACATTCGTGGCATAACTGGTTGGGAATCACTGGTAGATGCATATTCAATGTATGCATATTTAGCAAAGGCACAAAATACGGATGTGCTTATGGAAGAAAAACAAAAAAGAGATGATGATATTATAGGGACATCTAAAAGAATGACAAGAAGAAGTGTGGATCAGCCTAAAGCTAAAAATCAGCCACCTCCCGAGCATGTTATGGAAGAGGTCAGTCAGGAGCAAAAACATGATAACAAACAAGAGGGCAAAAAGAAGGGCAAGCAGCCAAGATATAAGTTGCAATCTAACATTGAGACAACCACAAATTTTAAAAAGGTTCTTGAAGAACGGATCTTAAACAGTCGGGTGGAATTTACCTTGGGAGAGGTGCTTGTCATTGCCAAGTGAGAATTTCATGATGAGATCATTGACATAATTAAAAGGAAGCGTCAATTTCTTGGTGATACTACTAGTGCATTGCTACAATTTGAAGAGCAAATTGGTTTGTTGTGTATTCTGGTTGAATATGAGCATGAAGTAAGTACAGGATTGTCTATGCAGGATGCTACTAATCAATGGACAACATGTGAAAAAGAGAAGAAAGTGGCTGAAAATGCATTGTCTTGTAGCAATATGCATGGTGGAGTAAGGCAAATGCAACAATATGGAGAAGAGATTCTAGGATTTATTCCTTGAAGTCACTACATAAGAAACCATTGGGCTAGAGCTACCACTGAAACGGCAGTGAAAATAGGAAAACGTGAAACTCCTTGTGTTGCTTTACTTGACCATGGGTCTAAGATAACTGTCATTAGGCGGGGATTGTATGAAAATTGTGCATGGCCTGTAGACACTGTTCATGGTTGGCAAATGAGGGTTGCAAATAATTATCCGGGGGAGATCTATGATGCATGTCCTAATGTAAAAGTGATGATTGGTGATGTACAGGAAGAGCAACACTTCTTTGTGCAAGATAATTCCTCATATGTAGTGATTTTGGGATAGCCCTATATTTTAGGTGTGCGTATGGAAAACAAAGGTGCTTGATGATGGTTCTGCTTATGCAAGAGTCAAAAGCAAGGATGGGAGAAAAGCACTCCAATTTCTTACTGTTTGTGTTAATCATCCTAGAAATCAGGATACGCTTCTAGAGTCTCCTTTGGTTCCAAATGCAAGGGAATTCAAAGACCTAGATTTTCATTAAGCATTGTTGTAATGCGGTTATGGAGAGATGAAGACATGAGAGTCTAGACAACCTTCATGATAACATAGAGTGACAGACTGATGGCATTACTAGTAGTGTTGTTCAGTTGATGTACTCGCCTCTTGATGAAATGAAGCATGTATTTACTATTGGTAATTCTCAATTTATAGCAAATAGTTCATGTTGGTTTAAGCCTATCAAAGCTATGTGTAGAGCTGAACGCATATCTATGAATGGCTTTTCTTGTTTTTTTAGTAGTGGTAGTGGTAATGATAGTAGTTTTTTTTTTTGTAGTAATAGTAGTAGTGGCAGTTCTTTAATTTCTTATTTTTTTGTTTTTTGTGGTGGTGGTAGTGGTGGTGGTAGTAGTAATAGTAGTAGTAGTTTTTTAATTTCTTTTTTTTTTTTGTTATTGTTGTTGTAGTAGTTCTCTAATTTCTTAATTCCTTGTTTTTTTTGTAGCAGTAGTAGTAGTAGAAGAGAGAGAGAGAGAGAGAGAGAGAGAGAGAGAGAGAGAAAGAGAGATATTTTGTTAAAGGTGCACCTTGGGTGTGTTTGACACTTTGGGAAGGCGAGTAGTAGTAGTGGTGGTGATAGAAGTAGAGAGAGAGAGAGAGAGAGAGAGAGAGGTTTTGTCAAAGGTGCACCTTTGGTGTGTTCGAGAAGGTGAGTAGTAGTAGTAGTAGTGGTCCAATGCAATACCATGGTGGGACGTGAAACACTCAGACATAGAGTAGTTACTCCCTCGTTTGCATGCATAGCATATTAGACTTTACATATTGTAGGCCCGCAGGTGGAGACTTTATATACGTTAATTTTTTTGAGTTACAAGAGTAGAAATCCCTTCTCTAATCATTTAAGAATGAAAAAAAGAATGATCACAAAACCAAATTGTTTGTCATTGTCGGAGGGGTTTTTGTCAAAAGGTCGAATCCATCGAGGATCAGAGGTAGAAGGAAGTAGAGATAGGAGATGGAAGAGAAGATAGAGAATACACAACTTGTAAATACTACAAAGACAAAGCACAATGAACTAAATCAATATGTAATGAAAGAACCTGGAATCTTTGCACTACTCAGAAGCAATCTCGAGGTATTAGATCTCTTGGAACCTCTTCGTAGAACAAAACGTGCATCAAAATTATAGTTCCTTCTCTACTACTCAAAATCCAAATTTGATGGCTCTATTGGTTCCGAAAGAGGGTAAAATAACAGGACACCTGCTCACGAATCTCCCAGATCACTTCTTCTTCTTCTCTCTCCTTAAAGTGCAGTTTTCAGTCTGTTTATAGCAATCGCGATGCACACAATTTTTGTCAATCTGTCTTTTTTATGAAAAACCCATAATTGGCTAAAAAAGCAACTAGCTTTTTGCATGCCATTCTAATCTAGAAGCTTTTTCTAACTTTTTTAGATTTTTACAATAAATAATATCAAAAATACGCTAAAATTATCCAAAAATCTAGTATTTTTGGATAATCCATACAACTCACACTAATACCAATGACTCAGATCACATTGACTCTCTTGATTAATAAGAAGTTGGATGATGATGCATTCCATGCTTTTTCACACTGTATCCATATAGCATCACAACATCCACCCCCTCTGAACTTGGTGCCAAAATCCTAGTTGTCACCAGATTCTGAGTTCTCCTCATCCTCTATAATCATATACTTTGCTTCTTCATCTTCTATATCTTTCTGCCTATCCCCTGTATCATGGCCACCATTTTCTTCCAATTCTAGCAACTCATAGGCATTAGATTCTGCCTCTTGAATAATTTGATTCTTTTCCCTACTACCAGAAGTTTTATGGTTGTTTCATCTAGCTCATTTAATGCATAAGTAGCATTGTCAAATACTTGTCTTACCACATACGCATGGCACTATGCTGGTTGTCTAGAGTGCTATCATAAGCCAATACCCAATCCCCATCTTATATGCTTCTTGGTCCTAGTCTATGTCTTTTGTCAAAACGTTTCTTGTTCTATATCCTTGCTACCCTTAACTTTGCAATTGTTGCCTCTATGTCTTCTAACTTTCTTTCCAACTATCTAATGTGTAAGGCCAACAACTCCTCTCGATTCAACTTCTTCTCCCAAGGTAACACACTCCATGTGACTGTCATCTCTTTTGTCGACATGATAGGTTTTTGACCATACATAAATTTTGCATGCATATATCCTATAGTAGCACTATGAGTTGTTCTATCGGCCCACAAAGCATAAGGGAGCAATAGTGGCCACTCTTTTACCTTCTCTTCATATGCTTTTGCCAATGTCTCATCTTGCCCATGCATAGGATATGCTAATGTTTTTCACAAACATCTCTCAATGATGACTAGGATATGCTAATGTTTTCCACAAGCATCTCTCAGTGGATGACTAGGATATGCTAATGTTTTCCATAAGCATCTCTTAGTGCTAGTTGAAGTTAAGCCCAAGAAGGTTGTTGATTGGTCCTAGTGTGTTGCTAAAATCTTGGATGTGGAAGTGAAGAGAGTCCTTGGCACCTTGTTGAAATTGGCAACCATTCATTGAAGGGGAGATATTATTTGTGCTCAAGTATATGAAGAGGGAAAGTCCCTAAGCATTTATGGGTTTTAGGTAGAGCTCTCTCTTGCTTTGCAACATTCAAGATGCATGCTTCAAAGATCCGACTAGCTCAAGTTATTGGACCATGAGTACCTCACACCTTTTGATTTTAAGAATTGTGTATATGTATATATAAGTACAAGAGTAGATGTAATGCTAAGTAATGTGTGTGTGTGGAGGGGTGTGTGTGACTCATGTGTATGAGTATGTAAAAAAAGGAGCCAGGATAAGTTGTATGTGACATGTGTCTATGTATGTACTATGTGTATGAGTATATATGTACATGTGGTGAATGTTTCTATATATATCCCATAACCTATAAATATTGTGGCAAATTTAATATATTTTTTTCAATATTTGTTTCGTATGAATGGAAAAAGAGTCTTCAAAATCTTAATATACCTTAGAAATGTTGGTGAAAATTTGGAGTTATAACTCAACCTACTTGAGTTTTTTAAAAAAATATGAAAAAATAAAAGTATAGCCATTTGGTGACATATAGCCACTAAAATCATCTATGGTTTGAGGCATTAGTGCATATTTCACAATGGCTACCAATGGTGGATTCAGACATCAGTATGTTGTGGTCACTCGAGGAAGATGATAGATTGACCAAAGATGTGGTGGTTAGAAATGGGGTGGAAAAAAGAATGGATACTACAATGGAGAAGAAAGTGAATCGTTTATGTATGTTGCACCATGCCTCCATGGAGACTTGGCTCGCTAGGTACGAGCATGCGAGGAAAGATTGAGAAGAAGCGCAATCTAAATTTCAACGTAGTATGCACCATTGATTGATTCAATATCTCGAGGACATGGAGGAGATGTTGCAGTTTATGTCGATGTGATGGTTGCATGGAGCATTGACCATAGCATCTCGCAAAGGGGAGAAGGTCTCAACTAAGGAGTTAGAATTCTCGAGGGGATGTAGTCCAAAGGTGACAATATGTTTAGGGTTTTTTGTATCTAGATTTTATATGCGACAACTAATTGAGTGTTTCAATGTACAGTACAAAATACATAGTGCGGCGTGGTCACACGGATAGCATTTTTATGCGGAGCGTATCAACAAAATGCGCTCCACAAAAGATTGTGGTATCATGGTAAAGTTCGAGCAAGAGAGCCAACGACGAGCAACGAATCCAAACACCATTATAGATGAGATGGAGTATTTTGGAAACTTGCAAAGTATTATCACGATGGATTACCATAGCTTCTCCATGATCCTATTCGATGTGAAGTTGTTCAAAGTAGTACTTGAAGGAGCTAGGGCAAAAGTTCAACGAGGTCCATCTAGATTTCTCAAAATAGATTTCGAAAAAAGATGGACAGATTTGGATGACATGTTTGTATTGCCGGCTCATTATGAATAGGTGCATGAACTCATGTTTTTCTAAATTTTATTATGACATGGTACATGTCACAATAGTTAAATCTCTCTTATACGTGATTTTGAACAAGTAATTTTCTATCCAAACCCATGACAACCTCGATGGTGGTATGTTGTACCTTCAGCTCCCCGAAGTGCGAATAGGGAGGTCGATATTGCAAGGGGTGGAGGCCGCTGAAAGCTTGGAGCATGTAGAGGAACTAGAATCGGGTAACAATGATGGAAATACAAAAGTCCAAGAATTCTTTGAGAACGAGGTCGACTCATCCTTTTGTGATGACCTATCTATCAACCTTCCAATGTATGCGGAGTTATTTTAGGAGATTGGCATAGGACCATAGGGTACTTTATACTTGGAGCATCCATCTACTCAATTCATTGATGAGTTACTTATAAGGGTACATAAGATATGTGTTTTAAGTAATATCATTTTTAAAAGATATATATTACCATGCTTTGCTTTATTTATATTGATTATACTAACATCAATTTTTGTTTGTACAGGTGACGTTTGTGGATATTTGGATCCACATGATGAGCCGAGGTATGAGCGACGAGGAGCTACAGAAGATCTTCACGCGTATGTCTCTAGATCAGATGGCTCGACTCAAAGATATGGCAGACCAAGAGCTATCTCGGACATCATCATGCCGTTCTATTAGATCTACTTCAGTGCGCTCTAATGCTTTAGTTTTCAGTGGACGAGGTTGATGCTCTAGACCTTGGCGAGATGGAGGGAGTGGTTCTAGGGGGTGCTATGGAGACGTGGATGCAATGAGCCCATGATCGGCTCGGGATACAGGTGCTACTCCTCGCTCTAGTGCAGGTTCGAGAGAGCGTGGCTTAGGTGGTTGTTATGGAGGTACCAACGCAGTGTCTTCGTCTCATCGTTTTGCTGGAGTTGTATCACGTATGGGATTTGTCACACCTGTGGGGACGTCTACTCTAGTCACTCTAGATTTTGCTCAATCGTCCACAGGTATCATCCCTATGTGTGCTATTCTGAGAGATACTACCCCCGTAAGTACATCAGATGTACAAGGATCTCCTAGCTAAGCCCAAGAGCATGGTCATAGGTGGGAGAGGACACATCTAAGGTATACCCTAGAGGGATATGGATACCTTGTAGATTATAGGACAACATGCTGAAGGGGCAAGGACTACATAGTAGCATCCTTGCATGAGGCGTTTTTGGTACCCACCACAGCAGATAGGTTTTGCATAGGCTGGATGATGGAGTGTATGCGTGTGTACATGCCACACAGACGATCCGACACACGCAAGGCACTTAAGAATGGGGCCTCAAAGCCCGAGTGGGTAGACACAAATGACTAGCGTTGAATCAGGGAGGAGGCTACAGATTCTTGAGGACCTTGGAGACAATAGCTCAAGGAAGTGAGGGCATGACTGGAGGTACGAGTGGTCCATCATCTTGGGAGTGGAGGCCATAGGACTTATTTGGAGGACTTTGTAAGTATTTTTTTTCTACTTGCTTATTTTTTTGCAATATCCCTTGTACTAATAATCATGTTTCTAACATTTATATTTTGTTTTCTTTGTAGCACTCCATTACAAACCATGATCCCATCGGACTAGAGACTCAATATGCAGAGAGACACGGTTTCACTACAGTGATCGACAGATTGTATGGATGTGGTGGCCTAGTAAGTCACTCATCTTTCTTATCCGTAGTTACTTATTTTAATTAAAATATATTATTGTATAGTGGATTGATGTGTAGTTGTTTCTTTTTTTCTAGAGTCCGTTCGATGCTCCTTGCGGTGGGATGAGGTTTCAAATGGCAAGGATCTATAGCTCACCCTTAGATCTGTGGAGCGCACATCCTCTTATTTTTTGGTCATGTGATTTATGTAGGTATTTTTTATGCACTATCTTATTATCATCATTTGTATCTTGCCATGATTATACCGTTGCTTTCATAACAGGATCTTGTATTTATTTTATGTATCGGTCTTATGGATTCAAGTACACTTTTTTTTCATGGAGACGAGCATTGTACACTTTACTGTAACTCTTTTGTATGGCCCAAATAATGTACATAGTGCTATTTGCTGTCCTGCCACCACAGCTTTTTTTTCCTATAAGGGTCGCTATCAGTGTCGCAAATGTATTGCATGCGTTGTTATTAGTGTCGCAGCTAGTGTCACAAATTGTTGCTATATGCATCGCTATTTGCGTCTCTATCAACATCGCATATGCGATGCTGATAGTGACAAAGATAGTAATAAATATAGCGACAATAATAAGGACTGCTCTATGGCTTCGCTAATACTAAGGTTTTTTGCGAGAACGGGGTAAAATTTTTTATGAACATTTTCGTCGCTTTGAACATCAGTATAAGGCATGTATCTTGTAGTGATATTAATATGCAAAAAACATAGGTAAGTTACAAATCACTTTGTATCATGTTTTTATAATGATGTTGATATATGTATTATATGTACAAATTCTTACATAAAAATGTTCAAAAAATTTTATTTCATGTTTCTGAAAGAAAAAAAATAAAGGTAAACTAGGTCCCACTAAGCCCACTAATTGCCCATAACATTATAATTGACCTGTTCTGTTGTGAAGGTTGAAAAAAAAGAGTGATGGACAAACTTAAAATTCTCAAAGTTGAAATAATAGATTATTGAAATATTATTTAATAATTTTAATTCAATGCCATTGGGAAAACTTAAAATTCTAAAATTCTATTCTTTAACCTGAATACATGCTATGATGGATGTTTCTATAGCCAAGCATGGGCACAAAATCTAATTACTAAGTGGAAAAAAGAGATTAAAATCTTAGCTAAAACATGGGCACAAAATCTAATTAATAAGAGTAGATTACTCTTCAACTTGAACACTTGCTAAGGTGGATGTTTAAATGCCCAAGCTAAAGTCTCAAATTATTGTTGAAAACTCATAATCTAAGGGGGACACAAAAGCCAAAACCATTGACATTAAGGTCCCATAAGATCATTGTAACTTATTATTAACCATAAAACTCAATCCTTTATCTTGTCAAGATTCTAGCAAATAAATTTTGAGCTAAATTTTACAATACAAAAACAATGAATGATCCTAAATTTTGACATGTTCAACTTTATCCAATCTGCTTGTTCATGTAGCCAAGCCCTCCTCATATATTGAGAATGATAAATAGCAAAAGGATTTCCATAATGACTCAAAAGCTAGGCCTAGTGACAAAAAAGGGTTACAAAAGGCAAGTGATAGAAAGGGGTTAGATAAATCTAAAAAGAATTGGACATGCTGGGAATGAGACTTTTTCCATTTTGCCTAAAACACTCTTTTATTATAAGATCGCAACAATATCCTTTTTTGCATTCTCTCTCTCTCTCTCGCTCTCTCTCAAGAAGACTCTTACCACCTTTAGCCCCCCTTTAGCTCTTTGGTCACATATTAATAGGTTATATTTTGAATTTCACAACATGATTCTTACTTTAAGCTAGGATTTCAACAAATATAAGCCTTGTCTTTGATTAGTTAGATTTACTAAAGACATCATATGTATTTTATAGTTGAAATCTAATCTCCGAATATAATATGTTTATATACATCAAAGGGTAGTCATGAGATTAAAAAATATCATATTAGTCATATTGCTCTTTTGGATTATGGATTCATAAATTTCAATGTTTGGACTCTACTTCAAAGTTTAGGTTACACTAAAGTACCTTAATCAATAGTCTCAAAAGTCTACCTTGTTTTTAGTATTATGGAATATATGTGGCTAGGGGGTATAATTAAAATTCTAGTAGCAAAGTATTTTACTCCCTCAAACCCCCCCCTTTCCCCGAAACCCCCAACCCCCTCCCTTACTTCTATGATGGGAGAGGGGAATTAATGGGGGCTGACCTCTAATGTGTATACTTATGTGCTTTTTAGAAAAATGCTCCTTTCCTACACTTACATAAGGTCATTAGTCTTTTATTTTCCCTAGGTGACTTTCTCAAAAGTTGTGTCCCTCATAAAAGGTCCAACATAATGCCAAAAGGTACTTGGATTCTCATTGAGCTTCCTTTTGGTGGACACACTCCTAGCAAATATAAATGGATCTATAAATTTTTTAAAAAATTAGATTGAAGTTTTTTATAAATTCAAATCCCAATCAATTTTCCCAAGGGGCAATTCAAAGATTGTAGGAGTGGACTATCACAACAAACTTTCACAAGTTGAGCATTTGAGAACTATTAGCTTTTGCAACACAATTTGATCTAGAAATACACAAATGGCTATGAACACTTCTTCTTAAATAGAGATCTTTAATAAGATATTTATGTGTAGTAACTAGAAGTTCATGTAGTTACTTGCATCTTGCTTGTAGACTACATGGTGTGATTTATGGTTTGATGACAACCATTCTTGTCTTGGTATCAAATTTCAATGATTTCATCACAAAGCTATTCTAGTACTTCCACAACCAAAGTTTATTGAACCATTTTTTGAATAATTTGGGTATATGAGTTTTGAAGTAGTGAAAGAGAAATTCAACTTTTGGTTTGGTTTATCTTCACAAAAAATATTTATATTCTATGAAATCACAATCTCCTAGGTTATATACATGTGCGTTGGGCTAGTTTTTGTTATGTATGTTATCTATAAGTGGTAATTGTTGTTTATCAATGGTTGTTGTAACATTCCCAATTTTAAAAAAGAAAACACGCATTCTTCATGGGGGGAATAAGGGCAAAATTTTTAAATTAATTATCCCTCTCTCCTCCAGCCAACTGTCGTGCTGGAGGAGAAGGGAATACTAAGGGTAAGCAAGCTCCTTCCTAGAGCTCGCTGAAGGTAGGAGGCCATGCATTATGGCCAAGTGGGGCGGGAAGAATCCCCTCCCTTAGCTATAAATACCATGGGAGGAGCCGTCGTGGAAAAAAAAAGACACGACCGTTGAGAGAGAGGCTGACGCACTAATGCTGCCATAATGGTGAGAGAGAGGGAAAAGATTGTCATGCTACGGCTGAGAAACTGCAGCCGTGAGGGAGAGTGTGGGTGTGGAGAGAGGTGGAGGGACAGAATATTGTCGTTGCTGCTAGGTGATGAGGAGGCATCGCGTGCGCCATTGATTCAAGGAGTTGCCGTGGAGGGGAGGAGTTCGTGACGCCGCCACTGCCACCATCAAATTGCCTGCTGCCATCCCCTATCCCAAATGCCACATGGATTCTCCACGATTGACAGAAGCTTCTTGAAGCTTCCAAGGGGGCTTCCTAAGTCCCCTTTCATATTACACCCCCCCTCAAATTTCTTCTTGTGGGCTTTCTCCTAGCCCTTGTCCATGTGGGCTTGGTAAACCCCCCCCTCCCCCCCAAAATCCAAATCCCTATTGGGGTCCTCATACTTCCTTTAATTTTTTCCCCCCATACAAAATTCCCTCGTAAGGGTCTTTTACACCCTTTTTTCCACCTAGGGCATCCTAAAAACTCCCCCCCGGGCCCCCCCTGGATCAAATAAAGAAAAGCCCCTTCCCGTGACTTCAATAAGCCTTGCTCTCAAAAGGTTTTCCTACTCCCCCCCTTCCCGAGATTTAAACCCTTTCCGTGGGTTTCTTCCCCCCCCCCCCCCCCTCGGAAATATCCCTTTTTAAGGACTTTTATACCCTTTGGCCCTTTTTCAATCCGTTAAGTCTGGTTAGTACCCCCTTTTCCCGTGGGTCCTATCCAAGGCCTTTAAAAAGGCTCATTAAGCTTTTTCCCTTGGATTTCCTACAATCTCCAAATTAGCCCAAGTGCTAAACCCCTTTCCGTGTATACAATTTGCACCGGAGCTTCTATGAAAGGAAGGAAAAAAATTCATAAAGGATGGTGGAATTACAAAAGGCAGTTTCGCGTGTAAAGGAGATGGCCAAGGTCATAAATCTGCATCCAAGAAGATAAGGCCGCATTCACAATGGCTCCTAAGAAAGCACAAGGCACAAGCGCAAGAGGATCGTCTCCTAACATCCATGTGGACATTTCACCACAAGTCCAAGTTTTTCATCCTAATTTTGATTTACGTCGTTATAATTCAATCGTGCATGGATTATTTTTGGAGATAGGATGCTTTTTTTGTTTAAATACCTTAACTAATTTAAAAGAGATAGCTCAAGATGGAAGAATTCGGTCATTAGTATTTTTCAATAAAACGAACAAAAAAATAAAGCAAGCATAAGATTTCTATGCATGTCTAGCAAGTAGGTTTTATGCATTAACTAGATTAATTAATGCCCATCTTTACAAAATGGAATTATGATAGTACACTTCAGCATGAAGGAATAAACCGCATATCGCATTATTGAACATATTTTTCGAAAAGATTCTTAAAGAAAGTTATTAGCAACTGTAGGAAATTACTAGGGCTGCATGAAGAAGATTTAACTCTAGGCAAGTGGCCTAAAAAACTCAAAAATCAACGAAAGGTTGTGTAAGTTCTGCATACAACAAATTCATTCAAAAATGGAATTAGAAAAAGGCTGCATTTTTTTTGCATGAATCTTGTTTGCACGTTATAGGATGATCAATTGGAATTAGGGTATAACTTAACCTATGCTTTGACCTTAAACCGAAAAGTTAGGGTTTGTAAATCAACTTACACGTAGACAATGAATCATGTGGTTATGGAAATTATAGCGTAATTATCTCAAGAATAGACATGTTAAATTGGTTTAAAAATAAACACCTAATACCACGAGGTACTCGTTTAGGAATGGTTAATTCAATGCAACATATTCCAAAGAACTAACTAGGATTTAACACGTGACCTAGTCACTCGTATTGCCAAAGCTGAAACTCCAATACCCTAAAGACTTGCCCACATTCACGGAATGTAGGGATAGTAGGACATACTCGCGAGAAAAGATCTATGGTTTTTACCCTAAGAATCTCTTGCTAAAAAGATGAAACTCGGAACCCTAGGACGGACAATGTCGGCCTAATGCAAACAGGAACGGATTGTCATATCGAATCATGATACCATGATTAGAAGACGCCGTTGATGGGTAGAATAGTCCCATGGATTAGATGCGACGCTTGGCAACAGGTTGCAGAGTCGCATGATCTTGTGATTGGATCACAAGGGAATGGCAAATTCCTCGGAATGAGATTGGTGGATTCTTACACAAGTTTATCTCGCAAGAGGATGAATAATTGTCCTGATATAATACCTTTCTTGGGTAAAGTGACCAAGATACGGGGATTAGATATTTGCTTGGAAGCAAAAGACCAATCAATGACTTGGAATAACATATGAACTTAAGGTATTGATTAATTAGTTTGATTAATAGGGTACGGCCCTAACCCAGGATATAGGGGATCTTGCCAAGTCGCAATTGATCCCGGATCGAGTGTTGGATGCATTCGGAAAGAAGGATTCACTCCTTAGCAATTGGCCAAAAATAACGACCCATGGAATTGTTTGTGCTTGTAACAGTTTTTAGAGCATTGTTTTGCTTTGTTTGCTCAAAGAATTAAAGGATAAAAGGATATCTAATGCGTCAAGTTGAAGGCCTGAAGGGAGAGGTAGCTTTAGTTATCCCCGACTGCCTGCCTGACCCTAACCAAGGGGGTTGTTAACTGCACCGGGAAGGTGGACTGAACCCGCCGCAAGAGATCTCTCCGTTGAGCGCTACTTGGAGCAGGAGGACACTTGGATGTCAGAGGGGGCTCTGGTCGTAAATACCTCACGCTCCGGGCCCTGCACAAGAGACCAACGTGACTCAGGATTGGATCTCGAGGCCCGCATACTAGTCTATGGGCGGAATCTTGGATTAGTAATCCGTGTGGATTGCTGGGTAGCCTTTGGGCAAATTATGGATAAGCCTACGGGCTGGACTTTATGTATTTCAAAGATAAATATGATAGCCTGTGGAAAAGGAACTTGTTTGACATTGCTTTTCTATGTCAAGTGCTATGATTACATGAAGGAAGCAGTGCCTAACGAGCCAATTAAGGAAGCTGATTGATACATGTCCAACTAAATGTGGTAGGTAATTAGATAACTAAAACAACCTAAGGAAAGTGCGATGGATGTGGCCATGGGTCTGTCCTACGGATCGATGGTCCCGGTTGGTTGGGAACTTTTCTTAATCATTATGGACAGCAAGAAGATCATTCAAAGGATACGAACAGGAAAAGGGCGTTGACCTAGAGTCTTAATTATAAATGATCCGGATTTACGCTGTTTTAGGGGAACTGAATGGGACTATGCCTTATGGCAGAGAGGTTGAGCTTCACATCCCTCTCGTTTCCCATTCTCCTTGAACCAAGTGTAGCGTGAATCCGCTTCGGACCTGCCGTTTCTGCGTAAAGTAGTTCGCTTGGGTTCGACGCTAGTTGCTGTTAGGAAATGACCAATAGGGAAAACCCTAATTTAGGTCGGTCCTAAGTGGGAACGGTCGGAATACTTCCGCTCCGTGGCGGACGTGGAAAGTCCTAGATCGCAGACCCCATAACATTCCATGGGAGTGCTGGGCGGAGCTTTCTAGACATCCTTTCTGATGGACTGCTAAGACGTGTCCTGAAGATAAGAGGTGGAGATGTTACAATTGGTATCACAGCCAACCAAAGAAGGATTTTTTTTAATGAAATCTTAATAAGATGAAGTAAAGTAAACATTGATGTTCCAAACATTTCCTTACTTTTAGTGCTATCTTGCAGAATTATGAAGCATTGAATAGGTTCTTAGTGTTCCGAGTCATGTTTATGACTGCGATGCATTCCCCGGATTACCAACAAAGGGTTGGGGTGATGAACATCCTAGAGCGTATTTATAATCCATCACCTTTTTACATGGAATGAAGATGGACGGGTGCCTTAGGAATCTACTACATAGCTACCCACCGGTTTGCATATCTTCAGACCAACCTAAAGAGGATCAAGTGGTTGGAAGACCTGAAAGTCGTGAAGCTGTTCATTTTTGTGGAGGCTCACGTAAATTCAACTTTACATATTCTAGGTCGGAGGGTTGAGCTAAACTCATATGTATATGAGGAAGTGACCCGCGTAATCCCCGCCGACAGGATCAAAGTATTGGGGCGCCATGAGAAGAATGGGTTCCAAAGGAAAGGATACCCTGATCTTCCAATGACTTACCGATTTCTGAAGATCCATGACCCGAAACCATACTATTATCCAGTTCCTGTAGATAAATATAATTCAACATTATTCTCCCCAAACTAAATGTAAATAGTTGTTTTATCATCTCTGGAAATGTTGTATTTCGAAAGGGCTTTGCCCATATAAATACAATAAGACTTCTTTTTTTCAATGTTTCTTTGTGCATGAGAATTGATAAAAAGTTAAGTGGTTAGATTGCTTGGTTGATAGTTGAAATCGAGATGAAATATAAATCGTAATGACTATCGAGTAATAATGTTAAGAAACCTTTATCTAGGCAAAACCCTAGGTACAGATTTCGAGTTCGCCTCCTACATCTAGTACTGCTGTAATCCAGGAGAAGAAGTTTCTCCTCAAGCAGATTAAACCGCCTGAATTTGACGAGAGAGGCAGGTTCGTCCAAGTAGATGCTGAAATTTGGATTGAATCCATGGAGGATTACTTTGAAGCAGCCGGTACTGCACCCGCTAACTAGGCTATGCTCGCCAAGCTAAAGCTCACCGGTGAATCCAGGCTTTGGTGGAAGCAATGGTGCAGAGATCAAGGGATCGCGGAAGGATCCGTTACCTGGGAGAAGCTAAAGAAAGCCGTGCATGGAAGATACTTACCACCTGTGTATCGCACACAAAAAATGAATGAGTTCTACGAGCCAAAATAGCTGGGACTCACTCTTGACGCATACTATTCTAAATTCGTCTCACTTCTTAAGTATGCGCCACAGATGGACATGACACAACAGGTGTCAAAATTTTGTGCTGGTTTAAATCCACCAGTAAATACCCATCTTGAATCTATGCGTCCATCAAATCTTCAAGACGCTCTCATTTGAGCTGCCCCTATAATTCAGGAGATGCAGGCTAGACCAAGAGGTAACAAAACTTGGTCTTATAGTGACCCGAACAGAGGAGCATTCAGGCCTCAAATGAAAAGAGTTTAAGGTCAAAATCAGGGACAAAGAAAGAAAGCAAGGACTAATAATGTCAACAACTTTGTCCCTACTCAAAGCAATGGCCGAAACCTCCGTTGTTTCCACTACAACGAGCTTGGTCATTTCAAGAGGCAATGTCCCAAGCTTGGAGGAGGACATCGCCAAACAAGCACCTTTCCAATGAACTAGCCATGATCAGGGAGCCGCTACCTGAGGCAGAGGAAGAACTGCCTGTGTTGCCAATAGGCAAATGTGCGAAGAAGAATAAGATCCGACCATGGAAGCAGAGTTTGAAAGGGTGACAATCCATGCTGCTCTTCACAAGAAAGGGCCGAATCCCCTGTTCTCGGTGATTCAGACACCGTCGGATTATCAAGGTAAAGATTTTAAAACCTTGATTGATTGTGGCAGTACAAATTCCTTTATCTCACTATCTTGTGCAAAAAAATTAGGAATAGCCACAGTAGAAGCACCTATCTTGCTTGTGGAATTGGCAAATGGTCGTGAGGTTACTTATACAAGGCAAACTGCTAAGGTGGAATTTCTTCTGGGTGGAAAGATGACTTCGATCAAATTCAGAGTCATGAATTTAGGTGTCCATGAGTGTCTAATCGGAATGGATTGGCTTAAGCCTAATGACGCCCACATTCATTGTGGAAAGGGCCAAATTTCCTTTCGAAACTCTGAAGGGGAATTGGTCACAACTCAAGGTGAGGCTGGAAATCCAAAAATCCAATTGGCCAAAGCATCTCGGATCATAAAGGGACTACCTATCTACTTGATTAAGCTCAACAAGTTAGATCAGAAGCAGGAGTCTAATGAAGGACCTTCATGGCTAAAGGAATACTCGGATGTATTTCCTGAAGAGTTGACAGAACTTCCACCTCAAAGAGAAGTGGATCATGAGATCAAGCTAGTACCAGGAGCTACGCCAATTGCCAAGAGACCTTATAGAATGTCCATACTAGAAGCAATTGAGCTGAAGGAACAACTCAAGAAACTGCTCGATCAGGACTACATCCGTCCTAGCAGTTCACCATGGGGAGCTCTAGTACTGTTCTAGAAAAAGAAAGATACAACACTTCGACTATGTATTGATTACAGAGGGTCAAATCAATCAACTGTCAAGAACAAGTACCCTATTCCTAGAATAGATGAGCTTCTTGATCGTCTTCAGGGTGCGAAGATCTTCTCCAAGATTGATCGCAGGTCTAGTTACTATTAGATAAGGATCAAGGAAGAGGATCTCCCAAAGACGGCCTTCAATACAAGATATGGACACTTTGAGTTTCTAGTTATGTCATTCGGGCTTACGAATGCGCTTGCCACCTTCAACAGGTTAATGCAGGATCATTTTAGGCCATATCTTGATGACTTCGTGCTCGTCTTCTTCGATGACACTTTAGTCTATTCTAAACAGGAAGAAGATCATGAGACCCAACTTTGGATTGTCCTTGAGACAATGAGGTCACATAAGCTGTACGCTAATGAAGAAATGTGCATTCTTCAAACGTCAGATTGAATTTCTGGGATTTATCATATCAACGGAAGGAATCTCTGTGGACCCAACCAAGGTCAGGGATGTGCTAGAATGGCCAATACCAACAACTGTCAAAGAAATACGCAGTTTTCTTGGATTGATAGGATGGTATAGGGTCTTCATAAAAAACTATGCTTTGATTGCAGCACCTCTGACGGACTTACTGAAGAAGCAAACATCCATTGCATGGTCAACTCCCGAACAAACTAGCTTTGATAGATAGAAGCAAAGTTTGGTATCTATACCTATCCTAAAACTTCCAGACCTCAGTAAGGAGTTCGAGGTAGTAACTTATGCTAGCGCACTTGCCTTAGGATATGTGCTCATGCAGGAAGGTCATCCTGTAGCATACTCTTCAAGGAAACTGAAGAGTCATGAGAAGAATTATGCTACCCATGATCTGGAATTTTTAGCTGTCATCCATGCTCTAAAGCTTTGGAGACACTAGGCGTTGGGTAACAAGTTTACTCTAGTGACTAATTATAAGAGTATTAGAGCTTTGGAGACACTAGGCGTATGACTGATTATAAGAGTATTAGGGTAGCATGTTGAGCTTTGAAGTACTAGAGGAGTATGACTTTGAGATCAAGTACCGACCAGGGAAAGAGAATATAGTTGCCGATGCACTTAGTCACAAGGCATTCTTTAATTCTCTAATCTTGCAAAATCCATCAACAGCTAGATCTCTAGCTACAAAGGTATCTATGCCAAACAATCTAATACTTGAGTTAGCTGGAGAGGAAGCATGCCATGATCTAGCCTATCAAAAGTTGCTAAGGGAGATCTCTATCAAGGATCATGACCAAAAGCTGCAGGCTAAGTATCATGAATTTTCTATCAATAGTGGACTAGTCTACTATAGAACGAGAGTATGTATACCAGCAAGCCAATCACTTAAGCAAAAGATATTGTGGGAAGCTCATGATTCCCCTTTCTCATGACATCCTAGCTATGCCAAAACTCTCAATGTAGTTACGAAGAGCTACCATTAGGAGAGGCTTAAAGGTGACGTGCTCAAATATGTCACTGAGTGTTTGTCATGTCAATGTATCAAAGCCGAACATGTCAAGATGCTAGGGAAGTTGCAACCACTTGACATTCCCCAAATGAAATGGGAATTCATCAGTATGGACTTTGTTGTTGGCCTGCCCCAAGTTCAGGGGGGATAAAACTCCATCATGGTTGTGGTTGACATGCTTAGTAAGGTTGCACATCTTGTTCTAGTAAAGACAAACTATAAAGCCTCATACATTGCAAGGTTGTTTATCAAGGAGATATTCAAGCTACATGGGCTACCCAGAAGAATCATTAGTGATCGTGATTCTCTCTTCACATCACACTTATGGAGAGCTATCTTTGAAGCCATTGGGACTCAACTCTATTTTAGAACCGCGTACCATTCCTAAACGGATGGCCAAACAGAGCGAGTCAATCAAGTCATCAAGGATATGCTTAGGGCACACTGTTGTCGTGAGCCAAAAAGGTGGATTCGATACTTGCCTTTGGTTTATTTTTCCTACAATGCTTCTTACCAACAAAGCATTCAGATGACCCCTTTCCAAGCATTGTATGGTCATGACTGTCGAAGTCACCTAAACTTCTCGAATCCAACGTTGAGGGTTGAAGCTTCAAGGCAGATGTTGGAAGAGATGGATGACCAAATAAAGTCAATAAGATAGGACATCCAAGCCGCCAAGGATAGACAGAAGGCATACACGGATTTGAAGCATCAAGATAGAATCTTCGAGGAAGGAGATATGGTCTTCATTCGCGTACGTCCAAAGAAGAGTTCTCTATCCTTAGGAGATTGCAAGAAGCTAAGTCCAAGGTATTGTGGACCATACAAGATCCTAAAGTTCCTAGCACCTAATGCCTATAGATTGCAACTCCCCGAGAACCTAAAGGTTCATAATGTATTCCATATTAGCCTATTGAAGAAATATATATCTAATCCTAACCATGTACTTGATGATAAACAAGTTATAATGCCTAGTCAAAGAGTCCTTGAGCTAAGGTATGACAGGATCTTAGATATTAGAGAGAGACAACTGAGATCCAGAACCTTGAGAGAATGCCTCATCCAGTGGAAAGATTATTCGGAGGAGGATGCCACTTGGGTAAATGAAGGCACTCTCAACCATCAATATCCCCAGTTTATCTCAAGATGAGGACATTTCGATTCCTCCAAGGGGGAGAGAATGTAACATTCCCAATTTTCAAAAAGAAAACACACATTCTTCAAGGGGGGAATAAGGGCAAAATGTTTTAATTAATTATCCCTCTCTCCTCCAGTCGACTGTCGTGTTGGAGAAGGGAATAGTAAGGGTAAATCAAGCTCCTTGCTGGAGCTTGCTGAAGGTAGGAGGCCATGCATTATGGCCACGTGGGGGCGGGAAGAATCCCCTCCCTCATCTATAAATACCATGGGAGGAGCCGTCGGGAAAAAAAATAGACAAGAACATCGAGAGACAGGCCAACACACTGATGCTACCATAGTGGTGAGAGAGAGGGAAAAGATTGTCATGCTATGGCTGAGAAACTGCAGCCGTGAGGGAGAGTGTGGGTATGAAGAGAGGTGCAGAGACAAACTACTGTCGTTGCTACTGGGTGAGGAGGAGGCATCGCGTGCGCCGCTGATTCGAGGAGTTGCCGTGGAAGGGAGAAGTTCGTGACACCGCCACCACTGCCACTGTCAGTTCGCCTGCCGCCTTCCCCTATCCCAAATGCCACATGGATTCTCCACGATTAACAGAAGCTTCCAAGGGGGCTTCCTAAGCCCCCTTTCATATTACACCCCCCCTCAAATTTCTTCTTGTGGGCTTTCTCCTAGCCCTTGTCCATGTGGGCTTGGTAAAATCCCCCCCCCCCTCGGAATCCAAAGCTCTATTGGGGTCCTCATACTCCCTTTATTTTTTTCCCCCCCACACAAAATTCCCTCGTAAGGGTCTTTTACACCCTTTTTCCCCCCTTTTGCCCACCTAGGGCATCGTAAAAACTACCCCCCCGGATCAAATAAAGAAAAGCCCCTTCCCGTGACTTTAATAAACCTTCCTCTCAAAAGGTTTTCCTACTCCCCCCCTTCCCGGGATTTAAACCCTTTCCGTGGGTTTCTTTCCTTCCCCCCCCCCCCCTCGGAAATATCCCTTTTTAAGGACTTTTATACCCTTTGGCCCTTTTTCAATCCGTTAAGTCCGGTTAGTACCCCCTTTCCCATGGGTCCTATCCAAGGCCTTTAAAAAGGCTCATTAAGTTTTTTCCCTTGGATTTCCTACAATCTCCAAATTAGCCCAAGTGCTAAACCCCTTTCCGTGTATACAATTTGCACCAGAGCTTCTATGAAAGGAAGGAAAAATTTTCATAAAGGACGGTGGAATTATAAAAGGGAGTTTTGCGTGCAAAGGAGACGGCCAAAGTCATAAATCTACATCCAAGACGATAAGGCCACATTCGCGATGGCTCCTAAGAAAGCACAAGGCGCAACTGCAAGAGGATCCTCTCCTAACATCCATGTGGACATTTCACCACAAGTCCAGATTTTTCTTCCTAATTTTGATTTACGTCATTTTAATTTAATTGTGCATGGATCATTTTTGGAGATTGGATGCATTTTTTATTTAAATACTTTGACTAATTTAAAAGAGATAGCTCACAACGGAAGAATTCGGTCATTAGTATTTTTCAATAAAACGAACAAAAAAATAAAGCAAGCATAAGATTTCTATGCATGTCTAGCAAGTAGGTTTTATGCATTAACTAGATTAATTAATGCCCATCTTTACAAAATGGAATTATGGTAGTACACTTCAGCATGGAAGGAATAAACTGCATATCGCATTATTGAACATCTTTTTCAAAAAGATTCTTAAAGAAAGTTATTAGCAAATGTAGGAAATTACTAGGGTTGCATGAAGAAGATTTAGCTCTAGACAAGTAGCCTAAAAAACTCAAAAATCAACGAAAGGTTGTGTAAGTTCTGCATACAACAAATTCATTCAAAAATGGAAGTAAAAAAAGGCTGCATTTTTTTTGCATGAATCTTGTTTGCATGTTATAGGATGGTCAATTGGAATTAGGCTATAACTTAACCTATGCTTTGACCTTAAACCGAAAAGTTAGGGTTTGTAAATCAACTTACACATAGACAATGAATCATGTGGTTACAGAAATGATAGCGTAATTATCTCAAGAATAGACAGGTTAAATTGGTTTAAAACTAGACACCTAATACCACGAGGTACTCGTTTAGAAAGGGTTAATTCAATGCAACATATTCCAAAGAACTAACTAGGATTTAACACGTGACCTAGTCGCTTGTATTGCCAAAGCTGAAACTCCTATACCCTAACAACTTGCCCACGGAATGTAGGGACAGTAGGACATACTCATGAGAAAAGATCTAGGGGTTTTACCTTAAGAATCTCTCGCTAAAAAGATGAAACTCGGAACCCTAGGACGGACAATGTCGGCCTAATGCAAACAGGAACAGATTGTCATATCTAATCATGATACCATGATTAGAACACGATGTTGATGGGTAGAATAGTCCCATGGATTAGATGCGACACTTGGCAACAGGTTGCAGAGTTGCATGATCTTGTGATTGGATCACAAGGGAATGGCAAATTCCTCGGAATGAGATTGGCGGATTCTTACGCAAGTTTATATTGCAAGAGGCTGAATAATTGTGCTGATATAGTACCTTTCTTGGGTAAAGTGACCAAGATATGGGGATTAGATATTTGCTTGGAAGCAAAAGACCAATCAATGAATTGGAATAATATATGAACTTAAGGTATTTATTAATTAGTTTGATTAATAGGGTACGGCCCTAACCTAGGATATAGGGAATCTTGCCAAGTCGCAATTGATCCCGAATTGATCCCGAATCGAGTGCTGGATGCATTCAGAAAGAAGGATTCACTCCTTAGCAATTGGCCAAAAATAATGACCAATGGAATTGTTTGTGCTTATGACACTTTTAAGACCACTA
Source organism: Lygodium microphyllum (assembly GCF_053477565.2). Taxonomy (NCBI): domain Eukaryota; kingdom Viridiplantae; phylum Streptophyta; class Polypodiopsida; order Schizaeales; family Lygodiaceae; genus Lygodium; species Lygodium microphyllum. Next base: position 98,392,211 of record NC_141146.1, on the reverse strand, counting down.
TTTTGCTTTGTTTGCTCAAAGAATTAAAGGATAAAAGGATATCTAATGCTTCAAGTTGAAGGTCTGAAGGGAGAGGCAACTTCAGTTACCCGCAACTGCCTGCCTGACCCTAACCAAGGGGGTTGTTAACTGCACCAAAAAGGTGGACCAAACCAGCCGCAAGAGGTCTCTCTGTTGAGCGCTAATTCGAGCAAGAGGATGCTTAGGTGCTAGAGGGGGCTCTGGCCATAAATCCCTCACCTTCCGGGCCCTGCACAAGAGGCCAACTTGACTCAGGATTGGATCTCGCCCGCATACTAGTCTAGGGGAAGAATCTTGGATTAGTAATCCATGTGGATTGCTGGATAGCCTTCAGGCGGATTATGGATAAGCCTACGGGCTGGACTTTATGTATTTCAAAGATAAATATAATAGCCTGTGGAAAAGGAACTTGTTTGACATTGCTTTTCTATGTCAAGTGCTATGATTACGTGAAGGAACTAGTGCCTAACGGGCTAATTAAGGAAGCTGATTGATACATGTCCAACTAAATGTGGTAGGTAATTAGATAACTAAAACAACCTGAGGAAAGTGGGGTGGATGTGGCCATGGGTCCGTCCTACGGATGGGTGGTCCCAATTGGCCGGGAACTTTTCTCAATCATGATGGATAGCAAGAAGATCGTTCGAAGGATACGAATAGAAAAAGGGTGTTGACCTAGAGTTTAAATTATAAATGATCCCGATTTACGCTGTTTTAGGGGAACAGAATGCGACTATGCCTTATGGTAGAGAGGTTGAGCTTCGCATCCCTCTCGTTTCCCATTCTCCTTGAACCAAGTGCAACATGAATCGGCTTCGGACCTGACGTTTTTGCATAAAGTAGTTCGCTTGGGTTCGACGCTAGTTGCCATTAGGAAATGACCAATAAGGAAAACCCTAATTCAGGTCGGTCCTAAGTGGGAACGGTCGGAATACTTCCGCTACGTGGCAGATGCAGAAAGTCCTAGATCCCCAACCCCATAACATTCCATGGGAGTGCCGAGCAGAGCTTTCTAGACATCCTTTTGGATGGAGTGCTAAGACGTGTCTTGATGATAACAGGTGGACACATTACAGTTGTCTAGTCGCTTAAACAAGCAACAAACAATAATGTGTTGTGGTCTCCACTACTAAATTTTAATATGTTGCAGCCCTATAGATTGCATGGCTTCCTCATTTGCTTGAGGATATTGGATTTCCTATTTTCTCCAACACTCCTCTTAGATGTAAAAGAAAAAGTACTATTAGTCTTGCCAAATACTAATAGTCTATGATTGGATTTGCTATGTTCAACATAGAAAATCTAAAAATAGTGTTGTTTATTATTAATTTGTAGGATATGAAGTAAGGAAATTAATAATCATGATTGAGCATTTTCCAACAAATATGATGCATACTGATATTTTTATAAGGGCCTAAGTGAGGCACACTTCATATTACTACAATCAGATCCTAGAGTTGCTACAATTTTTGAATCTTGGTCATCTTATAAATTTACTTTGATCACCTTTGTGCCTTTATATATGAGTTATATATGGGCTTGGGTTTTTCTCTTGTACTACTCCCCAATAGGAACACTAGAGCAATCGGAGAAAGGGTTAAATAGTCCATGCTTAAAACGCAAAGAGAGTTATGGGAGTATAAAGAAGGTTATGGAGAATTTTCATATACTGTGAATACTTGAAACAAGATAAAAGAATCCATCGTTTGTTTCAAGTCCCAATATGATAGTCACAATCCCTCATAGTGTGCTTCTTGATATGGAAATGCAACTTTCATGGCTTTCTGATTAGAGCATGTTTACCCGTTCTTGCTGTAAAATGGGTTGCTCTAGTTCTTAGATACACCATTTTCAATTTGATAATTTGACATCCCTTCAAATGCATGGATGAGATCCACTGTGACACGCTAGATCTACTAATCATGTTTTTCCTCTCTAGCTATGAAAGTACACACTCACAAAAATAATAAAAGAAAAGAGCCAATGACTAAATCTATATTTGTAAAATTGAAAAAAGGTTAAAATATCTATTATAGGGTGAAGAGAGACCTATCATATGCGAAAGAGGGAAGATATTGAACTCCCAATCATGGATAGTGAGTACTCATATTGTTGGTTTTTCCAAGCTTGCTATACTTTGGGGTTATGAGGCTACATTTACATGGTGAGTGCTAAATAATTGGATTGGTTGTTTTATAGGGTTATGGGGCAACATTCACATGTTGAGTGTCGAAACATTTGGATTTTTGGCAATTTGTTGTTACTTATTTGAAGCTAAATTGCTTGTTTTGGGCATATTTTGGTGGCATATGATTCTTTGTGGGTGGTTTCAATGATTTTGGTTTGGATTGAATAACTTTTCATATCATTGAGGTTTTTGTTTGGTTTGCTATGTTTTGATGAGTTCTGTGAATGACTATTTGGTTGTGATATGTCCTATTTGCCTCTATTGGGCTTTTCTTTTGTTATATTTAAGGCTTTATCCTTGTGAATAAATGGGTTGGGATGTTATTGAATATGATTTGCATGATTTCTAATTGATAGGTATGAGTGTTTTTCAAAATATATGGGATTTATTGTGTGTTCTATTGACCTTCTATGCCTTCCCTAAGTTTCTATATGATTCTATAACCTTGTATATGTGACTATATAAATTCTATTTGATGGACTATCTTTTTCTACTTTGGAAACATGAGAATAAAATATATTTTTAGCTAGTTCAAGTTAAGAAAGTGGCAATTGAATAATGGAGCTAAAGATTTGCAATGATAGTAGCTCACTACTAATCAGCTCTAGAAGCAACTATCCTTATTTCTTTAGGATAGGTCTATGTTGCCTAAGTGCCTATCGAGCTATTCCTTTTTTCAAGATTCTAGATGGCACTAAATTTAATTAGGTCTCATTCCTATGGACTAAGATAGATCAACACTTCCAAAATGTCCAGAAAAAGGGCAGGTTAGTGACATGTGTTATGGCACCTTTCTTCAGAGGGTCATTACCTTTTCACTTCCTCCTAGTGGAGTTTATGTTCCATCTCTTGATTCTCTTCCATCACAACTTCTAGGTTCTATTCCTTCTCCTCCTATAATGTAGGATAACTCCAATGATGATGACCCTCCCCCCATGATTACTTGCAAGAAGCATATTTATACACATGGTTCTTTTTCTCTTGTGTCTATTCCTACTCATGTTTTTTGTCCTACATGTCCTACTACTCCTCTGTCTCTCTTAGCTCACATTTAATGATCCTCTCTTGTGTGAAACTATTTGTAGCACAAGGAGATGGGCAACTTGATCCTCAAACTCCTCCATCTTAACAGATTATGATATAGTCTCTTTTCTATATCTCTTTCCCTTTAGTTGTCCAATTTGCATGATTTATCCTTTTTTCCTCACATCCATTGTCCCTCTCTTACTCACTTTTCTTAGCCAAAAGAATATGTTAATCTCCCTCATAGATGATTCTTGATACACCTCCGAGAGATCAATGATAAATATATGTATGTATCACGTGGGTTTAACATAAGGAAATTTTAAAATACCATTTTTACACATTTTTTACATACAAAAGGTCCTATATAAAGGGGTTACTTACAGATTGAATAGATAAGGTTTATGTTTTTTTAAGGATACACTACAGATAAGGATACACCTAGCTTTGATAGTGATATTGTCCACCATCGATGGCAATGGACCTTACAAGATACATTGACATGATGATTTTTTAATTGGCCTATCATTTTTGGTTATTGGGATACTCCTACACCCTATTCAAAGTTTTCTGGAGTGCAAGCCTAGTCAAGGGATGTCTCTGTATCATTTGCAACACACTTCTATTGTAGTTAGGTTTTATGTACAAGTAGTTGCATATCAATACTCTCAAGTCCATTTCCTCATTCATGATCAATCCTAATGAAGATTTATCTCCAGCTTAAATGGATGTACTTCATTACTTTGCAAAGGTATTTCTTATGTGCTTTATCTTTTTTCTAGAGAGAAAATGTTTTGTGCAATTTCTCTAGAATGCCCTACTTCCTTTTGTTGATGAGAATTGAGATAGAGAGAGATTCAAGTTGAACATGTTTGTGGCGCTATATCTTAATGATTTTAAAAGAAAAGTTTTTTTTCCTTTCATTTCACTGATAGAATTGAGGCTATTTTGAACAATATGATTGAGGTTATGCCTTTGGTGAAGGTTTTTAGATACTAATGAGGTTAGGATAGATAGATGACTAGCTATGATAGTTTTTTTAGTCTTCCTATTTCCAACTCACAAGGACACTCCCTAGCTAAGTGTGGGGATATGTTGAGTGTTGAAATGATTGGACTTTTGGTGGGTTTTTGTTGTTTAATTAGAGCTAAATTACTTGTTTTTGGCATGTTTTTATGATATGTGATTATTTTATGAGTTGTTTGGATGATTTTGTTTTGGATTGCATATCTTTTGTAGCTAATTGAGTTTTTTTTGGGTTTGCTATATATTAATAAGTTCTAGTAAATGATAGTTTGGTTCTAATTTATTCTATTTGTCTCTGTTGAGCACTATTTTTTTTTCTATTTGAGGCTTTATGGTTGTGAATGAATGGGTTGGGATATGATTAAAAATTCTTTGGATGATTTTTGATTGATTGATTGATATGAATTTTTTTTGGACTATGTGGATTTTATTGTGTTTTATTGATATTATATACCATATGTTCCATATGCTTTTGTAGACTTTTTCATATGACTATATATGTTTTGAGTTATGGTAATGTTATCTGAAGATTTGGAGTGATAGTAGCTCACAAGGAAGGGTCATTGTAGTGGCTATTCTGCCTCTTCATATCAGATACACCCTATGGAGGGCAGCTCCACAACCAAGAGAGAGTTGTGGATCAATATTCCATTGTACCTTTGTATGAAAGCATATGAGAGAGAGATCTTGAGAAAAAATTAGCATATTTGATACCAAAATATTGTATATAGGAGAGAGATTGTGAGATTATGAGTGTAGAAGGCTGTGGATACATTGTTGAAGATATTATTTGAAGACCACATCATCATTTTTTATTCATATAATCTCTCTATAATCTTCTATATGAGTTTTCCTTCTTTGTTATTGTGGAAATGAAGAATACTATGTGCTTTTTTGAATCTATTACCATGGATTCTATGATGTTGCATGAAATTTTGTTCCTCTTTTTCTGTGTGGTTCTATAAGAAGATGAAGAAGTTACTTGTTGATGCTATAAGTTAGATTTTCTTGCAATTCTTTCCTCATTTCCTTGATATTCTTTCAAGAGTTCCATGATGATATTTACTATGGCAAGGCCACATGCACAACAAATCCAACTATACCATGTATCAAAGTATTGATTGGTATGATACTACTAGCCACGACTCTATGTAGCGAGGGAGTAAAAAAATCGGCCGTCGCTTAAGCGATGATGGGGGTCGTTGCTTAAGCGACAAAACCATCCTTTAAGCGATGGCATTTGAATTTTAAATGTTGCCCTCACTTACATGAGAGGATCGTCGCTAAGTTTCCTTGCTAAGGTCATTGCTTAAGGGACGGGCATGAGCGACGTTGGCAAACTGCAATTCCTCGCTAAAGTGATGAAGTGTTATTTTGACAAAAGTGCAAACTCGGGGTTTCTCTTCACAACACACTTTTCATTAATCGAAGGGAGCCTTGGGTTTCTCTTTACAATTCATGCTTTTCATTAATCGAAGGGAGATACCTGAAGCGACGAAGATCCACTAGGTAAGCATGATGAGCAAAAGTTGTAGAGACTACTCTCGATTAGACCAATCACCCCCTCTAGTTTTACTCTTTGATTTCCTTCGGGCTATTGCCTTCGTTACTCTGATATGTTTTTTGTTTTCTTTGCCGGATGTACATAAACCAATGGAGGATGAAAGGGAAGAGGAGGAAGAAAATAAAAGCTAAAATTTTGTTTTAGATGAAATGGATGAGGAAGAGGCATCAACATTTGAAATTGATTTCAAACCTAGGCATTTGTGTGGATGGAGTGTGAGCTGTTTTCATGGGTGAATGAGGTATTGGGAAACTTCGATAATTTTCAAACTCCAAATTGGAAGAAATACTTTTATGTGAAACTTGCAATGGGAACAAATGTTATTGGAGCTATTTTAATGCAAAAAGGGAAAGTTTCTCAATATATCAAGTCTCTCTTTTGTAAGCATAGTGATGAGAAAGGTAGAGTTTTCAAGATCAAGTGCACAATATCTATCAATTGAACCACCAGCCTTGTGCTTGAGTTTAAAAGCTCATTTAGTGCCAATAGCCTTCTTGCTAGTCAGTAACAACCATCTTAGGACTTTTTTGTTGCATTTATAGCATCTCTTTCTTGCCCAACTACTTAGTCAACTCTGTTGGAGGCAAAACATGATCAACTAAGGGTTGATTTGGGACAGGTGGAGCAACAACAACTTGTTGTAATACATCTATTTCTACATTTACAATAGGCTATTGCAGCATAGAAGCCAAAGATGAAGACATCTATGAAGCAGGAACTAAAGAAGCTATTATGGTGGCGACTTCTTAATCTAAAGTGCAGCCCATGCTTAAGAAAGAAGCTCATCTTCACAACATGAAAGAAGAAAGTGATGCTCACTTTATTCCTAGTAGTCACTACTCCCGCACCCATTGGGCAAGGGCGACCACTGAAACTGTTGTCAAGATTGGAGAAAAAGAGACTCCATGCATTGCCCTTATAGACCATGGCTCGGAGATTAATGTCATGTCAAGAAGTCTCTACGAGAATGGCAGATGGCCCATTGATGTGGACCCAGGATGGCGCACGAAAGTAGCCAATAACTCTTCTGGCGATCTTTATGCAGCATGCCCTTATGTATAAGTTACTATTGGTAATGTAAAAGATGAATTTCATTTCTTTGTTCAAGATTCCTGTAGCTATCCTATCATTCTTGGACAACCTTTTATTTCTAAGTCTCGTTTAGAGACAAAGGCCCTTGATGATGGTTCATCATATGCTCAATAAGAAGTAAGGATAATGACAAAGCTGTCCAATTATTAACTGTATGTGTAAATCATCACCGGAATAGGGATCGATTGAGAGATCATCCTCTTCCTCCTAATGTTCGAGAATTTAAGGGTTTTTAGATAGCACTGCTATAAGTGGAGGCTATAGCAGTGCATCATGTCATAAAAAATTACCTCCACATATAAATGAGGCAAGGCCAAAAGCTAACTTGCAGGTTTTTACGCCCAATAGTGTGGGCTGTTATAAACAGTTTTCAGCCATGAATAGGGCTGAAAGAAAGCATCTATGTCATGTGGAACAAGAACTGAAGAAAATTGATGTTTTGCCTAAAGATGAAAACATTTCAGGGCTATTTTATGGGCTGATTTATAATGATACAATGCCTGAAATATATGCAGTTGTTCATGCACAAAATCAAGCTGAAAATCAGTCCATACAGGTATGCACATTGGATATGTATGACATAATTCAAGAATTTGCAGATCATGAAGCTTTTGAACAGCCAAACAAGGATGAGGTAAGAGTAGAAACAAAATATAAGACAGTTGATAAAAAGGTCAAGCCAGTGGCTACTCCTCTACCACCCGAAAGCGAAGAACTGGCAGAAAGGGTATCCAAACAGCCAAGCCTTCGTGATCCCAAAGATATTGGTCACCAATTTACAGTAGAAAGTCTACAAGAGCTGAAAATTGGTGAAGACTCTTTTCTCTGTAAAATATTACACGGCGCAGCGAACAGAATCTGAGAAAGAGATAGAGAGTACACAACAGATAAGAGGAGAATCAGTAAATTCTTTAACTTTAAACAACTGATATAAAGATGGCTCTGTCCACCCATACGCTTCCACTGTGTGAAGCTTAGATGGCGATCTAGATAGAAGATAGGTGAAGAGCTTAAGGCTAGCTGGAACAACAACTCTGACTGGGTGAAAGATAAGTGAGAGATGGCTGCGAAGGGGTTTAGCTTTTATAGCTTGCGAAGGTCGTTAGGTCGGCTTACCATATGAGCCTCCACTAGTCGGCCAAGGAATATTCCCTTTACCATCGGGCTGGGGCTGCTGCCCCCGGGCGCCCGCCAGGGGGGGCGTTGGCCCCCCTGGGACCCCCCAGCCAGGGGCCGCTTCCGTGGCCCCCAAACCCCATAATAGGGGCCCCTTTTAACTCCCTTACACCGCAACTCGATGCAATGCGGCTCGAGTTGCTCCCAGCTTAACCACTCCATCTAACCCAAAGATTAGTCCTACAACAGTCACCTTTTTGCCATCCGATCACATAGACCTCATCTGATATACAAGTCAGGACTCAACCAATGTTCGGGCTCACATTTGGCTTCTCCTCATAATGGGGGCCTTACAACTTTGAGCACCATGGATCATTGGTAGCACCTAATGAGGGTGGGGCATTGATCATATCTAACATTCTCTTGCCAGCTGAAAAGCAAATCTTCATGCAGATGTTAAAGATTCATGGCAAATCTTTTTCATTTCAGCTACATGAAATTGGCTCTGTGGATCCAAGAGTTGTGGCACCAATGGTGATTTTTAAAGTCCCACATGTTCCTTGGAATCTTAAACCAATTCCGGTACCAAGGGGTCATTTTCCTAATTTATTGGAGCTTCTAAATGAAAATATAAAAATGTGAATATTGGAGCCATCTTCAGCTCCATATTCCAACTGATGGTTTACCGTGCCTAAGAAGAATGGATCTTTGCGATTCATTCAAGATTTACAGTCTGTCAATAAGGTCACTATTAGAAATGTTGGTTCAGGACCAATTGTTGATGAATTTGCTGAAGCTTTTGCAGGTAGAGCAATTTATTCCATGGGAGATTTATATTCAGGCTATGACCAATTTCAGCTTGCCTTGGAAAGCGGAGACATTACCACAATGAAGATGCCTCTTCCATTCATAAAGTGTTGAGAGATTATGTTCCTCAATTAACTCTTCCTTTCCTTGATGATGTACCAATCAAAGGATGTGAAGTTCATGAGAATAATGAAGAACTCAATGAACTTGGATGTCACAAGTTTGTTTCCGATCATATTAATGATTGTGCTCATATCTTGTCTAAATTAGAAGAAGTCCATCTTACTCTTTCAGGTGCTAAATCTATTTTTGGAGTCAAAGAAGTTCTTGTGGTAGGGCATATGTGTAGTCCATATGGCCGAAAGCCTTCTCCGTCCAAGATTGATGCTATCAACAAAATGCAGAAAATATGTACAAATGTTTCGGAGGTGAGAAGATTTCTTGGTGCATGTGTCTTTTACCTTATTTGGATCCCACATTTTGCTCATGTTGTTGAAAATCTTTATCAACTGCTAAGAAAAGGCCAAAGGTTTATATGGGAAAAAGAACATACTCAAGCTATTCGGAAACTGAAGAAATTGTTGATTTCAGCCCCCACCTTAAAGAGGGCTAATTACTCTAATGGACAGCCTATTATACTCACAGTAGACACAAGTCCTATTGGAATAGGATGGGCAGTTGGTCAAGACGACCTTGAAGGCAACAGATATGCAATTCGCTTTGGAGCGAAGGTTCTTAATGAATGACAAAGAAGGTATGCTCAAATTAAAAGAGAACTTTGGGGAGTAGTAACTGTATTGAAATGTGACCAGGAGTACTTCATGGGCGCACATGTAATAGTTGAAACAGATTGCCTTCCACTCTTGGGCATGATTACCAACTGTTCCACTCTCGACATAGCTATGCTAAGATGGATAGCCTATATAAAATCCTTGAATCCTGATTTGAAACATATTGCAGGAAGAGATAATCCAATTACTGACATGCTTTCGCGTGCCAGATATAAGGATGACGAAGAAATGATAGATGAGGAAGAATCAGATTCTATATTTGCTAAAAATGATGCTGTAAATGTAGGTTCAAATCTGAAAACAGCAAGTACAGCTGTACCTAATGATGGTCCAGCTGTCAAAAATACAGGTACAACAATAATTATAGCAAGTACAGCAAGTTTACCTACTAAAACAAATGTTACATTAGCAAGGAAGGAAGAAACAACCAAAGAATGACAGTGGGCAGTTGATAGACATCATGCTCAATGTTTTGTTATGGTTTGTTCATACTTTAAAAAAGAATATTATGCAGATGATTGGCTAAAAATTGGCCAAATTTTTAGCACTACGACAAAGAAGAAAGATTGGACTAATGAAGAATTCAAGAGAATCAAGAGAAAAGCTTATGGCTTTTTTCTTAAAGATGGCTACCTTTGGAGGCATCAAAAAAAGAAAGGAAGGGCACCTGTTCGCATCTTAGGAGACAAAAAGACTCAAAGACAGGTCATGCAAGAATTTCATGAAAGCCTATTGGCTAGTCATAGAGGCATATGGGGCACTTTTGCCAAAATAAAAGAGAAATTTTGGTGGTAAAACATGTGTAAAGACATTGAGCATTTTGTTGAGTCTTGTCATGTTTGTCAAATGTACTCTATGGTTAAGCATAGAGATGGGCTTCAGCCTACCTTTCCTTTATCCATTCACTATAGATAGGTTATTGATCTAGTAACCATGCCTACAGGAATTTGGAACATGAGATATCTAGTACTTGCTAGAGAAGATCTCACAAATCAAGTGGAAGGAATAACCTTGACAACAAAGTCTACTCAAGCTGTTTGTAGATTTTTACTTGAAGAAGTATTTTGCAGGTATGGCTGTGTTGCCAAAGTAACTGCTGATAGAGGAGAATTGGATGCTGATGAGGCTCGCCATTTCTTTGCTCAATTGGGAATTAAGCTATCTCTTACATCAACCTACAACCCTGAAGGCAATGGTAAGAGCAAAAGAGGTCATCAACCAATTCTTAAAGCTTTAGCAAAATCTTGTAAAGGAAAGATGAGGGAATGGCCTAGAATGCTACCATTTGCATTATGGGCCGATAGAACTACCCATAGTGCAATAACACGTTATATGCCGACTGAACTAATATATGGACAGCCACCTATTATGCCTATTGAGGAGTCCATTGTCACATGGAGTATCTTACCTTGGGATAAAGGCATGAATAGAGAAGAGTTGCTGACTCTGCGTATAAGGCAACTTGAAAGAAGGCCAAAAGATGTCAAGACAGCCATTGAAAGGCTGAAAACAGCAAGATTAAAGAATAAGAAGAGGTTTGACAAGCATCATGGACTCTGTCCAAGAGCTATTTAAGAGAATGATTGGGTACTTGTCTATGATAGCAGCCTAGACAATCAATATAGTGCTCATAGAAAGTTAGCCAAGTGATGGTTTGGACCATATGTAGTAAAAGTAGTACATAATAATGCTACTTACTCTTTAGCTGAAATGGATGGAACCATGGTAAAAGTACCAATAGTCGAGAAACGAATCAAGCTCTTCAAATGAAGAGAATCTTCAACTTATGAGCTTGATGACTTAGATATGAGCCATCTACTTGAAGACAAGCAGGAAGAAAAAGACTTAGAGGATGAAGATGAAGATATATCAGAAGAAGACCCTCCTTAAACCTGTAATCTTATGAAATGGCACATGCCGGAGGATGTGCAGGTTAGGAGGGGGTGAATGTCAAAGAATTTATTGTTCATAATATAAATCATGGGATTCTTATGAACACAGAAGAACTTTACTAGGATTTATATGAGGAATTTGCATACATAATTTAGTCATTCTTACCCAACAACCAACTTAGTTACATAAGTTCTTTTGTATTTAGCATACAATTTTCAGTTGTACCATGTATATTGATAAAAAAATAAGTCTATGGGAACCTACAACTTGATCAGCTAGAAGTAATTGATAGTCTGCAGGATAAATCACATTGATTCAAGTGGAAAATATGGTTAGAACTCAAGAAAAATGCCAAAAGTCTACTAGGTTCATGGGGGACGTGAAGTAATAGACTAAAGTGATCTGTAAGTGACCTAGGCAGGTCAAAAAGTAAAGTGGAGCTCAGCAGCATGCAGCCCGCATTTTTCGACGCAAAATGCAGGCATGCATACCTGCAACATCTGGAGAAGACTGGAGCTATGGTGCATGCTTTGGAGCATGCAAACTGAAGATAAACTAGAGCTGAAGATCGAGATACAAACAAGAAACGTGAGAGCTCCTCTTACCCGTCCATTTGGTTTGACGAAAATGCATGGTATGACGGTCTATAAAAGGGGGAAATCTGAGAGAAAGTATTCAACCTGCTCTTATGTACATCTTCTCTCATTTTATTTACCTTATTCATGGTCCAATGAAGCCCGACTTGTACCCAAGTACTTGAGTGACTTTGGGGCAAGCAAAGGGTGAGGATTTTGAAGGTGTATGGGCTGTTATGGGCTAGAAAAACCAGTCATAAATAGGGCAGCCCACTGTTCTTGTCCATTTTGATGAGCAAACAAGTGATTCATATGGTTGTAATAGAAGAAAATGACCTCTTAACATCAGGGCTTTACCCGTTAATGATTAGAGGAGCTTATTCTTGAGTTCATGTACACTTTTTGAGCTTGATTATGGGCTAGAAATTTCTGTTCTAAAATAGGGCTGAAGTTCAATTCATGCTCCATCAATGCATTTCATGTACTATTGTTTCATGTCTTGAATGTATTTGAGTGTACCATCAAAATACTTGTTTCTTGGAGTTGTAATCCGTCTATACACATGAGATAAAAGCCATTTGAGCTTGCATTTGGTATAAGCATTTGGATTAAAAATTTGAGAATATCCTTTATGTAATGGTGTATTTTTCCAAATACATTTGATGTAATTAAGATAGTGACATTCATTCCATTCATGTATGCTAAATACTCAGTAAAAGCTTGAAATCTTCTTCCTCATCTAAGTCATTTCTAAAACCCGAATCTTGTCAAACTCCATTCTTTTTCCCTTCTCCAAACCTTGAATCCCATACTCTTCTTCTGCTCTAAGCCCCGGTGGTAGACCTTCAACCCATAACACAACGACAGCGCGCGTGCGTGCAATCCTCCTTTTGTTTGTCTCTACTATACAGTAGCCCTCATTTTTTTTCATACTAGACTAAGCATTAATTGATATTATGGAATTAATGCTTACTTTAGTGTAGCCAAAAAAACAGGTGGTACTGTATGGTATGTGCAATAAATAGCTTACATTTGGCATGACCTATATTGTATGCACACATTTGTACAAATATATTAATGATATGCATTGACGTTTGTTTGTCTATTTTGTATAAGGGAGGGATGATGTTATTACACTTAGATATGCATGCTTTGTATATACATATTTGTAGATACTTCTTAATGGTATACATTGACCTTTAAAAAGTAAAGAAGCCTAGGACATCATCAAAACACCATTGAACATGAAAGTCCCATATTGAGACATTTTGTCCCTTATTAAGGAACTAGGTGTAGCACAATAGATCCATGTTCTCATAAGTTCTACATCCTGAGGACATTTTCTTTAAGTCCCATGTGGGATTGAGACAAGCTCTTATTTCACCTCAGGAGTCTTAGGACTTGCCTACCTAGATGATAGAAATCACAATCAGTTTGTGGATTGTTGTGAGTTGTATCATGTAATAAACCTAGAGAAGTCCTCTAGTATTCAACAAAAATTTATGTCCATACACATCACTGCCCAATTTTCCCTCAAGAAACCTCAAACTTAGTTGAGCATGAGAATCTTGATTCTACTTCATAGGCAAGTCACCCCTAATAGCAACATAATGCTTGGCTGAGAAATATTACTTTGTAATCAATCATAGGTGAGACTAGAGAAAATATTGCACTTGGTTCAAAGAGAGTGAGAAGTGGAAGAGAATAAAATGTTGATCCCCTTGCCGATAAGGCATCATCTCACATTAGCCCCCCAAAAATGAAGTTGAGCCTCATATATATCCTACTGAATTTGGAGGATCATGTATTAATAGCTCCATCTAATGTTTAGAAAAGCTACCCAAATTATTAGGTCCATCTAGCCATAGATGATTGGTCATTGGGATTGAGGTATTCTCACGTTCCTTGATGGGATTTATTTTACTTATCTAATTACCAAAGGTACCATACTATTACAACATAAAAAAGCAGCTTCCTTTTATTATCATGTTACATAGGGTCCATTAACACAACATCTAGCACATGACAAACACTTTGGAAAACAACATTTTATTGCATAAAAGATAATATATAAAAACACCATTCCATGAAGTAGTATAAAATCCATCTCCCTACAGAGAAAACAATTGTCTAGCCTAGGATATGAGCTTCCAACCCCATAAGATTGGGTTGTATGTGATTACACTACTTCTATCAACAACACACAATATTAACTTAGAGCCATGATAAGCTTCCCTCAACATTAAAAGCATCCTATATAATAGGGTCACTTGGCCCTTTGCCTTCTCAAGCACTCATGTAATAAAAAACACCTATCTCCTAAAAGATCACGAGATCCCAACCCATTAGTGAGTATTTTGGCATCTTATAGGATGCTAAGGCATATTGGGATGGGGATGCCAATGGCTTGAACTACAATGATAAAAATTTTGTCAGATTGTTCCATGAAAAATAATAATTTTAGAGAATAATTTTAAAATACTTGTTATAATAAGAAAAAATGATAATTTCATAGAGTAATTTTAAAATATTTGTAATAATGTTTTTTGGGGCCATAAATATAGTCTTTGGGATACCGATCTTCACAAGTATATATGAATGGTCTTGCTAAAAATTCATGTGTCTATTATTTCTAAGGGTAGAGCAGGGATACGATAGTGCTCATGAATTTTCTTGAGTTGTTTTTAGATTTTCGGGAGCTTTGAATTACCTCTAAGGCTTGACGTAGAGGGTAGAACAAGTTAGGAGGAATTAGAGGGTAGCATAAATAGACTTGTCATGGATTAACGTTACACTTGATGTTTGTTATGACCATGAGATGTTACTAGCCAAATAGGTGCCTATAGGAGGAGTTGCTACACAAGATTGCACACATCATAATTTTTGAATTGTCAAATGCATAGCATGATTGAAATCCTCACGGAGAGTACATTAAGATCCTCTAGGGGTTTAGCCTCTCTTGTAGAGATTCAAACCTATGGTTTTTTACCCAACATGGAAGGTTTAAGATGTCTAGGAGAGAATAACCCAACATGATTTTCTCCCCTCCTTGCTTTTTATAGTACTCTATTTTAATATTGGTCTTGTTGAGCATGTTCTTAGCCCAAAAAGCATCCCTTTCTTTTAGCTCTCTTATTTTTTCTCAAAAGATAAATTCAAAATTTTTCCAATATTATTTTTTTATTCTTTTCCTCTTGTGTTTTCCTTTTATTATGATGCACTTTCAACGTTCCATTAAGAATCACTACAACAGAAACGAGGCATAGACGCGCATGTTAGATGCGCAAAGTCGAGCGCGTCTATCACAGCGTCTATAAGTGCGTGTAAACGTGCTTGTAAATATATGCGAATTTTGCGTCTATATATCCGCGCAAATAGACGCTAATATAGACGCGCCAGCAGACGCAAAATTATTTAACCACCTAAAATTAGCAACTCACATAATTAAAAAACCAAAGTTAATAATTAATTAACCACCTGAAATTCATTCTTGAGCATGCACATGTGCGCATGATAAAAACCATAGAATGAAGAATACACATTGAATCATTGAATTAAAAAAATAGAGTTAATAATTACTTTTTCATTGCTCTCTAATGAATTGCAGTTCCTCTAGTTGACAAGCCTGATATAAGTAATTAGTGGCAACGGACAGAAACCTTACAATTAGTAGCAAGCATTGCAATATGTATCTCATAATTTCTCTACGTACTTGAAGATGATAAAAGATACTTCCTTCTTATTATGGAAAATTCAATTTAGCTTTAAAATTGACTATTGATTCTTGAGTATGCACGTGTACGAATGATAAAAACCATAGAATTAGGAATACACATTGAATCAATAAGCAAATTAAGTATGTTACAGTGAATGATCCATCTCATCTTCAATGAGATCAGCCCTTGCTAAACTATCTACTTCTAGGTCTTTGTTACCAAGAGGTAACGAAACAAATAAGTCTATCCCACTATCAAATGTGTTGCTATATTGCTCAATAACTTCATCAATATCATCGACAATCACATTATTGTCTTCTTCTGCGTTTCCTTGAACATCCTTGCGAGGTTCATCTTGTACTATATCACGCATATCATCCATTATGGTGTCATCATGCACATCATCATTAATTGTTGGATTGTCATCTGCTATCTCCATGTCGGTAATATTACCATATATTAGTTTTGAACGATTAGATATAGGGATGACATACCACCATCGGTTATTGTTTACCATTGGATGATACACAACCTGTATTTGAAAAACAAAAGCAAAAAACTTAAGTACTTATTATATTGTGTATATGTATCACATGTATACATATAAAAAAATTAACCTTTGCATATATACCTGCTCGCATTGTTGAGGTAGTACTAATGTGTCATTCTTGTTTTGGTGAAATTTTGTAGAGTCAATGATTACAAAACCACTTGGATGACGTCTGATTGTGCAATGCTCACCATTGTAACCACTTCTTTAAACCACTTCACATCCAGTACATATATAAAGAATCGTCTGAAGTCAAGCTTCAGAATATCTTGTATCAAGCCACAATAACCTTCCATGGTACCATTGGCATCCTCGAAGTGAGCAAGGACACCACAATCTTGGGTATTTCTCTTTTCATCTATACGTTCAGTTCGAAGATGTTTACCCTCACACCAAAGTGCATTGAATAATGTGCAATAGTAGTAAAAGATAAAAGATCAAACATGTCAATTATTTATATAAAATAAAACTTATAGAAACAAATTAATTGATAGTATGTCTCACCTTTGATAAGCAACCTCGTGCGTATTCCCACTCTTCTTGAGATATATTAATTTCCTCCTCTTTTTCCATTCTCTCCATTTCCTCATGTAACCAATCTATATCAATATAACGTGGGAGTGCATTTAGATCACTACAACTAGTGCGTAGATCGGTCGCAGATAGCTCACGTGGTGAATCCCGGAAGGTCCCCAAGAACAATGAACTCTATCTTTTTGCACAAAAAACAATGTAAAAGCATGCACGACAAGAGGCAAGAGACAAATTGGGTTCAATCTCCCCCATGCCTTGTGTGAGCGCTTCACAAAGCATGTATTTTATGTATATTTCCAATCTTCATGCTCAATAATAGCTCAATTACAAAAATATGACAAGCTTTTAGCTTTTGAGTTTGCTTTCTGCAAAAATAGGAAAATAAAGCTAATGGACGGTGCCCATAGAGTCTGGCACGCCCAATCTCAATGTCCAAATAGAAATAACATATCCGGGCGCATAAGCGCATACAAAATAATAATCAATAATCAATGTCTCTATAGACATAACAAAATATAGGCGTGGCGCCTTTCAAAATATAGTCCAAAGATCAAATACTCGCTAGACTCCAATGCTTTCCTCCGCCACTGCTGCTATCTCTACACATCAACTGAAGCATTCACAATCGTTAGTAAAATAATATAATTAAACCGACAAAAGTGAATACCTAGCAGTCTTCAGCTACATAAATAAATCAACTGGTTAGAAATAAATCCTAACCTTAATTTATTACGAGTGCGCACTCTAAACTCATAAACGTTTATTAATTTAATATGCATTTTGCGGAATCACCCGCTATGGAATCACCCATGTACACACTAAATTAATGAAACACCCGAAAAGGACAGGCATCCCCATCAACTTCTTGCACAAAGAATCCTCTTTGTGTATGAGCCCCGGTCATCTAAGTTTACGGAATCCACCATGGAATATGCCTCTTGGCATCATACCCCCGGGGTGGGATAGCAATTGACCTCAATTGCTATTAGCTCAATGTGGAGCTAACAGAGTGGGGAAAGCATTTAAGTCTCTAGAGTGCATCCATTGTGCTTCCTCTACAGGATGGTTCTTAAATTTTACTAGATATCTAGAATACCTTCGGCCAGTTCTAGTGGTCATGTAGTCAGTGTCTATGATGGCTTCTGGTTCAAGTATTTCAGTCTCTTCCTCTAGTAAAGGTGGGTTTTCATAAACAGGGTGGATAGGTAATTGGCCTCTAAATGGTCTCAATAAACTAATATGAAATGTATTATGAATTTTCCAATGAGATGGCAATTCTAACTTGAATGCATTATCATTAATCTTATGAATGATTCTAAATGGTCCATAGAATCTAGGAGCTAATTTGACAATTGGATGTCTGTCTACACTTTGCAGTCTACATTTTTCTATTCTAAGCCAAACATAATCATCAACTTTGAAATTCATGGCTTGTCTTTTCTTGTTGGCTTGTTTGGTATATGATTGTTGGGCTTTAGCAATCATATCCTTAACCTCATCAAAAATACTGTTATGCATAGTAGCAATATCATCAGCACTCTGAATTCTATTAGACAAAGATGCAACAGGTGTAGATAATCTATATCCATAAATAACTTCAAAATGTGCTTTCTTTGTAGATGTGTGCGGTGTATTGTTGTATGCAAACTGTAATAAATGCAAATGAGTATCCCATGTTTGAGGTTTAGAGATAGTATATGCACGTAAAAGATCTAGAATGGTGCTATTTGTGGCTTCTGTTTGTCCATTTGTTTCTGAATGAAATGCAGATGAGAAATCAATCTTTGTGCCTAGATTTGCAAACAGTGTTATCCAAAAATTATTACAAAATCTAGAATCACGATCTGAAATAATCACTTTTGGCAATCCATGGTTAGTAAAAACAGTTTTAAAAAATAACTGTGATGCTTGTGATGCTGTTAAAGTTTTCTTACATGCAATGAAATATGCTTGCTTACTAAATCTATCTACAATTGTCCAAATCATGTCATGATTAGATTTACTATTTGGTAAACCAGTAATGAAATCCATAGAAATATGTTCCCAAGGTTTAGATGGAATAGACAAAGGCATTAGTAATCCATACTATTTACCATGATATATCTTTATTCTTTAACAAATCAAACATTCAGAAACGAAATTAGATACATCTGCATCCATATGCGACCAATAAAAATCTTCAGTTAACATGCGTAATGTAGAAATGATACCTCTATGACCTTGATATGGGGGACAATGAATTTCATTCAAAACAAAAGATCGGAATGGAATAGTAACACACAGTCTCTTTTCAAAAAACATAAATCCATCATTATATGACAATGAATCAACAGGTATGAAATTATTTTGAACTAATTTTTGCCAATCAGAATGAAAAGTAATATCCTGGTGATATGTATCTTTCATAGCAATCAAAGAATCAAAAGATATGATAGAAATATTATGAATTGCAGGTCTTCTACTCAATGCATCAGCAACTACATTTTCTTTTCCAGGTTGGTATTGAATGATAGGATGAAAACTTTGAATGAAGGAAGCCCATTTGATATGACGGTCAGAAATTTGGGGCTGGCTAAGTAGATATCTAATGCTTTGCTGGTCAGTCTCTGAATTCTGAACCCATTAAATAATGCTTCCATTGTTTTAATACTTGTACAACTGCTAATAGTTCTTTGTCATAAGTGGAATATTTGAGCTCAGAGGGTTTCAGCTTAGAACTAGAATATGCTATTGGATGATTGTCTTGCATTAGTACGGCTCCTATTCCTGATCTGCTAGCATCGGTCACAACTAGAAAGAATGGTCTATTAAAGTCAGGCAATTGTAGAACAGGGGCATTAGTTAATGCACGTTTCAGTAAATCAAAGGATTTCTGCTGAGTTTCAGTCCATTGATAAACAATTCCTTTCTTAAGAAGTTTTGTTAATGGTAAAGCAAGTAATGAAAAATTACGTACAAACTTCCTATAGAAACTAGCAAGACCAAGGAATGAGCGTAATTCATGTACATTCTTAGGAACAGGCCAATGCAATATTGCATCACTTTTCTTAGGATCAACTTTAATTCCTTCTTTTGATACAATATGACCCAAATATTCTATTTCTGTCTTAAAGAATTCACTCTTGTCAGGATTTGCAAACAATTGATTTTCTTTCAATAATTGAAAAACTAATGATAAATGCTCATAATGCTCTTTTTCACTTTGACTGAACACCAAAATATCATCAAAGAAAGCAATCACACAATATTGATATTTCAGAAAGATATGGTTCATCATTCTACTGAAAGTAGCAGGTGCATTAGTTAATCCGAATGGCATGACTAAGAATTCGTAATGGCCAAACTGTGTTCTGAATGCAGTCTTAAATATGTCGGATCTATCTAGCCTCACCTGATGATATCCAGACTTAAGGTCAATTTTACTAAATATAGAAGATCCTTACAGTTTGTCCATAAGGTCATCAACTCTAGGTATAGGATACCTATTCTTTACAGTGATTTTATTTAATGCTCGGTAGTCAATACACATACGATAGGTATTATTCTTTTTCTTGACTAAGAGTACAGGTGCACCGAATGGAGAACTGCTAGGTCGAATTAAGCCTCTATTTAGTAATTCTTCAACTTGACTCTGGATTTCTTTTTGCTCTATTTGATTGTGCCTATATGGTGCTTTGCAAGGTAGTTGTGTGCCAGGAATTAAATCAATCTTATGTTCTTCTGGACGTGAAGGTGGTAAACCTGGTGGTAGGTCTTCTGCAAAACAGTCCTTAAAATATGCAAGAAATTCCTTATGCCTAGGGTGCATATGATTTTCCTTTGCATGCAATTCATTCACCCAAATGAGATATGATTTAGTATTCTTGCGTAGTGCACGTTTTGCTTGAGTATGCGAAAGCAGTGGAAAAATATGAGATGCATGCATACCATATAATGTAATAGATTTTTCTTGAAAATTAATATTCATTGTGTGTGTGGAATAATCTATATTTGGATTATGCTGGTGTCTCCATGGCATTCCTAAAATAATGTCGCTTGACTGTAATGGGACAACTAAGAAATTTCTTCTTTCAATATATGCACCAATTTGAATTTCTAAATCTTATACTTCTTGTGTGCCATTGTACCTAGTGCCTAAAAATGCAGCTTTTATGCGATAATGCATAGGTACAGTATGCAATTTTAATTCCTTTACCAATTTTGCTGAAATAAAGTCATGAGTACTACCGTCATCATGCAATATAGTTATTTTCTTTCCATGCACCAAACATTTCATAGTCAACAATGAATGTGGAGTAGGCATACCTGGTAAAGCGTCGGAAGTAGTAGTAGGATCATCCTCATCTTCAGTGAAATCTGGCATATCCTCATGCTTGTCTTCGTCCATGGCTCCAAGGTAGTTGATATGTGCTGATGGCTTCTTTGAATGACAATTTGCTGCGAGATGCCCTGGCTGGTGACACTTGTAGCATGCTATTGGCTTGGCTTTGGTTACATTATTTGCAATGGCTGGAAGTCTGGGTACATTTGGATTTGCTTGTGGAATAGGCTTTGGATTTGGATTGATAGTGGATGGTAATGCAGGTGGTTTAGGCCAATTCTTGTGGAAAGATGGTGATGAGAAACGACCTGGATTAAACCTTCTAAAATTGGAATTGAATTGTTTAGATCCATAATTACCGTTGGCTTGGAATTGCTCTGGTCGTCTGTCTCTTCTGCGTAACTTATCTTCAGTGTCGTGAGCTAGTGAGATGGCGTCTTCAAGGGTAGCAGGCTTGAACATGTTCACTTCAGCGTAGTAATGTCCAAGAAGTCCAGACATATACTTCCGCTTATGTGTCGTCTCTGGTACGTCTTCAAGCATGCGTAGCTGTAGGAGTGCATTCCAAAAACGCTTTGTATATTGTGGAATAGGCTCACAATCTCGCTGTTGAAGTAAATCCCATTGCTTGATAGCCTTCTCATGAAATTGCGGTGGAAGGAAATTCTACATGAACTTCTTCTTGAAATCTTCCCAAGTAGCAGGACATTCTATGCTCTTGTGGACTACAGTCCACCAAAGTGATGCTCTGTCTATCAGATGATTAGTAACACACTTGATTTTATCTTTTTCGGGATAAGTTTCCTCATGGAAATAGTCATCAAACTGGCTAATGAATGATAAAACAGTCTTTCCTTCTCGTATGCCATTGAAAGTGCGAAACTTGAAACTTCGTTTACTTATCTTGGATTCCTTGCGAATGGTTTGTGCTTCAAGGGTGGCGTCGATGGTACGGCGAATCAAATCTTCAGCTTGAGGTTCTTCTTTATCGGTGGACAATCTTTGTAGTTTTGTCAATTGCGCTTGCAATGCTCACCTAGCCCTTCGCTCTTCTTGCAATTGTAGCATGATTAGATCCAGCTTTTGTTCCATGGTAGGCTCAGGTAGGTCGTCTTCAGCCAGATGATCATCCATATGTGGGGTAGTCATCCTGTAAAACTCAATAAACCTTTCTCACTCAAAATTAGGTTAGCGGGATGAGCGTAGCTCAAATTCGGGGTTACAAGGCTATGTATTTTTGGGTATTTCTTTGTATATTTTCAGAAAATCTGCAATTTTTCTGTATCCGTTTGCTGAAAGTACTTCAACAAACTTGTAGATAGGTAGAACAGCTTGCTGCGAACAACTTTCCAGTTCAGAGTTTTTGCATATAAACAAGTCTTCTAGGAGTTTTAAGCACTAGTCAGTTCTGACTTGCAGAGTTGCAGACTTAGCAGACTTGCAGAGTTATTGACTTGCTGAACTTAGGCCGACTTGCTGAACTTACAGGACTTGATTCCTCGTGAGTTGCTGAACTTGTCTTTTGCAGTGCAGGACCCGGAGTAACTGAACTTGATTGCCTTGCCTGACTTGCAGAAAGCTTAGGGGATTAAGCTTAATAGCTTAAGCAGAGGTCGTCGTGATTTCGTGAGGGGGGGGGGGGGGGGTCCGTTTTTTTCGCCGCGCGAAAAATTCGGACCTCCTCTGAGGCCACGATAAAAAAAATAAGAAGCTTTTAAGCTTCTTAAGCTTTCTCTTAAGCTTTTGCAATGAAGTAATGATAAAATTAATGAAGCTTATCTCTGTAACTCCACAACTTGATGATGGAGATGTATGCGTGGTCCTCCGCCTGCAGAGCCTGGTCCTTCGCGATCTGACAGTAGAAACAGGGGTTCTTGATCGCCAGAAATCTGCCTGTATTGACGGTTCGCGACGAGATTGACTGTAGAGCCCGTTTGTTCCTGGAGCTCCGCCTTCGTCCGAGATTGGTAGCGATTGGAAGCTCTTGATCTCTGCTGCGCTCTGATACCACTAGTGCACAGATCGGTCGCAGATAGCTCATGTGGTGAATCCCGGAAGGTCCCCAAGAACAATGAACTCTACCTTTTTGCACAAAAAACAATGTAAAAGCATGCACGACAAGAGGCAAGAGACAAATTGGGTTCAATCTCCCCCATGCCTTGTGTGAGCGCTTCACAAAGCATGTATTTTATGTATATTTCCAATCTTCATGCTCAATAATAGCCCAATTACAAAAATATGACAAGATTTTAGCTTTTGAGTTTGCTTTCTACAAAAATAGGAAAATAAAGCTAATGGACGGTGCCCATAGAGTCTGGCACGCCCAATCTCAATGTCCAAATAGAAATAACATATCAGGGCGCATAAGCGCATACAAAATAATAATCAATAATCAATGTCTCTATAGACATAACAAAATATAGGCGTGGCGCCTATCAAAATATAGTCCAAAGATCGAATACTCGCTAGACTCCAATGCTTTCCTCCGCCACTGCTGCTATCTCTACACATCAACTGAAGCATTCACAATCGTTAGTAAAATAATACAATTAAACGGACAAAAGTGAATACCTAGCAGTCTTCAGCTACATAAATAAATCAACTGGTTAGAAATAAATCTTAACCTTAATTTATTACGAGTGCGCACTCTAAACTCATAAACGTTTATTAATTTAATATGCATTTTGCGGAATCACCCGCTATGGAATCACCCATGTACACACTAAATTAATGAAACGCCCGAAAAGGACAGGCGTCCCCATCAACTTCTCGCACAAAGAATCCTCTTTGTGTATGAGCCCCGGTCATCTAAGTTTACGGAATCCACCGTAAAACCTCACGGAATCCACCGTGGAATATGCCTCTTGGCATCAACAACAGAAACGAGGCATAGACGCGCATGTTAGACGTGCAAAGTCGGGCGCGTCTATCACAGCGTCTATAAGTGCATGTAAATAGACGCGAATTTTGCGTCTATATATCCGAGTAAATAGACGTGCATACACACACAAAAAAAGACGCACACATCAAAATTCAAATCATACTTAAATTATTTCTTTTCAAACTACGCCTTTCTTTTCCTGCGTTTTTTGTGGTTCTGAAGCTTGAGTTTAGCCGACATGCAATCTCTTTATGCCTCACCTAGTCTCTTCATGCCTCATCTTCTCATGACTCACCAGCTCTTTTTTAATTTCAAATACACAAGAAGGGAAAAAGGAAAGCCAAGGAGAGGAAGAAAGAGAGAACAAGAGAGAGGAGAACAAGAAGAAGCAGCAAGCAAGCAAGCAAGCATCAAGGGAGGGTAACTTACCAAGGAGAGGAAGAAGGAGAAGGAAGAAGCGCCACCACCCACCACGCCAAACACCCAAGGTGAGTCTCTCTCTCTCTCTCTCTCTCTCTCTCTCTCTCTCTCTCTCTCTCTCTCTCTCTCTCTCTCTCTTTGTTTCTCTCTTCCTCTCTCTGCTCTGTCTGTGTATTTAGGACTTGTGATTCCATTATGTATTGCATTTTGTAAATCATCAATGGCAGTCGTTGGCCTAAAATTAGCCGACCGAGCGCGTCTGATAGCGCGTCTACATCCTAGTCTAGACGCAGATATAGACGCGAAAAATGTTTCTCTGGGGGCGCGTCTTTGAGTGCGTGTGCTAGCGCGTGTGCTCTGCAGTGTACACGCGATGATACAAGTGCTGACAGACGCCCACAGAGACGCAGGTATAGACGCTGTATGTAATATGTTTTACCTACACAAAGTAATATGATTTTTCTTGTGTAGATGGGGAATCTTGGATCCTCCAGCACCCCATTTAACAATGAGCAATTCATGGGGGAGATGACTAATTATCTTAGTCGCCCTCCCACTGCAGATGAGGTTTTCAGTGTGATGTCTGGGACACCTATCACATCTTTGCCTACACAGGGATCAACTGAGATACATGGATCGGTCGAAGCACGTACATCTGCAGAAGCACATGTATCGAGTGAGGTAGAGGGTAGTGCACGTCGAGGGAGAAGAGAAAGTGGTGTGGGAGGACGAGGAGGTCGAGGGCTTTGTGGGGGTTGCCTAGGTGGTGGCTCTCGATCACCCTCACCGAAAAATGAGAGAGGTGAGCCTCCACAAATGTACTACTCTATCACTGATGTTGGTGGTATCTTGCATGACTTTGAGGGGAGGGAAGTGATAGCCTACTTGAGGAGTGTCGTGCATGCCACATACAAAGATTGCATGATTCCCTTCAAGCACCAAAAAAATGGTTTGTGGCAAGAGGTGCTGCGAGCAGTACATAAAAGGTACCCTAATCCCGAGAATTCACGATTCTCAGATGATTGGGGATGGTCAAAGGTGAGAGATACACTTCATAACAAGAGGTCTCACCTTATGACGCGCGCCAAGGAGTCATTGCGGAGACAAGAGCAGGAGCGCCCTGGATATGGCCAACCACCCAATTGCCACCGCAAGGAGTAGAAAGAGGCCAAGAAGAGAGCAGCGGAGAAAATAACAAGTCGCTAGCATGCAGAGGTGCGACATATCCAGATGGCAACCATGGGATCGTTGCATTATGGATCGGGTGGCAGGGAGTCATGGGAGGCTGAGTTTGTAAGTATTATTTGATTTTTTTTAAATTAATTTTTATAATTTATTTCACTTCATTATGTAGTGTGTTTTAATACGTTGTATGTTCAAATTGTTTTGTAGTATCATATCGTTGGTAGGATGCCTACTCCTAGAGAGGTAGGCTACCATCGAGGTCATAATCAGGCGTCCACTTGGCAGCATTTCTACGAGAAGGGACTCATCACGAAGGAGCAATATAATCGTGCCATGAGGATTCCACCACCAGAAGAGATATGTTTTATTTTTTACATGAAAAGTATAGATAACTCTAATTTATTGTTTGTAATGGTATTTATATACTTTAATCCTTTGTGTAGGCAAACCCTGATGCAGTTGAGGATAGCGAAGGGGGGACTAGTAGTAGCAGTGGCGGCAACGGCAGCGGTGGTGGTAGCGATGATGATGCCTCTTTTGAGGAGATATAGAAAAGCCCCATGCATGCATGCCTCCCCTTGGCTTGTAATTTTCATTTTTGATATGTATTACTTTCAGCTAGTGCTTGGGACCATGACGTCACAAGCACTAGAACTCATAATGTAAAAACCTTTCATCTATATATATAAAATTTTGTGTGCTACATACATTGTTTTATTTTCAGTATCCAATCTTCGAAATAATCTTTCTCTGTTATCCCTAAGCATACAATTTGATGTTGATGGGGGGAAAAAAACCAGAGAGCATGTGGCTTTGCAAGCCACATGCTCTCTGGTTCTTTTTTCATACCTCTGTTTTGCATGTCTATCAGCGCATCTAAATTGCAGGATAAATGTGCATCCATTTTCGTCAAAAACTTTCAGAGTAAACACGGGTTTAGACGCGTAGATACACACTTATATAGACGCACAATATGAATATATCCACTTTTTTAAAAATATGATTATATATTTACGTAGCGTGTTTATACACACGTCTATAGGCGCGTCTAAGTGTGCATGTAACTCTGATCATAAGTGCACTTTTAGATGCGATTTTGTAGATGCGCAAATAGACACGTTAATAAACGCGCCCGACATTTTTTTTCTCAATTCAAATATTGTGTCTACAAGCGCCTCTATGAACCCTTTTTGTTGTAGTGGATGATCTGGAAATGAGACGTTACGTCCATATCTAGTGCGAAATTCTTGTCTTTCGCTTTTTCTTCTTGCCCTTGCTTCATTATATAGTATCACCCATTTGCTCATTACATCACTATTGAGCACACAAAAACTATTAAACTTACAAAGTTCTTCTTTTGTTAGCACTTTACTCATTCCTTTTCCTTGAGGTACTATAGAGGTCATACTTAAGTCTTCATCATCTTTCCATAGTCGTGGTTGAGAGGGATCCACTTCAGCAAGATATTCAGAGATATGAACAAGGGATGATTGCACTAACCAACCCTCAGCCATGCTTCCCTCAGGCCGTGCTTTTTGCCTCACAAAATCTTTCAAGGTTTTTATAAAGCGCTCAAGAAAAAACATTCACCTTATATGAACTGCCCCACAAAGTGCGATCTCATCAATCAAATGTACGAGTAAATGTAATTGAGTAGTTAAAATGGATCGAGAAAAAATTTCCTCCACCAAACAAACCACCTCAATAGATAATACTCGAGCATCTTGCAATGTGTTTGGATCAATTTCCTTCGAGCTCACGTATCTGTCAAGATGTATGATGTGCTTGTTTATTTTTGTGTAGAAATTCAAAGATATATAATGAAAAAATACAATGTATACACACCTCACAAGCTCTCCTATCTTGTAAATGATATCACGTATATCTTTGGATATACGATGGGATATGCTAGTAGAAAGTACGAACTGAATGTAAACAATATTCATAGATCAAATGATTAGTTGAGGAAAAAGTCATCATACCCCAAAGTTTACACATAGTTACTTCACTAATTACTATATTCATGGTTAGAGATACCCTTACTTGAATCATTTTGTGCCAATCGTTGGACTTCAAACCAGATAGTTGCTCCACACCTCTTTTCTTTTTCTTTATGAAGGATCCCTTTAGACATCTTATACATCCTGTGGGTGTTCAAAAGCTATATATTTATTCCTTTACTATTTTTTTCTCATTTTTGACAACATCCAAGGTGCATGGGGTAGCTCAATCTTTCCTCTGGGTCCAATACGTGGCCAGGCTCATCTCATGCGACAAATGTTACGTAAATCCTCCCTTACATTAAGTGAATCACGAGCCCCTATCAAGTGATCCCATAATGTAGATACAACATTTTTGAATATGTGCATGGGATCCAACAGGTGATTGATCTTGAGTTCAGTTCGGTACGGAAGACGAAAAAATATAGAGAACCTAACAAACAAACAATATATTATGTAAACAATTCATCATGCTCGCATCTACCTGAACAATAGACGCGCATATACACGCAAAAATAGACGCACACGTCAAAATTCAAACCAGAGACTGCGTTTTTTGCGGTTCTGAAGCTTGAGTTTAGCCGACATGCAGTCTCTTCATGCCTCACCTAGTCTCTTCATGCCTCACCTCCTTATGACTCGCCTCTTATTTCATTTCAAACACACAAGAAGGGAAAAAGGAAAGCCAAGGAGAGGAAGAAAGAGAGAACAAGAGAGAGGAGAACAAGAAGAAGCAGCAAGCAAGCATCAAGGGAGGGTAACTTACCAAGGAGAGGAAGAAGGAGAAGGAAGAAGCGCCACCACCCACCACACCAAACACCCAAGGTGAGTCTCTCTCTCTCTCTCTCTCTCTCTCTCTCTCTCTCTCTCTCGCTCTCTCTCTCTCTCTTTCTCTCTTCCTCTCTCTACTCTGTCTGTGTATTTAGGATTTGTGATTCCATTATGTATTGCATTTTGTAAATCATCAATGGTGGTCGTTGGCCTAAAATTAGCCGACCGAGCGCGTCTGATAGCGTATCTACATTTCAGTGTAGACGCAGATATAGACACGAAAAATGTTTCCTCTCATAGCGTTTGAGGGCACGTCTTAGTGCGCGTGTGCTCTGTAGTGTACACGTGATGATACACGCGCGGCATAGAAGGTTGACCTGCAGTCTACACGCAATTATACACTCGCATTGACCTGGAATGCGCGTCTGATAGTGCATCTGTGCTGCATCTTAGATGCGCAGATAGACGCGCTGGACAGAAGGTTCACTTTGGAGCATGTCTAAGGGCGCATCTAACTTGCAATTTATACGTGGGGATACACGCACCCAGTCTCCGAGTTCTGATAATAAACAATATATTTTTGCAATGATGAATGTGACCAATCCCATGTTTGTGTTTATCAGTTTTCTTGTTTAAGAGAAGCATTAGCACTTAAGTGTTATGCTCAATGTCTAAAGAAAGCTCTTTGAAAATGTAGGTAATATATGATTTTTTGTATGCAAATAAATTTGTCTTTTTCTTGTGTTTTTTTTGCAGATGTCGTATCCTGGTTCATCTAGCAATGACCTGGATGTGGATCGCATGAATGATATATTGGCCTCCTTTGGCAAGGGGGTCAATGCATTTTTTGGAGGTTCTCCTAGTAGGGAAGACTTCATGGGAGAGATGACCAGACACCTTGGTTGCTCTCCCACAGCGGACGAGATGTTTAGTGTCATGTCTGGGATACCTTTGATGTCTTTGCCTAGCACTACTTCCTAGACTCCACATGCAGGTACTCCACATGCAGGTACTCCACGTGCTCCACGTACATCGGCTGAAGCACAAGCATCTGTAGAAGCACGTGCATCTGCAGAAGCTCGTACGTCCAGCGAGGCAGAGGATAGTCGACAGAGAGGGAGGAGGGAGAGTCGAGGGGGAGGACGAGGCTTGTGTGGGGGTTGCCTAGGAGGTGGCGAGCGATCACCCTCACCAGTAGATCACGTAGAGGAGGTTCTACGCCAGTACTATAGAGTTATAGATGCTGGTGGCATCTTTCATGATGATGAGAGAAGGGATGTAATGGCGTACATGAGGAGCGTCGTGCATGCGACGGATAAAGATTGTTTCATTGCCTTCAAAAATCAGAAAAGCGGCTTGTGGCAGGAGGTGTTAAGAGCAGTCCATAGGAGTTACCCAAATCCTGAGGGTCAGCGATTCTCGTATGATTGGGGACGCACAAAAGTGAGGGATATGCTTCACAACAAAAGATCCCACCTCATGACACGAGTGAGAGACTCATTGTGGAGGCTGGAGGAGGAGCGTGGAGCCTATAGCCAACCACCTCCTAGAGAGGTACGTTACCATCGAGGCCATAACTGCGCAGCGACATGGCTTCAGTTCTATGAGGAGGGTCTCATCACTGAGGACCAATACAACCGGGCCATGAGGATTCGACAGCCAGAGGAGGTATGTTTTTCTTACTTTCCTATTAAAAGTATAGCTAGTTATAACTTTTTCTCCACCTTGTCTATGTAAGCAACCCTGATCTTTTGTGTGTGTAGGCGAACCCGGATGTGGAGCATAGCGAGGAGGGGGATAGCGACGCTAGTAGCCATGGTGGTACTAGCAAACATGTTTCCTCTTTAGATTCGTAGAGGAGTACCATACCTCCTCATGAGGCATTCTTTTCTTGTATATGTATGATATCTCTTTGAGCCTACTGCTTGCGGCCATGCTTTAGGTCGCAAGCACTTAAACTTTCCTTGTAAATCCTTTTGATATATAATGAATACATGAACTTTTATTTTCAATTCTCGTGCCCGTAAGATACATTGTCTTTTTCCAAAATACACAATCTGATGTATGGGAGGGGAAAAAAAACCAGAAACTAAAAAAAAAAACCAGAGAGCATGTGGTTGCAAAGTGAAAAAAAAAACTAGAGAGCATGTGGTTGCAAAGTGGAAAAAAAAAACCAGAGAGCATGTCTGGTTTTTTTTTTTCAGTTTCTGGTTTTGCGCATCTATCCGCGCGTCTAAATTGCAGATAATTCGCGTTTATACGTGTGTCTATAATGCAGACTACGCGCGCTTATACATGCGCTTCATAATTCAAATTTAAAAAAGAAATTAAATATCTTTTTTTTTAAATGACATTTTTTGTTTTCCGTTCGCGTCTACCAGTGCTTGTAAAAGCGCGTCTATATGCGCGTGTATATGTGCATCTATTGCACGTCTATTTGTGCGTGTAAATTCGTTGATACATGCGATTATAGACACGAAATGGTAGACGCGCAAATAGACGGGCGGATGGACGCGTGCGTAAGAATTTCTCTATATTCAAAAATCGCGTCTAAATGTGCGTCTATGAGGCCTTTTTGTTGTAGTGAATTTGCAAGAGTTTCTACATTGTTTGAATCATTTCACCTACCTTTGAGATTGGTGAGAATTTGATATGCTCCCATTGATACTTTTCTATGGAATTGCTCAACTTTAAATCTTCATAAAATGAGAATATCCAATGAGGATTTCTTCGTTTTAGAGCACTAGTTCTTTGTAAAGGTAATATACTTCCACCCTTGCAGTAAGGCTATTTTAGGTGTAGCCTTCTTGTTATTCAAGTCACCTCATTCTGAACCTTGAAGTAGCTTCCCATCAATCATATTGCAAACTTCCACATAGAGCTAGCTACAATAGTTGGCAATCACTAGAATCCTTGGTACTTATATTTTTGTGTTAAGACATGAAGTTTATAAGTTTAGTGCTAGTTTGAAAGGTGATATTATTTCATCATACAACTAGCAATGTAGTTTCCTTTATTCTCTATAGCCACATGTTTTGGGCAATGCAATTTAGCTTTTTCTCAATATGGCTATGCGCTTTGCCTTGGTGGTTCTTTTTGTCCATGTGCATTTCCATGACCAATATGGTCATGCACTTGGTAATGTGCTTTCCTTTTTAATATGACTATCTATTTTTCATGATGGAGTATATATGACTGTGTGGTTTGCTTGCCATGCACTTTAAATGTTTGCTCTTGTTACTCATTTGGACAGTAGGGAATATGATGTTAGTGTGTGGAGTTTCTATTTAATCCATTGGTGCAATATGCTTTTTTTTCACTAATATAATCATTCGCTTTGCAATAAGATGGATGTCATCGCCATGATATATGCTTGGCCAATCTGGCCATGTACTTTGGTCAACATTGTAAGTGTTATTGTTGCTGAATGCAATGACTCTCTTGTTGGGGCCACACAGTTTGTGTTATTCATGTGTACTAAACATCTTTCTTTTAATTTTCTTTTTTTTTATGGTGATTACCTTTCAACAATTGTGGTCTTGCTTTTGTGTCAAACAAGTGTGAAAAGCTTAGCTACGAGTAAGTATTATACAAATGTAAATTTCTAATCAGTGAATATTTATTTACTAGTTATACTTAGAAAAATCATGAGTTCCAAGTTAACTTGATAGAATATCTATAATTCCCTAGTTAGAGGATAGTACTTGCTAGTTATGACTAGTAAAAACTAAAATTTTCTAGTTAGGTTGATATTATTACTAGTTATACAATAACTTCCTAGATAATGTTGCTAGATAGGGCTTCAATTTTCTAGATACTATCTAGGAAAAGGATGTTACTAGTTAGAAGAGACTAGTGATGGCAAAATTATCCAGTTATAACTAGAAAAATCTATAGTCTTCCTAGTTCTGCTAGTAATCTTCCTAGTTATAATGTGAACTTTCTATATAGTAAGTGGTTTAGAGTCTCTTGTGGATCCTTGGAGAATCGTGGTTTGATTCTAGCTGGGATATATACGGTGCGCTGCCGAGGAGGGTCTGGCAAATACGTCCTTTCCCCTATTCCTCTTCTCTCCATTCTCCTTGGAGAGTCGGTCTTTGGTTTGATTCTAGCTGGATATATACGGTACGCCGCTGAGGCGAGTCTGGCCAGATTGTTTCCGCAACCAATTGTGAGCATAATACGACAAGACTAGACGTCAGCACTGACCAAATTCAACGGGACGACTAGCTCGTTTTCATGGAGACCCGTGCTGCTTCTACTGATTCGACGAGCGACCGCGTGCGGAAGAATATGCCGGTCGACCTGCGCCAGCCTCATCTGTGGTATCCCAGAAGCCGAGCCATGCAAAACCGGAAAGTGTATTATCACGGCGGACCCACCAACAGCGGCAAGACGCACGCCGCCCTG
Organism: Lygodium microphyllum; assembly: GCF_053477565.2. NCBI lineage: Eukaryota > Viridiplantae > Streptophyta > Polypodiopsida > Schizaeales > Lygodiaceae > Lygodium > Lygodium microphyllum. The sequence continues at coordinate 98,359,327 of NC_141146.1, read as the reverse complement.
CAGAGATTTTTGGCTGCATCGAGGGCGATCTACTGCGCCCCCCTGAGGCTTCTTGCGTTGCAGGTGTTCGACAGCGCCAACGACGTGGACGGGATCCACTGCAACCTGCTCACCGGGCAGGAGACCAAGTACCGGGCCTTTGCGAGCCATCTGTCCTGTACCACGGAGATGGCACCCTTGTATTACTCATTCGAGCTTGCAGGAGGCCATGAAGAATCAGCTGCGGCTGTCGCAGGGCAGGAGGAATGTCACTGTTGGAATGTGGCCGTCTTGGACGAAGTTCAGTTGATACGCGACGACGAGAGGGGCTGGGCATGGACAAGAGCCCTGCTCGGCCTTGAAGCGGAGGAGATACACTTGTGCGGAGACCTCAGTGCTCTCGGACTGGTCAGGAGACTCTGCAAGCTCACGAACGACGAGCTTATAGAAAAGACGTCGTACGAACGGTTGACGACGCTATCACTGGACGCACCCCTAGCGGAGGGCATCAAAAGCACGCAGCCGGGGGACTGCTATATCGCTTTTTCCCGCAAGGACATCTTCGCGCTCATGCGATTGGTTGAGGACGAGAGCCAGGAGCGCAGGTTACGGCGCCAAGCGGCTCTGGCGCATGATCGCCGGAGATCATCAACGCCTGCAGCTCCAGCTGCACGTCCACTGGACGTGGAGCTCCTCTGCTGTGTTGTGTACGGGGCGCTGCCGCCGGAGACGCGAGCCGAGCAGGCCAGGCTCTTTAACGACCGCAACAGCGGCTATAATGTGCTCATCGCCACCGACGCAGTGGGGATGGGTCTGAACCTCAACATACGGAGGATAATCTTCTACAAGATGAAGAAATTCGACGGGCGTGCGACGGTGCCCGTCCCCCCGGCATTGGTTCGGCAAATCGCGGGCAGAGCCGGCAGACATGGCTCCGAGTATCCGGAAGGCTTGGTGACCACGTTCTTTGAATCTGATCGCCCATATTTGGAGCAGTGTTTGCAGGCGCAGGAGAGCAGTGCAGATCAGAGCCCGGACTTCGATGACAACGCGGCCGCCGGTCTGTTCCCTTCATCCCAAGAGCTGGAGCGCTTCACACGCGAAAGAGGTATCGACGCCAAAATGAAGCTCTCCACCGTGCTCCTCACCTTCGCGTGCTTCTGTCTCACGGATTCAACCTTCTTCCTTTGCCGCAAGAAGAGCCTGTCTGATGCAGCAGCACTCCTTGACAAAATAGACAACATATATCTCAAGGACAGATTGCTTCTGAGCATGGCTCCGGTCAACTTGCGAAACGATCGCGTAAAAGCAGCTCTGTACCGCTTCGCCTCCCAATACAGCCAGCACCGCCCTCTTCGGTTGGAGAGTGCACTGTCCAGTCTCTCTGGTGTGCTACCTGATGCGGATGATGATGGTCAATGCTACGTTAGTACCGACTACAGTTATGTCGCGGATTTGCTCGCCGAGGAGTTCCAGAACATGGAGTTGGCCTACCAAGTCGTTACCCTCTACCTGTGGCTTGCCCAGAAACTACCCGCTGAGCCAGAGCTATTTCCTGACAGGGAGTATGCGGACGAGCTAGCGCTCCACATCTGCGGTCGCCTCAACACCGTCTTCATGGGGGCGCCCGAGCGTGTCGAGGAGCGTAGGATCCGCAAGGAGCGACAGGCCAGGGCAGAGGCGGCTCTAAACCTGAGGATAGTAGGCATTTTAGAGGATCTGGAAGAGGAACTCGATGACATCGTCGAAAGATTCTTCCGACACACCATGGCCCTCTGCAATCCGGGGGTCATCTTCTGCTGCCGCGTCGGGCGAGCGCAATATTGCGGCCCGAACAACAGCCGCTACAGCCGGCCCATCAAGGTCACATTCGAAGATAAGGAAGCTCGCGACCGCGTCATGAAGAATCGATTCGTCCTTGGCAGGGACGAAGGCATACAGATTCACGAGGACCTCACATGGCAACAACAATGCGAGAGAGCCGTCAAACAAGGCCGGAGCGTCCCCCAAGGGGCTCGGAGCCGTCTCCCAGCTAATCCTAAGTGGAGGATGTGAGGGAGGCCCCCTCGAATAAGGCCGGAGCATCGCGCCAATGGGGTCGTTGGCGTAGCCCCAGCCGGTTGGAGGCTGGCTTCATGATTATTCCGGCCCCTGGGGGCGCCGTGAGTTCAAATCCCGCCGGTTTTGCTTCCCCGGCGGCGCAAATGATCTGTTCACCTCCAGGACCGCCTACCAGGGCTCCTCATTCTCCTTTTATGTCTACGGACTCTCCCTCGGATGGGAATTGCCCTTCGCCCACATCATTGATGGCCACGTGAACACCATCCAATTGTTTGGCTTGAAGCTGCGTCAGTTTATCGAGGAACCCTCGGCACAACAATGCGTTCTCTCGAGTGTATTCTCGACCAACCTTCTAATTGTAATTTATTTGCCAAGTTTTTCCAAAGGTTATCGCATGCCAGATTTGTGACATCGATCAAAACTATCTCAAGAAACACCGAATTTCCCTCTCGTGCGCATTCATGTGTACCATAAACCTCGGTAGTTGCTCCGTCTCTTAAACATTTATGTGATGCAAAGCACGGATCTTCCATCCCTTGGCTTGTTTTGTGTAGGCCCTTGCCGTAGACCAAGTTGTGGAGTGCACGTGTCTCATGAGACTTGTGTAGTGATGTAGTTTCTCGCATTCAAATTGGGGCATGTGCTACGGAGGAAAAAACATGCAATCAAATTTTGTAGCGTAAGTGTAAGCTTCATGCAAAAACATTAATGGTTTGCATATTAGGAGTCCCATGGACCTAAAGCACTTACCTGGTATTCTTGTATTATTGATTATAACACTCTAGAAAAGCTTAGTAAATTTATACACATCAAGCTCAATGATTGGAAACATGTAAGAATACAATACAATTTAAATTTCACCATTATGCTTAACGATTAAGAGGTAGTCGAAAAAGAAAGCAAAGCATCACCCTACACATAGGTTGTAACTAAACTTTTTTCAATGTGTACCTCTTAGATAGAGTTTTTGCTTTAGGATGCTCTTGCTCAAAGAATCACCATAAGGAAGGTTATCTTGACCTTTCCTCCAAGTATAGAATACTCGATGTGTTTATCAAATCCTTGTTGAATCCCCATCTTATAGTACCATTGATGTATCTGAGCTTCATGGCTGAACTTGTAGTAGAACCCTACTCATGATGTAATGTCTCATACTGTTGAAAAATAAATTTAATGAAAGATGTTTAATTTCTCTTCAGCTTGTGCAAAATTTATAGTTTTAAAAGAAAACCATAAGTTGGCATATGGAACAATTTTCCTAGGGAGATCAATTATAAATATATGTATATACCATGTGGGTTCAACATAAGGGATTTTTAAAATACCATTTTTTCACATTTTGTACATATAAAAAGGTCCCATATAAAGGGGTTACTTATAAATTGAATAGAAAAGGGTTGTGTTTTATTAAGGAAAAATTCACAAATAAGGATATTTATAAATAAGCCTTGAACGCATGTGATATAGAGGGTATATATATTGTGAATTACCCAAGACAATTTTCCATGTATGTATGAAATGAATAGATATGTAGGGCTTAGGATGTTCCACCTATCATTGATCCTAAATTGAATTGCAAGAGAAGAAATCCCTTAAAAGAAACCTTTGAAATTCAATGGTAAAGGAAAGGATGTGAAAACAAAAGCAAAAGTTCGGATTGAGTTTATGGAAGACTTTGCATGGATGAGTATTCCTAACTAGGCCATGTTAGCCAAGTTAAACCGATCATGGGAAGTATGTTTTTGGCAGAGGTAGTCATGCAAAGACACTGGAGTCTTAGAAGTAACTACCGCATGTAAACTCATAAAAGACGTGCATGTAAGGCTCATGGAATGTATCTTCCACCTTCCTATCCACCTTAAACATGAAAGAGTTCTTCAAGCTTTCCTGCTAGCATTGAGTTTGGAAGCATATTACTCCCAATTTGTAATTGTCCATAAGTTTGAATCTCACCTGAAATAAATACTCTAAAGCACGATTTTCGATGCACACTAGGCACAATACCAGTTTCTCTCGAGAATCACAATGTATTTTTGAAGAACCTTCTAACTGTTTGCAAAGTTCTTAGAAAGGTTATCACATCATGCAAGATTTGTGCCAATGATCAAAAATATCTTAAGAAACACGGAATTTTCATTTCATGCAAATTGGTGTATACCATGAACCTTAGTAGTTCGTTCGTCTCTTAAACATTTATGTGATGCCAAGCACAGATCAATACTCACAAAAAATATTTTCCCCATCTAATGGTAAAAAAGAGCAAGCTTAACCCTAGCCAATTTTGGGAGGAAAATAACTGGTTTTATAGCCAAAATGCTAAAAAATAGCTTGTTTTCATTAAGACAAGCTTCAATTTCAACTATTTTTTAAAAAATCTTACTTGGAAAAAATACGCTAAATGACGGTTTTCTATGAGCATTGGCACGGATCACTCATTCCTTGGCTTTTTTTGCATCGACTTCTTCTTATTGTACTTTATTCTCTCTCCTCTCTACACTGTCTCTATGTTCTCTTGCTACTATTTGTTATTTTTGTCTCTCTACTCCCTTGCACTTCTCTTTTGACCACTATTGATGCCAGGAGGCATATTCCACGTTGGATTCCGTGAGGTTTTACGGTGGATTCCGTAAACTTAGATGACCGGGGCTCATACACAAAGAGGATTCTTTGTGCGAGAAGTTGATGGGGACGCCTGTCCTTTTCGAGCGTTTCATTAATTTAGTGTGTACATGGGTGATTCCATAGCGGGTGATTCCGCAAAATGCATATTAAATTAATAAACGTTTATGAGTTTAGAGTGCGCACTCGTAATAAATTAAGGTTAGGATTTATTTCTAACCAGTTGATTTATTTATGTAGCTGAAGACTGTTAGGTATTCACTTTTGTCGGTTTAATTGTATTATTTTACTAACGATTGTGAATGCTTCAGTTGATGTGTAGAGATAGCAGCAGTAGCGGAGGAAAGCATTGGAGTCTAGCGAGTATTCGACCTTTGGATTATATTTTGATAGGCGCCACACCTATATTTTGTTATGTCTATCGAGACATTGATTACAGATTATTATTTTGTATGCGCCTATGCGCACGGATATGTTATTTCTATTTGGACATTATGTTGGGCGTGCCAGACTCCATGGGCACCGTCCATTCGCTTTATTTTCTATTTTTGTAGAAAGCAAACTCAAAAGCTAAAAACTTGTCATATTTTTGTAAATTGGGCTATTATTGAGCATGAAGATGGAAATATACATAAAATACATGCTTTGTGAAGCGGTCACACAAGGCATGGGGGGAGATTGAACCCAATTGGTCTCTTGCTTCTTGTCGTTCATGCTTTTACATTGTTTTTTGTGCATAAAGGTAGAGTTCATTGTTCTTGGGAACCTTCCGGGATTCACTACGTGAGCATACTGCGACCGATCTGCGCACCAGTGGTATCAGAGCGGAGCTGAGATCAAGAGCTTCCAATCGCTACCCATCTCGGGCGAAGGCGGAGCTCCAAGAACGATCGGGCTCTACAGTCAATCTCGTCGCGAACCATCGATACAGGCAGACTTTTGGCGATCAAGAACCCCTATTTCTACTCTCAGATCGCGAAGGACCAGGCTGTACAGGCGGAGGACCACGCATTCATCTCCTTCATCAAGTCTTCAAAAACCAGTGAGCAAACTCCATAAACCAATTTTTTTCAAAGCTTAATTGTTAAGCTTATAAGCTTTAAAAGAAGCTTGAAGCTTCAAATCTCTCATCCTGGTATAAGAGGAGGTCTCCGCGTTTTTCGCGATGTCAAAAAACGCCCCCCCCCCACGATTGCGCCGTTTACTGATTGCAAAGCCCCCCCTTATTAAGCTTAATCTATTAAGCTTAATTCATTAAGCTTAATCAAGTTCCATAAGGCAGGCAAATCACCAAACTCCGGGTCCTGCGCACCAAAAATCAAGTCTTGCAAGTCGACTGGAATCAATTCCTGCAAGTTCATCAAGTCGGCCTAAGTTCTGCAAGTTTGCAACTCTGCAAGTCGGCTAAGTCTACAACTCTGCAAGTCAAACTAGTCAATTGGAGTCAGAACTGACTAGTGCTTAAAACTCCTAGAAGGACTGTTCCTGTGCAAAAACTCTGAACTAGAAAGTTGTTCGTGGCAAAGTATTCTACCTATCTACAAGTTTGCTGAAGTATTTTCAGCAAAAGAAGAAGGAAATATTGCAAATTTTCTGAAAATTGAGAAAGAAATACCCAAAAATACATAGCCTTGTAACCCCGAATTTGAGCTACACTCATCCCGCTAACCTGATTTTGAGTGAGAAAGGTCTATTGAGTTTTACAGGATGACAACCCCACATATGGATGATCCTATGGCTGAAGACGACCTACCTGAGCCTACCATGGAACAAAAGCTGGATCTAATCATGTTGGAATTGGAAGAAGAATGAAGGGCTAGGCAAGCATTGCAAGCGCAATTGACAAAATTACAAAGAGTGTCTACCGACAAAGAAGAACCTCAAGCTGAAGATTTGATTCGACGTACCATCGACGCCACTCTTGAAGCTCAAACCATTCGCAAGGAATTAAAGATAAGTAAATGAAGTTTCAAATTTCGCACTTTCAATGGCATACGAGAAGGAAAGACTGTTTTATCATTCATTAGCCAGTTTGATGACTATTTCCATGAGGAAACTTATCCAGAAAAAGATAAAATCAAGTGTGTTACTAATCATTTGGTAGACAGAGCATCACTTTGGTGGACTGTAGTACACAAGAGCATAGAATGTCCTGCTACTTGGGAAGATTTTAAGAAGAAGTTCATGCAGAATTTCCTTCCACCGCAATTTCATGAGAAGGCTATCAAGCAATGGGATCTACTTCAACAACGGGATCGTGAGCCTATTCCACAGTATACAGAGCGTTTTTGGAATGCACTCCTACAGCTACGCATGCTTGAAGACGTACCAGAGACGACACATAAGCGGAAGTATATGTCTGGACTTCTTGGACATTACTACGCTGAAGTGAACATGTTCAAGCCTGCTACCCTTGAAGACGCCATCTCACTAGCTCACGATATTGAAGATAAGTTACGCGGAAGAGACAGACGACCATAGCAATTCCAAGACAATGGTAATTATGGATCTAAACAATTCAATTCCAATTCTAGAAGGTTTAATCCAGGTCGTTTCTCTTCACCATCTTTCCGCAAGAATTGGGCTAAACCACCTGCATTACCATCCAATGTCAATCCAAATCCTAAGCCTATTCCACAAGCAAATCCAAATGTACCCAGACTTCCAGCCATTGCAAATAATGTAACCAAAGCCAAGCCAATAGTATGCTATAAATGTCACCAGCCTGGGCATCTCGTAGCAAATTGTCATTCAAAGAAGCCACCAGTACATATCAACTATCTTGGAGCCATGGACGAAGACAAGCATGAGGATATGCCTGATTTCACTGAAGATGAGGATGATACTACTACTACTTCCGACACTTTACCAGGTATGCCTACTCCACATTCATTATTGACTATGAAATGTTTGGTGCATGGAAAGGAAAGAACTATCTTGCACGATGACGGTAGTACTCATGACTTTATTTCAGCAAAATTGGTAAAGGAATTGAAATTACAGACTGTACCTACGCATTATCGCATAAAAGCTGCATTTTTAGGCACTAGGTATAATGGCACACAAGAAGTAGAAGATTAAGAGATTCAAATTGGTTCATACATTGAAAAAAGAAATTTCTTAGTTGTTCCATTATAGTCGAGTGACATTATTTTAGGAATGCCTTGGCGACACCAGCATAACCCAAATATAGATTATTCCACGCACACAATGAATATTAATTTTCAAGGAAAATCTATTACATTATATGGTATGCATGCATATAATGTTTTTCCTCTGCTTTCGCATACTCAAGCAAAACGTGCATTACGCAAGAGTACTAAATCATATCTCATTTGGGTGAATGAATTACAAGTAAAGGAAAATCATATGCACCCTAGGCATAAGGAATTTCTTACATATTTTAAGGACTGTTTTGCAGAAGACCTACTACCAGGTTTACCACCTTCACGTCTAGAAGACCATAAGATTGATTTGATTCCTGGCACACAACCACCTTGCAAAGCACCATATAGGCACAATCAAATAGAGCAAAAAGAAATCCAGAGTCAAGTTGAAGAATTACTAAATAGAGGTTTAATTCGACCTAGCAGTTCTCCATTCGGTGCACCTGTACTTTTAGTCAAGAAAAAGAATAATACCTATCGTATGTGTATTGACTACCGAGCTTTAAATAAGATCACTGTAAAGAATAGGTATCCTATACCTAGAGTTGATGACCTTATGGACAAATTGCAAGGATCTTCTATATTTAGTAAAATTGACCTTAAGTCTGGATATCATTAGGTGAGGCTAGATAAATCTGACATATTTAAGACTGCATTCAGAACATAGTTTGGCCATTACGAATTCTTAGTCGTGCCATTCGGATTGACTAATGCACCTGCCACCTTCAGTAGAATGATGAACCGTATCTTTTTGAAATATCAATACTGTGTGATTGTTTTCTTTGATGATATTTTGGTGTTTAGTCAAAGTGAGAAAGAGCATTATGAGCATTTATCATTAGTTTTTCAATTACTGAAAGAAAATCAATTGTTTGCAAATCCTAAAAAGAGTGAATTCTTTAAGACAGAAATTGAGTATTTAGGTCATATTGTATCATCTGAAGGAATTAAAGTTGATCCTAAGAAAATTGATGCAATATTGCATTGGCCTGTTCCTAAAAACGTGCATGAGTTACGCTCATTCCTTGGTCTTGCTAGTTTCTATAGGAAGTTTGTACGTAATTTTTCATTACTTGCTTTACCATTAACAAAACTTCTCAAGAAATGAATTGTTTATCAATGGACTGAAAATCAACAGAAATCCTTTGACTTACTGAAACGTGCATTAACCAATGCCCCTGTTTTACAGTTGCCTGACTTTAATAGACCATTCTTTCTAGTTGTGACCGATGCTAGCGGATCAGGAATAGGAGCCGTACTAATGCAAGACAATCATCCAATAGCATATTCTAGTTCTAAGCCGAAACTCTCTGAGCTCAAATATTCCACATATGACAAAGAACTATTAGCAGTTGTACAAGCATTAAGACAGTGGAAACACTACTTAATGGGTTCAGAATTCATGATAAAGACTGACCAGCAAAGCATTAGACATTTACTTAGCCAACCCCAAATTTTTGACCGTCATATCAAATGGGCTTTCTTTATTCAAAGTTTTCATCCTATCATTCAATATCAACCTAGAAAAGAAAATGTAGTTGCTGATGCATTGAGTAGAAGACCTGCAATTCATAATATTTCTGTCATATCTTTTGATTCTTTGATTGCTATGAAAGATACATATCACCAGGATATTACTTTTCATTCTGATTGGCAAAAATTAATTCAAAATAATTTCATTCCTGTTGATTCATTGTCATATAATGATGGATTTATGTTTTATGAAAAGAGACTGTGTGTTACTATTCCTTTCCGATCTTTTGTTTTGAATGAAATTCATTGTCCCCCATATCAATGTCATAGAGGTATCATATCTACATTACGTATGTTAACTGAAGATTTTTATTGGCCGCATATGGATGCAGATGTATCTAATTTCGTTTCTGAATGTTTGATTTGTCAAAGAGTTAAAAGACATCATGGTAAACAGTATGGATTACGAATGCCTTTGTCTATTCCATCTAAACCTTGGGAACATATTTCTATGGATTTCATTACTGGTTTACCAAATACTAAATCTAACCATGACATGATTTGGACTGTTGTAGATAGATTTAGTAAGCAAGCATATTTCATTCCATGTAAGAAAACTTTAACATCATCACAAGCAGCACAGTTATTTTTGAAAACTGTTTTTACTAACCATGGATTGACAAAAGTTATCATTTCAGATCGTGATTCTAGATTTTGTAACAATTTTTGGATTACACTGTTTGCTAATCTAGGCACAAAGAATGATTTTTTATCTGCATTTCATCCAGAAACTAATGGACAAACAGAAGCCACAAACAGCACCATTCTAGATCTTTTACGTGCATATACCATCTCTAAACCTCAGACATGGGATACTCATTTGCATTTATTACAGTTTGCATATAACAATACACCGCACACATCTACAAAGAAAGCACCTTTTGAAGTCATTTATAGATATAGATTATCTACACCTGTTGCATCTTTGTCTAATAGAATTCAGAGTGCTGATGATATTGCTAGTATGCATAATAGTATTTTTGATGAGGTTAAGGATTTGATTGCTAAAGCCCAACAATCATACACCAAACAAGCCAACAAGAAAAGACAAGCCATGAATTTCAAAGTTGATGATTATGTTTGGCTGAGAATAGAAAAATGTAGACTGCAAAGTGTAGATAGACATCCAGTTGTCAAACTAGCTCCTAGATTCTATGGACCATTTAGAATCATTCATAAGATTAATGATAATGCATTTAAGTTAGAATTACCATCTCATTGGAAAATTCATAATACATTTCACATTAGTTTATTGAGACCATTTAGAGGCCAATTACCTATCCACCCTGTTTATGAAAACCCACCTTTATTAGAGGAAGAGACTGAAATACTTGAACCAGAAGCCATCATAGACACTAACTACATGGCCACTAGAACTGGCCGAAGGTATTCTAGATATTTAGTAAAATTTAAGAACCATCCTGTAGAGGAAGCACAATGGATGCACGCTAGAGACTTAAATGCTTTCCCCACTCTGTTAGCTCCACATTGAGCTAATAGCAATTGAGGTCAATTGCTATCCCACACCGGGGATATGATGCCAAGAGGCATATTCCACGGTGGATTCCGTGAGGTTTTACGGTGGATTCCGTAAACTTAGATTACCGGGGCTCATACACAAAGAGGATTCTTTGTGCGAGAAGTTGATGGGGACGCCTGTCCTTTTCGGGCGTTTCATTAATTTAGTGTGTACATGGGTGATTCCATAGCGGGTGATTCCGCAAAATGCATATTAAATTAATAAACGTTTATGAGTTTAGAGTGCGCACTCGTAATAAATTAAGGTTAGGATTTATTTCTAACCAGTTGATTTATTTATGTAGCTGAAGACTGTTAGGTATTCACTTTTGTCGGTTTAATTGTATTATTTTACTAACGATTGTGAATGCTTCAGTTGATGTGTAGAGATAGCAGCAGTGGCGGAGGAAAGCATTGGAGTCTAGCGAGTATTCGACCTTTGGATTATATTTTGATAGGCTCCACGCCTATATTTTGTTATGTCTATCGAGACATTGATTATAGATTATTATTTTGTATGCGCCTATGCGCACGGATATGTTATTTCTATTTGGACATTATGTTGGGCGTGCCAGACTCCATGGGCACCGTCCATTAGCTTTATTTCCTATTTTTGTAGAAAGCAAACTCAAAAGCTAAAAGCTTGTCATATTTTTGTAAATTGGGCTATTATTGAGCATGAAGATGGAAATATACATAAAATAAATGCTTTGTGAAGCGCTCACACAAGGCATGGGGGGAGATTGAACCCAATTGGTCTCTTGCTTCTTGTCGTTCATGCTTTTACATTGTTTTTTGTGCAAAAAGGTAGAGTTCATTGTTCTTGGGGACCTTCCGGGATTCACTACGTGAGCATACTGCGACCGATCTGCGCACCAACTATCTTTCCTCTCTCTCTACTCTCTCCTTCCTTATACTTCTCTCTCTCTTGTATCTACTACTTTCTCTCTCAAATCCCCCTCCCTCCATTTCCTACAGTTTCTCCTCTTTTTATTCTCTCTCCTCTAGTCTCTCCTCTCTCTCTCTCTACTATCATCTCTCCTCTCTCCTCTCTCTCTCAATTTTACAATTGATTAAGGGCATTCATAATTTCTAGGAATAATTATTTCATTTATAATTATCTATTTTATTCTAATCAACTAATTGCTATCAATTTTATAATTTTCTTTCATTTTATAATTAATATTTCTAGTAAAGTATAAAATTATTTGATGTTTTAAAAAAATTATAATGAGTATATAATAAATTAATAAATATTACAAATTTACACATAATTTTGTTTTCACTCAATATATCACTTAACAGTGTTGCACAAGTGGTCATGAATCCAATAGTTCAATGTTTTGCCCTCCCTACTCATGGGTTGCTTCAAGGCTAGTTAGATAGGAGAAATCTTAGCTTTATCAGATTTCTCTTTATCCTTATTGGCCTTGTGAGTCTCTCTCTTGCTTTTCAGCATGCAACTATCTAATATGACCATCCTCCTCCATCTATCCACTTTAAGGTAGATGCTAAGCAATGCATGGTCTCTACACAACTATATTTATATTTAACACCTTAGCAAGGAGAGCCCAAATGTTTTCTTATATGCCTAGTATCTCATTCAACCTTATTCAATATTCATGCAAACCAATTATGCATGGAGAATAAAATACACAAGCACACACACACACACACACACAGAGGTAAGAAGTAGGGTGAAGAGGATGAGAACAACAATAATATGAGAGAGTTGGTAATGGTGGTAGTCATGATGGCCGCAATGATGATGGTGGTATTGGTAGTAGAAAAAGGTGGAAGAAATGGACTATGTAGAAGAAAATAGGGGTTTACCAAAAAAACTTCATTCCAAAGCTTGCTTTTAAATATTTTTCGTCACCACGCTCAAGGATTTACCTACCTCAATGTAACATATTATTTCAACTCATGCTCTTCTATTTCATCTGTAGATAGATGCCAACTTTGACCAACTTCAAATCCTTCAAATAAGATCTTCAATATTATCTAGCTACCTATCTCTTATTGAGAAAAAATCTATATAAGAGATGAATGTACATGGAGAAAGGATGCACACACACACACAAATACATTTGTGCACATGTGTTTTCACTTATAAAGAAGTTGGATGAATAGGAAAATATAAACAACAAGGTGATAGTGTTGGTAATAGTGGTAGTGTTGATGATGGTCATCATGGTGGTAGTGATGGTGCTCGTATGGTACAAAAGTATGGAATTTGTGGAAGAAAATTAGGGGGTTACAAAAAAACTTCTCACTCTAAAAGCTCTTTCCTCATATACACTCTAGGATTGGCTTACTTTAATGGAACATACTCTTTCCAAGTATGCTATTTCATTTTTCTCTTTAGATGGGCATGAACTTTTGCAACCTTCAAATCCATAAAAAAATCTCCTAACCTCCTCAATGTTAGGCCATAGGTAACTCTTTAATGTCATCATGCACTAGTTTTAGATATATCATAGTATTAGGCACAACTTGCTTCTTTGCTTAACTCTTCTAGCCTTCATCTCCTTATGAGTAAGCAGATGTACCACCTATACTTCAGTGCTATTGTTTCACACATAAGAAAATTTTATATTCACAAAAAGTTTTACAATCACCAACTCCAAGTGATCTTGAAGTGTTGCCTCACATTTGGTGGCTCAAACTATACATAATTTGTGAGCGCACATCCATACTTAGGTATTAGTTTATTAGAAGATGGATATTCTCATTCCTCATAGCATTATTGTCAATGAAGCAAGGGGGTGCAATAGGTAAGAAAAATGCTTAATGCTTAGGAATATGCACTTGACGAAGGTTGTGAAGATACTATCAGTATGTTAGACAAGATGTGTTGTAGCCAAATGATATGAGGATAAAGGTCTTTAGTAGTTGTAGCTACTGTGGTAATTTGAGAGAATGGTTTCTCCTTCCAATGCCTTTCCACCTCGCTTTTATCACTAGTTGTGATTGTAGTGAAGTGAAATTGAGAAAGAGAAGTGCAAGTGACTCTAGCTAAGACAAGCTCCCTAGATATGTCCAACTATTCATGTGCCCGAAGAAAGTGTAAGGGAGTGTATACAAGGGCTAGAGGATTATGGATGGAGCTAGTTGATTGAGCCCACCAAATAAACCTTGTATAAGGACTCCTAGGTGTAGTGCAATCATCATACTTCCATTATTGTATTTGTAAAATTTTTAAATACAAAATGTTTTTTTCTAGTTTTTCATTGATTATCAACTTAGTATTTCAATATTGTTGGTGCGATGTTTCAACTTTATTCAACTTCCCATATATTAATTTTGAAGAGCTTAGACTATCAAAAGTGGTATCTTCAATAAAATAATCCATATCCCATATCTTGACACCTTTCGAGCTCAATCACTACAAGATACATGCCTCATATTGATGTTCAAAGTGACTCTAATATTCATAAAAAAATTTATCCCCGTCGCACTAAAAGTGTCCGTATAAGCGTTTGTACAAATTCATCATAAGGGCATTGCTATTAGCATCACAAAAGACGTTAATAGTGAAGCATGTAGTAAATTTGTGACGGAAATAGCGATGGTTATAGAGAAAAAAGAAATTTGTGGCTACCTTTTTCCACCCATAACACCATGTGCTGTTCAATATTCTACAAAGCAATTATATGTTGAATATGTAATCTTTATCAACACAGACACAAAAACTTCATCAAGACTGATAACTCATAAAATTCATATAAGATTATTGATGACAACTCATGAAATTACATGGAACCATGGAGATGAGAAAAAAATAGAAATGTTAATATATATGTAAATATCACAAAGTGCGATTTTATACAAAGGATGATAAGTACATCAAAGGAATGCTACATGGGAGAGGTCTACATAGATACCAAGACTAGAAAAGAAGATAATGTACATTTCACGATGTCATGTCGATATGCAGTCATAGTGTGAAAAACTCTAGAGTGCGACTTTCTTATTGATCTAGAGAGCCAATGCCATATTAGTCATTAATGTCAGTGTTCGTAGTATGGATGGTCCAAAAATACTAGATTTTTGGACAAGTTTAGCCAAATTTTGATATTGTCTCTTATAAAAATTCAAAAAATATAGACAACTTCTAGAATATGATACATATAAAAGAAAGCATGTGGCTTTTAGCCATTTTGGGAGGATTTTATGTAAAAAGAAGAATTGGCAAAATCGTGAGACGTGGGATCGCAGTTTTCAAGCAGTGAACACCACTTTGAACTGGGAGATAAAGGAGTGATTTGGGACAATTCTAGCCAAGTGTCTTGGTATTTTACCCCGTTTTTTGGAGCCAATGGAAGCATCAAATTGGCAATTTGAGCAACATAGAGGAAGGTATTGTTTTATGCATGTTTTTGTCTACAAGAGATTTATCTTCTCATAATGCAGAAATAAATTAACAAGCTTCATCTCTGTGAGTATTCTTCCACATCTTCTATTTCTTTGAGCCCCTTATCTTCCATCTACTCCTCTCCCTAAATCTCTCTTCACCCTCTTAGTAGAATTTCGACCCCAAACGCTTCGATAGTGGTGAACCCAATGTGAAAATTGGTACTAGGTGTGTAAAGATGGGGGATTTTTTTGGTTCAAGTGGTGGTGATGCTTTACAACAAATGATTGCTTTGTTGTAACAACAAGAGCAGTAGCAGTTGTTGTTACAAAAGCACAAAGAATTGATTCCTTTAATTGTGAATGCATTGCAGGCAGTGGGACAAGAATTGAAGCAATTTAAGGTTCAAAATATTTCAGCTTTCATCCAATTGTATAAATAAAAGATGTTCTTTCATGGGGTACTACAATATGCATGGAGTCAGTATTTTTCACGTTTGCCCATGCGTGCATTGCATGATCGGATTGATGAGTTACATAGAAGAGATGCTAATTGGGTAGCTTTTAAGAAAGCTTTGAGAGAATAGTTTTTCTTGGAAGATACATGATTGGTAACTAAAAAGACGTTTATAGATTGGATCAAAAATCCCAATAAAGAAGTTGGCTGCTATAGCTTTGCTCCATGAATTTGAAAGTCGGTATAGAAACTTGGATGCCGATGAGCAACAATCGTTGGAGAGTAAGAAAATTGATTTATTTCTAAAGGTTTTAGATCCTATCTTGTAGAAGAAGCTGATTGATCGTTTAGAAGATACCTCTTCTGAAACAGGGCTGAAATCAGATTGGGCTAATGTGACTGAAGGAATGCATATGTTGGCAAAGAGAGAGCTGATAAAATTAGGATGGGGTATAGGCATTATACTTGCCAGTGCTTAGAAGGGGGTTGAAATTGTAGCCAAGGTACTTGTAGCTACGGTGGAACAACCCGCTATACCTATTGGTCCGCCTCTTAAAGGTGACAATGTGGATGAATTAATCAAAGGCATGTGTGATTTGAGGCTAAATTTGATAGAAATCTATGTAAAGGTCGAAAAGTTGGATGTCAAGGTAGAAGAGAAGGGTTGGGCAACATCCAAAAGGCCGTTGTCGTACTGCTGCGCATCCGAGGTGTGAAATCCACCAAAAAGTTGTGTGTGACATTTGTTACTTTGTACATATTTAGTTGTTGTGTTTACATTTTTGTTTTTCGTGGGCAGTATAGGGAGAGAAGGCTCTCCATTAGTATGATATTATGCAGCATGAGGGCCCTGTGCCAAACAAGTTCATATTGACATGTGTTCTAAAAGCTTGTAATAGCATTGGGGCCGTAAGGCATGGTAGAATGATACCTAATCAGATAATCAGGACACAATCCCATTTTGATATAGAAGTAGGAAATGCACTCATTGAAATGTACTCCAAACATGGAGAACCTGCTGAAGCATATGAAGTGTTCAATGAGCTGGCAAATTCAGATGTAAGATCATGGGGTGCAATGATTGCTGGTGTTTTTCTATAAGGTCATGATCTAGACAGTATTGAACTTTATGGATGGATGGAACAGGAAGGTGTGTTTCCCAACAGGGTTGTCTTTTTGTCCGTCTAAAAGCTTGTGGCACTATGGGGGCTCTAGAAGTAGGTCAAGATGTCCATGCTGACATAACTAAAAGAGGTTTGGAAATGGACCTGCATGTAGGCAGGTACACCTTGATCGTCTAGTTGAATGCTATCTTCAAAAATCAAATACAAGGGCCATGGGAGATAATGCAGAATGCAGAGCTGCCATTGCATAGGCTCTACAGAAAGAGAAAGAAATCTATAGTAGAGCCAGTACCAAAGGTATTTACATGAATCTGTGTGTACAAGCACTGTCCTCCATATTGAGCCAGCAAAGTGAAGCCAAAGGGAAGATTGAGGTTATTTTACCACAGGCAGCAGAGATGCTACCACTTGAAGCTGTGGACTATGAGGATGAGGCTGTTGTTAGGGATTTAAAAGAAACTGGGCTTTTATCAGATTATCCACCTGGAAGTCCTTCTAAACAAGAAATAGAAGATTCAACAAGCCTTTTGTGCAGCGAGAGAAATATCTCATATCCTGATAATGGTGCTGTGATGACTCATGATTGTAAAGAGGCAAGGGAAAATGATACACATATTCAGGAAACCCAACAGCCAGTGATTGACTTGCATACTGTTGTTGTGTTAGAAGTGCTACCTTCAACTACAACTGATGCTAACTCCTGCGATTTCTCATTCTCAGATATCCTACTAAGTCATGAGCAGACGCGGCAAAAGGCTAGCCTTTTGGAGATGCCTTCAGCAGAATGCCACAGCTTTGTGGAAGTTGAAAATGTTCCTGCAAATGGTGAAATCCTGGCAAGAGCTAAAGGTTTCAAAGGAGAAGGGGAAAGAGAGATTGTTGATATACAGGAAAGTGAGGGGTCAAAGACCTCAAATGATAAGAGCCTGGCAGGGGTTAAAAACCTCAAAGAACAAGAGGGAAGAGAGATTGTTGATAGGCAGGAAATGAAACACCAAACTCTTGCATTGGAAAGAGAAGTAGTTGGACAAGAAGAAGACCATTGCCTTTCTGTTGAACCAGAGATTGGAAAAAGGGGATTTGTTTGTATGCACGATTGGTGATGGTATGTATCTACCGCTTTTCTGAGGGGGCTGCTTTTCTGGAGGGGAAAAAGGGGCTCGAAATAAAAAAGAAGGACCACTTTGTATGGAGGCCTGGGGAGAAAACGGAAAAAGGTTGAAGACGCAAGCTTGGGGGGAAAAAAAGGAATCGGAGTGTCATCGTAATGACAGAGGAGCAAGAGCTTATGGAACATCTTCCACAGGTGGAGGTGGTGCAGGAGGCGTGTCGGCGGCGACTGTGGCGGCGACTGTGGCGGCGTGTCGACTTCTCCACGACGCGGCGGTGTTGAGAATCAGCAATCACACTCAAACGGCCTCTTTGTATGGAATCTCAGGGTCAAGGATATGCAGGGTAACTTATCCCATATGCACAATAGTGCCTACTGCAGTTTCCTACTTTCCTATAAAGCATTGTACTTGCTTCCTTTCTTAATGCAATGATAGTACTCTTTTCATTTCAGTAAAGTGTCAATGTCATTGTCCACATACACAAGATTGTGTTTATGAGTCCAAGTCTCAATCTTGGAACCTAATTCACTTGTGTAACAAACAGTGTCCATTCCATCATGAGTCTACACTTCTCCTTCCATCCTCCATAGCTTCCGGTTATGTCATGCTCTAGATCCCGCATTTGTAACATGGTATCAGAGCCCAGTTGGGCATGGCATTGCTTCTCTAGCCTCTCTTGATTCTTCTGAACCTCCATCCAGCTCAATGTCAGCTCATGACTTCATCTCCCAACTCTACTCTCACTGAAGCTTCCATGGCAGCCATAGCCAGCAGCACCCTATCAGATTGAACTGCTTATATCTCACTCCACAGGTCAAATCTCTTACAGCTTCCTTCTGGAAAAGTATTCCCCAACTCATAAAGCTTCTCTGTATCACATCAATCTAGGACATTGGACCATCTGGAGCTCAGCATTGTGAAAATCCCAAATCTCTGTTCTGTGTCTGCCATAGCCAGACAGGACCTACCTTGCTTGGAGCTTCCATAACTCTTCAACCAGGCCATTTCAGCCCACGATTTCTTCTGGAGAGTTGTTCCTCTGCTCAAGGCATTTCATCTTGGCACAACAATCAATGACATTGATGCTCCCTGGCTCCAGCATTGCAGAAATTCGACCACGCTGTCCAGATCTGCGCCGAATCTGATCGCGGCACCTGCGCGCCTTATACTGACCACGATCTGCACAATCTTCATGGGGCTTTGGTAGCCCATGACATAAGCTTCCTAGATATGTAAAAAGTTTTAAAAATGATGCACTGTAGCTCCTGCAATAAGCAAAAAACCAGGCCCCTGTCTCAGAAACCCTAAATCCACCATAGCCAAAAGCTTCAAAATCTTGACATTTTTCACTGTTTCTCTCACTGAAGTTATCAACAGTGATTTTAATCACTGAGCAATACTCTCTGAAGTTCGTTAAAGTACTGTCACTCAGATCTGACGACATCAACATCAAATCAAGAAGGGGAAGATCACTTGGAGTAAAAGACTTTTGCAGATTTGGTATTCATTGACACTCAGTTAGTGCTTTTTAGCACTTGTGTCTCTCAATCAATTCTTCTGTTGCTCAAATCTAATAAAGTCTGAAGTTGATTTGCTACTGTTCCCGTAAATCTAACATGGGCAAAGACTCGCCAAATGCTCGATTCAAAGGAGTCGGATTTCACACTTGGCAAACCCGCATCAAGCTCATCCTGATGAAGAAGGGTCTCTGGGCCATCACAAATGGCAAAGAGAAGAAACCTCGGGACGCGGACCTTGCAACTACTTGGCAAAAGAATGATGACAGAGCCCAGGCCATTATCAAATTGGAGCTAGATGACAGTTATATCCATCACGTGGATAACTGTGAGACCTCACAGGATACATGGAAAAGACTTGACACCCTGTTCGGTGCACAATCTAAATCATCAAAGTATGGTCTCCTAATTGAATTCTTCAGGCTTGAAATGAAGTCCAGCACATCACTTGCCACACATCTTAATTACATGGAAGGACTCCTAACCCAACTTGCAGGAATCAACATTAAAATGGATGAAGATGTTTGCATCGGTGTTCTACTTAAGAGCTTGCCTCCTGAATATAATAACGTATCAACAACTTTAATCAACATGCCAAATCCTGAACTTGTTGATATCCAGGCATCACTGTTAGAAGAAGAAAAGAAGCTAAAAACTAAAGAAGAACCAAGTACCTCTAGAGATGAGCATGCATTATATGTTGGCAACAGGTACAAAGGCAAGAAAGATCAGCTCTTTTGTGACTTCTGCAAAAGAACCGGACACACCGAGAAGTTCTGCCACGCAAGAAAGAGATCCCAAAAGGCCTATCTAGTCGCAGTCAAAGAAGAAGAAGAAAATGAAGCAAAGGAAGATGAAGATGAAGACCACCAGGATCGGAAGGACAAGACTCATCAGTCCTTGTACTCTCATAATTCTGATAGACTGTTTTAATAGCCTTGTATTTTTCCTTGCCCTAATGCTTCCTGCCATAAGCTTTGTAAACTCCTTATGTAACTTGGCATTACAGTCCCTGTACACTTTGTGAGGCCCCTGTTACAGCCTCTGGATGTCCACCATGTTTATGGTACCCACACTTAGCTTTTTCTGCAACAGCCTCTGGTGTTTTGCCATGTCTGTGGTATACCCACACTTTGCAGGTGGTTCTCATTACAGCCTCTACACACTTTGTGCCTTTCCTAGTTGTGATTGAGGAGGGGTGTTGAGAATCAGCAATCACACTCAAACGGCCTCTTTGTATGGAATCTCAGGGTCAAGGATATGCAGGGTAACTTATCCCATATGCACAATAGTGCCTACTGCAGTTTCCTACTTTCCTATAAAGCATTGTACTTGCTTCCTTTCTTAATGCAATGATAGTACTCTTTTCATTTCAGTAAAGTGTCAATGTCATTGTCCACATACACAAGATTGTGTTTATGAGTCCAAGTCTCAATCTTGGAACCTAATTCACTTGTGTAACAAACAGTGTCCATTCCATCATGAGTCTACACTTCTCCTTCCATCCTCCATAGCTTCCGGTTATGTCATGCTCTAGATCCCGCATTTGTAACAGGCGGCGGCGGCGGTCTCCAGCAGGATGGCTGAGGGAGGACAGCGGCCACTGGAGGGAGGGGAAGGAGGGGACGGCGGGCTGGGGAGGAGACAGCGCTGGCGGGGGGAGGAAGGGAGGGAGGGAAGGCGCTGGGGAGGAGACATCGCTGGCGGGGGGAGGAAGGGAGGGAGGGAAGGCGCTGGGGGAAGGAGGGGAGGGAGGGAGGTTGCTGGCGGGAGGTAGGGGAAGGAGGAGAAGAAGGGGCTGGGGGAAGGAGGGGAAGAAGGGGCGGGTGCTGGCGAAGAAGAAGAGAAGACGCACAGAGAGAGAAAGAAAGGGAGAGAGAACGAGTGGGGGACAGGCAGTTGGGGGGAAGGGGTGGACAGTTGGAGGGGAAGAGGTGGGGGGGGGCCCATGGGGGGGGGGGGGGGGGCCATGGGGTGGTCAGGTGGGGGGGAAGGGATGGGAGGCCCATGGGGGGGCCATGGGATGGGGACAAAGGCGCGTACCCCCGTCCCGCGCTCGTGCGCGGGGCGGGGTAAAAAAATTTGCCGTGACGGGATTGAAATGGCACCGGGAAGACGGTACGGGTTACGCGGACACGACCGAGGCGCGTGGAGATTCGTAAAATCGAAAAAGGGCGCGTTCACGCGCAAAACGAGCGCGAGAAAAAACGTAAAAAGAAAGAAAAATTAATAACTCCCAATCCGGACGTCAAAACGAAATATCGTAAAAACGAAAAGTGGGCAGGACGACAGGGGGGAAACAAGAAAAATATGGGACGGGGGTTCCGGGAGGGATAAAGGGCAGTCACGTGCAAAAACACAAAAAACGAACCAAAAAACGCAATTTAAAAATTAATATCGAAAGATCCGTGCATCGGAATGAGGTGTGGAAAAAAGGAAAACTGTGCAGAAAGATGTGCCCGACAATCCAATCACATCAAAACATAATTCCGACTGAGGTAAGACGCGTTCACATGGAAAAAACCCAAAAAACAAACCCGAAAATGGGATCGGAAATTAATATCGGACGAACCGTGCACCGGAATGACATGGAGTAAGAAGGAAAAATGTCCGCAAGAAGGAGTGGCACAGGGGTATCACGTTAAACCGCAGTTCCGGCGAAAGTAGGAGGGGTTCACATGTGAAAACCTCCAAAAATACTCCCGAAAACTCATTTAAAAATTAATAAGTAAAAATCCAGAAGTCGAAAAAGGGTGGAGGAAAAAGGAAAAAGGTAGGGGAAGGCACGGGGGACACGGCTGTCAAATCAAATTGGAATTCCGATACAAATCGGGCAAGTTCTCATGGAAAAATGTCAAAAATACGCACGAAAAAATCTTAAAAACCCCAGAAAATTAATAATGGACAAACCATGTATCGGAATGATGCGGAATAAAAAGGAAAAATGTCAGGGGAAAAGCGTTGGTCAGGGCTATGACATGAGATCACGGTTCCGAAGCAAGAAAAGCGCGTTCACATGGAAAACCGGCTAAATTGTGTAAAATGCTTCAAAAATTAATAACTCAAAAACCGTGCACCGGAACAGGGGTAGGTAAAAAGGAAAAATGATCAATTCAAAGGGAGGAACAAGGCTATAAGGTTGGATTTGGATTTTGGTGAACGTAAGAGGCATTCACATAGCAGGGCCTCAAAATCAGGAAATGAAGGAAAACTGCAAGGGAACAGCCCCAAGGGTGGGTGGAACATAATCGGGCGGGTGGGAAGGGACCCCAGGAGGGTAAAAGCAAGGCAAGGCATTCATGCATGAGCAAGATAAGGCATATGCAGATGAGTATGCAATGTAGACGCGCAAGGACGCGTCCCCACACTTAAGACCTTAACGGATAGGGTTAACCAAGCATTAGGGACCTAGGAACATGCCATAGACCATCCACGAACGTCCCCACACTTAAAACATGAACATCACTAAGAAACAGAAGTTGTAGGGTTAGAAAAACTTGGCCCGTTTCGTCAAGAATCAAGGTTGAATGTCGACGGCACGTCCAGTGTTGTTGTCGGCGCTGGAGGGACCAAGGCATCTTCTCGGCACACGTCCGTCATGGAAGGGACCACGCGGCAGTACCCAGGGAGGTAGCTGATGGAAGGATTCACAGGAAATTCGTCGATGATGAGAGATACTACACTCAACTCACAGTCACTCAATTGGAATGAAAGATCAGTCACTCGCCCCATGACTAATATCACTTAAGGAAAAAGGATTGAAACCCGTATCTCATACCCGGTTGAGGAATCGACAAGGGGGGAATGGTGTAGAAAGGAGTATGCCAGGGTGCACAGTTGATGGTGCATTAGTGCGTCCAACCCATCTGGCATAGGTGCAAGAAGAAAGGCAAGGGAGCCTTACAGTGCCGTGTACAGAACAGGGTGATGTGTCTTGTGAGGACGGCAAAGACCCATCCCGTGGGTGCATAGGGAAACGGGAACATACCTGACTCCAAGTGTCGTAACGTCCCTCAATCTCACCTCTCGGTATTTGATTGAAGAAACTCCAGTCACACTCAACCCACCCTCTGTCTCACGCTCTGTTGATAGATACAAGAGGGCAGCCTTTTCCTAAAACCCATTGATGTAATCCTCACAATCACTTGTGCAAAGGGTGTATGCCTTGTGCGCAGTTGATTGGTGCAACTGTGCATCCAGCCCTGTGCCGGCATACGGTGCGAGAAGGAAGGCCAGGGAGCCTTATGGTGCAGTGCACAGAAACAAATTGTGCTTTGTGCATTGAGAGGCCCATCCCGTGCGTGCAACATTTCATTCACACTTCTCACCTCTCATTCGATTGGAAGGGAAAAGACTGGTCACTCACCCCACCCTCTGTCTCACTCGTTGTTGATAGATACAGAGGGTAACCGTACTCACTTCCCCATCCGGTTAGGATGAAAGCTCACATCACTCAAGGGGTTGTCGATGAAGATCGCGTCATCAGTTGTTGAAGAGGCGTACCCAGGGAGGTAGCCATCAAATTCGAACATTGTGTTGGATAGGAACATGTCGTCTGCTAGAGGACAGTTAGTCACTTTGCAAAGAGACCCATGACACAGCGTACCAAGGGAGGCAGCGTCGGAATTGGATCCTAGGGATATCAATTAATGAATCCACTTTCTGGACTGCTGGGTGTTACCACCTTTTCCACGGCCAGCTTCTTGCCCAAGGGTGTTTACCACCCTTTTCTTGGAACGAGGCCTGCTATGACAGGGAATTGCTTCCTTTTCTCTCATAACAGATTTGTTTATTTGTTTTTTTTTCTTCTTTTTCTTTTTTTTCCCCCTATTCGCGAGGGTGTTTCCACCTTTTCTCGAAGGATAGGTCGGCATGACAGGGACCTAAGTCCTTTTCTCCCATGACCGATATGTTTTGTTTTGTTTTTTTCTTTTTCTCTTTTCTTCAAATTGAACAAGGGAATGGTAGAAAGACCATGTGTCAGAACTCACCTCGCCACTGTCGCTGGTGGAAAATAGAGGATAAGAGATCAAGGCTGGAAGGGGGGTTTGAGGGGACAGAGGGTTGCACCCACTTCATCAGGAGTGATTGAAGAACGGCTATCAGAAGTAGCATCATAACAAGTACAGTGCCGCGCCAACGAGGGAAAAGATCAAGTGGCCGTAATTGTCAAGATCCCCAAGGAGGGAAGTACTTCTTCAGGCGATATCCATTGATCAGAAAGGGATCATCAGAGGCATCCAAGGTCTGTACTTGGACAGAACCATTAGGGTTGACGGCAAGTACCTTATAGGGGCCCATCCACCGCTGCTGGAGCTTGCCAGGAAACTTTCCAAATCGTGAATCATAGGCTAGGACCAAATCACCTTCTTTGAACTCCTTGTGCTTGATGAAGCTGTCATGGTAAGCCTTACGTCGAGCTTGCGTGGCTTCCATGCATTGTAGAGCCATCCGACGAATTTCGTCCAAACATTCCAAGTGCAGGAGACGGCGTTGCAGTGAATCATCATCCCCCAAACGCTCTTTGATAGCCACTCTCAAAGAGGGTAGTTCCAGTTCAACAGGAAAAACTGCTTCTGTACCATACACCAACTGGAAGGGTGTCTGTCCCGTTGCTGCTTTATGGGAGGTTCTGTACGCCCAGAGGGCCTCTGTAAGTCGATCATCCCAATCACGACGATGTGCGGCAATTGTTCTTGTTAGAATCGAGCATAGGACGCGATTGGTGACTTCGAATTGGCCGTTGGCTCTGGGGTAATAAGGAGTGGACTTGCGATGGCGGATCTTATACAACTCTGTCAACTCTTCCATGACTTTGTTAAGGAAATGAGTGCCTCTATCACTCACCAGCTCTAAGGGACTACCAAAACGGGTGATGATATTCTCGTACATGAACAGGGCCACGCTGTTACCATCGTCCCGCTTGAGGGCTTTAGCTTCACACCACTTTGTGACATAATCCGTACATACGAGGATGTATCGGTTCTGTTTCCTTCTGGTGGGAGGGTCGATTGGACCTACGAAGTCAATGCCCCACTTCTCAAACGGCTTCAACGGAAGGATAGGTTTCAATGGCATGGCACTTGTCTTGGTGGGTTTCCCCATTCTTTGACAAGCATCACATCTTTTACAGTAATCATAGGCATCTTTGTGAATTGTAGGCCACCAATAACCTGCTAGCAGAGCCTTCCTGGCTGTAGCTTCTCCTGCAAAGTGACCTCCACATGGCTCGTCGTGGCAAGCCTTCAGAACAATCCCAATCTCATCCCCTGCAACACATCTTCTGAGCATTTCATCTTTGCCTTTCTTGTACAGTGCACCGCCTAGCAGGGTATATGGGGCTGATTCTAACATGAGCTTCTTCCTTTCCCGACTAGAGATACCAGGAGGGTACTGTTGGGTTGCCAGCAGATTGGCAATGTCTGCATACCAGGGAGTGACAGTTTCTACCAAGAATAGGGAAGCATCAGGGAGGTCTGGATCATCCTGCTCCTCATCTGCAGTTTGTGGGATACGCGACAGATGATCAGCCAGAACATGGGAACGACCAGGCTTAGTAATCACCTCAAAGTCGAACTCCTGGAATAAAAGGAGCCATCTCATCAATCGTCCTTTCACATCTGCTTTGTTCATCAAGAAGGACAGGGCCTCATGATCCACATAAAATTTAAAGTGGGTAGATAGGAGGTAATGGCGGAACTTCTCCAGGGCAAACACCATTGCCAAGCACTCCAGCTCTGTCACTGTATAGTTTCGTTCCCTATCAGTGACTTTTCGGCTTGCATAATAGATCGGTTGATCCAACTTCGAGGAGCCCTTTTGGCAGAGGACAGTACCTAAGCCTTCAATTGATGCATCAGTGTGTACATGGAACTCTTTCGTCCAATCAGGAGGTTGCAGAATGGGTGCCTCAACCAGACACTGCTTCAGAGTGTGGAAGGCTTTGTCACATTCTTCCGTCCAAGTAAACTCTGCATCTTTCCTCAGAAGCTTGTGCAAGGAAGTTGCCTTTGTCGCAAAATGGGCTATGAACCTTCTGTAGTAACCCACATGGCCTAGGAATCCCCTCAACTGTTTGAGGTTGGTGGGTGCTGTCAAAGCTGCAATCTTTTCAATCTTTGTAGGGTCTGTTGATATCCCTTGTGCAGAGACAATGTGGCCCAACAGGACTCCAGAAGAGACCCCAAAGATGCATTTGTCGAGGTTGAGGGAAATCCCATACTCCCGGCATCGGTCAAAGCATTGTTCCAAATGTCCCCAGTGTTCACTGATCAAACTATAGACACAGAAGTCATCCAAATATACCTCAATAAAGTCATGCAGATGATTTTGAAATGCAGCCATCATGACTCGTTGGAAAGTAGCAGGGGCATTGCAGAGCCCAAATGGCATCACTCGGTAAGCGTAGGTCCCCCATTCTGTGGTGAAGGTTGTTTTGGATTGGTTTTCTTCTGCGATTTGGACTTGGTTGTATCCGCTGAATCCATCCAGAAGGGAATAAAGCTCATGTCCTGCCACTGTGTCCAACAGTTGGTCTGTGAAAGGAATTGGAAAGTGATCCTTCTTTGTCTTGGAATTAAGCTTTCGAAAATCCACACATATTCGCAATTTGCCATTCTTCTTGGGTACAACCACGATGGGTGAAACCCATTCACTATTTGCCACTGGATAGATAAACTCGGCTTCCAGAAGCTTCAGCAGCTCCGCTTTCACCAATGTGGAATAATTCGGGTTCATTCGCCTCTGTCGTTGCCGTACTGGCTTGGCATCAGGCTCCAAGTCAATATGATGTTGACATATTGTGGAATCAATCCCCTTTAGGTCTTTGTAAGACCATGCAAACACGTCCAAATTTTCTTTCAACAAATTGTACAAGGTTGACAACTCCTCTTCTGGGAGACTGCTACCCACCTTCAAGTGGCGTTCAGTGCCTTCTGCATCCACAAAGGTTAACTGCCTTTCACCTTCTACTTCACGGATAAAGGTCCCGCGGACTGCTTCTGGATACAGATCCGACTCCTTCAAGGGAGTGGTGTCCTCTTCTGATGTCCCACTAGAACCAATTTCTTCTTTTGGTGGAGACTTAGGTTGCTCCTTAAGACGTTGGAATGGGATAAGAGCCATTTCGGGTTTGGTGTCAAAATTAATTACCTCTTGGCTTGAGGACTCATCTTCTGATGATGACACATCCAAGAACGTCACATAACAGGGAC
The DNA here is from genome assembly GCF_053477565.2 of Lygodium microphyllum. NCBI lineage: Eukaryota > Viridiplantae > Streptophyta > Polypodiopsida > Schizaeales > Lygodiaceae > Lygodium > Lygodium microphyllum. The sequence continues at coordinate 98,331,671 of NC_141146.1, read as the reverse complement.
CTACTGATGCCTGTTGGATTGGTGGGACTGGTGCTTGTTGGCACGGTGCATCATCATCATCTTTCTTTGGCAAGGATGGGCTAGGACGGCAGGAGCCACACTTAAAAGATGGCTTGCTCTTCTTAATCCATTTCTTATAAAGGTTTTGCATATGAGAAGATCCATTTACCAAACCAAATGGTACCATCGCCATTCTGTCCCATAGCATGAGCTCATCGGCTTCTGATACTTCTGGAACTTCTTCCTCAAATGTATCCTCTTCAGGTGGGATAGACTCTGCTGGCTCACTTTCATAATCTTCTTCGTCCATATCATATCCATCCTCTTCTGTCTCTGTCTCTGCTTCTACTTCTGCTTCTGTTCCTGTTGCTGCTTCTGTCTCTGTTTCTGCTTCTGCTTCTGTAGGAGCTCTGTAACAGAAGAATAGATTCTCTGTCTCCTCTTCTGCCTCTGTCTCTGCTTCTGCTTCTGCTTCTGCTGTGGCCATGTAACAGGGAGAGTAGTACATCCATGCTTCTATCTCACTATCAGAAGTGATTTCCGAAGTCATTTCTGGTTCAGGCAGGAAGTATTCACCCATTGATAATGGCTTTGCATCTTTTGGAAGTCGGCTTACAGTATCCACTGTTAAAGAATGTGCCATTATTTTCTTGGGAAGGATCTGTTTGACAGCATCTTCGTCTGCTGATGTTCCATCTGTAGCCTCGTTAGGGGAATCAGAAGATAATTCCAAGGAGGTGGATCCATGTCCTTTTTGAGAACCATACAGTTTCAGCACCACTTTGTTGGGTCCTCTGCCCAAGGTCAAAGTTCCTTTGAACCAATCCATCCTTGCTCTGGCTTCAAAAAGCCATGGTCTACCCAGTAACAGAGGATAGGATGTACCATAAGAGTTTGGCTTCACCACCAAATAGGTCAGCCAATAATCTTTTCCAGCCACTGTAGTCTTCACATATGGAAGAATGCCCAAAGGCTTGATTCTACTCTGATCCGCCAGTCTGATGAGCCATTGGGTTGGTTGCACATCTTGTAGGCCTAGATCCTTCATTGTCACATCCGTCATAATGTTCACTGATGAACCACCATCAATCAGTGCATTTGCGATGAAGCAACCTTCTATCCATACGCCAGTCTCTGGAGTACCCGGATCTAGGAAAGCATTAGCCACATCCACTTCTTTGACAGGCTCTGGAGCCTTGTTGGGCTTTGTTACTGCTGAGGGAGCAATCCTTAAACCACGTCTTTTTGTCAGTATACTTTTGAACCTTTTTCGGCAACTGGGAGACAACATCAATAATTGTCGGAATGTGAGGTTTGGTTTAAAGGTATCTAGATCTCTGACCAGATCGTATTCCTTAATAGGATCCACTGGCTTCTCTAATCGGTTAGGGAATGGGGCAACACCCATTTTCATTTTTCCTCTTTCTTCCAACAAAGGCATCATGGGAACTTCTTCTGCCACTTGTGGCACGTCCTCCTCTTCTGTCTCCTGGACCTCTGGTCCTGTCTCTGTAACTGTCTCTGTAACTCTCTGTGGCACTGTAGTGCTCTGTACGGCACTGTTAGGCTCTGTGCTGTTCTGTTCTTTTGGTGGAAGATTGAACTTCACTGTTCTAGCAGGAGGGTTATTTTCTTTCTGGATAGGTGGTTCCTTCTGCTTTGCACGCGTGATGGCAGCAACTTCCAATTCCACCAAATTGGAGGTAGGCTCTTGGGCCTTGGATGGACTATCAGTAGCACTGTTTTTCACTGGGGCTGGGCTTGGACAGTCTTTTGCAGTGTGGCCTTCTCCTTTGCATCGACTGCATAAGGGCTTGTAATCCACTGACCTTCGAGGATTTGGACAATTTGGTGAAATGTGTCCCTTTTCTCCGCATCTGTAACACTCCACTTCTGATCTCTGACCACCGCTAGACTGTCTGCCTCTGTAACTTTGGGAAGGAAATCTTCTGGGTCCAAAATTAGGACCAAACTCTCTAGGCTTGGGTCCAATATCTTGTGTTGTCATTTTGGATTCCAACAAGTTAAATCTTGCGTCTTCTTCCTTTCTTCTCCTATCATGCATCTCCTTCAGAGAGCAAATGTCCTCTGTATGGTTCTTCCGCAAACAGTAGGAAGAGAAGGCTCCAGGGATGGTTGGTTTCTGTGTACATTCAGTGGCTAAATGACCTGCTTGATGACACTTACCACACCAAGTGTTTGACCGCATCACATCTCTTCCTGCTCCCGCAACATTGGATATGCTTGCGGTATTCACTTTCAACGTCTGTAGTTATTCTGTAATCACATCCATCAACTCCTTTTTGATGTTTGCAACTGAGTTAGATAAATAATCCTTCAAGCTTTCTCCTCCTGACGTACTGGCAGGAGGGTTTTGAGGAGTCTCTGTAATCACTGCATAAACGGGTTGGGCTGGTACAGAGGGGTCTCTGTTCTGGTTCTGATTCGGTGCTCCTATTTGAATTGTTGGCTGTTGGCTCCAGTTGGTAGGATTCCACTGTTGTTGCTGATTTGGCATTGAGGAAATTGGTTGGGACCATTGTTGTTGTGGTGGAACCACCATTTGAGGCATGGATTGTGTCCACTGTGGATTTGGTGCACTGTACTGTGATACCGAGGGCATCTGTTGGTAGGAGTAGGGAACAGTCCCTGGGACTGCATTTGGTGGGTAGACTAGCAATGAGGTAGGACTCCTCTTCCTGTATTCATTGCTAGTCTAGCTTCCACTTCATCGTACAGTCTTGCACCTTCTGTTGCAGCTTGCAGGGTGGCTGGTCTTTGTAACTCCACAAACTTACGGACTTCTGGTTGTAATCCTCTGAGAAACACTCCCTTCTGAATACCATCATCTAGATTATGGTTAGTCCATCTCTTCAGGATGGATTCCATTCGTGAGACATAGGCTTCTACTCTTTCTCCAGAGGACTGACTTAGGTTCATAAATTCCTCTCTCATCCGCTCTTCAAAACCTTCACGCCTGAATTTAGTGAGGAAGGCCAACTTCAGGTCGTCCCATGTGCCAAAAGTTCCTGTTGCTTGTCTCTCATACGACTGAAACGCCGCGCCCTTGAAAGTGGCGGGGAATATTGCTAACCAATGCTCAGGGGTTCTGGCATTGTTAGCCACACATGCTACCATAAACTCTGCTACATGAAGATCGGGGTCTTCATTGTACTCTCCCTTAAAAACTGGCAATGGGACTACATTCGCTGGTCTGTTATCAATATTTCCAGGACGGATCTGGCTTGGAAGTGGACCTCCAGCAGGAGGAGGAAGGGCTTGATGTGCCATTGGGACTTCTGTAAAGAGTTCCGCAAGGGCGTCAAAGGCGGCTTCTGCTGCGAGCTCGCTCTCGGCTCTGATTCTTGCTTTCTCTCTTCTCACGTACCTCTGGACTCGTTCCAACACTTGCCTTTTTATTGCGTCATTCATCAGGGGGTTGGCTCCACTATGTTGTTAGTGCTCCACAGAGGGTTAACAGAAGGCTTCAGTCTCTTGAGGACTCTCTTGCCAACATTTCTTCTACTTCTTTCCTTTCAACGTCCCTGAATTCTGCTTTCATGCCACTACACAGGGGAAGGTATTCGGTTTTGAAGGTATCAAAATGCATACGTCTGAGCATTGTGGTAGTGCCATCATCATAGTAATGCCAGCTTCTGATGGTTTCAATAGTGTATGTTGTGAAAAACACTCTGTCTACCAACTTCCAGTGGGTTGCTAATTGAATAAACAGAAGATTATCAGGACACCAAGCATCCCATGTATCTTGCTGTTGAGCATCCACGAACAAATTCCAACTCTTTTCCTTCTTGTCCCTGTGAACCTCTACAGACCAAGACTCCTGAAGCTTCTTCACAATCTCCCACTTGATGTTGTCTGGAAACTTCTCAATGAATGCCAAATCTTCCATGGATGGTCATTCTCTCCGCTTTTGCTCTTCAGTTTGTTCCCAAACAGTTTGCCACCAAGATACAAGTTTCTGCTGCTTCAACAGGAAGAGGAAACTGTCCATCACATAAAGCATGCATCATGATGGTGATGTGTTTCCGCCATTGTGGGATGAACTTCTTGTGGAAAGTGGCTTTGATTATGAGAAATTCCAACTCTTCAGTGGAAGAAGGAACTTTACAAACATCCATTGAATTCTTCTTTTCTTGGCAATGCCATTTCCTTCATTTTCAGCCTCTTTTGATGCTTGTTGATGGCAAGTTTCCCCGGCTGCGCACCAAAAACATGGAGCCCCGAGAGGAACACCAAGGAAAAGGGAATTCTATTGCAAGAAAATCTATCTTGTAACATCAACAAGCTTGTTTATCATGTTTCATATGATCACAATGAAGAAAAGAACACCAGGCACAACAAATCTTCATGCAGCATCATGTAGATCTCCCACGGTTTTTAATAGAATCAACCATATTCTTCAACATCTTCATAAAATCCATCAATAGAACAAAGAAATCAAAGAAGTACACCATCTTTGAATGGAAATACATCACATAGTATTAATCTTCAATATCTTCATAGTCTTCTCTCTCAATCTCTCATATACAATCACTCTGTTTGAGTAGAATTGGCTATCTCTGACTCTCTCTATCACACTCCATCAATAATACATCATGTCCTCACTACAATCTCCCAAAATTACTCTCAATAATCACTCTTAGGTCGTGGATACCCCTCCCAAGAGGTATGTCTGATATGAAGGGTCACCAGAGTCACTACAGTGTCTCTTCACAGCTCACTACTGTCACTTCACTCTAGTCTTCTCTTGAGTCTTTAACAGCTACTTCTTCCACTTCCTTCAGCTCTTTTGCACTTGTATTCACCTCTTTCCAAGACTAGAAAACTTTTCCAAAGTCACACATACATTCCACAGAATACTTACAGAAGCATACAGAACAGTCTACAGAACAGTACCAGAACAGAACAGAACAGAACAGAAACAGAACAGAAGCAGAAACTCTACAGAAGGTTATCAAAACCTCATAACTCATACTCAAACCATTCTAAAATCTCACAAACCATTCACTAAACTTTCACAATATCTCATTCTTCATCAATCAATACTCCATCCCTTCTTACAGAAGACAATCAGAACAAAACAGACCAAAACAGAACAAAACAGAAGGTATACAGAACCATTCAGAACCTATCAGAATATCACAAAACCACCAACAAGCATCATGAACTTCCAAAACACAATCAATATCATCCAAAACACTCTCAATCCACTTCCAAATCAATCAATCATCCCATAAAATCAACCATTCAGCTCTTAAAAACAACAAAAATCAGCCAAAAAACAAGTCATTTCAACACTCAACACACAGAGGGCTGAAAACTTTCAGCCAACAAAGTTTACTACTGAAATATTTCAGCATCCAAAGTTTAGGGCTGTTCCTACGTAGTCCATAGAGCAAAGGGCTGAGGATATTCAACCACTAGAGTGCAGAATTGCTGATTTACAGCAAGATTTGAGTAATGCAGAGGATCATAATGAAGCCAGGGTTGACACGAAATACGAGACTGTGGATAAGAAGGTGAAGCCGGTAGCTATACCGCTTCCACCTGACAGTGATCATCAAATAGAGAGGGCTGCCAAACAGCCAATTTTGAGGAATCCAAAGCATATAGGCCATAAATTTTCAGCAGAGACTCTTGCTGAATTAAAAATTAAAAATGGTGATTTCTTGCTACCCACAGAGAAGCAATGCTTTCAGGAGATGCTTGAGCTACATGGAAGGGGGTTTTCTTTTTTCCTGCATAAGATTGGATGTGCGAATCCGGATATTGTTGCTCCTATGGTGATCTTTACTATTCCTCATATTCCATGGAACCTCCGACCTATTCCAGTGCCTAAGGCACACTTGCCAAAGCTAATTGACTTGTTGAATGAGAAAATTAGGATGGGAATCCTAGAGCCGTCATCTGCACCATACTCAAATAGGTGGTTTACGGTTCCAAAGAAGAATGGTACTCTCCGATTTATACAGGACATGTAGCCAGTAAACAAAGTTACTATCCGGAATGTTGGTATAGGTCCAGTTATGGATGAGTTTGCAGAAGCATTTGCTGGACGTGTCATCTATTCTTTAGGTGATTTGTATTCAGGATATGATCAGTTTTAGCTGGCTTTCGAAAGCAGGGACATAACCACTATGAGAACTCTTATTGGGCTTGTCAGGATGTGTACCTTGCCTCAAGATGCCACTAATTCTATTGCACATATGATGAATGTCATGCATAAGGTCCTTCGTGATTACATACCACAGCTTACCATGCCTTTCTTGGATGATGTGCCCATTAAGGGGTGTGTAGAAGAATAGAAGAATAAGAGTCTAAATAAGCAGGGATGCAGATACTTTGTGGTTGATCATATCTCAGCTTGTGAGAAGATTTTGGCTAGGTTAGAAGAAGTGAACTTGACACTATCAGGGCAAAAATCTATTTTTGGAGTAAATGAGGTTGTCATTGTTAGACATATGTGTGGGTATTATGGCAGGAAACCCTCACCTGAGAAGGTGGATGCTATAGGCAAGATTAGGAGTATTGTTCTACTACTTTAGAGGTACGGAGATTCATTGGATCTTGTGTGTTTTATATGATTTGGATACCCCATTTTGCACACGTAGCAGATTGTTTATATTAGTTGCTTCGAAAGGGGCAGAAATTTTATTGGGATGAGAGCCACACCAGAGCCATGCGGAAATTAAAGAAGTTATTGCAGATTGCTCCTACTCTCAGAAAAGCGGATTATAATTGCGGAAGGCCTATTGTATTGATAGTTAACACTAGTCCAATTGGCATAGGTTGGGCTGTGGGTCAAGATGATGCAGATGGAAACATGTATGCTATTTGGTTTGTGGCGAAAGTCCTAAATGAGAGACAGAGGAGGTATCCGAAAATCAAGAGGGAATTACTAGGAATTGTTACAGCTCTCAAATGTGACAAGGAGTACTTTATTGGAGCCTCAGTTGTGGTAGAGACAGATTGCTTGCCATTGATAGGTATGATTACGAGTTGCTCTACTTCGGATATAGCTATGTTGAGATGGATCGCATACATCAAGTCATTAAATCCAGAATTTAGACACATAGCAGGGAAGGATAATCCAGTGGTGGTAGATATGCTGTCTAAAGCCAGATATGATGATGAGAAGACACTACTTGCAGAAGAAGATGATGCAGAAATTTCAGCTGCTATAGTTGATCATGTTTGCCATGTCTATGATATTGTGGCTTTCATAGAAGAACTCTATGTTGGAGATTGGTTGCAGATTGGGAAGTACCTTAGTACATTAAGCAAAAGAGATGAATGGATAGATGAAGAGTTCAAGAAGATCAGAAGAAAAGCCTATGGTTATTTTCTCAAGGATGGATTTCTTTGGAAGCACTCGAAGAAAAGAGGTGGATTACCCTTGCGGGTTATCTGCAATAAAGAGACACAGTTACAAGTGATGAGGGAGTTTCATGAGAGTCCTTGGGCTGGTCATAGAGGAGTGTGGGCTACTTATGAGAAAATCAAGGAGAAATATTGGTGGAAAGGCATGTATAGAGATGTTTCTCACTTTGTAGAGACTTGCAGAGATTGCCAGATGTATTCGGTAGTGCGTCATCGAGATGAGATTCATCCAACCTATCCGCTATGCATTCATTATAAGTGGGTAGTTGACTTGGTTACTATGCCTATGGGTCTATGGCAGATTAGATATATTGTTTTGGCTAGAGAGGATCTTACCAATCATGTTGAGGGCAGACCTTTGAGAACGAAGACCACTAGTGCAGTGTGTAAGTTCTTATTGGAAGAAATTTTCTGCAGGTATGGCTATGTGGGTAAGATCATTGCAGATCATGGTGAACTGGATGCAGATGAAGCTAGGAAGAATTTCTCTCAACTAGGAATCAAGTTGGCTCTAACCATAGCATACAATCCAGAGGGAAATGGGAAGAGTGAAAGAGGGCATCCGCCGATAGTAAAAGCATTAGCCAAAGCATGCAGAGGATGGATTGGAGAATGGCCAAGACTTCTACCATTTGCTTTGTGGGCTGATCGTACGACTCACAGTGTTACCACAGGATATATGCCCGCAAAGTTGATGTATGGTCAGAAACCGGTTATGGCGACTGAGACTTGTGCTTTGACTTGGCCAGTTTTACCTTGGCAGGAGGATTTGATGAGAGAGGAGCTCTAAGCTCTTTGGATCCAGCAGTTGGAGAGAAGACCAGAGGATATTTAGCTAGCTATTGATAGGTTGAAGGTTGCTAGACTTAGAAATAAGGACAGGTTTGACGGCAAGCATCGCTTGCCGCCTAGAGTAATAGAAGAGGGAGACTGGGTATTAGTCTTTGATAGTAGCCTTGACAATCATCATACTGCACTTCGAAAGATGGTGAAAAGATGGTTTGGACCGTACATAGTCAGACATGTCTTTGATAATGCAACATATGAGCTGACAGAATTGGATGGGACAGTGCTTAGAGTACCTATTGTAAGAAAAAGAATCAAGATTTTCAAGAAAAGAGGTGATGAGGATTATGCATTGGAAGATTTTGCAAGAGAAGAGCAACGAGAAGAAACTCAAATAGAAGAGATAGATGATATGATAGATAATCTTGCTCATATACCGGAAATACACAATGAAGAGATTGATCTGTTCGTGGATCTTGGTGATAATGATCATGGGTAGTTGGCCCATCCAGAGGATGCACAGGATTAGAGGGTGTGGATGTTGTACTGCTACGCATCCGAGGTGTGAAATCCACCAAAAAGTTGTGTGTGTGACATTTGTTACTTTGTACATATTTAGTTGTTGTGTTTACATTTTTGTTTTGCGTGGGCAATATAGGGAGAGAAGGCTCTCCATTAGTATGATATTATGCAGCATGAGGGCCCTGTGCCAAACAAGTTCATATTGACATGTGTTCTAAAAGCTTGTAATATCATTGGGGCCGTAAGGCATGGTCTAATGATACCTGATCAAATAATCAGGACAGAATCCGATTTTGATGTAGAAGTACGAAATGCACTCATTGATATGTACTTCAAACATGGAGAACCTGTTGAAGCATATGAAGTGTTCAATGAGATGGAAAATTCAGATGTAGGATCATGGGGTGCAATGATTGCTGGTGTTTTTCTACAAGGTCATGATCTAGCCAGTATTGAACTTTATGGATGGATGGAACAGGAACGTGTGTTTCCCAACAGGGTTGTCTTTTTGTCCGTCTGAAAGCTTGTGGCACTATGGGGGCTCTAGAAGTAGGTCAAGATGTCCATGCTAACATAACTAAAAGAGGTTTGGAAATGGAGTTGCATGTAGGCACGTACACCTTGATCGTCTAGTTGAATGCTATCTTCAAAAATCAAATACAAGGGCCATGGGAGATAATGCAGAATGCAGAGCTGCCATTGCACAGGCTGTACAGAAAGAGAAAGAAATCTATAGTAGAGCCAGTACGAAAGGTGTTTACATGAATCTGTGTGTACAAGCACTTTCCTCCATATTGAGCCAGCAAAATGAAGCCAAAGGGAAGATTGAGGTTATTTTAGCACAGGCAGTAGAGATGCTACCACTTGAAGCTGTGGACTATGAGGATGAGGCTATCGCAAGGGCTTTAAAAGAAACTAGGCTTTTATCAGATTCTCCACCTGAAAGTCCTTCTAAACAAGAAATAGAAGATTCAACAAGCCTTTTGTGCAACGAGAGAAATATATCATATCTTGATAATGGTGCTGTGCTGACTCATGATTGTAAAGAGGCAAGGGAAAATGATACACATATTCAAGAAACCCAATAGCCAGTGATTGACTTGCATACTGTTGTTGTGTCAGAAGTGCTACCTTCAACTATAGGCTGATGCTAACTCCTGCGATTTCTCATCAGTCATGAGTAGACGGGGCAAAAGGCTAGCCTTTTGGAGATGCCTTCAGCAGAATGCCAGAGCTTTGTGGAAGTTGGAAATGTTCCTGCAAATGGTGAAATCCTAGCAGGAGCTAAAGGTTTCAAAGAAGAAGGGGGAAGAGAGATTGTTGACAGACAGGAAAGTGAGGGACCAAAGACCTCAAATGATAAGAGCCTGGCAGGGGTTAAAGACCTCAAAGAACAAGAGGAAAGAGAGATTGCTGACAGGTAGGAAATGAAGCACCAAACTCTTGCATTGGAAAGAGAAGCAGTTGGACAAGAAGAAGACCATTGCCTTTCTGTTGAACCAGAGACTAGAAAAAGGGGATCGGTTTGTGGGCACGATTGGTGATGGTATGTATCTACTGCTTTTCTGAGGGGGCCGCTTTTCTGGAGGGGAAAAATGGGCTCGAAATAAAAAAGAAGGACCTGCTTTGTATGGAGGCCTGGGGAGAAAATGAAAAAAGGAAAAAGACGTAAGCTTGGGGGGAAAAAAAGGAATCGGAGATTTATGGTAATGACAGAGGAGCAAGAGCTTATGGAAAATCTTCAAGGTCGTGATTTTCCAAGTGGTGGCAAAATTCTTGGCTCTCTTGGTATTATTGAGGCATACAGAAGTGGTAAAGGTAAACTAACAATACAGGGAAAAAGCTTGCAAGGTCCGATCCAAGTGACAGTGTTGACAGTGAACAGGGAAGCGAGGTCGTTAATCCTTATGCTGTAAACAATTTCAAAATAGCAGATGCTCTAAGGCAGAAGCAAAAAGAGGCCAATCGTGAGTCTGCAAGGTGATCGAGACAACATAAACAAGCAAGAGCGGTTTGGGGGTATGCCGGTTTGGCTGTGAGAGATCTTGGATCCTCTCACCATGGTCATGTCATATGCTTAGAATAGATTTTTGTGCTACGCCTGATCTGCTTTGCTCTCCTGTGACGGGTCCTTGTTGCTGGTTGATGGTTAATTGCCTCTATAGCTCAGTGGTAAAGTGTCAGTCTTGTAAACTGAAGGTCTTGAATTTGATCACACAGCACCAATCTGAGACCTAACCAGCCTGCTATCTATCAAAGAGCCTCGCAGCATTACTGAAAAAACTGTCAGACGATAACAACCGTCTCACGGCACTGGATTTTTGAAGCTGCCACAACTCAGCTTTAATTGGTCTCATGGTTGAGGCTGTTATTCCTCTTCAACGTAGCCAGCCCTCGCTTATGATCATCGAGTTCGTGTTTTCAATGCGGAATTTTGACTCTTGTCACCACCATCTTTGCATACTTCCAATTAATTTTGGGTATAGATGCAGACTCCTGTGTTGCTAGAGTTGCCTTATGTGAAGCCAACTTAGATACTGAGTGCAAGATATCCTCTCAAAATATATTGCAGCCATCTACAAAATCAAAGTCTCTTTGAGTATGTTTTTGTGAAGCCAGCACATGGTAGAAATTGAAGATCTTTTGAGAATTGCAAGAGGTGTCATTTTCTTCTACATCTTTGTGCTCTTTAGGAAAGCACTCGAAGTAACTGAGAGCTATGGAAATTGAGGCTCAGAAGCTATATGAGGAAGTAGCTCCTGTATTTTCTGAGTGACTTTGCGCTGTAATGCCAATTCTGACAGTTGCGAAAAGTCTTCAGCTATGAGAATTTTGCAAATTGGGATAGGTATAGCTGTGACATGAGTTTTATTGTCATCATCCTAATCTCTTCTAGCACCCAAGGAAGTAAGCGCCTGCATTTGAAGACCTTCGAAATTGAGGAATCTTCTATCTTGGAATTTCTTAAGAACCTCTGTGGTTGTGACTTTGCTTTCGAAAACCCTTCAACATTGTATAGAGAAGGATACAAGAGGAGATGCATCTGGTGTGACAGTTTACACCATGACAAGCGAGATTGTACAGCCTACCGTGAAGTGAAAGCAAAAAGGTTAGTCTTTTGGAAAGATGAAAAAATACATGCAACAGAAACTAGTCCTCCAATAGAGCCAAATTTTAGAAATGGTGGCATGTAGAAGCGGTTGGCAGAGATGGCTACAAGGACAACATTTGTTGCCATAGATACAACTACATATGGGTTAAGAATTGAAAGGACTAATGCAGCTCGTAAAGGAGACATGGCTAAAGAAAAATCTCACATTTAGATGCAAGCATTAGATTGCATAGAAAAAGGAAAAACAACAAAGTCTGAATTGTTGATGTAAGTCAGAGTATATGAGGAAGAACATGATGGAGTGCAAGAGTGGATTCATTTTCAGCCTATGCTTATTTGGCTGAGGTTCATAATCAAGAATTTCTTGAGGAAAAAAAGAGAAGAAGAGTGTTAATCCTCAAAGGAACAAGGTGGAAAATCTAGAAAATCTAAAGCTGAAGACAAAGCCAAGGTAAAAGCGGAATGGAGAACAAAGGCACGCCAAGAAAAATAGGGAAACAAGAAAAGTGTGAAAAAATCCTAAATCAAGGAGAGGTGCTCAAGAAAAAGTGCAAGTCAATACTTTTGTAAAAGAGTGAAAGTTGCACCGTGATTTATTTTAAGAGTGTATGACTTGTGCAAATTGTAAATGTAGATGGGTTGTAGGAAGGAAGCTAGGAAGATAGGAGAATAATGAAAAAAAAAGGCCTGCGCTATAGCCGGCCATGTGAAAAGGGGATGACCGCCCAAATGGGATTTAGGGATTTGTATATAAAGTTCAAAAGATGATTGAGAGCTCATTTTTTGGTATGTGGCAAAGTGAACTCTCTCTCTTTTCTTCTTCTTTTCTTCTCTTCCCATGCTTCTGAGTGAGTGAGTGAGTGAGGCAATGTGTGAGGGTGAGGGATCTTGGAGGTGAAGCCCTCCTCCATCTCTCCTCTTTTTCTTATCTTCTCTTCTTGTGTCTCGCGCACGGCTATGGAGGATCGAGCTTCGAGATGGAAGTTTAAGGTGTGAAATACGCAGGATCTAGAGCATGGCAGATGCAAAAAGCTATGGAGGTTAAAAAAGGAAAAAGAAACTCATGAAAACATTGACCCTGACTAGGTCAAATTGTTACACAAGTGAATTAGGTTTCAAGATTGAGACTTGGACTCATAAACACAATCTTGTGTATTGACAGTGACATGACACTTTACTGGAAAGAAAAGAGTACTATCATTGCATTAGAAAACGAGTGCAAGTACAATGCTTTATAGGATTTGAGTAGTGGTAATTTCTCCTGCTGTGCATATGGGATTCTAGTCCTAAGCCTTCACTGCTCCTGACAAAGCGACTGAAGTAGGTGTGATTGCAAATATCTCAACACCCCTCCTCAATCACAACCAAAAGTATGAAGTGTGTAGAGGCTTTAGTGAAAGCAACACCTACAAATTGTGGGCACACCATAAACATGGCAAAACACCAGAGGCTGTCGCAGAAAAGGCTAACTATGGGTACCACAAACATGATGGACATCCAAAGGCTATAGCAGGGGCCTCACAAAGTGTATAGAGACTGTAGTACAAAGATAACTAAGGAGTTTACAAGTTTACGTCTGAGGCATTAGGGCTAGGAAATACACAACTAAAAAATTATGTCTGAATAGAAGGACTGATGAGGTTTTTCCTTCTCTTGGTGGTCTTCTTCTTTTTGTTCCTTTTCTTCCTTTTCTTCTTCTTCTTTGACTACAACTAGATAGGCCTTTTGGGACCTCTTTTTGGCGTGCCAGAACCTCTCGGTGTGTCTGCTCCTTTTGCATAAATTACAAAAGAGCTAATCCTTCTTACCTTTGTACCTGTTGCCAACATATAATAATGCATGCTCATCTCTAGAGGTACTTGGTTCTTCCTAAGTTTTTGTTAGTGCGAAGGTACACCATCATCAGTGCATGAAGGAGCCGCTAAATCAGAGTGCAATTGGAGAAAGCTTGCCCATGACTGCAGAGATCACTTTTGCTATGAATCAGAGAAGCTGAGAAGGAAGCCACTCAAGGTAGTAATAGTACAATGAAATGTTTTAGACAGCACAAAGAAACGAGTCAATAGATGGATATGCAAGCCGTGTGAGTGACAATATTGCATGTATCAAAACTCTCTGAGTCACAACTTCTGATCTAATGCAGTGTGAAAATCCTGAACTATTTCTCCCATGACTTTCATCGGAGGCATCAACACCATATGAAAATCGTATGCTGATCCTTGGGCAACGTGATGGTCAATATCCTTTTGTGCAATCCGGACTACTGCAGCTATAATAAAACTGCAATCAATCGAGGTTGGTCATTGATTAATAAGATGAAGGCAAGAGTTAGCTAATAGCAACATTCGCGTAGCCTTCCTTCAACCAATCTTTCTCTCCATCGATACCCCTTCTCTCAACTTTCCCTAAGCCCTCCTTCAACCAATGTTTCTCTCCATCAATACCCCTTCTTTACCTCTACTTCTACTACAATCATAAAGTTATGTTCCAAGCCACTTATTTCATATTCCAAGCTGGTAATGCCTTAGGAGTGAAGACTATGGTCCTTGATATCTATAAGGACTATATGGGCTACATCGCTTGATCTCCAAAGTATGAAGTTTGCAATAGAGCAGCCATACCATGACACTTGGAAAGTTGTGCAATGCAAAATACATATGTTGTGTAGGAGAAAAAGACTCTTTACATGAACTTAATACTAGAGTGGCTCACTGTGAAATGAGAAGGAGACCATGCAATTAACTAGATTGTATTGTATTATTAGGTTTATTGTGAGCTAAGTTGACCAGAGCTAGAAATCTCCTCCTAAACACTATTTTGCAAAGAGAGGAGTCAAGTTATAGGCTAGATGCCTAGAGTCAGTTTGATGTGTTTGATGTGTATTGAGTTACTCATAGGATCTGACAAGGTGACTACTCCGGTGTTGTCCTAGTGTTTTTGTCTTCTTTTTCACAAGTACCAACCCCTATCCGTGCCTATCTCATGAGACCCATCATATTTCTGCCATTGAGCATGTAGTTCCTTGACAACAAGGATTATCACTATCATGTTTGGACTTGAAACAAATCAGAGATTCATTAATATTCTTTCAAGTCCTGACAATATAGTTTTAGTAAGAATATTAGCAAGCATCATGTCTATTGGGCAATGCGAAACCATAATTGTTTCCCTCCTTCAAATCTCGCATACTAATTATGAACATGAATGTGCTTTGATTTGCTATGTTGAACATAGTCTCTAGTAAGATGAATAATACTTTCCTTATTTCATGTAAGAGGAATGTTAGAGGAAAGATGAAATCCAATGCCCTCAAGCAAATGCCAAAGCCATACAATCTCTTAGGCTACTAAAGATGTTGCTACATATTCAAATTCAATAGTAGAGATCACAAAATGTTATTATTTCTTGCTTGTCCAAGAGACTTGACAACCATTGATGAATAAAAAATTATCACATGTGGATTGCATATGCAAAACAAATTAGTTCAATATGTATCTATATAATGCAAAAGATCAAGAGATTTCATAGAATACGAATCTTGTTGAGGATAATAAACCAAATCAAAAGTTGAAGTACATCTTAAATACTTCAAAAATCAAAAGATTAAGTGAATTCATAGAAGATGAATCTTCTCAGAGTATAAACCAAACCAAGAGTTAAAGTGCCAGCTTCAAAACTTATTGACTTTTAGAACAATGTTTTATGCATGGAGAGGCCAGGTATCAACGTAGAAATTTAGCAGAATGTAAGGCCATGTATTCATTTGAATAAATTGGAGACACCTAATAAGATTTTTCTTTGGTTGGTGTGAAGTTAGAGCATATTCATTTTTCATTGTTGAAGCACTTTTTCTAGAATTTACTAAGAATGGAGTATTGGCAATATATATAGAAAACAATCCAAAATATTCAACGATTGCTACAATAATCTTTGTTTGACGAAGTACTACGATGCCTTCCTAATAAAATCCTGCAATTTGAATACCAAGACAAGAATGAATGCCATCAAGATCCACCATATCAAATGGTGAAGATAACACCTCCTTTAGTTATGCGAGAAGGTTAACTTCTTGGTCATAAGAAGTGTCATGCTTGATATATAAGTTTGGTTATGAAAATAAGATAGAAATCCTTGTGAGGTAAGAAATTGGTTGATCTTCAAGTACCAATCTTGAGATCCTCGCTTGGGACTATGAAGTGTACTATATACTCTATAAATAAGATGTTCCTTATCAAGAACAAGAGAGACTTCTCGCTACTCCTCCATGTAAACATTTCTTTAAGGTCTTTATTTCAAAATGAATTTTTCAAATCCAACTAATGTATTTCCAAAACAAATTGTAATGCAAAAGCCAAGAATTCTTGAATGTTAGTAAGGCCAATGAGTTGTAAAAATGTGTTGTGGTAGACCATTCTTATAATTTGCAAACAGCCATTGCCAACTAACTAGGCTTTCAACTTATGGAAACTTCCATTTACTCTTGTCTTTGTTTTGCACACCCATTCACATTCGATCGGAGTATGTCTAGAAGGAAATTGGATGAGAAACCAACTACCTTTTGACATTCTGGTGGACTTTCTATGAGAGACAAAATTCCTAGCCAGCCACTTATGAAAAATAAAGATCTGAGGTACCTTAAACTAAAAGATGACTTGGGCACAAAGAACTAACTCACTCAATTAGACCCTCTAGGTCTACAACCCTAGCCTAGAAAAAAACTAACATCGTGAGTCTTCAATATGGTCTTGATTATTTTAACAAAGAAATTACATATGATAACCTCTCTCTGGGAACTAGCATGACTCTTTGTTTTCTTTTCTAATTTCCAACCTTAAGGTTTTCTCCTTTGTTACCTATATATTAGTAATCGTTCCTTTTTCTCTAATTGTTATATTGGTTATGAATAAATGCTTTCTTTATGAAATCTCAATGTATCCTTGGAACATATTCTTAATAAGAAACTCCCATCTTTCTTTTTCAAGTACATGTATGAGATATTGAAAATCAACTCTCCCTTACCTTCGTCAATCCTCACTTTTTGGAGGTGTTACACAGTACATGATAAGGGATTCAAAATAGCTATAGCTAACATAACCAAGGTAACCTTCTTTAAAGAGCCTTATGTATTTTACAAACTCTTAATGTTAAGTGCTTCAAAAACTAACAATGGTTGTTTTAAATTAGGCTAGCTATATGTTCCTCATTCCCATGCTAAGCCGCCAACAATCCACCTATGTAGCTTAAACCAAGAACATCCTTACCTTTTTTTAAAAAGAGGCAAACTAACCCAAGAGGACTTGTGGTGTGAGTTAAGGCCTTAGTCTCTTTGCAGAATGTCCATTTTCAAGTTTAAATGAGTTTGTAAATTTGTTCTATTCCACTCTAGTTCTAGTTTAACTAATAGTCTATGGTGGGATATGTTGAACAATAAACAAACCTCTCTAGCTTATTCCTTCCCCCTCCCCTTCCCCCAAGACACGCACACAACCTTATTCATAGGACCTTCAAGTCAAAAGTTTTTTTTTTGCTAATTTAATTATACAAACATATTGACAATAAAAGGAAACAAAAGAAAGAAATTCAAACCTAGTAGGTGTATGTGTGGTACGCAAATCAGATGCTATGTGCATGCGTAGTGAATGTCGGAAGGTCCCCAAGAACAAAGAACTCTACAAAAGCTCATAAAGCAAGAGGAAAGGTTTGCAAGACATGAGACAAAAATACAAATTGGGTACAATATCTCCCCATGCCTTGTGTGAGCACTTCACAAGGCATGTATTTATAAATTTATTGATCTTCGAGCTAAAAAATACCCCAATTTATAATTAGCATGCTTTGGCTTTTGTGTTTTCTTTTGCGCAAATAAAGAATAAAGTGTTTAGGTGTCCAAAAAGTCGGGTTGTGCCCAAATACAATGTCCAATAATGAAATATTTAAACCGAGCACCTACGTGTCTACAAAATAATAAATGTTTGTCAAACACTTTAATAAATAAGTGTGCCTAAATAAATATTAGTGCCACGCCTTTAATGATAAGATGCGCCTATCAAAAATGACAATTTCTTCACGGTAATCTGAATACATGCCATTGCTTAGTGCTTCCCAACGCCACTGCTGCCTGGTCTACACATCAACTGAAGCATTCACAATTGTTAGAAAATAATAAGATAAAATCCACAAAAGTGAATACCTAGTAGTCTTCAGCTACAACATAAATAAATAGGTTGAAACTCTATCCGAACCTTAATTTAATACGAGTGCACTCTAAACTAATGAATGTCCATCATTTAAAAAATGTATTTTGCGAAATCACCTACTGTGGAATCACCCACATGCACATTAAATTAATCTGATGCTTGAAAAGGACATGCATCCCCATCAATTTCTTGCAGATGAAATCCACCTTGTGTACGAGTCTCAAAAAATAAATATAGTTTTACGAAATCCATAGCAAAACCTCACGAAATCCACCATGGAATAAAAACCTTACACAATCTAATGGAATAAAAACCTCATGGAATCCATAGTAAAATAAAAACCCTCAGTAAAAACCTCACCAAATCCACTGTGGTCTCATGGAATCCACCGTGGAATATGCCTATTGGCATCTATATGAGTATAAAGAATAAGGGTTTCTCTCTTAGGAGGTAGGGAAAAAAAAGGGATCAAAAAAGGCATCACATGAAGAAGGAAAACTTTCTATTATAAGATAGCACAATATCATGCCTAGGTAGGGTGATGTACAAGGTTGGAACTGGAAGCATGATCACCCTCATGAAGAAACAAGCAAGATGCAACTATAACATCTTATACTGATTTGAGAAAACAAAGTTGAGAGAGTAGAGTGATAGCTACTTATTAAGCCTATTGTGTTATTGATGCAAATGGTGTTGCAACTTGGAGAATTGGATCCATTTGTATACCTACTTATACAAGGACGAGGCTCCATCAAGATCTTTGGTGGAAAACTTAGGTGCAAGTAGTCAAGTATTAGAGGCCTCTTTCTTGTGAGCAGGTTGGTAAGGAAATAAGAGTTCATACCAAAATTTTTGGAAGTTGATCATAGTCTGGTTGCCTTTACTAACTGGTACCTACTTTGTACCCACGTAAACCTGATATGAGCTTGCCTTCTTTCTGCTAATTGTGTCAAACAATCCATGCATACTCACTTGCCATAGCCAGCCTTACCAAGCGCTACTGGTCCCTTGTATAATAAACAGTGGAAGGCTGGAGATTCCGAATCGTTGGCAGGCCTCCTTTTGAGAAAGAGAGGACATTCCCCAAAAAAGATCGGGGCAACCCGTAGTACTCCCAAAAAGCTCGCTCTTTACCTCCCAAAATAGGTTCTTCATATTAGTTTTTGGGTTCAGTCTGAACTCACACCTTTCTCTCTTCCATGATTTTAGCCATGCAGCATCTCCTCGTGTGATACCAAAGAGTTAGGTCATGCATACCCCAAAAAGCATGCTTGTAGCTCTTATACCATCCACAAAGTCCTCCGTTACATTCCCCAAAGTGTCACTTATCTCCTCATACATACCCCACAACATACCACTTTCGATATTCACTTATTTAACCACAGGACTAGCTAAAAGGATTAGTCTAACCAAATGGAAGAACTTGTAGAAGACATAGGTGTAACATCACCAAACTTGATCTTCACAACCCAAGGATTTATGGTCTGAATGAGTCACAATATACCAATTACCACATCATCTAGAAGTTGCCCTAAGACTGCTACATTTGGAGCTTTCAGATGATGGATGTGAATTGGCACGACATTGTAGCCTTCTTCCTGATGTCGAGATTTAACTTTTATAGCTTCCTAATTAGACCATGTTTACCCATTCTTGCTCCAACGTGAGTTGTTCTTGTTCCTAAATCCACCATAGTCAATTTGAGAATGTCATGAAGAGGATTGTATTTCTTTGAGGACCTCTTGCCCATCGCGTCACGTCTGATCTCCTACCCCTGCGCCTAATCCCTCGTGCCAGTCCACCTGCTTCCTTGCGCTCGCCCCGCCTGCCCCTGCCCATCACCATTACCTACTCCCTCTCGCCCGCCCCACCTGCTCCTGCCCATCGCCATCACCTGCTTTGCCTTGCTCGCCTCTCCTACTCTTGGCTGTTGCCAACCCATGCACCTGTCGCCTGCTACTACCTTGCAGTGCCCGCCCCACTTTCTCATGGCTGCTGCCAGCCTGTCGCGTGCTCCTGCCCTCCTGCAGTCCTCGACCGCCACCCCACCTACTCCTAGCCACTGCCAGCCCATCGCCTGGTCCAGCCCGCCAGCCCGCTCGTCACTTGCTCCTGCTGTACAACTCTCGGCCCCGTCTGATAGACCCACCACTTGTGCCCCCACTCCAATAGCACAGCAGCGTGATAGGTAGGTTCTTAGCAGGGATGAGCAATGGAAACCTCTAGTCAGGATGCCAGCGCATTCTACGAGTGCCCCCTTGTCAAGCACCTTCCATATCATCTTCTTTGAGAAAAGCTCTTAGCCATCTATGCGACATCGCTGGAGTTGAAAGAAATAGTACAAGTCCTTGGACATTCCCCACCCAGGGCCCATTTGCGAGATTGGCTCCACTCCATGCTACACATTGGCACATCGTAGATTGCGGAGGCAGTCCTCGTGGGCCAAGGGATTTTCATGGTTCGACTCACATCTGCGGACGCTACCCATTAGTTAGTGGCGAGCTCCCCTTATGTCTCCATGAAAGGGGTCATTTACATGGTTCCCTATTATAGTAGCTTCACACTTGAGACATTTACGCTCCATAAAAAATTTCTCAAACATCTAATCACCCTACTTTTCCCCGAACTGGCAGTAGAGTACTGCAGTTAGTAGAGGACTTTCCATGGCTCTTCGGCAAAGTTCTTCCTGCCTCTTCACGGATGCAGTGATAACTGCATGAGTTCCAAAGGCACGACTGGCCATGATAGACACAAAGAGTATACCAAAGTTTCTGAAGAGTGACATAGGAGGTCACTCCTTTAGGCAACAGGTCATTATGGTTGGGCAACCAAGGCAGTGCCTAAGCTAGCATGACTTTGGGCATAAGGTAGCAAACTGGACACATTTCAAAGCAAAGGCGACTTCGTGGAGAGGCCTGGAGGTGGAGGACACTGGTGGCTTCACACAGGTCCAGAGACGACAGAGAGGGAGATGGCAGGGGGGACCGCAGCCAGCTCCTTAGTCACGACCTTTGCAGCATGAAGTAGGAGGGTGAGTGACGCCCCCTCAGCAGAGCACTCCGCAGTCCCCCTTGCTTGCCCCACCTAACAGGGACCGCAGTACCCCACATCCACCACTCGTGCCACAGACTACCTCATGTGAGATCCCACACCCCCCACACCCACTTCCCCCCAATTCCCACGGATCCCCCGCTTACCCTGACCCACAGCCCCCCCCTTCGAGGGCTACTATCTCCCCCCACACCCACCAGGTACCTCCGACCACCCCCACCATCCCTCGATCTTCTTTCCACCCACTACCCCCTTTGCAGAGCACCCCCTCATCCGCACCTGGTACAAGTGATCCCCCCTAGACCCACCCGTCCTCCTTCCACAGGAGGTGATGAGCCACACATGCATATATCCTCCTTGCACTAGCAGAGTTGCCCTCCCCGCACAGCCACCAGCTTATCTATCCCTGTTGCCCATCACACTTTCCTGAGACATGCACAACTATTACCATAAGAGTTCTTCCATAGCGGCCCATGGTCCTACCTGAGAGTTGCAGAGACTGGAGAGTTCCCACTACCACTAGAGGTGGGGATCTTCGTGGTTTGTAAGTCAAGGAGGGGCAAGGTCCACCCACGAGCACCACCAGATGGACCAAACTATGCCTTTTTCCTTCAATCCTCTCTCTCAAGGGATTGGATGACGATATATATAGAGGAGAAGGTGAAGAGTTAGGGGGAGAACCATGTCTCCTAGTGAATTTAAGGACTAGCACTCTTTGCACAACAATGGCCAAGTTCATTATAGACATTAAGTGGTGGGCTGGTGCCCAGGTCCCACACTTGAGCATTATCTTTTGAGCCCCTCCACAGTAGAGAGCTCCAACGGATGTGATCAAGTGGCCCCTAGCAGAGGCGGCCCGTTTCTACCAGTGTACAGAGTCACGACTCTCAGCATGGTTGATAGATGCATTGGTAGTACCACCTGGAGCATCTATCACCCCTATGGTCTACCTAATAGCCACCATGGAGGACTAGAGTTTTTTCGTCTAGGCCTACCACAAAGCACACCTACATGCCCCATAATTCTTCCTCCTCATCAGTGCTTCCACTCCAAACAAATGCATGTTCGGTCAGTCAAAGGTTTCCCCATGAGCTTAAACCTTGCATCATGGAATGTGATTAGTCTCCACTATAGTGGGGCACATGGTTCCACGAAGTTGATTGCTCGGCAGGAGTTGCAGCCGGCCCTTGCGGGATGGATAGACATCCTACTTTTGTAGGAGCACAAACTCACAGGCCCATTGGGTAAGGAAGGTTCTCCCAGGGAGGTCACACACACCTACTAGCAGTACGCCATCCATGCCCACGATAGGAGTAGAGGCATATGCACCTCTATTTTCCTGAGCCTTACCTCTTACGTACGTGATCATGAGGCGATTGTGGCAAGGAGAGTACTATGGGTCACCTTGGATTTTGGGGACTCATGCTTTGAAGTCCTCAATGTCTATGCCCCTAGTGAGGTTAGGGCGCGCAACAGGTTTTGGGTAGAGAATGCAGCAAGACTCCCACAGATGGACTACCGGATTGTTGGAGGAGACTTCAACAACCTAGAGGCCTAAGAGGACGAGCAAGGTAGAGGAAAAAACTAGTAGGGTATGGCAAGGGAGGAGCAGGAGGCGTGGGAGGTTTTCCTACTGGTAGTAGGAGCTTGTGATATTTGGAGAGACCTAGCTTTCCACAAGAGGGAAAGGTTTTTGGACTTCTCATGGGGATACGCATAGCTAGGTGGAGTAGTTAGAGAGGTTCTATGTGGGAGAGTGGGGACTGTAAGGTGCCTGTGTATCGACTATCCAAGCACGTTTTTTGGCGGTCTGTCGAGAGACGAAGAGTCTAAGCGACGCATCCCGGCACTCCCATGGAATGTCACGTGGTTTGTCGCCTAGGGTTTCTCGAGTCCGCCTCACAACAGAATGTTTGCAGCCAAACCCACTAGGATCGACCTGAAACTTGAGTCCCTAGTGGTCAAGGTCTCTTGAGAGAATTCTAGTGTCAGTTTTGGACATCCTACTTTATGCAGAGATAACCAAGTCGAAGCACACCTATGCCGCACTTGGTTCAAAGAGAATGGGAAACGAGAGGGATGCGGTGCTCCACCTCTCTGCCCATAGGGCATAGTCCCATTTCGGTCCGCTAAAATGGTACGAGTTGGGGTTCTAGCCTAACAATTTCTAAGCGTGGATCATCAATAAAACCTTGTGAGAAGCCTCCCAGTTCTATGGGACCACCTTGTCATAGGACAAACCCGTCGGTGGTTCCGTCCTCCCGCTTCCCTCACTTGGCATACTTTAGTTGTCTAATTGGCCCTATCACTTTTAACTGTCACATGTAAAAACAGCTTCCTTAATTATCCTTTTTAGAGGATAGGGTTCGTTCATGTAATCTTATGGCATTGACATGAAAATAAATTGAAATAGATTTCTTAGAAGTCCTTAATACTAGCAAATTATCAGAGATACAAATCTTGTTCAAAAGGGACAATATTCGCAATGATCCATAAGGATGCACTTTATTTCCACCAAGTTTATGCCTTGCACTAGTAACAAGGGCCCTTCGAGAATCTATCCCAAGGCACGTTGATCGTTAGAGTAGGACCCGCAGGCACAAAATTTACAGCCAAAGCCCCCCCTAGCATCCAACCGTCCTCCTACATTCAAACCAATCTGCAGAGAGACCTCTCATGGCAGGTTTGTTCCACGTTCCCATCACGCCTATTTAGAACTCCCTTGGCTAGGATTGGCGCCCACCTAGGGGTGGTTGGGCACGCCCTCCAAAAGTTCAACCTAATTCACTATACTCATTTATGAGTTTGGGATTACACAATCTCTTTTTATAAACAAAAGTTCAACCTCATTCAGTATACTCATTTATGAGTTTGGGATTACACAATCTCTTAAAAATATATATATAGAACTAGTGTTCCTAAATTTACAAGCATAAACAAAGGTGCAGGTGAGTGCTCGAGACATCTGCTAAGGTGGGGTCCCTCTCTTGACCCTAGTGTTTGCCCTTCTTGGCTTAGGAGTAATTTCCAATATCCTCTGAATGATAGGGAATTTCTTCATTCCATTCCCTATGAAGTAACAATAGATTGGCCTAATTTCTTCAAAACCCTAAACCCTATCCTTGCATGTATAGGGTTCATTTTTATTGAATGGCTCTTCATCAAATATTAGTATTTCATAAGTGCAGTTCATAATTATCTTCAAGATGAATCCCTAGTAGTGCAACTAAAACTGATCACGATGCCACGCAACTTGGAGGCGTATCTTTCCTAGACAATGTTACACGGTAGGCCTTTGTTTTTTGGAATTCATTCCAAAATGTGCTTATGCAAAGTGCAAATAGAGACTTGTATTTATTTTCTTTTGGGTGGAGGACGTGAAGTTATCGAACACTCCCCTATGAAGGTTTATAGGGGCCTAATACATGTTTTAGTATTGCAATGGCCTAGATATACTTAGATGTCATCGTAGAAATTCAAAAATTTCGTATACTTGATTCAAACCATCACTTCCACCTTTCCAAATTCACAAATTTGTGATGCAAAGGAAAAAAAAGTGTGATTTCTGCTTAATCGACAAATATACATAAGTGTTTTAACAACCCATTTTTATGCATGCTAATGTTAGTGCATAATCTAAAGTATTACAAGCATAATCAATAAGGTCATGGCTTCTTTTTTTTGCGTGCATGAATGCAAAATCTTCTGTGCAATTTACTTGTCAAAAACATACCAAAGTGCAAGTAAGTACAATTTTCAATATGATAAAATGATGTAAACTAAATGGTGGTTAGATATAATAGACTTTCGTCGAATAGATTTCCCTTCCCAATGAAGTTAGCCTATGTCCTTAAGACCTCCCATAAGGGTAGGGTGTATGGAACACACTTGATTACCAAGTGACGCGGTTCCTTGCCCTGCAGCTCCATTGGTTGAGGTGGGATTCGTGTTCGGTTGGACCTTACTTCATTTGGTAGGCATTGTATGATTTGGCTTTTGCTTCACGGCTACGCACCCAGATTACGAGAGAGACGGCTCCTCATGGAAGGAACTCGTCTACGATGACCTTCTCGATGAGGGGGGGAAGAAAGAGAGACAACGAGCTCTGAGTTTTTCAACGAGGAAAACAAACAATTTCCTTCTCTCTCTCTCTCTCTCTTCTCTTGATCTCGCTCTTTCCTCTTACTCTCCTTTCCACTCTCTCTCTCTTTAGCTTTTTCTAGCCTCAAGGGTCCCCATCTCCCCACACTTCAGCTTTTTATAGGGTCTTGGGGGGGAATTAGTAATGGAGGCCCTCCCTCCTCCTCCCACGGCATGCAGCAGCCCCCCCTTGCCACCCACGGCACGCGGCAGCCCTCCCCTGCCAGCTCCAGGGCATGAAGCAATAATCTCCCTCTTGTTGTCATCATAGCAGTCCTTCGTGTGCCTATTGATCGTGACAGTGCCCTCTCCTCACGCCGTCCGCTAGTTCACGATGTAGCCAGGGGGTTTGATTTTCCTTGTTTTTCCTTTTAAAAAAAATAATAATTAAAAGCAGGGGTCTTGTCATTCGACGGGGAGGGGGGGGAATGTTACATTCTTCCCCCCCTTAAGGAATCGAGATGTTCTCATCTCGAAAGGATTTGGGGGTATTGTTGGTTGAGAGTACTCTCGTCAATCCATGTGGCATCTTCTTTTGGAAAGTCCTTCCACCTAATGAGGTACTCCTTGAGGATTCTACTCCTCAATCTCTTTTCTCGAATGTCTAGGATTCTAGCTAGCCAAAGTGCAAGGACTCCTTGGCTTGGCATTACAACTTGTTGATCATTGAGTATATGGCTAGGATTTGATACATATTTCTTTAGTAGGCTAACATGAAATACATTGTGAACCTTGATGTTCCCAAGGAGTTGGAGTTTGTAGGCATTCAACCCTAGGCATTTGAGGATCCTATAGGGTTTGCAATACCTTGGACTTAGTTTTTTAAATTCCCCCAATGACAAGGAACTCCTCTTGGGCTATACATGAATAAAAACCATGTCTCCCTCATTGAAGAGTCGCTCTTGTCTATTTAGATCTGCACAGGCTTTTTGCCTATCCTTGGCGGCTCTAATGTCTTGTCTGACGGTCTTAACCTACACATCCATTTCCTCGAGCATTTCCTTAGAATGTTCAACCCTTAAAGTAGGATATGAAAAGTTCAATGAGGAATGGCAATCATGCCCATACAATGCTTAAAAAGGTGTCATTTGGATGCTGTGTTGGTAGGAAGCATTATAGGCGAACTAATGGTAGATATTGAATCCATTTCTTGGGTTTGTGACAGCAATAAGCTCTAAGGATATCTTCAATGACTTGATTGACCCTCTCTGTTTGGCTGTTAGTTTAAGGGTGTTAGGCTATGCTGAAATAGAGTTGAGTTCCAATGGCCCCAAATATCCCTCTCCAGAAATGAGACATGAAGAGGGAGTCACGATCACTAACGATCCTTCTAGGCAACCCATGGAGCCTAAATATCTCTTTGATGAATGGTCTGGCAATATCTAAAGCTTTATAATTTGTATTGACTAGAATGAGGTGTGCAACCTTGGTGAGCATATCTAC
This sequence comes from Lygodium microphyllum, assembly GCF_053477565.2. Lineage (NCBI taxonomy): Eukaryota > Viridiplantae > Streptophyta > Polypodiopsida > Schizaeales > Lygodiaceae > Lygodium > Lygodium microphyllum. The sequence continues at coordinate 98,305,019 of NC_141146.1, read as the reverse complement.
TATAACCATAATTGAGTTGTAGCCCCCTTGCACTGAGGGTAACCCAACAATAAAATCCATGCTGATAAATTTCCACTTCATTTGGAGGATGTCAAGAGGTTGCAGCTTCCCAGCCATCTTGACATGTTTCGCCTTGATGTGCTAGCAAGACAAACATTCCGTGATATATTTAAGCACGTTTCCCTTAAGCCTTCCCCAATGGTATCTTTTTCTCATCGTATTGAGGGTTTTGACATATCCGGGATGGCCTAAAAAGGGGGAGTCATGTGCTTCCCAAAGTATTCTCTGTTTGAGTTCCCTACTGGAGGGTATGCATAATCTTGTCCTAAAATAGACAAGTCCCTCATTTGATAGAGAGTTCTTGATATTTGATCTTAAGTTTCGGGTTTTGGTCCTTCCCCAAAATTTCCTTTATCATAGACAGATATTCCAGATCATGGCTAGCTTCTTCCTTGGCTATTTCAAGGCTATGGTTGCTAGGCATTGACACCATAGTTGCCAAAGATTCGTCCATTGAGGGTTTCTCCATGATAAGAGAGTTGAGGAATGCCTTGCAACTTAGAGCATCAGGGACCAAATTCTCTTTGCCAGGTCGATACTCTGATCTCAAAATCATACTCTTGTAGAACTTCTATCCAACGATGTTGCCTCATGTTGAGGTTGGTCGGGGTGAGGATCCTTTTAAGGCTCTTATGGTTTGTGATCAAAGAAAACTTGTTACCAAGCAAGTAATGTCGCCAAAGTTTGAGGGCGTGGATCACTACTAGCAGTTCTAGGTCATGGGTGGCATAATTCCTCTCATGGGTTTTTAGCCTCCGCAAGGAATAAGATACGGGATGACCTTCTTGCATTAGTACACAGACCAATGCAAGTGTGCTAGCATCGTGACAACTTCAAAGTCCTTGCTTAAGTTAGGGAGCTTCAGAATTGGTGTTGTCACCAAGCTATGCTTGAGTTTATCAAAACTTGCTTGTTTAGAGGGCGTCCACATTATGGCAACTTGTTTTTTCAAAAAATTTGTGAGGGATGCTATGATTAAAGCATAGTCCTTAATGAAGATCCTATACCAACCTGTTAATCCAAGAAAGCTATGCACTTCTTTAATAGTAGTCGGTGGAGACCACTCTTGGATATCCTTAACCTTGGTAGGGTCTACGGAGATCCCTTCATTTGACACAATAAATCCGAGATATTCAATCTTCCTTTTTAAGAAGGCACACTTTTTCTTCTTAGCATAGAGCTTATGAGTCCTCATGGTCTCAAGGATGATGCAAAGTTGGGACTCATGATCCACCTCCTTGGAATAAACCAAGGTGTCATCAAAGAAGACAAGTATGAAATCAATGAGGTGTGATCTAGAAATGTATTGCATTAGCTTGCTAAAGGTGGCGGGGGCATTAGTCAATCCAAAAGACATTACTGTGAACTCGAAATGACCATATCTGGTATTAAATGTCGTCTTTGGAATATCCTCATCGTTGACGCGAATCTGATAATACCCTTACCTTAAATCGATCTTGGAGAAGATTTTTGCTCCCTGCAATCTATCGAGTAACTCATCTTTCCTTGGAATGGGGTATTTATTTTTTATGGTTACTTGGTTTAGGCCTCTATAATCAATGTAGAGAGGAAGTGTACCATCCTTCTTCTTTTGGAACAAGACTGGAGCTTCCCAAGGAGAACTGCTAGGGTGTTGTCGTAGAGTTCATGTAAGAGTTGCTGAACATGGAGTTCAAGTTGCAGCAAGGAAAGAGGCTAACAAGAAGAAATCGAATTTTTGATGCCAAAGTTCACTATATTGCTTGTCAAGTAAATTACATGAGGTCCATGTTCAGAAAAATTTGTAGTATCTCATAACCAGCTTTGTATTCAAGTGTTCGAGGACAATTCTGCCATTTGCACATAGACTTGATAAGTTCTGCTGGGTAGCAATCCCTGTGAACAATTTTCAGAAATCCATACAATCTCAATACAATGAAGTTCTGTGGGCAGCACTGCTCACTGTGCTAGTAGTACTGGCCTGGGACATTGCAGTACTAGCACTGCTTTGAGGACCATCATGTGCAGTTGACTGCAGAATATCTTCTGAACTGCCATATTGATAGTTTGTTCCATGGATAATTCTAAGGATTTCCTTGCAGTCATATTTTTGAGGGCTTCCACATGTGTAGATGTTTCAGTTGACCTTATTTGCCGTTTTAGTGGGCTTTTGGTAACCCTACGCTGGAAGTTTGGAGTTCCTGTATTACGTTGACTTGCTGAATAAGAGTGGTCTACAATACTAATTTCTGAAGATAAGAGGATTGAAGTTTTACTACTCCTTGACTGACTGCCTGAGGAGCTAAAAACTCTAGAGCTGGACGTGGAGCTTGACAGTGTCTCTGAGGAAGTGTGCCTCCTAACTCTAGAAGCTCCATGCCTTGAGGTGACATTTACATCCTCCCTTGGGTAATTTGAAATGGAAGTACGAAGGTCAGATGGTGGCTCTGAGTTCAGATCAAATTCTGAAGACCTGTAAACTTTCCTTGGTTTAAGCAACTAGGAAGTTCTTTTGAGAAGTTTGATCAATTAAGGAAGTTGGAGAAATCCTCGTAACCCTCATCAGGGCCTCCAATCTTCTCCACAATGATGATCTGTGCCACAGGATCGATCTTGAAGATGATGTAACGATAGATCATAGACTGCATTTCTGCAGTCGGACTCGGGCAACAAGCTAATGCAAGCTCCCAGGATAGGCAATATGATGGTGATCTAGTCTCTGGATCAAAAGCGGCAACAACAGCGAAAGAATCAAAGGCAAAGTCCTCAGAAATACAGAGAGAGAACGTTCGCCACCTCTTCAGCTCCGTCTGCCATTTTCGCAACACTCTATCTTCTTCATCTTCTGAAGAGCTCGTTCATCGTGTCTTCGTCAAATTCGTCTCCTTCAGCAGCTCTAGACATCATTCATCTTCGTCCTGCGTTCAATAGCAGCTTCATCCTCCGATTCTCGACTTTGCAGTAGCTTTAATGCGGTCTTTATCACATCCTTCCCATGGAATCCGATTAGCTCTTCAACAGAGGTGTCCACAATCTGTTTCTGATTGTGGATTTGTGTCCCCCTATCGTCATCTTGTAGAGACTCGTTACTACCACAATTTCATCTTCCTAGTTGTCAACTTCATCTGGAGGTCGATCCCCTCGACATCGACTCCTTCCTCCTTCCTCCTCCCATCGGATTCTGCGTCTTCGTCTACTTCTCCAATAATAGCGGATCCCCCCCCCGAACAGGGCGAGGCGCTATTAGCGACAGACGACAAAGCAATGACAAAGCCGCATCCGAAGGTCTTCAAGCAGGAATTTCCCCCTTTGACGTCCCACAAAGTTCCTCAAAAACTGAAGCATACCACCAGCTATCTTAGGAACTTTTATTGAGCAAGAGCCTTTTCTCAAAACAGTAGGCTCTATAGGCCTTTTTCCTTGATCCATCCGGACGGGCACCTTTAAGTCAATAATCTGGAGATCCTCTGTGGGAGTACAGTTTAATGACATTACCATCACAACCCCAAATTTATAGAATCTTTCTAAGAGTCTATTGAATTGACGTTCCCCTCCTTTCTTTGCAGTCTTGACATCATTGGCAAGGCGAGTTCTAGCATAATCAAGGGAATACACAAGAAGGAGGGAAGAAGCAGTCTTTGAGACAGCCGCAGAGAATCCTCCCATCAAAGGTAAAGGCATATGAACCCTTCTTCTCCATGGCATGTAGTGCTAATGTATCTTCTTCAAAAATGCTTTGTCCCGCATATTACGTCGGCCTTGTTCACGTGTAACCTCTATCTTCATAGCTTAAATGTCAACTTCTACAAAGCTTCCTTTGATTCCACGGTTTCCTGCACTTTTCTTGGAATTCATCATTGAAATTGACAGCATAATATTACTCTTTGGCATCAGTTTTTCATATTTTTCTGACACACACACAACATGCACACAAACTTAATCACACACAAACACAAACACACAAGTGGAGTATGTACATTGGATGCGGGTACTAAAAAGGACGGAAAGATAATGCAGCAATCACACACAATGAAACACACGTGAAAAGATAACACAAATGCACAACAAAAATGGAGGTGTTTACGGCTCGGATGCGCAGCAGCACGACATCCCCCTCTAAACTTGTGCATCCTCCCGATTAGCCAACTATCCAGGATCATCCAAGTCCACAAACAGGTCCAGTCCTTCATCAGTTTTCGGTAGACCTATTTCTCCATCAGCTTCATCATCCATATTCTCTACTTCTTCTGCTAGCTCTTCTTCTGCCAATGCTTCAAGTACATACTCTTCATATTCTCTTCTCTTGAAAATCTTGACTCGTTTTCTAGCAATGGGCACCCACAATATCATCCCATCCAATTCAGCCAACTCATAGGTAGCATTGTCAAAAACCTGTTTCACCTGATATGGTCCAAACCATCTTTGAACCATTTTTCTCATGCTACTATGTTGATTCTCTAGGCTACTGTCATAGACTAGAACCCAATCTCCTTCTTTTATGGCTCTAGGCATCAAGCAATGCCTCAAATCAAACCTGTCCTTGTTTCTGAGTCGGGCTATCTTCAAACGATTAACTGCTAGCTGCACATCTTCTGCCCTTCTCTCTAGTTGATGAATCCGAAGAGCTAGAAGCTCCTCTCTTGATAAATTCTCATGCCATGGAAGAGCACTCCATGTGAGAGCACAAATTTCAGTAGGCATGACAGGTTTTTGCCCATACATCAACTCTGCAGGCATATATCCAGTAGTCATGCTATGTGTAGAGCGGTCTGCCCACAATGTAAAAGGTAGTAGTCTCGGCCAATCTCCAATCTGACCTCTACAAGCTTTTGCCAATGCCTTAACTATCGGCGGATGTCCTCTTTCGCTCTTGCCATTCCCCTCTGGATTATAGGCAGTAGTAAGAGCCAACTTAATCCCAAGCCGTGAGAAAAATTCTCTAGCTTCGTCTGCATCTAGCTCTCCACGATCAGCTGTAATCTTGTCTATACATCCATACCTGCAAAATATTTCTTCCAACAAGAATTTACATACTGTAGTGGTGGTCTTCGTCCGCAAAGATCTGCCTTCAACATAGTTTGTAAGATCCTCCCTAGCCAAGACAAGATATCTCATCTGCCAAAGTCCCATTGGCAAAGTAACCAAGTCTACCACCCACTTATAATGCATACATAGTGGATAGGTTGGATGCAACTCATCACGATGCCGCACTAAAGAGTAAAGCTGACAGTCCCTGCAAGTCTCCACAAAGTGGGAAACATCTTTATACATCCCTTTCCACCAGTATCTTTCTTTGATTTTCTCATAGGTAGCCCACACACCTCTATGTCCAGCCCAAGAACTCTCATGAAACTCTTGCATAATCTGTATCTGCAGCTCTGTCTCACAAACTACTCTCAAGGGTAGGCAACTTCTCTTCTTTGGGTGCTTTCAAAGAAAACCATCTTTTAAGAAATACCCATAAGCCTTTCTTATTATTTTCTTGAATACATCATCTATCCAATCAGCTCTTCGAGTCAATGAACTCAAATACTGACCAATTTGCAGCCACTTGCCAACATAGAGTTCTTCAGTAAAGGCTTCAACAGTAGATACATGACAATCATAAACAAGGACAGAAGCTGCAAACTCTGTCTCATCATCTTCTGCAAGCATTGACTCCTCATCCTCATATCTCGCTCTAGACAGCATGTCAGCAACTGGATTATCTTTTCCTGCTATGTGTCGAAATTTTGGATTCAATGATTTGATATAGGCAATCCACCGAAGCATCGCTATATCTGGAGTCGAACAGCTAGTAATCATGCCAAGCAAAGGCAAGCAATCTGTTTCCACAACAACTGAAGCTCCAATAAAATATCCTTTATCACACTTCAGTGCAGTGACTACTCCCCACAACTCTCTTTTAATCTGCGGATATCTTCTCTGTCGCTCATTAAGAACTTTAGCTCCAAAACGGATTGCATATCTGTTTCCATCAGCATCATCCTGTCCCACTGCCCAACCTATGCCAATAGGGCTGGTATCAACTGTCAACATGATTGGCCATCCACACTGATAATCCACCTTGCGAAGAGCAGGAGCTGACTGCAACAACTTCTTGAGTTTACGCATGGCTTTCGAATGCTTCTCATCCCAATGAAATTTCTGCCCCTTTCGAAGCAGCTGATAGAGAACATCTGCAATATGAGCAAAATGAGGAATCCAAATCATGTAAAATACACAAGCTCCCACAAATCTCTGCACTTCTAAAGTAGTCGAACAATACTCTGCAATCCTGCTTATGGCATCCACCTTTGCAGGTGAAGGCTTCCTGCCATAATAACCAACCATATGCCCAACTATGATAACTTCATTAACACCAAAGACAGATTTCAGCCCTGAAAGAGTCAAATTCACCTCCTCTAATCGTGTCAATATTTGCTCACAAGCAACCAAGTGCTCAGCCACAAACTGTCTACATCCTCGTAAATCAAGACTCTCAACCTTTTCTTCTTCTGCACAACCCTTAATAGACACATCATCTAGGAAAGGCATAGTATACTGCAGAATATAGTCTCGCAGAACTCTATGCATAGCATTCATCATATGAGCAACTGAGTTATTGGCACCTTAAGGCAAGGTACACATCATCACAAGACCAATAGGTGTCCGCATAGTGGTAATATCCCTGCTTTCCAAGGCAAGCTAAAACTGGTCATACCCAGAATACAAGTCCCCTAGGGAATAGATGGCTCGTCCTGCAAAAGTCTCAGCAAAATCATCCACAATTGGACCTCTTCCCACATTCCTGATTGTCACTCTATTCACGGGCTGCATATCCTGAATAAATCTCAAGGTTCCATTCTTCTTTGGTACAGTAAACCACCTGTTAGAATAGGGCGCAGAAGAGGGTTCCAAAATTCCCATCTTAATCTTCTCATTCAGCAACTCTATCAGCTTTGGCAAGTGTGCTCTATGCACAGGTATAGGACGTATATTCCATGGCACATGAGGAATAGTGAAGATGACTATAGGCACAACCAATTCGGGACTAATGCAGCCAATTTCATGAGGAAAGAAAGCAAATGCCTTACCATTTCGTCCAAGCATCTCTCTAAAACATTCTTTTTCCACTGGAAGCAAGAAATCATCATTTCCAATCTTCAATTTAGTAAGAGTTTTAGCAGTAAATTTATGTCCAATATTTGCAGGATCTCTCAACATAGGCTGCTTCATAGCTTTTTCTATCTGCTCATCACTATCAGGAGGAAGTGGCCCTGCAACCGGCTTAACCTTCTTATCAACTATTTTATACTTCATGTCAACCTTGGCATCAGTCAGGCACTCTCTTCTTTGCTGCAATTTCTGCAATTTTTCAGCAACTCTCAACTTTGTTGGCTGAAAGATTTCAGCCTTTTGCTCTATGGACTGCATGGGTGCAGCCTGAAACTCTATATGCTGAAATTTTTCAACATTAAACTCTGTTGGCTGAAAGGTTTCAGCCCTCTGCAACTCTGAAAGCTGTTCATGATCAGCCATAGATTCAGTTTGCTGAGTTTTCTCAGCCTCTGACTCTGTTTTCAGCATAAAATCAGAAATTTCCTTATGCATATCCAAGGTTTGCATAGGTATGATCTTTGAACCCTTACATACATTAGTTTTCAGCATATTTTCCATCTCAGACAATGTATCTGCATAAGACATTTCTTCATACAGCCCATCCACATGCTCTTCTGCTTGCAGAATACCTGCAATCTTCAACTCTTTCTCCTTACGACCAATGTACTGCCTGGCAGCTCTAGACAAATCTGAAATTTTTTGATAACTCACTGAACTATCTAAAGAAAAACCAACAAAATTAGTGGAGAAAGACTGGCTGCCGGGAGGCGAGATCTCCTCTTTTCTCCACTCCGTACACTGGCGTTGTCGTGTTGCTGCGCATCCGAGTCATATACGCCTCTATTTCTTTTGTTGTGCATTTGTGTTAATCTCCGCGTGTGATTCATTGTTTGTGTGATGCATTTTAATAATCCGCATCCAATGTATATATTCCCTTAGTGCATGCGCATGATTTTGTTTGGATGCATGATGTGCGTGTAATAGAAAAATATGAAAAACTGATGCCAAAGGATCTTTGTCCTGCTGCTTTGAATAACAGCCAAGGCACTGCCCTCTAGCCTGCTTACAGGCTCATTCACCATTGCTCCTTTCTCACTGAAATCCTCATGAGAGATTGATAGTATATAAACTGTCAGAGGCCGTCACAGTGGCTGAACAGGTTGCGAGGAGGATGAATTCCGTCAATAGGACTGAAATGTTGATTGCAAAGAGATGTCAGACATCAGATGTTGTGGAAAATCACTACGTCAGAAGCAAGGAGATGAACAGAGGGTAATATGTGAAAGCTTTTACATTGTCAAGTCTTATGGATACATCCATTGCTTGGAATGTATGGGGTCGAAAACCGTGAAAGCTTTATGCAGAACATGAACCAAAATGAATGCCCTTATTACGAGATTAAGTGGATGATGATGCTGTGTCTATTCTGGGAGGGGGATATTTTTGAAAAGGGCAAAAATGGCAGGCTGCGCCTGGATTGGAGAGGGAGAGAGCTGAAAGCGAGCTGCGCCTGGATTGGAGGAAGGGAAGATTGTTCGTGGGGACATCTTTGGGGGGAGGTGTGTGAGGGCGGACCAGAGTGGAGGAGTTCAGCAACTTTTGGAAGAAGGGAGGATCGTGAAGATTTTCCTTAAGCAGGGATTAGATTGACAACGAAGGGCAGAATTCGAAGAGAAGAGTGCAACACGATTGATCGGCATGCTGAAGGCTACCAATATGGAAAATATCATGAGTCTCTTCGTCATGAAAAGATGATTGCAATTCGAGTATGAAAATTGCAGGAACTATGGACATGAAGAAGGAGGCTTAATCGATGACGGGAGAGGAAAAGAAAAGAAAGTCCTATCTCAGAACGACACTCGCCTGCTCCTGAGGACTTTTGTCATCTCAAGGTGTGCTAGACATGGAGTTTTGGGGGGCGATCTCCATTCCTGTGATCGGGGAGACTGCTGGAATGATGGAGAGGGAGCCGAAGTGCTTTTCTTTTCAAAAGAAAAGAGAGCTGGTGGGTGCATTCGTTCAGAGCTCTCTCTCTCTCTCTCTCTCTCGTCGCATATTAGCCTGTTCTACTTGCCAAAACAGTCGCTGTGATCATCGGCAGTGCCATCCGATTGGCAAGGCATGGTGAAGGAGTTGGACATGAATGCTAATGTGTGCAATGCAACACAAATGCCGACCGTGTGTGTGACTGGAGCTGGTGGATTCATAGCTTCTTGGCTTGTCAAGCGCCTGCTTGAGAAAGGTTATGCCGTCAAAGGAACAAGTTACCTTTATTGACACCCCTGGAGTTCTGTCCGGAGAAAAGCAGCGGACCCAACGTAGCTATGACTTCACAGGTGTGACAGAGTGGTTTGCATCCAAGTGCGACCTTATTTTACTGTTGATTGATCCCCACAAGCTAGACATCAGAGATGAATTCAAGCGTGTAATTTCATCCCTTCGTGGGCATGAGGATAAGATAAGAGTCGTTCTGAACAAGGCAGATCAAGTGAGCACTCAACAGCTGATGAGGGTCTATGGAGCCCTCATGTGGTCTCTTGGTAAAGTTCTCAACACTCCAGAAGTTGTCCGTGTCTACATTGGATCATTTAATGACAGACCCATAAGTGACAGAGCCGCATTTCTGTCAAAGTTTGAATGTGCTCAGATGCCAAATCCTCTATGGGAACAAGATTTCTGGCAGCGGTGGTGTGGAGCACATGCTTTTTGGTGTGAGGGATTTTTATGGCCTGACAAGTCCATCCCGCGATGGATACTTCGTCCCTGGTTGCTCTTGGGAGGCTAAAGCATTGTTGTCCTGACTACCCCTCCCCTTTTAATTGCGTGCAGTATACAGGTCTATGCCCTTACCTCTTTCGACTTTGATTTCCCTCACCTCCCTTTTGGGCTCCTGAACAAGTCCCATTTGCAGAAGGATACTTGAATGAAGCTCAAGATTTGCTCCAGTGTATGTTTACATTCCCAGATGTTACTGGCTGGTTAGCTTTGTTGACTGGCTACAGAAAATATGGGAACTTGTCACTTGGGAAGCTTTATTATAATGAGGTCATGGAACTTGATACAATTGATGCTTTAGGGTACATGCTAATTTCCGAGTTGTATTCTGATGTTCACTTGAGGAAGATTGTGGACAGGATATAGGAGAAGAGAAATTGTAAAGATGCCTTCATTGAGACAGAAAAGATAATCTTGGAGTTTGCCAAACTTCTTCATGAAGATTATTTGACATAGAATGCCTTTACCCCTATGATAGGTTCTGCCTATTTTACAAATCTGTTAGGATGATGCGAAACATCATACATTTCAACACACTTACAAAACAGGCTGTAGAAAGAAGAAGATAAAGTTTTTGAAGAATGGATGCTGTCTGTGATAAGAGGCAGAAATGCAGAATTTATGAAAATGTTTTGTACCAATGCTGAAAATTTCTGCTTAACTAGCAACTGCCAAGTTATGAAATGAACATGCTGATGTGAAGAGTGTATCCCTTCTTACTGCAACTGTCAACATACACCTGAATGTAAACAGTTTATGAAATACTTCGGATTATCCTGAACATGAATTTCTTGTAACTCATTTGACAAGCAATATAGTGAACTTTGTCATCAAAAATTTGAGTTCTTCTTGTTTGACTCTTCCATTGCTGTACCTTGAACCCCGTGTTCTGCAGCCCTTCCGTGAACTCTACGACATTTCTGGTGAACCCGACGTGAAAGTGCTGCGTCATCAGCAAGATGGGAGACTCGCAAGAAGAGATGACAGATGATAATGTCATGAAGAACCTGTTTCAGTCATTTACCATGTATATGCAGTAGCAAGTTCATGCAAAACGAGACAGTGATGCTATGGAGGCTTTGAAAGCTGTCCAACAGGAGATGAAGCAGTTTAATGGCCAGCAAGTGTCAACTTACCTGTATTTGTATGAAGAAAAGATGAAGTTTTTTGGTGTTTCTCAAGATGTTTGGAGCCGCTACTTCTTGCGGATCGTGGTGCGCGCTCTTGAAGGTGGAATTGCAGAAATTCAAGAGGCACATACAGGTTGGGCTGAATTTAAAAAGGCCTTAAAAGATGAATATTTCCTGGAGGATACAGGTCTTATGAATCGCAGGAATTTTTTAGCATGGGTTTCTATGCCTAATAAGGGACTTTCTGTTACCGCTCTTCTGCGAGAGTTTGAAAGCCGTTATGATCAGTTGGATGGGACTGAACAGCAAGCTTTGGAGATGCAGAAAGTGGAATTATTTTTGCAAGCTGCAGATGCTGATTTACAGGAAAAGTTGGATGATCTTTTGGAAGATCAAGCTACTGATTCAGGTTTAAAGACTGAGTGGAGACATGTCATTGATGCTGTGAATGCTTTTGTCAAGAAGCAGCGCAGGAGAGTCAGATTGCATCGAAATACAGGATCACTTTCTGAAAAATCCTTGGAGGCTTCTTCTTCTACCCCTGCTACTTCTTTGTCTAAGCCTACTCCTCCTGTTATGAATCCACCAGTTCCTGCTGCTCCAGTGCCCTTATCTGTAGATGATGTTATTAAAGGCTTGGCAGATTTGACGATTGAAGCAGTCAAAGCTGAAGTTGGTAAGTTAAAGGAGCAACTTATGTCTGTACCTGCTGCACCTGCTCCAGTGACTGCTTTTCCAGCTGGTCAAAGAAAAGGGCGACGATGTATTTGGTGTGATAGTACAGAGCACCAACACTGCAGAGATTGTGATGCTTTTCAGGAAGCACGTAAGAAGAATGTAGTGTTCTGGGGACAAGATGGGAAGATATGGCTGACAGAGACTGGCGCTCCTCTTGACACGAACTTTGGTAAGGGAGGTATGAAGAAGCTTGTTGATGATATGGCTGCGCGATCAGCTTATGTGAGTGTTAGAGGAGATGCTTCAGCTTTTGGAGTCCAGCTTGAGCAGAAATCTGATGGAGACTCTGCCTTATGGTCTTCTGCCTTGGAGATAGCGAGAAGAGGGAAAGTTCAAACTTCTACTATGACTTGTGTGGGCTCTAGCATCCGAGGAGAAACAGGATGGGATTCTCCTGTTGACAGGTATTCTATTTTTGCTTATATTGCTAAAATGCAGGGTTTAGATGCCATGGTTGAGGAAAAGAGAAGAAGAGATGAGGAGGGTCCTAGCTCCTACAAAAAGACTAGAGGGGGTGACTTTGTTTCACCACCTGTTACAGCTCCACCTATGCCAAATTCTCCAGTTCAAACAGATTCTGATCAACCAATGGGAGACAAGCAGAAAGAAAAGAAGCAACCAAGAAAAGAGCCAGGATTCAAGCTCCTGTCAGACCTTGATATGCAAACGGATATGAGTAAGATTTTTCATGAAAGAATTTTGAATAGTGAAGTCACTTTTACTGTTGGAGAGACTCTTGGGATTGCTAGAAGAGAAATACAGGATCAGATGCAGGATCTTTTGTGGAGGAAACGACATGCGATGGAAGGAACTGCTTTACAGGGATTGTGGCATGGAGCTCTTGGGAAAGAGCATGATGATGCAGTGATGGTTGAGAATGCTTCTGTTAATCCGCAATCGGAGAAAATAGTGCAGCCTATGCAGTATGAAGATGATGAGTCCCCTATTCTCATTCCTCGCAGCCATTTTTCACGAAGTCATTGGGCTAGAGCAACCACTGAGACAGTGGTAAGGATTGGAGAGAAACAAATTCCCTTGATTGCTTTAGTTGATCATGGTTCTGAAATTAATCTTATTGCTCGAGTTGTTTATGAGAGTGGCAAGTGGCCTATGGATGCAGAGCATGGCTGGCGCATGAGAGCCGCCAATAATACCTCTGGTGATATGTATGCTGCTTGTCCGAGTATCAGAATCTCTATTGGTAATGTTGAAGAGGATTATCATTGCTTTGTTCAGGATTCATGCTCTTATCCGATTATTCTTGGACAGCCTTTCATTACAGAAGCAAGAATGGAAACAAAAGTGATGGATGATGGGTCAGCTTATGCGCGGATACGCAGTAAAGATGGTATGCGAGCTGTTCAGTTTATGACTGTTGGGGTAAATCATCCGAGAAATAGGGACTCCTTGCGTGAGGCACCACTACCTGCGAAGGAGTTGGATTTTCATTAGGTACCGCTGTCTTGCGAGATGCTAGTGGTACGGAGCAGAGAAAAGAGGAGATCTCGCCTCCTGGCAGTCAGTCTTTCTCCAATAACTTTGTTGGGTTTACTTCAGATAGTTCAATGAGTTATCAGAAAATTTCAGATTTGCCTAGAGCTGGCAGGCAGTACATTGGTCGTAAGGAGAAAGAGTTAAAGAATGCAGGTATCTTGCAAGCAGAAGAGCATGTGGATGGATTGTATGAAGGGATGTCTTATGCAGATACATTGTTTGAGATGAGAGCAATGCTGAAAACTGATGTATGCAAAGGTTCAAAGATCATACCTGTGCAAACCTTGGATATGTTTCAGGAAATTTCTGGTTTTATGCTGCAAACAGAGTTAGAGGCTGAGAAAACGCAGCAAACTGAATTTATGGCTGATCTTGATCAGCTAATTGAATTGCAGAGGGCTGAATCCATTCAGTCAATAGAGTTGAATGCAGAAAAATTTCTGCATACAGAGTTTCAGGACGCATCTATGCAGTCCATTGAGCCGAGGGCTGAATCCATTCAGCCAACAGAGTTGAATGCAGAAAAATTTCTGCATACAGAGTTTCAGGATGCGTCTATGCAGTCCATAGAGCTAAAGGCTGAAAATTTTCAGCCAACAGAGTTGAAAGATGCTGAAAATTTGCAGAAATTGCAGCAAAGGAAAGAGTGCTTGAATGATGCCAAGGTTGACACAAAATATAAAACAGTTGATAAGAAGGTTAAGCCGGTTGCAGGCCCGCTTCCTTCTGATAGTGATAAACAGATTGAAAAAGCTATGAAGCAGCCTATGTTGAGGGATCCTGCAAATATTGGACATAAGTTTTCAGGGCTGAAATCTGTCTTTGTTGTTAATGAAGTCATCATAGTTGGACATATGGTTGGATACTATGGCAGAAAGCCTTCTTCTGCAAAGGTGGATGCCATAAACAGGATTGCAGAGTATTGCTCAACTACTTCAGAGGTGCGGAGATTTGTGGGAGCTCGTGTATTTTACATGATTTGGATTCCACATTTTGCTCATATTGCAGATGTTCTCTATCAGCTGTTTCGAAAGGGGCAGAAATTTCATTGGGATGATGAAGCTGATGGAGAAACAGGTTTACTAGAATCAGAAGATGGACTTGACCTGTTTGTGGAGTTGAATGATCCTGGATAGTTGGCACATCCGGAGGATGCGCAGGTTTAGAGGGGGTGGATGTCGTGTTGCTGCGCATCCGAGTCGTATACGCCTCTATTTCTTTTGTTGTGCATTTGTGTTAATCTCCTCGTGTGATTCATTGTTTGTGTGATGCATTTTAATAATCCGCATCCAATGTATATATTCCCTTAGTGTATGCGCATGATTTTGTTTGGATGCATGATGTGCGTGTAATAGAAAAATATGAAAAACTGATGCCAAAGGATCTTTGTCCTGCTGCTTTGAATAACAGCCAAGGCACTGCCCTCTAGCCTGCTTACAGGCTCATTCACCATTGCTCCTTTCTCACTGAAATCCTCATGAGAGATTGATAGTATATAAACTGTCAGAGGCGGTCACAGTGGCTGAACAGGTTGCGAGGAGGATGAATTCCGTCAATAGGACTGAAATGTTGATTGCAAAGAGATGTCAGACATCAGATGTTGTGGAAAATCACTACATCAGAAGCAAGGAGATGAACAGAGGGTAATATGTGAAAGCTTTTACATTGTCAAGTCTTATGGATACATCCATTGCTTGGAATGTATGGGGTCGAAAACCGTGAAAGCTTTATGCAGAACATGAACCAAAATGAATGCCCTTATTATGAGATTAAGTGGATGATGATGCTGTGTCTATTCTGGGAGGGGGATATTTTTGAAAAGGGCAAAAATGGCGGGCTGCGCCTGGATTGGAGAAGGAGAGAGCTGAAAGCGAGCTGCGCCTGGATTGGAGGAAGGGAAGATTGTTCGTGGGGACATCTCTGGGGGGAGGCGTGTGAGGGCGGACCAGAGTGGAGGAGTTCAGCAACTTTTGGAAGAAGGGAGGATCGTGAAGATTTTCCTTAAGCAGGGATTAGATTGACAACGAAGGGCAGAATTCGAAGAGAAGAGTGCAACACGATTGATCGGCATGCTGAAGGCTACCAATATGGAAAATATCATGAGTCTCTTCGTCATGAAAAGATGATTGCAATTCGAGTATGAAAATTGCAGGAACTATGGACATGAAGAAGGAGGCTTAATCGATGACGGGAGAGGAAAAGAAAAGAAAGTCCTATCTCAGAACGACACTCGCCTGCTCCTGAGGACTTTTGTCATCTCAAGGTGTGCTAGACATGGAGTTTTGGGGGGCGATCTCCATTCCTGTGATCGGGGAGACTGCTGGAATGATGGAGAGGGAGCCGAAGTGCTTTTCTTTTCAAAAGAAAAGAGAGCTGGTGGGTGCATTCGTTCAGAGCTCTCTCTCTCTCTCTCTCTCGTCGCATATTAGCCTGTTCTACTTGCCAAAACAGTCGCTGTGATCATCGGCAATGCCATCCGATTGGCAAGGCATGGTGAAGGAGTTGGACATGAATGCTAATGTGTGCAATGCAACACAAATGCCGACCGTGTGTGTGACTGGAGCTAGTGGATTCATAGCTTCTTGGCTTGTCAAGTGCCTGCTTGAGAAAGGTTATGCCGTCAAAGGAACAAGTTACCTTTATTGACACCCCTGGAGTTCTGTCCGGAGAAAAGCAGCGGACACAACGTAGCTATGACTTCACAAGTGTGACAGAGTGGTTTGCATCCAAGTGCGACCTTATTTTACTGTTGATTGATCCCCACAAGCTAGACATCAGAGATGAATTCAAGCGTGTAATTTCATCCCTTCGTGGGCATGAGGATAAGATAAGAGTCGTTCTGAACAAGGCAGATCAAGTGAGCACTCAACAGCTGATGAGGGTCTATGGAGCCCTCATGTGGTCTCTTGGTAAAGTTCTCAACACTCCAGAAGTTGTCCGTGTCTACATTGGATCATTTAATGACAGACCCATAAGTGACAGAGCCGCATTTCTGTCAAAGTTTAAATGTGCTCAGATGCCAAATCCTCTATGGGAACAAGATTTCTGGCAGCGGTAGTGTGGAGCACATGCTGTTTGGTGTGAGGGATTTTTATGGCCTGACAAGCCCATCCCGCGATGGATACTTCGTCCCTGGTTGCTCTTGGGAGGCTAAAGCATTGTTGTCCTGACTACCCCTCCCCTTTTAATTGCGTGCAGTATACAGGTCTATGCCCTTACCTCTTTCGACTTTGATTTCCCTCACCTCCCTTTTGGGCTCCTGAACAAGTCCCATTTGCAGAAGGATACTTGAATGAAGCTCAAGATTTGCTCCAGTGTATGTTTACATTCCCAGATGTTACTGGCTGGTTAGCTTTGTTGACTGGCTACAGAAAATATGGGAACTTGTCACTTGGGAAGCTTTATTATAATGAGGTCATGGAACTTGATGCAATTGATGCTTTAGGGTACATGCTAATTTCCGAGTTGTATTCTGATGTTCACTTGAGGAAGATTGTGGACAGGATATAGGAGAAGAGAAATTGTAAAGATGCCTTCACTGAAACAGAAAAGATAATCTTGGAGTTTGCCAAACTTCTTCATGAAGATTATTTGACATAGAATGCCTTTACCCCTATGATAGGTTCTGCCCATTTTACAAATCTGTTAGGATGATGCGAAACATCATACGTTTCAACACACTTACAAAACAGGCTGTAGAAAGAAGAAGATAAAGTTTTTGAAGAATGGATGCTGTCTGTGATAAGAGGCAGAAATGCAGAATTTATGAAAATGTTTTGTACCAATGCTGAAAATTTCTGCTGAACTAGCAACTGCCAAGTTATGAAATGAACATGCTGATGTGAAGAGTGTATCCCTTCTTACTGCAACTGTCAACATACACCTGAATGTAAACAGTTTATGAAATACTTCGGATTATCCTGAACATGAATTTCTTGTAACTCATTTGACAAGCAATATAGTGAACTTTGTCATCAAAAATTTGAGTTCTTCTTGTTTGACTCTTCCATTGCTGTACCTTGAACCCCGTGTTCTGCAGCCCTTCCGTGAACTCTACGACATTTCTGGTGAACCCGACGTGAAAGTGCTGCGTCATCAGCAAGATGGGAGACTCGCAAGAAGAGATGACAGATGATAATGTCATGAAGAACCTGTTTCAGTCATTTACCATGTATATGCAGCAGCAAGTTCATGCAAAACGAGACAGTGATGCTATGGAGGCTTTGAAAGCTGTCCAACAGGAGATGAAGCAGTTTAATGGCCAGCAAGTGTCAACTTACCTGTATTTGTATGAAGAAAAGATGAAGTTTTTTGGTGTTTCTCAAGATGTTTGGAGCCGCTACTTCTTGCGGATCGTGGTGCGCGCTCTTGAAGGTCGAATTGCAGAAATTCAAGAGGCACATGCAGGTTGGGCTGAATTTAAAAAGGCCTTAAAAGATGAATATTTCCTGGAGGATACAGGTCTTATGAATCGCAGGAATTTTTTAGCATGGGTTTCTATGCCTAATAAGGGACTTTCTGTTACCGCTCTTCTGCGAGAGTTTGAAAGCCGTTATGATCAGTTGGATGGGACTGAACAGCAAGCTTTGGAGATGCAGAAAGTGGAATTATTTTTGCAAGCTGCAGATGCTGATTTACAGGAAAAGTTGGATGATCTTTTGGAAGATCAAGCTACTGATTCAGGTTTAAAGACTGAGTGGAGACATGTCATTGATGCTGTGAATGCTCTTGTCAAGAAGCAGCGCAGGAGAGTCAGATTGCATCGAAATACAGGATCAGTTTCTGAAAAATCCTTGGAGACTTCTTCTTCTACCCCTGCTACTTCTTTGTCTAAGCCTACTCCTCCTGTTATGAATCCACCAGTTCCTGCTGCTCCAGTGCCCTTATCTGTAGATGATGTTATTAAAGGCTTGGCAGATTTGACGATTGAAGCAGTCAAAGCTGAAGTTGGTAAGTTAAAGGAGCAACTTATGTCTGTACCTGCTGCACCTGCTCCAGTGACTGCTTTTCCAGCTGGTCAAAGAAAAGGGCGACGATGTATTTGGTGTGATAGTATAGAGCACCAACACTGCAGAGATTGTGATGCTTTTCAGGAAGCACGTAAGAAGAATGTAGTGTTCTGGGGACAAGATGGGAAGATATGGCTGACAGAGACTGGCGCTCCTCTTGACACGAACTTTGGTAAGGGAGGTATGGAGAAGCTTGTTGATGATATGGCTGCGCGATCAGCTTATGTGAGTGTTAGAGGAGATGCTTCAGCTTTTGGAGTCCAGCTTGAGCAGAAATCTGATGGAGACTCTGCCTTATGGTCTTCTGCCTTGGAGATAGCGAGAAGAGGGAAAGTTCAAACTTCTACTATGACTTGTGTGGGCTCTAGCATCCGAGGAGAAACAGGATGGGATTCTCCTGTTGATAGGTATTCTATTTTTGCTTATATTGCTAAAATGCAGGGTTTAGATGCCATGGTTGAGAAAAAGAGAAGAAGAGATGAGGAGGGTCCTAGCTCCTCCAAAAAGACTAGAGGGGGTGACTTTGTTTCACCACCTGTTACAGCTCCACCTATGCCAAATTCTCCAGTTCAAACAGATTCTGATCAACCAATGGGAGACAAGCAGAAAGAAAAGAAGAAACCAAGAAAAGAGCCAGGATTCAAGCTCTTGTCAGACCTTGATATGCAAACGGATATGAGTAAGATTTTTCATGAAAGAATTTTGAATAGTGAAGTCACTTTTACTGTTGGAGAGGCTCTTGGGATTGCTAGAAGAGAAATACAGGATCAGATGCAGGATCTTTTGCGGAGGAAACGACATGCGATGGAAGGACCTGCTTTACAGGGATTGTGGCATGGAGCTCTTGGGAAAGAGCATGATGATGCAGTGATGGTTGAGAATGCTTCTGTTAATCCGCAATCGGAGAAAATAGTGCAGCCTATGCAGTATGAAGATGATGAGTCCCCTATTCTCATTCCTCGCAGCCATTTTTCACGAAGTCATTGGGCTAGAGCAACCACTGAGACAGTGGTAAGGATTGGAGAGAAACAAATTCCCTTGATTGCTTTAGTTGATCATGGTTCTGAAATTAATCTTATTGCTCGAGTTGTTTATGAGAGTGGCAAGTGGCCTATGGATGCAGAGCATGGCTGGCGCATGAGAGCCGCCAATAATACCTCTGGTGATATGTATGCTGCTTGTCCGAGTATCAGAATCTCTATTGGTAATGTTGAAGAGGATTATCATTGCTTTGTTCAGGATTCATGCTCTTATCCGATTATTCTTGGACAGCCTTTCATTACAGAAGCAAGAATGGAAACAAAAGTGATGGATGATGGGTCAGCTTATGCGCGGATACGCAGTAAAGATGGTATGCGAGCTGTTCAGTTTATGACTGTTGGGGTAAATCATCCGAGAAACAGGGACTCCTTGCGTGAGGCACCACTACCTGCGAAGGAGTTGGATTTTCATTAGGTACCGCTGTCTTGCGAGATGCCAGTGGTACGGAGCAGAGAAAAGAGGAGATCTCGCCTCCTGGCAGTCAGTCTTTCTCCAATAACTTTGTTGGGTTTACTTCAGATAGTTCAATGAGTTATCAGAAAATTTCAGATTTGCCTAGAGCTGCCAGGCAGTACATTGGTCGTAAGGAGAAAGAGTTAAAGAATGCAGGTATCTTGCAAGCAGAAGAGCATGTGGATGGATTGTATGAAGGGATGTCTTATGCAGATACATTGTTTGAGATGAGAGCAATGCTGAAAACTGATGTATGCAAAGGTTCAAAGATCATACCTGTGCAAACCTTGGATATGTTTCAGGAAATTTCTGGTTTTATGCTGCAAACAGAGTTAGAGGCTGAGAAAACGCAGCAAACTGAATTTATGGCTGATCTTGATCAGCTAATTGAATTGCAGAGGGCTGAATCCATTCAGTCAATAGAGTTGAATGCAGAAAAATTTCTGCATACAGAGTTCAGGACGCATCTATGCAGTCCATTGAGCCGAGGGCTGAATCCATTCAGCCAACAGAGTTGAATGCAGAAAAATTTCTGCATACAGAGTTTCAGGATGCGTCTATGCAGTCCATAGAGCTAAAGGCTGAAATTTTTCAGCCAACAGAGTTGAAAGATGCTGAAAATTTGCAGAAATTGCAGCAAAGGAAAGAGTGCTTGAATGATGCCAAGGTTGACACAAAATATAAAACAGTTGATAAGAAGGTTAAGCCGGTTGCAGGCCCGCTTCCTTCTGATAGTGATAAACAGATTGAAAAAGCTATGAAGCAGCCTATGTTGAGGGATCCTGCAAATATTGGACATAAGTTTTCAGGGCTGAAATCTGTCTTTGTTGTTAATGAAGTCATCATAGTTGGACATATGGTTGGATACTATGGCAGAAAGCCTTCTTCTGCAAAGGTGGATGCCATAAACAGGATTGCAGAGTATTGCTCAACTACTTCAGAGGTGCGGAGATTTGTGGGAGCTTGTGTATTTTACATGATTTGGATTCCACATTTTGCTCATATTGCAGATGTTCTCTATCAGCTGTTTCGAAAGGGGCAGAAATTTCATTGGGATGATGAAGCTGATGGAGAAACAGGTTTACTAGAATCAGAAGATGGACTTGACCTGTTTGTGGAGTTGAATGATCCTGGATAGTTGGCACATCCGGAGGATGCGCAGGTTTAGAGGGGGTGGATGTCGTGTTGCTGCGCATCCGAGTCGTATACGCCTCTATTTCTTTTGTTGTGCATTTGTGTTAATCTCCGCGTGTGATTCATTGTTTGTGTGATGCATTTTAATAATCCGCATCCAATGTATATATTCCCTTAGTGCATGCGCATGATTTTGTTTGGATGCATGATGTGCGTGTAATAGAAAAATATGAAAAACTGATGCCAAAGGATCTTTGTCCTGCTGCTTTGAATAACAGCCAAGGCACTGCCCTCTAGCCTGCTTACAGGCTCATTCACCATTGCTCCTTTCTCACTGAAATCCTCATGAGAGATTGATAGTATATAAACTGTCAGAGGCGGTCACAGTGGCTGAACAGGTTGCGAGGAGGATGAATTCCGTCAATAGGACTGAAATGTTGATTGCAAAGAGATGTCAGACATCAGATGTTGTGGAAAATCACTACATCAGAAGCAAGGAGATGAACAGAGGGTAATATGTGAAAGCTTTTACATTGTCAAGTCTTATGGATACATCCATTGCTTGGAATGTATGGGGTCGAAAACCGTGAAAGCTTTATGCAGAACATGAACCAAAATGAATGCCCTTATTACGAGATTAAGTGGATGATGATGCTGTGTCTATTCTGGGAGGGGGATATTTTTGAAAAGGGCAAAAATGGCGGGCTGCGCCTGGATTGGAGAGGGAGAGAGCTGAAAGCGAGCTGCGCCTGGATTGGAGGAAGGGAAGATTGTTCGTGGGGACATCTCTGGGGGGAGGCGTGTGAGGGCGGACCAGAGTGGAGGAGTTCAGCAACTTTTGGAAGAAGGGAGGATCGTGAAGATTTTCCTTAAGCAGGGATTAGATTGACAACGAAGGGCAGAATTCGAAGAGAAGAGTGCAGCACGATTGATCAGCATGCTGAAGGCTACCAATATGGAAAATATCATGAGTCTCTTCGTCATGAAAAGATGATTGCAATTCGAGTATGAAAATTGCAGGAACTATGGACATGAAGAAGGAGGCTTAATCGATGACGGGAGAGGAAAAGAAAAGAAAGTCCTATCTCAGAACGACACTCGCCTGCTCCTGAGGACTTTTGTCATCTCAAGGTGTGCTAGACATGGAGTTTTGGGGGGCGATCTCCATTCCTGTGATCGGGGAGACTGCTGGAATGATGGAGAGGGAGCCGAAGTGCTTTTCTTTTCAAAAGAAAAGAGAGCTGGTGGGTGCATTCGTTCAGAGCTCTCTCTCTCTCTCTCTCTCGTCGCATATTAGCCTGTTCTACTTGCCAAAACAGTCGCTGTGATCATCGGCAGTGCCATCCGATTGGCAAGCCATGGTGAAGGAGTTGGACATGAATGCTAATGTGTGCAATGCAACACAAATGCCGACCGTGTGTGTGACTGGAGCTAGTGGATTCATAGCTTCTTGGCTTGTCAAGTGCCTGCTTGAGAAAGGTTATGCCGTCAAAGGAACAAGTTACCTTTATTGACACCCCTGGAGTTCTGTCCGGAGAAAAGCAGCGGACACAACGTAGCTATGACTTCACAAGTGTGACAGAGTGGTTTGCATCCAAGTGCGACCTTATTTTACTGTTGATTGATCCCCACAAGCTAGACATCAGAGATGAATTCAAGCGTGTAATTTCATCCCTTCGTGGGCATGAGGATAAGATAAGAGTCGTTCTGAACAAGGCAGATCAAGTGAGCACTCAACAGCTGATGAGGGTCTATGGAGCCCTCATGTGGTCTCTTGGTAAAGTTCTCAACACTCCAGAAGTTGTCCGTGTCTACATTGGATCATTTAATGACAGACCCATAAGTGACAGAGCCGCATTTCTGTCAAAGTTTGAATGTGCTCAGATGCCAAATCCTCTATGGGAACAAGATTTCTGGCAGCGGTCGTGTGGAGCACATGCTGTTTGGTGTGAGGGATTTTTATGGCCTGACAAGTCCATCCCGCGATGGATACTTCGTCCCTGGTTGCTCTTGGGAGGCTAAAGCATTGTTGTCCTGACTACCCCTCCCCTTTTAATTGCGTGCAGTATACAGGTCTATGCCCTTACCTCTTTCGACTTTGATTTCCCTCACCTCCCTTTTGGGCTCCTGAACAAGTCCCATTTGCAGAAGGATACTTGAATGAAGCTCAAGATTTGCTCCAGTGTATGTTTACATTCCCAGATGTTACTGGCTGGTTAGCTTTGTTGACTGGCTACAGAAAATATGGGAACTTGTCACTTGGGAAGCTTTATTATAATGAGGTCATGGAACTTGATGCAATTGATGCTTTAGGGTACATGCTAATTTCCGAGTTGTATTCTGATGTTCACTTGAGGAAGATTGTGGACAGGATATAGGAGAAGAGAAATTGTAAAGATGCCTTCACTGAAACAGAAAAGATAATCTTGGAGTTTGCCAAACTTCTTCATGAAGATTATTTGACATAGAATGCCTTTACCCCTATGATAGGTTCTGCCCATTTTACAAATCTGTTAGGATGATGCGAAACATCATACATTTCAACACACTTACAAAACAGGCTGTAGAAAGAAGAAGATAAAGTTTTTGAAGAATGGATGCTGTCTGTGATAAGAGGCAGAAATGCAGAATTTATGAAAATGTTTTGTACCAATGCTGAAAATTTCTGCTGAACTAGCAACTGCCAAGTTATGAAATGAACATGCTGATGTGAAGAGTGTATCCCTTCTTACTGCAACTGTCAACATACACCTGAATGTAAACAGTTTATGAAATACTTCGGATTATCCTGAACATGAATTTCTTGTAACTCATTTGACAAGCAATATAGTGAACTTTGTCATCAAAAATTTGAGTTCTTCTTGTTTGACTCTTCCATTGCTGTACCTTGAACCCCGTGTTCTGCAGCCCTTCCGTGAACTCTACGACATTTCTGGTGAACCCGACGTGAAAGTGCTGCGTCATCAGCAAGATGGGAGACTCGCAAGAAGAGATGACAGATGATAATGTCATGAAGAACCTGTTTCAGTCATTTACCATGTATATGCAGCAGCAAGTTCATGCAAAACGAGACAGTGATGCTATGGAGGCTTTGAAAGCTGTCCAACAGGAGATGAAGCAGTTTAATGGCCAGCAAGTGTCAACTTACCTGTATTTGTATGAAGAAAAGATGAAGTTTTTTGGTGTTTCTCAAGATGTTTGGAGCCGCTACTTCTTGCGGATCGTGGTGCGCGCTCTTGAAGGTCGAATTGCAGAAATTCAAGAGGCACATGCAGGTTGGGCTGAATTTAAAAAGGCCTTAAAAGATGAATATTTCCTGGAGGATACAGGTCTTATGAATCGCAGGAATTTTTTAGCATGGGTTTCTATGCCTAATAAGGGACTTTCTGTTACCGCTCTTCTGCGAGAGTTTGAAAGCCGTTATGATCAGTTGGATGGGACTGAACAGCAAGCTTTGGAGATGCAGAAAGTGGAATTATTTTTGCAAGCTGCAGATGCTGATTTACAGGAAAAGTTGGATGATCTTTTGGAAGATCAAGCTACTGATTCAGGTTTAATGGAGACATGTCATTGATGCTGTGAATGCTCTTGTCAAGAAGCAGCGCAGGAGAGTCAGATTGCATCGAAATACAGGATCAGTTTCTGAAAAATCCTTGGAGACTTCTTCTTCTACCCCTGCTACTTCTTTGTCTAAGCCTACTCCTCCTGTTATGAATCCACCAGTTCCTGCTGCTCCAGTGCCCTTATCTGTAGATGATGTTATTAAAGGCTTGGCAGATTTGACGATTGAAGCAGTCAAAGCTGAAGTTGGTAAGTTAAAGGAGCAACTTATGTCTGTACCTGCTGCACCTGCTCCAGTGACTGCTTTTCCAGCTGGTCAAAGAAAAGGGCGACGATGTATTTGGTGTGATAGTACAGAGCACCAACACTGCAGAGATTGTGATGCTTTTCAGGAAGCACGTAAGAAGAATGTAGTGTTCTGGGGACAAGATAGGAAGATATGGCTGACAGAGACTGGCGCTCCTCTTGACACGAACTTTGGTAAGGGAGGTATGAAGAAGCTTGTTGATGATATGGCTGCGCGATCAGCTTATGTGAGTGTTAGAGGAGATGCTTCAGCTTTTGGAGTCCAGCTTGAGCAGAAATCTGATGGAGACTCTGCCTTATGGTCTTCTGCCTTGGAGATAGCGAGAAGAGGGAAAGTTCAAACTTCTACTATGACTTGTGTGGGATCTAGCATCCGAGGAGAAACAGGATGGGATTCTCCTGTTGACAGGTATTCTATTTTTGCTTATATTGCTAAAATGCAGGGTTTAGATGCCATGGTTGAGGAAAAGAGAAGAAGAGATAAGGAGGGTCCTAGCTCCTCCAAAAAGACTAGAGGGGGTGACTTTGTTTCACCACCTGTTACAGCTCCACCTATGCCAAATTCTCCAGTTCAAACAGATTCTGATCAACCAATGGGAGACAAGCAGAAAGAAAAGAAGCAACCAAGAAAAGAGCCAGGATTCAAGCTCTTGTCAGACCTTGATATGCAAACGGATATGAGTAAGATTTTTCATGAAAGAATTTTGAATAGTGAAGTCACTTTTACTGTTGGAGAGGCTCTTGGGATTGCTAGAAGAGAAATACAGGATCAGATGCAGGATCTTTTGCGGAGGAAACGACATGCGATGGAAGGACCTGCTTTACAGGGATTGTGGCATGGAGCTCTTGGGA
Organism: Lygodium microphyllum; assembly: GCF_053477565.2. NCBI lineage: Eukaryota > Viridiplantae > Streptophyta > Polypodiopsida > Schizaeales > Lygodiaceae > Lygodium > Lygodium microphyllum. Next base: position 98,279,386 of record NC_141146.1, on the reverse strand, counting down.
AAGAGCATGATGATGCAGTGATGGTTGAGAATGCTTCTGTTAATCCGCAATCGGAGAAAATAGTGCAGCCTATGCAGTATGAAGATGATGAGTCCCCTATTCTCATTCCTCGCAGCCATTTTTCACGAAGTCATTGGGCTAGAGCAACCACTGAGACAGTGGTAAGGATTGGAGAGAAACAAATTCCCTTGATTGCTTTAGTTGATCATGGTTCTGAAATTAATCTTATTGCTCGAGTTGTTTATGAGAGTGGCAAGTGGCCTATGGATGCAGAGCATGGCTGGCGCATTAGAGCCGCCAATAATACCTCTGGTGATATGTATGCTGCTTGTCCGAGTATCAGAATCTCTATTGGTAATGTTGAAGAGGATTATCATTGCTTTGTTCAGGATTCATGCTCTTATCCGATTATTCTTGGACAGCCTTTCATTACAGAAGCAAGAATGGAAACAAAAGTGATGGATGATGGGTCAGCTTATGCGCGGATACGCAGTAAAGATGGTATGCGAGCTGTTCAGTTTATGACTGTTGGGGTAAATCATCCGAGAAACAGGGACTCCTTGCGTGAGGCACCACTACCTGCGAAGGAGTTGGATTTTCATTAGGTACCGCTGTCTTGCGAGATGCCAGTGGTACGGAGCAGAGAAAAGAGGAGATCTCGCCTCCTGGCAGTCAGTCTTTCTCCAATAACTTTGTTGGGTTTACTTCAGATAGTTCAATGAGTTATCAGAAAATTTCAGATTTGCCTAGAGCTGCCAGGCAGTACATTGGTCGTAAGGAGAAAGAGTTAAAGAATGCAGGTATCTTGCAAGCAGAAGAGCATGTGGATGGATTGTATGAAGGGATGTCTTATGCAGATACATTGTTTGAGATGAGAGCAATGCTGAAAACTGATGTATGCAAAGGTTCAAAGATCATACCTGTGCAAACCTTGGATATGTTTCAGGAAATTTCTGGTTTTATGCTGCAAACAGAGTTAGAGGCTGAGAAAACGCAGCAAACTGAATTTATGGCTGATCTTGATCAGCTAATTGAATTGCAGAGGGCTGAATCCATTCAGTCAATAGAGTTGAATGCAGAAAAATTTCTGCATACAGAGTTCAGGACGCATCTATGCAGTCCATTGAGCCGAGGGCTGAATCCATTCAGCCAACAGAGTTGAATGCAGAAAAATTTCTGCATACAGAGTTTCAGGATGCGTCTATGCAGTCCATAGAGCTAAAGGCTGAAATTTTTCAGCCAACAGAGTTGAAAGATGCTGAAAATTTGCAGAAATTGCAGCAAAGGAAAGAGTGCTTGAATGATGCCAAGGTTGACACAAAATATAAAACAGTTGATAAGAAGGTTAAGCCGGTTGCAGGCCCGCTTCCTTCTGATAGTGATAAACAGATTGAAAAAGCTATGAAGCAGCCTATGTTGAGGGATCCTGCAAATATTGGACATAAGTTTTCAGGGCTGAAATCTGTCTTTGTTGTTAATGAAGTCATCATAGTTGGACATATGGTTGGATACTATGGCAGAAAGCCTTCTTCTGCAAAGGTGGATGCCATAAACAGGATTGCAGAGTATTGCTCAACTACTTCAGAGGTGCGGAGATTTGTGGGAGCTTGTGTATTTTACATGATTTGGATTCCACATTTTGCTCATATTGCAGATGTTCTCTATCAGCTGTTTCGAAAGGGGCAGAAATTTCATTGGGATGATGAAGCTGATGGAGAAACAGGTTTACTAGAATCAGAAGATGGACTTGACCTGTTTGTGGAGTTGAATGATCCTGGATAGTTGGCACATCCGGAGGATGCGCAGGTTTAGAGGGGGTGGATGTCGTGTTGCTGCGCATCCGAGTCGTATACGCCTCTATTTCTTTTGTTGTGCATTTGTGTTAATCTCCGCGTGTGATTCATTGTTTGTGTGATGCATTTTAATAATCCGCATCCAATGTATATATTCCCTTAGTGCATGCGCATGATTTTGTTTGGATGCATGATGTGCGTGTAATAGAAAAATATGAAAAACTGATGCCAAAGGATCTTTGTCCTGCTGCTTTGAATAACAGCCAAGGCACTGCCCTCTAGCCTGCTTACAGGCTCATTCACCATTGCTCCTTTCTCACTGAAATCCTCATGAGAGATTGATAGTATATAAACTGTCAGAGGCGGTCACAGTGGCTGAACAGGTTGCGAGGAGGATGAATTCCGTCAATAGGACTGAAATGTTGATTGCAAAGAGATGTCAGACATCAGATGTTGTGGAAAATCACTACATCAGAAGCAAGGAGATGAACAGAGGGTAATATGTGAAAGCTTTTACATTGTCAAGTCTTATGGATACATCCATTGCTTGGAATGTATGGGGTCGAAAACCGTGAAAGCTTTATGCAGAACATGAACCAAAATGAATGCCCTTATTACGAGATTAAGTGGATGATGATGCTGTGTCTATTCTGGGAGGGGGATATTTTTGAAAAGGGCAAAAATGGCGGGCTGCGCCTGGATTGGAGAGGGAGAGAGCTGAAAGCGAGCTGCGCCTGGATTGGAGGAAGGGAAGATTGTTCGTGGGGACATCTCTGGGGGGAGGCGTGTGAGGGCGGACCAGAGTGGAGGAGTTCAGCAACTTTTGGAAGAAGGGAGGATCGTGAAGATTTTCCTTAAGCAGGGATTAGATTGACAACGAAGGGCAGAATTCGAAGAGAAGAGTGCAGCACGATTGATCAGCATGCTGAAGGCTACCAATATGGAAAATATCATGAGTCTCTTCGTCATGAAAAGATGATTGCAATTCGAGTATGAAAATTGCAGGAACTATGGACATGAAGAAGGAGGCTTAATCGATGACGGGAGAGGAAAAGAAAAGAAAGTCCTATCTCAGAACGACACTCGCCTGCTCCTGAGGACTTTTGTCATCTCAAGGTGTGCTAGACATGGAGTTTTGGGGGGCGATCTCCATTCCTGTGATCGGGGAGACTGCTGGAATGATGGAGAGGGAGCCGAAGTGCTTTTCTTTTCAAAAGAAAAGAGAGCTGGTGGGTGCATTCGTTCAGAGCTCTCTCTCTCTCTCTCTCTCGTCGCATATTAGCCTGTTCTACTTGCCAAAACAGTCGCTGTGATCATCGGCAGTGCCATCCGATTGGCAAGCCATGGTGAAGGAGTTGGACATGAATGCTAATGTGTGCAATGCAACACAAATGCCGACCGTGTGTGTGACTGGAGCTGGTGGATTCATAGCTTCTTGGCTTGTCAAGTGCCTGCTTGAGAAAGGTTATGCCGTCAAAGGAACAAGTTACCTTTATTGACACCCCTGGAGTTCTGTCCGGAGAAAAGCAGCGGACACAACGTAGCTATGACTTCACAAGTGTGACAGAGTGGTTTGCATCCAAGTGCGACCTTATTTTACTGTTGATTGATCCCCACAAGCTAGACATCAGAGATGAATTCAAGCGTGTAATTTCATCCCTTCGTGGGCATGAGGATAAGATAAGAGTCGTTCTGAACAAGGCAGATCAAGTGAGCACTCAACAGCTGATGAGGGTCTATGGAGCCCTCATGTGGTCTCTTGGTAAAGTTCTCAACACTCCAGAAGTTGTCCGTGTCTACATTGGATCATTTAATGACAGACCCATAAGTGACAGAGCCGCATTTCTGTCAAAGTTTGAATGTGCTCAGATGCCAAATCCTCTATGGGAACAAGATTTCTGGCAGCGGTCGTGTGGAGCACATGCTGTTTGGTGTGAGGGATTTTTATGGCCTGACAAGTCCATCCCGCGATGGATACTTCGTCCCTGGTTGCTCTTGGGAGGCTAAAGCATTGTTGTCCTGACTACCCCTCCCCTTTTAATTGCGTGCAGTATACAGGTCTATGCCCTTACCTCTTTCGACTTTGATTTCCCTCACCTCCCTTTTGGGCTCCTGAACAAGTCCCATTTGCAGAAGGATACTTGAATGAAGCTCAAGATTTGCTCCAGTGTATGTTTACATTCCCAGATGTTACTGGCTGGTTAGCTTTGTTGACTGGCTACAGAAAATATGGGAACTTGTCACTTGGGAAGCTTTATTATAATGAGGTCATGGAACTTGATGCAATTGATGCTTTAGGGTACATGCTAATTTCCGAGTTGTATTCTGATGTTCACTTGAGGAAGATTGTGGACAGGATATAGGAGAAGAGAAATTGTAAAGATGCCTTCACTGAAACAGAAAAGATAATCTTGGAGTTTGCCAAACTTCTTCATGAAGATTATTTGACATAGAATGCCTTTACCCCTATGATAGGTTCTGCCCATTTTACAAATCTGTTAGGATGATGCGAAACATCATACATTTCAACACACTTACAAAACAGGCTGTAGAAAGAAGAAGATAAAGTTTTTGAAGAATGGATGCTGTCTGTGATAAGAGGCAGAAATGCAGAATTTATGAAAATGTTTTGTACCAATGCTGAAAATTTCTGCTGAACTAGCAACTGCCAAGTTATGAAATGAACATGCTGATGTGAAGAGTGTATCCCTTCTTACTGCAACTGTCAACATACACCTGAATGTAAACAGTTTATGAAATACTTCGGATTATCCTGAACATGAATTTCTTGTAACTCATTTGACAAGCAATATAGTGAACTTTGTCATCAAAAATTTGAGTTCTTCTTGTTTGACTCTTCCATTGCTGTACCTTGAACCCCGTGTTCTGCAGCCCTTCCGTGAACTCTACGACATTTCTGGTGAACCCGACGTGAAAGTGCTGCGTCATCAGCAAGATGGGAGACTCGCAAGAAGAGATGACAGATGATAATGTCATGAAGAACCTGTTTCAGTCATTTACCATGTATATGCAGCAGCAAGTTCATGCAAAACGAGACAGTGATGCTATGGAGGCTTTGAAAGCTGTCCAACAGGAGATGAAGCAGTTTAATGGCCAGCAAGTGTCAACTTACCTGTATTTGTATGAAGAAAAGATGAAGTTTTTTGGTGTTTCTCAAGATGTTTGGAGCCGCTACTTCTTGCGGATCGTGGTGCGCGCTCTTGAAGGTCGAATTGCAGAAATTCAAGAGGCACATGCAGGTTGGGCTGAATTTAAAAAGGCCTTAAAAGATGAATATTTCCTGGAGGATACAGGTCTTATGAATCGCAGGAATTTTTTAGCATGGGTTTCTATGCCTAATAAGGGACTTTCTGTTACCGCTCTTCTGCGAGAGTTTGAAAGCCGTTATGATCAGTTGGATGGGACTGAACAGCAAGCTTTGGAGATGCAGAAAGTGGAATTATTTTTGCAAGCTGCAGATGCTGATTTACAGGAAAAGTTGGATGATCTTTTGGAAGATCAAGCAAGAAAAGGGCGACGATGTATTTGGTGTGATAGTACAGAGCACCAACACTGCAGAGATTGTGATGCTTTTCAGGAAGCACGTAAGAAGAATGTAGTGTTCTGGGGACAAGATAGGAAGATATGGCTGACAGAGACTGGCGCTCCTCTTGACACAAACTTTGGTAAGGGAGGTATGAAGAAGCTTGTTGATGATATGGCTGCGCGATCAGCTTATGTGAGTGTTAGAGGAGATGCTTCAGCTTTTGGAGTCCAGCTTGAGCAGAAATCTGATGGAGACTCTGCCTTATGGTCTTCTGCCTTGGAGATAGCGAGAAGAGGGAAAGTTCAAACTTCTACTATGACTTGTGTGGGATCTAGCATCCGAGGAGAAACAGGATGGGATTCTCCTGTTGACAGGTATTCTATTTTTGCTTATATTGCTAAAATGCAGGGTTTAGATGCCATGGTTGAGGAAAAGAGAAGAAGAGATGAGGAGGGTCCTAGCTCCTCCAAAAAGACTAGAGGGGGTGACTTTGTTTCACCACCTGTTACAGCTCCACCTATGCCAAATTCTCCAGTTCAAACAGATTCTGATCAACCAATGGGAGACAAGCAGAAAGAAAAGAAGCAACCAAGAAAAGAGCCAGGATTCAAGCTCTTGTCAGACCTTGATATGCAAACGGATATGAGTAAGATTTTTCATGAAAGAATTTTGAATAGTGAAGTCACTTTTACTGTTGGAGAGGCTCTTGGGATTGCTAGAAGAGAAATACAGGATCAGATGCAGGATCTTTTGCGGAGGAAACGACATGCGATGGAAGGACCTGCTTTACAGGGATTGTGGCATGGAGCTCTTGGGAAAGAGCATGATGATGCAGTGATGGTTGAGAATGCTTCTGTTAATCCGCAATCGGAGAAAATAGTGCAGCCTATGCAGTATGAAGATGATGAGTCCCCTATTCTCATTCCTCGCAGCCATTTTTCACGAAGTCATTGGGCTAGAGCAACCACTGAGACAGTGGTAAGGATTGGAGAGAAACAAATTCCCTTGATTGCTTTAGTTGATCATGGTTCTGAAATTAATCTTATTGCTCGAGTTGTTTATGAGAGTGGCAAGTGGCCTATGGATGCAGAGCATGGCTGGCGCATGAGAGCCGCCAATAATACCTCTGGTGATATGTATGCTGCTTGTCCGAGTATCAGAATCTCTATTGGTAATGTTGAAGAGGATTATCATTGCTTTGTTCAGGATTCATGCTCTTATCCGATTATTCTTGGACAGCCTTTCATTACAGAAGCAAGAATGGAAACAAAAGTGATGGATGATGGGTCAGCTTATGCGCGGATACGCAGTAAAGATGGTATGCGAGCTGTTCAGTTTATGACTGTTGGGGTAAATCATCCGAGAAACAGGGACTCCTTGCGTGAGGCACCACTACCTACGAAGGAGTTGGATTTTCATTAGGTACCGCTGTCTTGCGAGATGCCAGTGGTACGGAGCAGAGAAAAGAGGAGATCTCGCCTCCTGGCAGTCAGTCTTTCTCCAATAACTTTGTTGGGTTTACTTCAGATAGTTCAATGAGTTATCAGAAAATTTCAGATTTGCCTAGAGCTGCCAGGCAGTACATTGGTCGTAAGGAGAAAGAGTTAAAGAATGCAGGTATCTTGCAAGCAGAAGAGCATGTGGATGGATTGTATGAAGGGATGTCTTATGCAGATACATTGTTTGAGATGAGAGCAATGCTGAAAACTGATGTATGCAAAGGTTCAAAGATCATACCTGTGCAAACCTTGGATATGTTTCAGGAAATTTCTGGTTTTATGCTGCAAACAGAGTTAGAGGCTGAGAAAACGCAGCAAACTGAATTTATGGCTGATCTTGATCAGCTAATTGAATTGCAGAGGGCTGAATCCATTCAGTCAATAGAGTTGAATGCAGAAAAATTTCTGCATACAGAGTTCAGGACGCATCTATGCAGTCCATTGAGCCGAGGGCTGAATCCATTCAGCCAACAGAGTTGAATGTAGAAAAATTTCTGCATACAGAGTTTCAGGATGCGTCTATGCAGTCCATAGAGCTAAAGGCTGAAATTTTTCAGCCAACAGAGTTGAAAGATGCTGAAAATTTGCAGAAATTGCAGCAAAGGAAAGAGTGCTTGAATGATGCCAAGGTTGACACAAAATATAAAACAGTTGATAAGAAGGTTAAGCCGGTTGCAGGCCCGCTTCCTTCTGATAGTGATAAACAGATTGAAAAAGCTATGAAGCAGCCTATGTTGAGGGATCCTGCAAATATTGGACATAAGTTTTCAGGGCTGAAATCTGTCTTTGTTGTTAATGAAGTCATCATAGTTGGACATATGGTTGGATACTATGGCAGAAAGCCTTCTTCTGCAAAGGTGAATGCCATAAACAGGATTGCAGAGTATTGCTCAACTACTTCAGAGGTGCGGAGATTTGTGGGAGCTTGTGTATTTTACATGATTTGGATTCCACATTTTGCTCATATTGCAGATGTTCTCTATCAGCTGTTTCGAAAGGGGCAGAAATTTCATTGGGATGATGAAGCTGATGGAGAAACAGGTTTACTAGAATCAGAAGATGGACTTGACCTGTTTGTGGAGTTGAATGATCCTGGATAGTTGGCACATCCGGAGGATGCGCAGGTTTAGAGGGGGTGGATGTCGTGTTGCTGCGCATCCGAGTCGTATACGCCTCTATTTCTTTTGTTGTGCATTTGTGTTAATCTCCGCGTGTGATTCATTGTTTGTGTGATGCATTTTAATAATCCGCATCCAATGTATATATTCCCTTAGTGCATGCGCATGATTTTGTTTGGATGCATGATGTGCGTGTAATAGAAAAATATGAAAAACTGATGCCAAAGGATCTTTGTCCTGCTGCTTTGAATAACAGCCAAGGCACTGCCCTCTAGCCTGCTTACAGGCTCATTCACCATTGCTCCTTTCTCACTGAAATCCTCATGAGAGATTGATAGTATATAAACTGTCAGAGGCGGTCACAGTGGCTGAACAGGTTGCGAGGAGGATGAATTCCGTCAATAGGACTAAAATGTTGATTGCAAAGAGATGTCAGACATCAGATGTTGTGGAAAATCACTACATCAGAAGCAAGGAGATGAACAGAGGGTAATATGTGAAAGCTTTTACATTGTCAAGTCTTATGGATACATCCATTGCTTGGAATGTATGGGGTCGAAAACCGTGAAAGCTTTATGCAGAACATGAACCAAAATGAATGCCCTTATTACGAGATTAAGTGGATGATGATGCTGTGTCTATTCTGGGAGGGGGATATTTTTGAAAAGGGCAAAAATGGCGGGCTGCGCCTGGATTGGAGAGGGAGAGAGCTGAAAGCGAGCTGCGCCTGGATTGGAGGAAGGGAAGATTGTTCGTGGGGACATCTCTGGGGGGAGGCGTGTGAGGGCGGACCAGAGTGGAGGAGTTCAGCAACTTTTGGAAGAAGGGAGGATCGTGAAGATTTTCCTTAAGCAGGGATTAGATTGACAACGAAGGGCAGAATTCGAAGAGAAGAGTGCAGCACGATTGATCAGCATGCTGAAGGCTACCAATATGGAAAATATCATGAGTCTCTTCGTCATGAAAAGATGATTGCAATTCGAGTATGAAAATTGCAGGAACTATGGACATGAAGAAGGAGGCTTAATCGATGACGGGAGAGGAAAAGAAAAGAAAGTCCTATCTCAGAACGACACTCGCCTGCTCCTGAGGACTTTTGTCATCTCAAGGTGTGCTAGACATGGAGTTTTGGGGGGCGATCTCCATTCCTGTGATCGGGGAGACTGCTGGAATGATGGAGAGGGAGCCGAAGTGCTTTTCTTTTCAAAAGAAAAGAGAGCTGGTGGGTGCATTCGTTCAGAGCTCTCTCTCTCTCTCTCTCTCGTCGCATATTAGCCTGTTCTACTTGCCAAAACAGTCGCTGTGATCATCGGCAGTCCCATCCGATTGGCAAGCCATGGTGAAGGAGTTGGACATGAATGCTAATGTGTGCAATGCAACACAAATGCCGACCGTGTGTGTGACTGGAGCTAGTGGATTCATAGCTTCTTGGCTTGTCAAGTGCCTGCTTGAGAAAGGTTATGCCGTCAAAGGAACAAGTTACCTTTATTGACACCCCTGGAGTTCTGTCCGGAGAAAAGCAGCGGACACAACGTAGCTATGACTTCACAAGTGTGACAGAGTGGTTTGCATCCAAGTGCGACCTTATTTTACTGTTGATTGATCCCCACAAGCTAGACATCAGAGATGAATTCAAGCGTGTAATTTCATCCCTTCGTGGGCATGAGGATAAGATAAGAGTCGTTCTGAACAAGGCAGATCAAGTGAGCACTCAACAGCTGATGAGGGTCTATGGAGCCCTCATGTGGTCTCTTGGTAAAGTTCTCAACACTCCAGAAGTTGTCCGTGTCTACATTGGATCATTTAATGACAGACCCATAAGTGACAGAGCCGCATTTCTGTCAAAGTTTGAATGTGCTTAGATGCCAAATCCTCTATGGGAACAAGATTTCTGGCAGCGGTCGTGTGGAGCACATGCTGTTTGGTGTGAGGGATTTTTATGGCCTGACAAGTCCATCCCGCGATGGATACTTCGTCCCTGGTTGCTCTTGGGAGGCTAAAGCATTGTTGTCCTGACTACCCCTCCCCTTTTAATTGCGTGCAGTATACAGGTCTATGCCCTTACCTCTTTCGACTTTGATTTCCCTCACCTCCCTTTTGGGCTCCTGAACAAGTCCCATTTGCAGAAGGATACTTGAATGAAGCTCAAGATTTGCTCCAGTGTATGTTTACATTCCCAGATGTTACTGGCTGGTTAGCTTTGTTGACTGGCTACAGAAAATATGGGAACTTGTCACTTGGGAAGCTTTATTATAATGAGGTCATGGAACTTGATGCAATTGATGCTTTAGGGTACATGCTAATTTCCGAGTTGTATTCTGATGTTCACTTGAGGAAGATTGTGGACAGGATATAGGAGAAGAGAAATTGTAAAGATGCCTTCACTGAAACAGAAAAGATAATCTTGGAGTTTGCCAAACTTCTTCATGAAGATTATTTGACATAGAATGCCTTTACCCCTATGATAGGTTCTGCCCATTTTACAAATCTGTTAGGATGATGCGAAACATCATACATTTCAACACACTTACAAAACAGGCTGTAGAAAGAAGAAGATAAAGTTTTTGAAGAATGGATGCTGTCTGTGATAAGAGGCAGAAATGCAGAATTTATGAAAATGTTTTGTACCAATGCTGAAAATTTCTGCTGAACTAGCAACTGCCAAGTTATGAAATGAACATGCTGATGTGAAGAGTGTATCCCTTCTTACTGCAACTGTCAACATACACCTGAATGTAAACAGTTTATGAAATACTTCGGATTATCCTGAACATGAATTTCTTGTAACTCATTTGACAAGCAATATAGTGAACTTTGTCATCAAAAATTTGAGTTCTTCTTGTTTGACTCTTCCATTGCTGTACCTTGAACCCCGTGTTCTGCAGCCCTTCCGTGAACTCTACGACATTTCTGGTGAACCCGACGTGAAAGTGCTGCGTCATCAGCAAGATGGGAGACTCGCAAGAAGAGATGACAGATGATAATGTCATGAAGAACCTGTTTCAGTCATTTACCATGTATATGCAGCAGCAAGTTCATGCAAAACGAGACAGTGATGCTATGGAGGCTTTGAAAGCTGTCCAACAGGAGATGAAGCAGTTTAATGGCCAGCAAGTGTCAACTTACCTGTATTTGTATGAAGAAAAGATGAAGTTTTTTGGTGTTTCTCAAGATGTTTGGAGCCGCTACTTCTTGCGGATCGTGGTGCGCGCTCTTGAAGGTCGAATTGCAGAAATTCAAGAGGCACATGCAGGTTGGGCTGAATTTAAAAAGGCCTTAAAAGATGAATATTTCCTGGAGGATACAGGTCTTATGAATCGCAGGAATTTTTTAGCATGGGTTTCTATGCCTAATAAGGGACTTTCTGTTACCGCTCTTCTGCGAGAGTTTGAAAGCCGTTATGATCAGTTGGATGGGACTGAACAGCAAGCTTTGGAGATGCAGAAAGTGGAATTATTTTTGCAAGCTGCAGATGCTGATTTACAGGAAAAGTTGGATAATCTTTTGGAAGATCAAGCTACTGATTCAGGTTTAAAGACTGAGTGGAGACATGTCATTGATGCTGTGAATGCTCTTGTCAAGAAGCAGCGCAGGAGAGTCAGATTGCATCGAAATACAGGATCAGTTTCTGAAAAATCCTTGGAGACTTCTTCTTCTACCCCTGCTACTTCTTTGTCTAAGCCTACTCCTCCTGTTATGAATCCACCAGTTCCTGCTGCTCCAGTGCCCTTATCTGTAGATGATGTTATTAAAGGCTTGGCAGATTTGACGATTGAAGCAGTCAAAGCTGAAGTTGGTAAGTTAAAGGATCAACTTATGTCTGTACCTGCTGCACCTGCTCCAGTGACTGCTTTTCCAGCTGGTCAAAGAAAAGGGCGACGATGTATTTGGTGTGATAGTACAGAGCACCAACACTGCAGAGATTGTGATGCTTTTCAGGAAGCACGTAAGAAGAATGTAGTGTTCTGGGGACAAGATGGGAAGATATGGCTGACAGAGACTGGCGCTCCTCTTGACACAAACTTTGGTAAGGGAGGTATGAAGAAGCTTGTTGATGATATGGCTGCGCGATCAACTTATGTGAGTGTTAGAGGAGATGCTTCAGCTTTTGGAGTCCAGCTTGAGCAGAAATCTGATGGAGACTCTGCCTTATGGTCTTCTGCCTTGGAGATAGCGAGAAGAGGGAAAGTTCAAACTTCTACTATGACTTGTGTGGGCTCTAGCATCCGAGGAGAAACAGGATGGGATTCTCCTGTTGACAGGTATTCTATTTTTGCTTATATTGCTAAAATGCAGGGTTTAGATGCCATGGTTGAGGAAAAGAGAAGAAGAGATGAGGAGGGTCCTAGCTCCTCCAAAAAGACTAGAGGGGGTGACTTTGTTTCACCACCTGTTACAGCTCCACCTATGCCAAATTCTCCAGTTCAAACAGATTCTGATCAACCAATGGGAGACAAGCAGAAAGAAAAGAAGCAACCAAGAAAAGAGCCAGGATTCAAGCTCTTGTCAGACCTTGATATGCAAACGGATATGAGTAAGATTTTTCATGAAAGAATTTTGAATAGTGAAGTCACTTTTACTGTTGGAGAGGCTCTTGGGATTGCTAGAAGAGAAATACAGGATCAGATGCAGGATCTTTTGCGGAGGAAACGACATGCGATGGAAGGACCTGCTTTACAGGGATTGTGGCATGGAGCTCTTGGGAAAGAGCATGATGATGCAGTGATGGTTGAGAATGCTTCTGTTAATCCGCAATCGGAGAAAATAGTGCAGCCTATGCAGTATGAAGATGATGAGTCCCCTATTCTCATTCCTCGCAGCCATTTTTCACGAAGTCATTGGGCTAGAGCAACCACTGAGACAGTGGTAAGGATTGGAGAGAAACAAATTCCCTTGATTGCTTTAGTTGATCATGGTTCTGAAATTAATCTTATTGCTCGAGTTGTTTATGAGAGTGGCAAGTGGCCTATGGATGCAGAGCATGGCTGGCGCATGAGAGCCGCCAATAATACCTCTGGTGATATGTATGCTGCTTGTCCGAGTATCAGAATCTCTATTGGTAATGTTGAAGAGGATTATCATTGCTTTGTTCAGGATTCATGCTCTTATCCGATTATTCTTGGACAGCCTTTCATTACAGAAGCAAGAATGGAAACAAAAGTGATGGATGATGGGTCAGCTTATGCGCGGATACGCAGTAAAGATGGTATGCGAGCTGTTCAGTTTATGACTGTTGGGGTAAATCATCCGAGAAACAGGGACTCCTTGCGTGAGGCACCACTACCTGCGAAGGAGTTGGATTTTCATTAGGTACCGCTGTCTTGCGAGATGCCAGTGGTACGGAGCAGAGAAAAGAGGAGATCTCGCCTCCTGGCAGTCAGTCTTTCTCCAATAACTTTGTTGGGTTTACTTCAGATAGTTCAATGAGTTATCAGAAAATTTCAGATTTGCCTAGAGCTGCCAGGCAGTACATTGGTCGTAAGGAGAAAGAGTTAAAGAATGCAGGTATCTTGCAAGCAGAAGAGCATGTGGATGGATTGTATGAAGGGATGTCTTATGCAGATACATTGTTTGAGATGAGAGCAATGCTGAAAACTGATGTATGCAAAGGTTCAAAGATCATACCTGTGCAAACCTTGGATATGTTTCAGGAAATTTCTGGTTTTATGCTGCAAACAGAGTTAGAGGCTGAGAAAACGCAGCAAACTGAATTTATGGCTGATCTTGATCAGCTAATTGAATTGCAGAGGGCTGAATCCATTCAGTCAATAGAGTTGAATGCAGAAAAATTTCTGCATACAGAGTTCAGGACGCATCTATGCAGTCCATTGAGCCGAGGGCTGAATCCATTCAGCCAACAGAGTTGAATGCAGAAAAATTTCTGCATACAGAGTTTCAGGATGCGTCTATGCAGTCCATAGAGCTAAAGGCTGAAATTTTTCAGCCAACAGAGTTGAAAGATGCTGAAAATTTGCAGAAATTGCAGCAAAGGAAAGAGTGCTTGAATGATGCCAAGGTTGACACAAAATATAAAACAGTTGATAAGAAGGTTAAGCCGGTTGCAGGCCCGCTTCCTTCTGATAGTGATAAACAGATTGAAAAAGCTATGAAGCAGCCTATGTTGAGGGATCCTGCAAATATTGGACATAAGTTTTCAGGGCTGAAATCTGTCTTTGTTGTTAATGAAGTCATCATAGTTGGACATATGGTTGGATACTATGGCAGAAAGCCTTCTTCTGCAAAGGTGGATGCCATAAACAGGATTGCAGAGTATTGCTCAACTACTTCAGAGGTGCGGAGATTTGTGGGAGCTTGTGTATTTTACATGATTTGGATTCCACATTTTGCTCATATTGCAGATGTTCTCTATCAGCTGTTTCGAAAGGGGCAGAAATTTCATTGGGATGATGAAGCTGATGGAGAAACAGGTTTACTAGAATCAGAAGATGGACTTGACCTGTTTGTGGAGTTGAATGATCCTGGATAGTTGGCACATCCGGAGGATGCGCAGGTTTAGAGGGGGTGGATGTCGTGTTGCTGCGCATCCGAGTCGTATACGCCTCTATTTCTTTTGTTGTGCATTTGTGTTAATCTCCGCGTGTGATTCATTGTTTGTGTGATGCATTTTAATAATCCGCATCCAATGTATATATTCCCTTAGTGCATGCGCATGATTTTGTTTGGATGCATGATGTGCGTGTAATAGAAAAATATGAAAAACTGATGCCAAAGGATCTTTGTCCTGCTGCTTTGAATAACAGCCAAGGCACTGCCCTCTAGCCTGCTTACAGGCTCATTCACCATTGCTCCTTTCTCACTGAAATCCTCATGAGAGATTGATAGTATATAAACTGTCAGAGGCGGTCACAGTGGCTGAACAGGTTGCGAGGAGGATGAATTCCGTCAATAGGACTGAAATGTTGATTGCAAAGAGATGTCAGACATCAGATGTTGTGGAAAATCACTACATCAGAAGCAAGGAGATGAACAGAGGGTAATATGTGAAAGCTTTTACATTGTCAAGTCTTATGGATACATCCATTGCTTGGAATGTATGGGGTCGAAAACCGTGAAAGCTTTATGCAGAACATGAACCAAAATGAATGCCCTTATTACGAGATTAAGTGGATGATGATGCTGTGTCTATTCTGGGAGGGGGATATTTTTGAAAAGGGCAAAAATGGCGGGCTGCGCCTGGATTGGAGAGGGAGAGAGCTGAAAGCGAGCTGCGCCTGGATTGGAGGAAGGGAAGATTGTTCGTGGGGACATCTCTGGGGGGAGGCGTGTGAGGGCGGACCAGAGTGGAGGAGTTCAGCAACTTTTGGAAGAAGGGAGGATCGTGAAGATTTTCCTTAAGCAGGGATTAGATTGACAACGAAGGGCAGAATTCGAAGAGAAGAGTGCAGCACGATTGATCAGCATGCTGAAGGCTACCAATATGGAAAATATCATGAGTCTCTTCGTCATGAAAAGATGATTGCAATTCGAGTATGAAAATTGCAGGAACTATGGACATGAAGAAGGAGGCTTAATCGATGACGGGAGAGGAAAAGAAAAGAAAGTCCTATCTCAGAACGACACTCGCCTGCTCCTGAGGACTTTTGTCATCTCAAGGTGTGCTAGACATGGAGTTTTGGGGGGCGATCTCCATTCCTGTGATCGGGGAGACTGCTGGAATGATGGAGAGGGAGCCGAAGTGCTTTTCTTTTCAAAAGAAAAGAGAGCTGGTGGGTGCATTCGTTCAGAGCTCTCTCTCTCTCTCTCTCTCGTCGCATATTAGCCTGTTCTACTTGCCAAAACAGTCGCTGTGATCATCGGCAGTGCCATCCGATTGGCAAGCCATGGTGAAGGAGTTGGACATGAATGCTAATGTGTGCAATGCGACACAAATGCCGACCGTGTGTGTGACTGGAGCTGGTGGATTCATAGCTTCTTGGCTTGTCAAGTGCCTGCTTGAGAAAGGTTATGCCGTCAAAGGAACAAGTTACCTTTATTGACACCCCTGGAGTTCTGTCCGGAGAAAAGCAGCGGACACAACGTAGCTATGACTTCACAAGTGTGACAGAGTGGTTTGCATCCAAGTGCGACCTTATTTTACTGTTGATTGATCCCCACAAGCTAGACATCAGAGATGAATTCAAGCGTGTAATTTCATCCCTTCGTGGGCATGAGGATAAGATAAGAGTCGTTCTGAACAAGGCAGATCAAGTGAGCACTCAACAGCTGATGAGGGTCTATGGAGCCCTCATGTGGTCTCTTGGTAAAGTTCTCAACACTACAGAAGTTGTCTGTGTCTACATTGGATCATTTAATGACAGACCCATAAGTGACAGAGCCGCATTTCTGTCAAAGTTTGAATGTGCTCAGATGCCAAATCCTCTATGGGAACAAGATTTCTGGCAGGGGTGGTGTGGAGCACATGCTGTTTGGTGTGAGGGATTTTTATGGCCTGACAAGTCCATCCCGCGATGGATACTTCGTCCCTGGTTGCTCTTGGGAGGCTAAAGCATTGTTGTCCTGACTACCCCTCCCCTTTTAATTGCGTGCAGTATACAGGTCTATGCCCTTACCTCTTTCGACTTTGATTTCCCTCACCTCCCTTTTGGGCTCCTGAACAAGTCCCATTTGCAGAAGGATACTTGAATGAAGCTCAAGATTTGCTCCAGTGTATGTTTACATTCCCAGATGTTACTGGCTGGTTAGCTTTGTTGACTGGCTACAGAAAATATGGGAACTTGTCACTTGGGAAGCTTTATTATAATGAGGTCATGGAACTTGATGCAATTGATGCTTTAGGGTACATGCTAATTTCCGAGTTGTATTCTGATGTTCACTTGAGGAAGATTGTGGACAGGATATAGGAGAAGAGAAATTGTAAAGATGCCTTCACTGAAACAGAAAAGATAATCTTGGAGTTTGCCAAACTTCTTCATGAAGATTATTTGACATAGAATGCCTTTACCCCTATGATAGGTTCTGCCCATTTTACAAATCTGTTAGGATGATGCGAAACATCATACATTTCAACACACTTACAAAACAGGCTGTAGAAAGAAGAAGATAAAGTTTTTGAAGAATGGATGCTGTCTGTGATAAGAGGCAGAAATGCAGAATTTATGAAAATGTTTTGTACCAATGCTGAAAATTTCTGCTGAACTAGCAACTGCCAAGTTATGAAATGAACATGTTGATGTGAAGAGTGTATCCCTTCTTACTGCAACTGTCAACATACACCTGAATGTAAACAGTTTATGAAATACTTCGGATTATCCTGAACATGAATTTCTTGTAACTCATTTGACAAGCAATATAGTGAACTTTGTCATCAAAAATTTGAGTTCTTCTTGTTTGACTCTTCCATTGCTGTACCTTGAACCCCGTGTTCTGCAGCCCTTCCGTGAACTCTACGACATTTCTGGTGAACCCGACGTGAAAGTGCTGCGTCATCAGCAAGATGGGAGACTCGCAAGAAGAGATGACAGATGATAATGTCATGAAGAACCTGTTTCAGTCATTTACCATGTATATGCAGCAGCAAGTTCATGCAAAACGAGACAGTGATGCTATGGAGGCTTTGAAAGCTGTCCAACAGGAGATGAAGCAGTTTAATGGCCAGCAAGTGTCAACTTACCTGTATTTGTATGAAGAAAAGATGAAGTTTTTTGGTGTTTCTCAAGATGTTTGGAGCCGCTACTTCTTGCGGATCGTGGTGCGCGCTCTTGAAGGTCTAATTGCAGAAATTCAAGAGGCACATGCAGGTTGGGCTGAATTTAAAAAGGCCTTAAAAGATGAATATTTCCTGGAGGATACAGGTCTTATGAATCGCAGGAATTTTTTAGCATGGGTTTCTATGCCTAATAAGGGACTTTCTATTACCGCTCTTCTGCGAGAGTTTGAAAGCCGTTATGATCAGTTGGATGGGACTGAACAGCAAGCTTTGGAGATGCAGAAAGTGGAATTATTTTTGCAAGCTGCAGATGCTGATTTACAGGAAAAGTTGGATGATCTTTTGGAAGATCAAGCTACTGATTCAGGTTTAAAGACTGAGTGGAGACATGTCATTGATGCTGTGAATGCTCTTGTCAAGAAGCAGCGCAGGAGAGTCAGATTGCATCGAAATACAGGATCAGTTTCTGAAAAATCCTTGGAGACTTCTTCTTCTACCCCTGCTACTTCTTTGTCTAAGCCTACTCCTCCTGTTATGAATCCACCAGTTCCTGCTGCTCCAGTGCCCTTATCTGTAGATGATGTTATTAAAGGCTTGGCAGATTTGACGATTGAAGCAGTCAAAGCTGAAGTTGGTAAGTTAAAGGAGCAACTTATGTCTGTACCTGCTGCACCTGCTCCAGTGACTGCTTTTCCAGCTGGTCAAAGAAAAGGGCGACGATGTATTTGGTGTGATAGTACAGAGCACCAACACTGCAGAGATTGTGATGCTTTTCAGGAAGCACGTAAGAAGAATGTAGTGTTCTGGGAACAAGATGGGAAGATATGGCTGACAGAGACTGGCGCTCCTCTTGACACAAACTTTGGTAAGGGAGGTATGAAGAAGCTTGTTGATGATATGGCTGCGCGATCAGCTTATGTGAGTGTTAGAGGAGATGCTTCAGCTTTTGGAGTCCAGCTTGAGCAGAAATCTGATGGAGACTCTGCCTTATGGTCTTCTACCTTGGAGATAGCGAGAAGAGGGAAAGTTCAAACTTCTACTATGACTTGTGTGGGCTCTAGCATCCGAGGAGAAACAGGATGGGATTCTCCTGTTGACAGGTATTCTATTTTTGCTTATATTGCTAAAATGCAGGGTTTAGATGCCATGGTTGAGGAAAAGAGAAGAAGAGATGAGGAGGGTCCTAGCTCCTCCAAAAAGACTAGAGGGGGTGACTTTGTTTCACCACCTGTTACAGCTCCACCTATGCCAAATTCTCCAGTTCAAACAGATTCTGATCAACCAATGGGAGACAAGCAGAAAGAAAAGAAGCAACCAAGAAAAGAGCCAGGATTCAAGCTCTTGTCAGACCTTGATATGCAAACGGATATGAGTAAGATTTTTCATGAAAGAATTTTGAATAGTGAAGTCACTTTTACTGTTGGAGAGGCTCTTGGGATTGCTAGAAGAGAAATACAGGATCAGATGCAGGATCTTTTGCGGAGGAAACGACATGCGATGGAAGGACCTGCTTTACAGGGATTGTGGCATGGAGCTCTTGGGAAAGAGCATGATGATGCAGTGATGGTTGAGAATGCTTCTGTTAATCCGCAATCGGAGAAAATAGTGCAGCCTATGCAGTATGAAGATGATGAGTCCCCTATTCTCATTCCTCGCAGCCATTTTTCACGAAGTCATTGGGCTAGAGCAACCACTGAGACAGTGGTAAGGATTGGAGAGAAACAAATTCCCTTGATTGCTTTAGTTGATCATGGTTCTGAAATTAATCTTATTGCTCGAGTTGTTTATGAGAGTGGCAAGTGGCCTATGGATGCAGAGCATGGCTGGCGCATGAGAGCCGCCAATAATACCTCTGGTGATATGTATGCTGCTTGTCCGAGTATCAGAATCTCTATTGGTAATGTTGAAGAGGATTATCATTGCTTTGTTCAGGATTCATGCTCTTATCCGATTATTCTTGGACAGCCTTTCATTACAGAAGCAAGAATGGAAACAAAAGTGATGGATGATGGGTCAGCTTATGCGCGGATACGCAGTAAAGATGGTATGCGAGCTGTTCAGTTTATGACTGTTGGGGTAAATCATCCGAGAAACAGGGACTCCTTGCGTGAGGCACCACTACCTGCGAAGGAGTTGGATTTTCATTAGGTACCGCTGTCTTGCGAGATGCCAGTGGTACGGAGCAGAGAAAAGAGGAGATCTCGCCTCCTGGCAGTCAGTCTTTCTCCAATAACTTTGTTGGGTTTACTTCAGATAGTTCAATGAGTTATCAGAAAATTTCAGATTTGCCTAGAGCTGCCAGGCAGTACATTGGTCGTAAGGAGAAAGAGTTAAAGAATGCAGGTATCTTGCAAGCAGAAGAGCATGTGGATGGATTGTATGAAGGGATGTCTTATGCAGATACATTGTTTGAGATGAGAGCAATGCTGAAAACTGATGTATGCAAAGGTTCAAAGATCATACCTGTGCAAACCTTGGATATGTTTCAGGAAATTTCTGGTTTTATGCTGCAAACAGAGTTAGAGGCTGAGAAAACGCAGCAAACTGAATTTATGGCTGATCTTGATCAGCTAATTGAATTGCAGAGGGCTGAATCCATTCAGTCAATAGAGTTGAATGCAGAAAAATTTCTGCATACAGAGTTCAGGACGCATCTATGCAGTCCATTGAGCCGAGGGCTGAATCCATTCAGCCAACAGAGTTGAATGCAGAAAAATTTCTGCATACAGAGTTTCAGGATGCGTCTATGCAGTCCATAGAGCTAAAGGCTGAAATTTTTCAGCCAACAGAGTTGAAAGATGCTGAAAATTTGCAGAAATTGCAGCAAAGGAAAGAGTGCTTGAATGATGCCAAGGTTGACACAAAATATAAAACAGTTGATAAGAAGGTTAAGCCGGTTGCAGGCCCGCTTCCTTCTGATAGTGATAAACAGATTGAAAAAGCTATGAAGCAGCCTATGTTGAGGGATCCTGCAAATATTGGACATAAGTTTTCAGGGCTGAAATCTGTCTTTGTTGTTAATGAAGTCATCATAGTTGGACATATGGTTGGATACTATGGCAGAAAGCCTTCTTCTGCAAAGGTGGATGCCATAAACAGGATTGCAGAGTATTGCTCAACTACTTCAGAGGTGCGGAGATTTGTGGGAGCTTGTGTATTTTACATGATTTGGATTCCACATTTTGCTCATATTGCAGATGTTCTCTATCAGCTGTTTCGAAAGGGGCAGAAATTTCATTGGGATGATGAAGCTGATGGAGAAACAGGTTTACTAGAATCAGAAGATGGACTTGACCTGTTTGTGGAGTTGAATGATCCTGGATAGTTGGCACATCCGGAGGATGCGCAGGTTTAGAGGGGGTGGATGTCGTGTTGCTGCGCATCCGAGTCGTATACGCCTCTATTTCTTTTGTTGTGCATTTGTGTTAATCTCCGCGTGTGATTCATTGTTTGTGTGATGCATTTTAATAATCCGCATCCAATGTATATATTCCCTTAGTGCATGCGCATGATTTTGTTTGGATGCATGATGTGCGTGTAATAGAAAAATATGAAAAACTGATGCCAAAGGATCTTTGTCCTGCTGCTTTGAATAACAGCCAAGGCACTGCCCTCTAGCCTGCTTACAGGCTCATTCACCATTGCTCCTTTCTCACTGAAATCCTCATGAGAGATTGATAGTATATAAACTGTCAGAGGCGGTCACAGTGGCTGAACAGGTTGCGAGGAGGATGAATTCCGTCAATAGGACTGAAATGTTGATTGCAAAGAGATGTCAGACATCAGATGTTGTGGAAAATCACTACATCAGAAGCAAGGAGATGAACAGAGGGTAATATGTGAAAGCTTTTACATTGTCAAGTCTTATGGATACATCCATTGCTTGGAATGTATGGGGTCGAAAACCGTGAAAGCTTTATGCAGAACATGAACCAAAATGAATGCCCTTATTACGAGATTAAGTGGATGATGATGCTGTGTCTATTCTGGGAGGGGGATATTTTTGAAAAGGGCAAAAATGGCGGGCTGCGCCTGGATTGGAGAGGGAGAGAGCTGAAAGCGAGCTGCGCCTGGATTGGAGGAAGGGAAGATTGTTCGTGGGGACATCTCTGGGGGGAGGCGTGTGAGGGCGGACCAGAGTGGAGGAGTTCAGCAACTTTTGGAAGAAGGGAGGATCGTGAAGATTTTCCTTAAGCAGGGATTAGATTGACAACGAAGGGCAGAATTCGAAGAGAAGAGTGCAGCACGATTGATCAGCATGCTGAAGGCTACCAATATGGAAAATATCATGAGTCTCTTCGTCATGAAAAGATGATTGCAATTCGAGTATGAAAATTGCAGGAACTATGGACATGAAGAAGGAGGCTTAATCGATGACGGGAGAGGAAAAGAAAAGAAAGTCCTATCTCAGAACGACACTCGCCTGCTCCTGAGGACTTTTGTCATCTCAAGGTGTGCTAGACATGGAGTTTTGGGGGGCGATCTCCATTCCTGTGATCGGGGAGACTGCTGGAATGATGGAGAGGGAGCCGAAGTGCTTTTCTTTTCAAAAGAAAAGAGAGCTGGTGGGTGCATTCGTTCAGAGCTCTCTCTCTCTCTCTCTCTCGTCGCATATTAGCCTGTTCTACTTGCCAAAACAGTCGCTGTGATCATCGGCAGTGCCATCCGATTGGCAAGCCATGGTGAAGGAGTTGGACATGAATGCTAATGTGTGCAATGCGACACAAATGCCGACCGTGTGTGTGACTGGAGCTGGTGGATTCATAGCTTCTTGGCTTGTCAAGTGCCTGCTTGAGAAAGGTTATGCCGTCAAAGGAACAAGTTACCTTTATTGACACCCCTGGAGTTCTGTCCGGAGAAAAGCAGCGGACACAACGTAGCTATGACTTCACAAGTGTGACAGAGTGGTTTGCATCCAAGTGCGACCTTATTTTACTGTTGATTGATCCCCACAAGCTAGACATCAGAGATGAATTCAAGCGTGTAATTTCATCCCTTCGTGGGCATGAGGATAAGATAAGAGTCGTTCTGAACAAGGCAGATCAAGTGAGCACTCAACAGCTGATGAGGGTCTATGGAGCCCTCATGTGGTCTCTTGGTAAAGTTCTCAACACTCCAGAAGTTGTCCGTGTCTACATTGGATCATTTAATGACAGACCCATAAGTGACAGAGCCGCATTTCTGTCAAAGTTTGAATGTGCTCAGATGCCAAATCCTCTATGGGAACAAGATTTCTGGCAGCGGTCGTGTGGAGCACATGCTGTTTGGTGTGAGGGATTTTTATGGCCTGACAAGTCCATCCCGCGATGGATACTTCGTCCCTGGTTGCTCTTGGGAGGCTAAAGCATTGTTGTCCTGACTACCCCTCCCCTTTTAATTGCGTGCAGTATACAGGTCTATGCCCTTACCTCTTTCGACTTTGATTTCCCTCACCTCCCTTTTGGGCTCCTGAACAAGTCCCATTTGCAGAAGGATACTTGAATGAAGCTCAAGATTTGCTCCAGTGTATGTTTACATTCCCAGATGTTACTGGCTGGTTAGCTTTGTTGACTGGCTACAGAAAATATGGGAACTTGTCACTTGGGAAGCTTTATTATAATGAGGTCATGGAACTTGATGCAATTGATGCTTTAGGGTACATGCTAATTTCCGAGTTGTATTCTGATGTTCACTTGAGGAAGATTGTGGACAGGATATAGGAGAAGAGAAATTGTAAAGATGCCTTCACTGAAACAGAAAAGATAATCTTGGAGTTTGCCAAACTTCTTCATGAAGATTATTTGACATAGAATGCCTTTACCCCTATGATAGGTTCTGCCCATTTTACAAATCTGTTAGGATGATGCGAAACATCATACATTTCAACACACTTACAAAACAGGCTGTAGAAAGAAGAAGATAAAGTTTTTGAAGAATGGATGCTGTCTGTGATAAGAGGCAGAAATGCAGAATTTATGAAAATGTTTTGTACCAATGCTGAAAATTTCTGCTGAACTAGCAACTGCCAAGTTATGAAATGAACATGCTGATGTGAAGAGTGTATCCCTTCTTACTGCAACTGTCAACATACACCTGAATGTAAACAGTTTATGAAATACTTCGGATTATCCTGAACATGAATTTCTTGTAACTCATTTGACAAGCAATATAGTGAACTTTGTCATCAAAAATTTGAGTTCTTCTTGTTTGACTCTTCCATTGCTGTACCTTGAACCCCGTGTTCTGCAGCCCTTCCGTGAACTCTACGACATTTCTGGTGAACCCGACGTGAAAGTGCTGCGTCATCAGCAAGATGGGAGACTCGCAAGAAGAGATGACAGATGATAATGTCATGAAGAACCTGTTTCAGTCATTTACCATGTATATGCAGCAGCAAGTTCATGCAAAACGAGACAGTGATGCTATGGAGGCTTTGAAAGCTGTCCAACAGGAGATGAAGCAGTTTAATGGCCAGCAAGTGTCAACTTACCTGTATTTGTATGAAGAAAAGATGAAGTTTTTTGGTGTTTCTCAAGATGTTTGGAGCCGCTACTTCTTGCGGATCGTGGTGCGCGCTCTTGAAGGTCTAATTGCAGAAATTCAAGAGGCACATGCAGGTTGGGCTGAATTTAAAAAGGCCTTAAAAGATGAATATTTCCTGGAGGATACAGGTCTTATGAATCGCAGGAATTTTTTAGCATGGGTTTCTATGCCTAATAAGGGACTTTCTGTTACCGCTCTTCTGCGAGAGTTTGAAAGCCGTTATGATCAGTTGGATGGGACTGAACAGCAAGCTTTGGAGATGCAGAAAGTGGAATTATTTTTGCAAGCTGCAGATGCTGATTTACAGGAAAAGTTGGATGATCTTTTGGAAGATCAAGCTACTGATTCAGGTTTAAAGACTGAGTGGAGACATGTCATTGATGCTGTGAATGCTCTTGTCAAGAAGCAGCGCAGGAGAGTCAGATTGCATCGAAATACAGGATCAGTTTCTGAAAAATCCTTGGAGACTTCTTCTTCTACCCCTGCTACTTCTTTGTCTAAGCCTACTCCTCCTGTTATGAATCCACCAGTTCCTGCTGCTCCAGTGCCCTTATCTGTAGATGATGTTATTAAAGGCTTGGCAGATTTGACGATTGAAGCAGTCAAAGCTGAAGTTGGTAAGTTAAAGGAGCAACTTATGTCTGTACCTGCTGCACCTGCTCCAGTGACTGCTTTTCCAGCTGGTCAAAGAAAAGGGCGACGATGTATTTGGTGTGATAGTACAGAGCACCAACACTGCAGAGATTGTGATGCTTTTCAGGAAGCACGTAAGAAGAATGTAGTGTTCTGGGAACAAGATGGGAAGATATGGCTGACAGAGACTGGCGCTCCTCTTGACACGAACTTTGGTAAGGGAGGTATGAAGAAGCTTGTTGATGATATGGCTGCGCGATCAGCTTATGTGAGTGTTAGAGGAGATGCTTCAGCTTTTGGAGTCCAGCTTGAGCAGAAATCTGATGGAGACTCTGCCTTATGGTCTTCTACCTTGGAGATAGCGAGAAGAGGGAAAGTTCAAACTTCTACTATGACTTGTGTGGGCTCTAGCATCCGAGGAGAAACAGGATGGGATTCTCCTGTTGACAGGTATTCTATTTTTGCTTATATTGCTAAAATGCAGGGTTTAGATGCCATGGTTGAGGAAAAGAGAAGAAGAGATGAGGAGGGTCCTAGCTCCTCCAAAAAGACTAGAGGGGGTGACTTTGTTTCACCACCTGTTACAGCTCCACCTATGCCAAATTCTCCAGTTCAAACAGATTCTGATCAACCAATGGGAGACAAGCAGAAAGAAAAGAAGCAACCAAGAAAAGAGCCAGGATTCAAGCTCTTGTCAGACCTTGATATGCAAACGGATATGAGTAAGATTTTTCATGAAAGAATTTTGAATAGTGAAGTCACTTTTACTGTTGGAGAGGCTCTTGGGATTGCTAGAAGAGAAATACAGGATCAGATGCAGGATCTTTTGCGGAGGAAACGACATGCGATGGAAGGACCTGCTTTACAGGGATTGTGGCATGGAGCTCTTGGGAAAGAGCATGATGATGCAGTGATGGTTGAGAATGCTTCTGTTAATCCGCAATCGGAGAAAATAGTGCAGCCTATGCAGTATGAAGATGATGAGTCCCCTATTCTCATTCCTCGCAGCCATTTTTCACGAAGTCATTGGGCTAGAGCAACCACTGAGACAGTGGTAAGGATTGGAGAGAAACAAATTCCCTTGATTGCTTTAGTTGATCATGGTTCTGAAATTAATCTTATTGCTCGAGTTGTTTATGAGAGTGGCAAGTGGCCTATGGATGCAGAGCATGGCTGGCGCATGAGAGCCGCCAATAATACCTCTGGTGATATGTATGCTGCTTGTCCGAGTATCAGAATCTCTATTGGTAATGTTGAAGAGGATTATCATTGCTTTGTTCAGGATTCATGCTCTTATCCGATTATTCTTGGACAGCCTTTCATTACAGAAGCAAGAATGGAAACAAAAGTGATGGATGATGGGTCAGCTTATGCGCGGATACGCAGTAAAGATGGTATGCGAGCTGTTCAGTTTATGACTGTTGGGGTAAATCATCCGAGAAACAGGGACTCCTTGCGTGAGGCACCACTACCTGCGAAGGAGTTGGATTTTCATTAGGTACCGCTGTCTTGCGAGATGCCAGTGGTACGGAGCAGAGAAAAGAGGAGATCTCGCCTCCTGGCAGTCAGTCTTTCTCCAATAACTTTGTTGGGTTTACTTCAGATAGTTCAATGAGTTATCAGAAAATTTCAGATTTGCCTAGAGCTGCCAGGCAGTACATTGGTCGTAAGGAGAAAGAGTTAAAGAATGCAGGTATCTTGCAAGCAGAAGAGCATGTGGATGGATTGTATGAAGGGATGTCTTATGCAGATACATTGTTTGAGATGAGAGCAATGCTGAAAACTGATGTATGCAAAGGTTCAAAGATCATACCTGTGCAAACCTTGGATATGTTTCAGGAAATTTCTGGTTTTATGCTGCAAACAGAGTTAGAGGCTGAGAAAACGCAGCAAACTGAATTTATGGCTGATCTTGATCAGCTAATTGAATTGCAGAGGGCTGAATCCATTCAGTCAATAGAGTTGAATGCAGAAAAATTTCTGCATACAGAGTTCAGGACGCATCTATGCAGTCCATTGAGCCGAGGGCTGAATCCATTCAGCCAACAGAGTTGAATGCAGAAAAATTTCTGCATACAGAGTTTCAGGATGCGTCTATGCAGTCCATAGAGCTAAAGGCTGAAATTTTTCAGCCAACAGAGTTGAAAGATGCTGAAAATTTGCAGAAATTGCAGCAAAGGAAAGAGTGCTTGAATGATGCCAAGGTTGACACAAAATATAAAACAGTTGATAAGAAGGTTAAGCCGGTTGCAGGCCCGCTTCCTTCTGATAGTGATAAACAGATTGAAAAAGCTATGAAGCAGCCTATGTTGAGGGATCCTGCAAATATTGGACATAAGTTTTCAGGGCTGAAATCTGTCTTTGTTGTTAATGAAGTCATCATAGTTGGACATATGGTTGGATACTATGGCAGAAAGCCTTCTTCTGCAAAGGTGGATGCCATAAACAGGATTGCAGAGTATTGCTCAACTACTTCAGAGGTGCGGAGATTTGTGGGAGCTTGTGTATTTTACATGATTTGGATTCCACATTTTGCTCATATTGCAGATGTTCTCTATCAGCTGTTTCGAAAGGGGCAGAAATTTCATTGGGATGATGAAGCTGATGGAGAAACAGGTTTACTAGAATCAGAAGATGGACTTGACCTGTTTGTGGAGTTGAATGATCCTGGATAGTTGGCACATCCGGAGGATGCGCAGGTTTAGAGGGGGTGGATGTCGTGTTGCTGCGCATCCGAGTCGTATACGCCTCTATTTCTTTTGTTGTGCATTTGTGTTAATCTCCGCGTGTGATTCATTGTTTGTGTGATGCATTTTAATAATCCGCGTCCAATGTATATATTCCCTTAGTGCATGCGCATGATTTTGTTTGGATGCATGATGTGCGTGTAATAGAAAAATATGAAAAACTGATGCCAAAGGATCTTTGTCCTGCTGCTTTGAATAACAGCCAAGGCACTGCCCTCTAGCCTGCTTACAGGCTCATTCACCATTGCTCCTTTCTCACTGAAATCCTCATGAGAGATTGATAGTATATAAACTGTCAGAGGCCGTCACAGTGGCTGAACAGGTTGCGAGGAGGATGAATTCCGTCAATAGGACTGAAATGTTGATTGCAAAGAGATGTCAGACATCAGATGTTGTGGGAAATCACTACATCAGAAGCAAGGAGATGAACAGAGGGTAATATGTGAAAGCTTTTACATTGTAAAGTCTTATGGATACATCCATTGCTTGGAATGTATGGGGTCGAAAACCGTGAAAGCTTTATGCAGAACATGAACCAAAATGAATGCCCTTATTACGAGATTAAGTGGATGATGATGCTGTGTCTATTCTGGGAGGGGGATATTTTTGAAAAGGGCAAAAATGGCGGGCTGCGCCTGGATTGGAGAGGGAGAGAGCTGAAAGCGAGCTGCGCCTGGATTGGAGGAAGGGAAGATTGTTCGTGGGGACATCTCTGGGGGGAGGCGTGTGAGGGCGGACCAGAGTGGAGGAGTTCAGCAACTTTTGGAAGAAGGGAGGATCGTGAAGATTTTCCTTAAGCAGGGATTAGATTGACAACGAAGGGCAGAATTGGAAGAGAAGAGTGCAACACGATTGATCGGCATGCTGAAGGCTACCAATATGGAAAATATCATGAGTCTCTTCGTCATGAAAAGATGATTGCAATTCGAGTATGAAAATTGCAGGAACCATGGACATGAAGAAGGAGGCTTAATCGATGACGGGAGAGGAAAAGAAAAGAAAGTCCTATCTCAGAACGACACTCGCCTGCTCCTGAGGACTTTTGTCATCTCAAGGTGTGCTAGACATGGAGTTTTGGGGGGCGATCTCCATTCCTGTGATCGGGGAGACTGCTGGAATGATGGAGAGGGAGCCGAAGTGCTTTTCTTTTCAAAAGAAAAGAGAGCTGGTGGGTGCATTCGTTCAGAGCTCTCTCTCTCTCTCTCTCGTCGCATATTAGCCTGTTCTACTTGCCAAAACAGTCGTTGTGATCATCGGCAGTGCCATCCGATTGGCAAGCCATGGTGAAGGAGTTGGACATGAATGCTAATGTGTGCAATGCAACACAAATGCCGACCGTGTGTGTGACTGGAGCTGGTGGATTCATAGCTTCTTGGCTTGTCAAGCGCCTGCTTGAGAAAGGTTATGCCGTCAAAGGAACAAGTTACCTTTATTGACACCCCTGGAGTTCTGTCCGGAGAAAAGCAGCGGACCCAACGTAGCTATGACTTCACAAGTGTGACAGAGTGGTTTGCATCCAAGTGCGACCTTATTTTACTGTTGATTGATCCCCACAAGCTAGACATCAGAGATGAATTCAAGCGTGTAATTTCATCCCTTCGTGGGCATGAGGATAAGATAAGAGTCGTTCTGAACAAGGCAGATCAAGTGAGCACTCAACAGCTGATGAGGGTCTATGGAGCCCTCATGTGGTCTCTTGGTAAAGTTCTCAACACTCCAGAAGTTGTCCGTGTCTACATTGGATCATTTAATGACAGACCCATAAGTGACAGAGCCGCATTTCTGTCAAAGTTTGAATGTGCTCAGATGCCAAATCCTCTATGGGAACAAGATTTCTGGCAGCGGTGGTGTGGAGCACATGCTGTTTGGTGTGAGGGATTTTTATGGCCTGACAAGTCCATCCCGCGATGGATACTTCGTCCCTGGTTGCTCTTGGGAGGCTAAAGCATTGTTGTCCTGACTACCCCTCCCCTTTTAATTGCGTGCAGTATACAGGTCTATGCCCTTACCTCTTTCGACTTTGATTTCCCTCACCTCCCTTTTGGGCTCCTGAACAAGTCCCATTTGCAGAAGGATACTTGAATGAAGCTCAAGATTTGCTCCAGTGTATGTTTACATTCCCAGATGTTACTGGCTGGTTAGCTTTGTTGACTGGCTACAGAAAATATGGGAACTTGTCACTTGGGAAGCTTTATTATAATGAGGTCATGGAACTTGATGCAATTGATGCTTTAGGGTACATGCTAATTTCCGAGTTGTATTCTGATGTTCACTTGAGTAAGATTGTGGACAGGATATAGGAGAAGAGAAATTGTAAAGATGCCTTCACTGAAACAAAAAAGATAATCTTGGAGTTTGCCAAACTTCTTCATGAAGATTATTTGACATAGAATGCCTTTACCCCTATGATAGGTTCTGCCCATTTTACAAATCTGTTAGGATGATGCGAAACATCATACATTTCAACACACTTACAAAACAGGCTGTAGAAAGAAGAAGATAAAGTTTTTGAAGAATGGATGCTGTCTGTGATAAGAGGCAGAAATGCAGAATTTATGAAAATGTTTTGTACCAATGCTGAAAATTTCTGCTGAACTAGCAACTGCCAAGTTATGAAATGAACATGCTGATGTGAAGAGTGTATCCCTTCTTACTGCAACTGTCAACATACACCTGAATGTAAACAGTTTATGAAATACTTCGGATTATCCTGAACATGAATTTCTTGTAACTCATTTGACAAGCAATATAGTGAACTTTTTCATCAAAAATTTGAGTTCTTCTTGTTAGACTCTTCCATTGCTATACCTTGAACCCCGTGTTCTGCAGCCCTTCCGTGAACTCTACGACAGCGTCTTGCAAGACAGTGGTACCTAATGAAAATCCAACTCCTTCGCAGGTAGTGGTGCCTCACGCAAGGAGTCCTTGTTTCTTGGATGATTTACTCCAACAGTCATAAACTGAACACCTCGCAAACCATCCTTACTGCGTATCTGTGCATAGGCTGAACCATCATCCATCACTTTCGCCTCCATTCTTGCTTCTGTAAATGAAAGGCTGTCCAAGAATAATCGGATAAGAGCAAGAATCCTGAACAAAGCAATGATAATCCTCTTCAACATTACCAATAGAAATTCTGATGCTCGGACAAGTAGCATACATATCACTAGAAGTATTATTGGCTGCTCTCATGCGCCAGCCATGCTCTACATCCGTGGGCCACTTGCCGCTCTCATAAACACCTCGAGCAATAAGATTAATCTCGGAACCATGATCGACTAAAGCGACCAAAGGAATCTGTTTCTCTCCAATCCTTACCACCGTCTCAGTGGTTGCTCTAGTCCAATTACTGCGTGAAAAATGGCTGCAAGGAATGAGGATAGGGGTATCATCATCTTCATACTGCATAGGCTGAACTATTTTCTCCAACTACGGATTGACAGAAGCATTCTCAACCATCACTGCATCATCATGCTCTTCCCTAAGAGCTCCATGCCATAACCCCTGTAAAGCAGGTCCTTCCATTGCATGTCGTTTCCTCCGCAAAAGATCTTGCATCTGATCCTATATTTCCCTTCTAGCAATTCCAAGAGCTTCACCAATAATAAAAGTGACTTCACTATTCAAAATTATTTCATGAAAAATCTTACTCATATCCGTCTGCATATCAAGGTCTGACAAGAGCTTGAATCCTAGCTCCTTTCTTGGTTGCCTCTTTTCTTTCATCTGCTTGTCTCCCATAGGTTGTTCAGGACCTGATTGGGCTGGAGAACTTGTCATAGGTGGAGCTGTAAAACAGGTGGTGAAACAAAGTCACCCCCTCTAGTCTTTTTGGAGGTGCTAAGACCCTCCTCATCTCTTCTTCTCTTTTCCTCAACCATGGCATCTAAACCCTGTGTTTTCGCCATATAAGCAAAAATAGAATACCTGTCAACAGGAGAATCCCATCCCGTTTTTCCTCGGATACTGGAGCCCACACAAGTCATAGTGGATGCCTGAACTTTTCCTCTTCTCGCTATCTCCAAGGTAGAGGATCATAAGGCTAAGTCTCCATCTGATTTCTACTCAAGCTGGACTCCATAAGCTGAAGCATCTTCTCTAACACTCACATAAGTTGATCGCGCAGCCATATCATCAACGAGCTTCTTCATGCCTCCCTTACCAAAGTTCGTGTCAAGAGGAGCACCAGCCTCTGTCAGCCATATCTTCCCATCTTGTCCCCAAAATACTACGTTCTTCTTACGCGCTTCTTGAAAAGCATCACAATCTCTGCAATGTTGGTGCTCTATACTATCGCACCAAATACATCGTCTCCCTTCTCTTTAGCGAGCTGGAAAAGCAGTCATTGGAGCAGGTGCTACAGCAGGTACTGACATAAGTTGCTCTTTTAACTTCCCGACTTCAGCTTTGATTGCCTCAATCATCAAATTTGCCAAGCCTTTAATAATATCATCTACTGATAAGGGCACTGGAGCAGCAGGAACTGGTGGATTTACAACAGGAGGAGTAGGCTTAGGCATAGAACTTGCAGCAGGGGTAGAAGTAGAGGTCTCCAAGGATTTTTCAGAAGCAGATCCTGTATTACGATGCAATCATACCCTCTTGTGCTGCTTCTTAACAAGTGCATTCACAGCATCAATGACATGTCTCCATTCGATCTTTAAACCTGAATCGGTAGCTTGATCCTCCAAAAGATCATCCAATTTTTCCTGTAAATCAGCATCAGCAGCTTGTAAAAATAATTCCACTTTCTGCATCTCCAAAGCTTGCTGCTCAGTTCCATCCAACTGATCATAGCGGCTCTCAAACTCTCGTAGAAGGGCAGTAACTAAAAGTCCTTTATTAGGCATAGAAACCCATTCTAAGAAATTCCTGTGGTTCATAAGACCTGTATCCTCCAGGAAATATTCATCTTTTAATGCCTTCTTAAACTCTGTCCAACCAGCATGTGTTCCTTGAATTTCTGAAATTCGGATTCAAGCGCGCGGACCATGATCCGCAAGAAGTAGCAGCTCCAAACGTCTTGAGAAACCCCAAAAAACTTCATCTTTTCTTCATACAAATACAGGTGAGTTGAAACTTGTTGGCCGTTAAATTGCTTCATCTCATGTTGGACAGCTTTCAAGGCATCCATGGCATCACTATCACGTTTCCGTGAGCTTGCTGCTGCATATAGGTTGTAAATGACTGAAACAGATGCTTCATGACATTGTCATCTATCATCTCTTCTTGCGAGTCTCCCATCTTGCTGAAAATTGACGTAGCGCTTTCACGTCGGTTTGACCAGAAATGTCGTAGAGTTCGTGTAAGAGCTGCTGAACACGGAGTTCAAGTTGTAGCAAGGAAAGAGGCTAACAAGAAGAAATCGAAATTTTGATGCCAAAGTTCACTATATTGCTTGTCAAGTAAATTACATGAGGTCCATGTTCAGAAAAATCTGTAGCATCTCATAACCAACTTTGCATTTAGGTGTTCGAGGACAGTTCTGCCATTGGCACATAGACTTGATAAGTTCTGCTGGGTAGCAATCCCTGTGAACAATTTTCAGAAATCCATACAATGTCAATACAATGAAGTTATGTGGGCAACACTGCTCACTGTGCTAATAGTACTGGTCTGGGACATTGCAGTACCAGCACTGCTTTGAGGACCATCATGTGCAGTTGGCTGTAGAATATCTTCTGAACTGCCATATTTGATAGTTTGTTCCATGCATAATTCCAAGGATTTCCTTGCACTCACATTTCTGAGGGCTTCCACATGTGTAGATGTGTCAGTTGACCTTATTTGCCATTTAAGTGGGCTCTTGGTAATCCTATGCTGGAAGTTTGGAGTTGCTGTATTACGTTGACTTGCTGAATAAGAGTGGTCTACAATACTAATTTCTGAAGATGAGAGGATTGAAGTTTTACTACTCCTTGACTGACTGCCTGAGGAGCTAAAAACTCTAGAGATGGACGTGGAGCTTGACAGTGTCTCTGAGGAAGTGTGCTTCCTAACTCGAGAAGCTCCATGCCTTGAGGTGACATTTATATCCTCCCTTGGGTAATTTGAAATGGAAGTACGAAGGTTAGATGGTGGCTCTGAGTTCAGATCAACTTCTGAAGACCTGTAAACTTTCCTTGGTTTAAGCAACTAGGAAGTTCTTTTGAGAAGTTTCATCAATTAAGGAAGCTGGAGAAATCCTCGTAACTCTTATCAGGGCCTCCAATCTTCTCCACAATGATGATCTGTGCCGCAGGATCGATCTTGAAGATGATGTAACGATAGATCATAGACTACATTTCTGCAGTCAGACTCGGGAAACAAGCTGATGCAAGCTCCCAGGATAGGCAATATGATGGTGATCCCAGTCTCTGGATGAAAAGCGGCAGCAACAGCGGAAGATTCAGAGGCAAAGTCCTCAAAATTCCAGAGAGAGAACATTTGCCACCTCTTCAGCTCCGTTTGCCGTTTTTGCAACACTCCATCTTCTTCATCTTCTGAAGAGCTCGTTCATCGTGTCTTCGTCAAATTCGTCTCCTTCAGCAGCTCCAGACATCATTCATCTTCGTCCTGCGTTCAATATCAGCTTCATCCTCCGATTCTTGACTTTGCAGTAGCTTTAACACGGTCTTTATCACATCCTTCCCATGGAATCCGATTAGCCCTTCAAGGGAGGTGTCCACAATTTGTTTTTGGTTGTGGATTCGTGCCCCCCTATCGTCATCTTGTAGAGACTCGTTACTACCACAATTTCATCTTCCTAGTTGTCAACTTCATCTGGAGGTCGATCCCCTCGACATCGGCTCCTTCCTCCTTCCTCCACCCGTCGGATTCTGCAACTTCGTCTACTTCTCCAATAATAGCGGATCCCCTCCCCGAATAGGGCGAGGCACTATTAGCGACAGATGACGAAGCAATGACAGAGCCGCATCCGAAGGTCTTCAAGCAGGAATTCCCCCCTTTGACGTCCCACAAAGTTCCTCAAAAACTAAAGCATACCACCAGTACCTTAGAAACTTTTATTGAGCAAGAGCCTTTTCTCAAAACAGTAGGCTCTATAGGCCTTTTTCCTTGATCCATCCGGACGGGCACCTTTAAGTCAATAATTTGGAGATCCTCTGTGGGAGTACAGTTTAATGACATTACCATCACAACCCCAAATTTATAGAATCTTTCTAAGAGTCTATTGAATTGACGTTCCCCTCCTTTCTTTGCAGTCTTGACATCATTGGCAAGGCGAGTTCTAGCATAATCAAGGGAATACAGAAGAAGGAGGGAAGAAGCAGTCTTTGAGACAGCTACAGAGAATCCTCCCATCAAAGGCAAAGGCATATGAACCCTTCTTCTCCATGGCATGTAGTGCTAATGTATCTTCTTCAAAAATGCTTTGTCCCGCATATTACGTCGGCCTTGTTCACGTGTAACCTCTATCTTCATAGCTTAAATGTCGACTTCTACAAAGCTTCCTTTGATTCCACGGTTTTCTGCACTTTTCTTGGAATTCATCATTGAAATTGACAGCATAATATTACTCTTTGGCATCAGTTTTTCATATTTTTCTGACACACACACAACATGCACACAAACTGAATCACACATAAACACAAACAGAAAAGTGGAGTATGTACATTGGATGCGGGTACTGAAAAGGACGGAAAGATAATGCAGTAATCACACACAATGAAACACACGCGAAAAGATAACACAGATGCACAACAAAAATGGAGGTGTTTATGGCTCGGATGCGCAGCAACACGACAGCGTATGTACCCTTGGTCCAGTAGTTGTTTGAGTTGTTCCTTTAACTCCATGGCCTCAGGAATGGACATCTTTTAGGGCCTTTTCACAGTTGGAGCAGCTCCTGGGAGTAGTTTAATCTCATGATCCACTTCCTTAAGCAGTGGGAATTCAGTCAATTCCTCTGGGAATACATCTACATATTCTTTTAGCCATGATGGTTCTTCATTAGTGTCTTCTGCCTGAGCGGGTTTGTTTAGCTTGATTAGGTAGATTGGTAATCCCTTCTTTATTCCTTGAACTATTCGCATTGCATTAGCTAGCTCGATCTTTGGTTTACCTGCTTTACCTTGTAACTAGCTCACCCTTAGGATTTCAAAAGGAGACTTGGCCCTTTCCACAATGAATGTGAGCATCATTAGGGATTATCCAATCCATCCCGAGTAGACATTCATGGACACCTAGATTCATTACTATGAACCTAACAATCGTGGCCTCATTTCTGAGTACGAATTCCACCTTAGCAGTTTGTCTAGTGCAAGTGATTTCTCGCCCATTTGCTAGTTCGACAAGCAAAGTGGGTGCAGCTACAGTGGCTATCCCTAACCTTCTTGCACATATCGGTGAGATGAAATAATGAGTGCTCCCATAGTCAATCAAGGTTTTGAATTCCTTACCATAGTAGTCTAATGGTGTTTGAATCACTGAGAATTGGCGGTTTGGCCCCTTCTTATGGAGGCCGACATGAACAGTTGCCCTCTCGATCTCAGCTTCCATGCACGGATCTTCTTCTTCATCTAATACTTTAATGGTAATATTGGAAGTTCTTTCCCTTCCCAATGTTGCACGACCACAGCCATGGGTAGCCCTAGCTTGGCCTCCGAATTTCCCTTGACGACAGTCCTTGCCAATCTTGGGACATTCCTTTTTGAAGTGCCTAGGTTCATTGCAGTGGAAACAATGCAGGCTTTGATCACTTCTTTGAGTGGAGACAAAGTCATTGATTGCATTTGCTCTTGACTTCTTCTGTTGGCCTTGACCCTATCCTTGCGCCCTTTTAATTTGAGCTCTCAACATCCCTAAATTTCAATCTCTAAAAGCCCAGGTTTTGGATTTTGGTTGGACTTCTTGGGCAATAAGCCTTGCTCTCATCAATACATCTTGCAAATCCAAAGGACGCATTGCTCTGGATTTTGGTTGGACTTCTTGGGCAATAAGCCTTGCTCTCATTAATACGTCTTGCAAATCCAAAGGACACATTGATTCCAATCGAGTGTTTATTGGCAGATTCAACCCATCACAAAACTTCTAGACCTGTTGGGGGATACTCATTGTCGGGGCGTATTTTAGCAAGGTCACAAATTTCGAGTAGTATGCTTTCAAAGATAGGCCACCCCTATACAACTTAAATCAAAACGCGCATATTTTTCCATTACAACTATGCAACCATTCAAATGAACATAAAATTATTATTTAACCATAGGGAAATGTAAGCCTCAAGTACAATTATTTGCAAATGGATAAGGTTTGGCTAAGAGGATTTTTTTTCTTCTCAAGAGTTACATTAACGCCAGGATAATAATTCTCTATTGGAATCAGCTACATGGACATAATAGTAGTATGGATTGGGGGAATGGATTCTCAGAAAGTGATAAGTCATGGGAAGTTCAAGAAATCCTTATTTTTGATAACCATGACTTTCATTTCGCCCCATTAATTTCATTCTATGTGTTGGTAAAATATTAACCACCTCTTCATAGATGTAGTGGTTTTGATCGACTTGCCGACGTCCGATGTGTAGGGTTGAGTTCACACAAGCCTCATGGAAGATGAATAACTTGATAATCTTCAAGTCTTCCAACCACTTTAACCTCTTCATATTGGTTTGAAGATAGGTGAGTCGGGTGGCGTCTATGTAGCAATATCCCGCGCTCCAAGTCCAATGCCTTTCCACATACATCGGTGAGTTCTAGAGCCCATCTAGGATCCCCTTCATGTCAGATCGTTGGCGATAGCTTGAAGAGTTCATAACTATCCTAAACATGATATGAAATATGAGGAACCTACTCCATGCCTCGTAAGTCTAGAAGCGGAAGCAATCCACAAGTGAGTAAAAAGGGAAACATTTTCTAATAAACACATTGCCTCACTCTTTTCGATTTTTCTCCCTAATTGTCTTAATCGTAGGTCGGCTCTCATACCAACTGTAACGTGCCTGCCTATCGGCTATCCAAGCACATTGTTTAGCAATCTGCAGTCAAGAGACGAGTCTAAGCGACACCGCCCGGCACTCCCATGGAATGTCACAGGGTTTGTCGCCTAGGGCTTCTCGAGTTCGCCTTGCAATGGAATGTTTGCAGCCAAACCCACTAGGATTGACCTGAAACTTGAGTCCCTAGTGGTCAAGGTCTCATGATAGCATTCTAGCGTCGGTTTTGGACATCCTAGTTTACATAGAGATAACCAAGTCGAAGCACACATATGCCGCACTTGGTTCAAAGAGAATTGAAAATGAGAGGGATATGGCACTCCACCTCTTTGCCCATAGGGCATAGTCCTATTTTAGTCCCCTAAAATGGCATCAGTTGGGGTTCTAGTCTAATGATTTCTAAGCGTTGATCGTTAGTAAAACCTTGTGAGAAGCCTCCCAGTTCTCTGTGACCACGCTGTCGTAGGACAGACCAGTCGGGGGTTCCGCCCTCCCGCTTTCCTCACTTGGAATACTTTAGTTGTCTAATTGGCCCTATCACTTTTAATTGTCACATGTAAAAACAGCTTCCTTAATTATCCTTTTTAGAGGACAGGGTTCGTTCACGTAATCTTATGGCATTGACACGAAAACAAATTCAAATAGGTTCCCGCGAAGTATATAATATTAGCAAATTATCAGAGATACAAATCTTGTTCAAAAGGGACAATATTCGCAATGATCCGTACGGATGCACTTTATTTCCACCAAGTTTCCACCTTGCACTAGTAACAAGGGCCCTTCGAGAATCTATCCCGAGCCACGTTGATCATTAGAGTAGGACCCGGAGGCACAAAATTTACAGCTAAAGCCCCCCCAGGCATCTAAGCGTCCTCCTACATTCAAACCAATCTACAGAGAGACCTCTTGTGGTGGGTTCGGTCCACATTCCCATCACAGCTATTTAGAACCCCCTTGGCTAGGGTTGACAGCCAGCTGGGGGTGATTTGGTGCGCTCTCTAAAAGTTCAACCTAATTCAATATACTCATTTATGAGTTTGGGGTTACACAATATATATATATTTAGAAGCAGTGTTTCTAAATTTGCAAGCACAAACAAAGATGCGGGTGAGTGCTCAAGACATCTGCTGAGGTGGGGTCCCTCTCTTAACCCTAGTGTTTGCCCTTTTTACCTTAGCGGTAATTTCCAATATCCTCCGAAGGATAGGGAATTTCTTCATTCCGTTCCCTTATGAAGTAACAATAGATTGGCCTAATTTCTTCAAAACCCTAAATAAATTGAGTTCTTGAATAAATATTAGTATTTCGTAAGTGCGATTTATAGTTATCTTCAAGATGAATCCCTAGCAAAAAAACTAAAACTGATCATGATGCCACGCAATTTGGAGGTGTATCTTTCCTAGACAATGTTACAAGGCAGGCCTTTACCTTTGGGAATTCATTTCAATGCACTTATGCAAAGCACAAATAGAGACTTGTACTTTTTTCTCTTTTGGGTGGAGGATGTGAAGTTATCAGTCCTAAGGCAAAAGCGAACACTCCCCTTTGAAGGTTTATAGGGACCTAATACATGTTTTAGTATTGCAATGGCCTAGATATACTTAAAAGTCATCGTAGCAATTCAAAAATTTCATGTACTTAATTCAAACCGTCACTTCTACATTTCCAATTTCACAAATTTTGTGATGCAAATTAAAAAAAGGTGCGATTTTTGCTTAATCAATGAATATGTATAAGTGTTTTAACAACCCATTTTAAAGCATGCTAATGTTAATGTATAATCTAAAGTATTACAAGCATAATCAATAATGTCCTGGCTTCTTCTTTTTGCGTGCACGAATGCAAAATCTTCCATGCAAATTACTCATTCAAAAACATAGCAAAGTGCAAGTAAGCACAATTTCCAATATGATAAAATGATGTAAACTAAATGGTGGTTAGTTATGATAGACTTTTGCCGAATATATTTCCCTTCCCAATGAGGTTCGCCTAAGACCTCCCATCAGGGTAGGGTGTATGAAATGCACCTAATTACCAAGTGACATGGTTCCTTGCCCCACAACTCCATTGGTTGAGGTAGGATTCTGGACCTTACTTCCTTTGGGAGGCATCCTATGATTTGGCTTTTTCTTCCCGGCTACACACCCAGATTACGAGAGAGACAGCTCCTCACGGAAGGGACTCGTCTGCGAGGACACTCTCCAAGAGGGGGGAAGAAAGAGAGACGGCGAGCTTGGAGTTCTTCAACGAGGAATTTGTTTTTTTCCCTCTCTCTCTCTTCTTACTCTCCCTTTCCCTCTCTTTTCTCTCTCTCTCTTCTCTTGCTCTTTTTCTTTTCTCTTATTCTCCCTTCCACTTTCTCTCTCTTCAGCTTTTTCCAACCTCAAGGATCTCCATCTCCGGACGCTCAAGTTTTTATAAGGTCTGGGGGGGCGGGGGGGGGGGGGGGGGGGGGGGGGGGGATTAGTAATGGAGGCCCTCCCTCCTCCTCCCACGGCACGCGACAGCCCCCCCTTGCCACCTCCAGGGCATCCGGAAGCCCCTGCCCCTTTCCACCTCTAGGGCACCCGAAACCCCCCCCTTTGCCACCTCCAGGGCACGCGACAATAGCCCCCCCTCTCATTGTCATCACGACAACCCTTCTTGTGCCTATTGATCGCGCCAGCCTCCTCCCCTCACGTCATTCGCCAGTTGGCAGTGTAGCTAGGGGGTTGATTTTTTTTTTGTTTAAAAAAATCATTAAAAGGGGGGGCTAATCATATGGTGGGAAGGAGGGGGGGAAATTTTATAGTGGGGATGCTCTCGCGGTGGCGAGATAGGGCAGATGACTAGCACCACTCTACCTGGTCCTCCTAACACATGATGCCCTAGCATCTTCCCTAGGTACACGGTCGTGTCGGATCCCTGACTTGATCTAAAAGAGAGAGGAGGTGAAGAGATAGAGGCAGATTTGGACAAGGAGTGGATCAAGAGGGACTGGATCGTAGAGGAGGTTGCAGAGGTTCTAGCCGAATCGAGCACTATCTGCTAGCACATAGCCCTACAAGCTAGGCAACAATGTTGGGAGGAGGAGAGAGCACTCTGGGCAGACCTAGAAGCCACGCAAAGATTATTACATGAGACACTAGGGGATCCCATCCTCCACACACAAGAGGTGTGCACACGACCTAAAGGACATGCACTCAGAGTTCTCATTCCGCACCTCAGTAGCCTTCTAGGCATGGAAGGGGGACATGATGTGCAAGGAGTTCTTTCAGGCACACTAGCTGTGCACCTGAAGAGAGCAAATACACAGCCTTCTAGATCAGTATGGAAGGATTCACTCTAGCCCAGACGAGGTGATGGAGATTGCCACCGACTATTGAGAAGCCTTCCACCTCCCTCCTCACCTTTTTCAAGCTTCTTCTTCATATGCCTTTTTCTTTTTGTCTCTTTTGAGATTTTAAGTTAACCTCCTTTCCATAGATTTGTTCACATGCACGATGATGCATAGGCATAACCAAACAAAATTAGGAGCACAAATCCACATGCAAGCATTGGTATATAAATCCATAAACAATAAAGCACATATGATGTTCCATGAGGGAAATCTACATACACACTTGATGGCTCTCATGGTTTGGAATACTTTCAATCCTACAATAAGCCATGCTTTTGTTGTTCCATCAGGAGCACAAACCCACATGCAAGCATTGATATAGAAATCCACATACAATAAAGCATATATGTTGTTCCATGAGGGTAATCTACATATACACTCAATGCATGGTTTGGACTGCTTCCAATCCTGCATTAAGCCCTATTTTTGTTGTTCCATCAGGGCAATCTACAATTCCCTTTGGAAATGATCAAAGAGGGTAGGATAGTGCATGTTGGATTCCAGGAAAAGTGCAGAACTAGTGCTCCTTTGCTACAAATCAAACTTTGATATCCTCCTTAATCATTGAGCATTTTCCTTTCGAATCTCCTCTATGTACTCATTTACATAAGAAAATACCATCTTATGCCATATCAAAGGATAATAAGACAATTTCACAAAGCTCTCTTGCCATGTGATGGATACTTAGTGGATCTTGATGGATGTGATGAATTTCGAGAATGGCATGCATTAGGTCTCATGCACATATCATGTGTTGATAGAGCAGAAGAGATATTGAGGTTTATTACTAAAGCTAATGATTGCGCATGCAAAATAGCAATAGAAACAAAGGGAATGATTATAGGATGAAAGAGGTTGAGATACACAAATGCAATTAGTGATGAAAGGAGATATGTTCATTAGACTTTCAACATAGAGGTGGAACAATTAATAGAACATATAAAAGTGTTTCTTAAAGGAGAAACCTATAAAGTGGGAGATAAAGTAGTTGTAAGATGTGATGAAGATACCACTATTGATATGAATGTTGGCCATTGAAATGAATGCATATCATCACTTTTCTCATTTGAATGTCATGGTGAAGTGAGGTTTTTTTGTGCAATTATTATAGAAAATGTATTATGATTGAAAGGGGTGATGAAAGTTTGGTTGTGAATACCACTACAATGCCTACCATCATATGATGAAATCTTTAGGCTATCCACCTTGGAAAAGAGAGAAAATTGTAGATTTTATGAGAAAAAGCTCTTGGTTGAATGCTTTAAAAGTTAGCATGTAGTCATGCTTGAAAATTATCGATGGATACGAAGATGGTTTGACTCCTCAAAGTCAAATGATGTACTCTATAAAAAGTCTAAAAAGAATGTATTGAATTAAT
Organism: Lygodium microphyllum; assembly: GCF_053477565.2. Taxonomy (NCBI): domain Eukaryota; kingdom Viridiplantae; phylum Streptophyta; class Polypodiopsida; order Schizaeales; family Lygodiaceae; genus Lygodium; species Lygodium microphyllum. The sequence goes on along the minus strand of NC_141146.1, from coordinate 98,237,172 downwards.
AATATCTCAAAATCACCGTGGAATTTTACCATTGAAGTTTTAAAGATGTGAGTACTTGTGGAGAGAGCACGATATTTATGATTGGTGGAAAAGTACAAGGCAAGATGAGAGGAAGTACTTGAGAAAAAAGGATCTTCTAAAGAAGGTAAGTTAGTCAATTCTTTTCTCATTAACTTTCCTAATATTTGAGACAAAGAAATTTAGTTGGTGAATCCATTAATCTTCTAGCATATAGAAAGAGTTCATATCCTTTCTTAGAGTGAAAATTTTAGATAAGGTGGAACCTATATCAAAAAATGTGATTTCTAATACAATAACATTACTAGTAAGATAATGAGATTAATATGTTTGGTTTTATGATTATGTTATTAGTTTCATGACTTTTTTCATACCCATATATATACCTTTGGATGGTAGTGTAAAATATATACTCCTTGTGCTGACTCTTAGAAGAGCTAGATGTATACATCCCAACTATGGATGATATTCCAATTTTTATGATATGATATTTCACAATTGTGTGTTTATATTTTAATTCACAATTTTTATGCTTTTATGATATTTCATGCATTATATATATATATATATATATATATATGGCATTATCTTAGCCTTTTAGAGAAGAAAAAATATTTGAAGGTCCACAAGAAAATAAAGAAACAAATTTATCATTATATATAATAATTTTGTTTAAAAATTATATATTTTTAAGATAATATATATTTGATATATGTTTATATATGGATGTTTATTTATCTTAGATGAATATGTTTGTCAAAGGAAAAAAAAGCTTTCACAAATTTTGAGATTATATAAAAAATCAAGTTTTGATATCTATATTAAAATTCATTTTGACTACATGTCTATATTCTTAATATTTTATTTTATTTATTTTCTTTGTTAAATTGTGTTATTACTAAAGGATGTTGAAAATGAAGACGAGGATCTTGATATGGAAAGCTATATAAGCTTTTCAAAGTTGTTATTACATGGTTTAGCAAAAAGAGTATATTATAAATAAACCATATAACAAAACATAAACAACTCAAGCAAAGATAAGGTATATGTTTTATTTTCTTGTAGTTATATGTTTTCAATTTTGATTACTAAGTTTATTTTCAAATATAGATTCATGTAGGTGAGAAAAACGATGAAATATCAAGAAAAAGTTAGAAAAGTAAAATGTAAATATTAATATTTATGTGATGATAATATTTATATAATTTAGTAAAATTTAAAATATGATTAAATATTTGATTATCAATATGTTTATTTCAACCAAATAAAAAAATGATAAATCATTTGCAACAAACAAGTCGAAAAGAAGATAACAACATCAAAGAAAAGAAATTAAATATACAATATATGAATTTTGTATTTTTTAATTTTTACATTAGAAGAATAATCTTATTTTGTTGTTTCATTTATATTAGCAATGTAAGGATATTTTAAATGCGATTATTGAAATTGATATTTTTAATGATCTACAAAGGATAATTTTTTAGTTACTTATTTTTTATTTTTATATAGTATTTGTTTAAAATTATAATTATATAAATATCATGATTCACTTGGTTTAAAATAAACTATATTAGTTGAATAGTTTGTGATTTATTTTGAAATGTTAATTGATATGATGAAAAAAATTATGGAGATGAAACTTTTAAAGTATCTTAGTGTGTGCATATGATTCATGATGTGTACTTTTCATTGAAAAGTACATATATGAATCTTAAAAAGACCCATGATAGCTTTCAGGTCTTTTGTAAGGATACAAAAAAGCCAACAACTGATGATATGATATATGAGATTGTTCATTGATTTTTAGAGGATGGCAAGTTTGTAATAGCCACAAGCAACAATATGATTAGTTTAAATTATGTAAGGATTGTAGCATAATGCTATTATGGACTCCTCATTTATCAACTCAATACTACTTTTAAAATTTTGTATTTTTATCTCTTTTAGTGGCACTATGTATTGATGTCTTCATTTGTTGAGTTTATATTAATCAATTTGATGTGTAGTATGTTCTATTTGAAATTAACTAAACAATGTTTATATAATTTTCTAGTTGAGAATCTGCTATGTAATTTTCTACTTAAAAATAGACAAAAGTAGGTATGTGCAAACTAGAAAAAACTCCAAGTTAGGGAAAAATTTGAATTATATAAGAAATTTCCTATACAAGGAAACTATCATATATATGAAAATTTTCCTATGTAGGGAGACATTGTAAAAATTTCCTATATCGAAAAATCCCCACATTGGAAAATTTTCTTGCATAGGAAGGAAAAAAAAAGTATTCCCTATTAATTCCCTAGTTAAACACACACATAAGTAAGAAAAGTAAATCATAGGAAAAATAAAACATTTTCTAATTAGAGAGACAATAGAATCACATATTCCCTATGTATAGGAGATTTTATTTTTCCCTATGTTAGGGAAATTTTCTTATGTAGGGATATTTTCTTATGCAAGAAATTCCCTATGTAATTTCTTAGTTGCTCCAACAAGAAATGTTATATTTATCCTATGATTTACTTTTTCTACTTATGATAATATGATACATGAGATTGTTCATTGGCTTTTAGAGAATGGCAAGTTTGTAATACCCATAAATAACAATATGATTAGTTTAGATGATGTAAAGATTGTAGCATAATGCTATTATAGACTCCTCATTTATGAACTCAATACTACTTTAGAAAATTTACGGGCTGCTTCTTGGGGAGAAAGGGAGGGTCAAAGCATTCACTTGACAGCTTGAAATGAAGGTTAGGATCCCTGTGAAGCTCTGGAAGAGTGGTGAAGATCACTAGGGTTGGGGTAGAGAGAATTTATGGTGTTTCTTCTCCATGGAAGCTTGGTAGGAGCCTAAGAATGAGGAGAGAGAAGACTCCATGTGAAAAGTAACCAAGATTAAACTCTTTCTAACTCTTGTGACCACTGTTTTTAGAGATTTACCTTCAAATTTGGCCCAAAATGACCCACGAGCTGCCAAATCTAGTCTTTCAACCTCCAAAATTGGTCCAAGGACTCCATTAATGCTCCTGACTGCTGTCCTCCTTGTCCTTGACATCTGGGTCCTTCATTGCTCCTCCATTTTTGTGCTTGTCCCTGTGTACTTGAAGCTTCTTGGATTTTTAAATTGAAAAGGATGGTAACTAAGCATGTAAGGTAACTAAATGGATCAGAACTAGAGCTCTGATACAACTTGTCATGAAGAGGACAGGAGAGGGGGAGAAGAAGAGACAGAGAGAGTGTAAAGAGAGAGAAAGACTGCAAGAAGAGAGAGAAAGACTATGACGAGGAGAGAGAAAGAGTAGAAAAGAAGAGAGAAAGACAGAAAAAGAGAGGAAGAAGCCATGAAAGCTGGGAGAGAGAGGTGAAGATGAGAGAAGACTTGTATTATTATCTGATTGTCAAAAATCAAGTTCCTAACACCTTATATACAAGCCAGTGTAGCTAGTATTTCCCCATTATTAAATGTTGTCTTATTGATTTCTTAATCAAAAATTAAATCACTTTTAACATGTTACTCATTTGATTCAAATACCATATCATTTTATTCCACTCTTATCGTTTGTTTGTAAAGGATTAGATACTATCCATTGCCCTCTACAATGTATAAGACCTTCCTATCATGGGCTATGTCGATATAAAACCACAAATCTATAAGTTTTATGGGAAATGTTTTTATCCATGGTAGGTATTAGTGATTATAAAATGATGGAGAGGGGTTACTAGCCCTTCATCAAAGGGACTAAGGCCATTCACCCATCTAAACCTATAGATGTAGAAAATAATGAAAGATCCCAAGCCATAATGATGTTGTACGTGGATGAATCCTTAGTCCACCCTCAATCCACCACATTGATCAACTTTCAAGTGCAAAGGAGAAGTGGGATGAGCTCGAGAAATTGCATGGTGCAAGAAAAAGAACTCCAAAATCTTCTTCAAAATAGAGTTCTTCAACTTGGGGTACAAGCAAGGAGAACACTTGGGAAAGTTTACTTCCCACATGAAGAGACTAATGGCCCAACTAGCTTTAGTCCAAGCTCCAATTACTAAAGAAGATACCATTGCAATGCTTTTAAAATTTGTAAAAAATGTCTTACCAACTCTTCTAACTACTCTAACAAATTTACCAAATCCTACAATTGAAGGTGTCATTTAGTCTTATCTAGATGAGGAGAAAAGAATTTGAAAGGAAACCACTACCTCAGCATCGACCTCAACAACCCATGATCGACTATTAGTCCATCTCATTTCTACTATTCCTTTTGAATCAAAAGAGACAAACTATTGAAAAAAATATCCCAACAAGATGAAGTGCAACAAATGTAGGCAAACATGACATATCACGAGTAAATATCCTAACTCCCTTAAAGTACCAAAAGAATTGGAAACCAACTATGTCTCCAAAGTACCTAATGATTTCCTTTTTAAGTATTTGTATCATCTTTCCATAAGTATATATATAGAGTACTTTATAAAGACATCACACTAACTGATTTTGGGGGGCGGGGTGAGAGGGGGACATTTCTATGATGTGTAATCCAATGCCACATTGGCATTGAGAGGGGGTGTTAGAAGTATAGCATGAGAACCTTATGTGCATGAGGGAATGTGAGGTGTAATTGGACTAGAGAACACAAAAAACCCTAAGTGTAGCTCATCTAGTGGCTATATAAATAACCCTAAGGGTCACTCTTTGAGGGTAAAAAAGAGAGTGTATTAATTATACTTCATAAGTAATTGAATAAGCAAGATCTTGTTCTTATACTTTGTGAGATCTGTTCTTCCTCTTGTACACACTCTTCAACGCTGCAAATTTGATATTCCAAAAGTGCTTAGCCCATTCCCTAGTTTGTAAGTATTTACTTACAATAGTAGCTCTAATAAAATGATAAAACTTCAACAAGCTAATCATAAATCAAGTCCAAAGATCTATCCCCGAGCTCCTCAACAAATTCAATATCCAACGAAGTCAATGCCACATCACTCTCAAGAAGTTACTCAATGAGAAAACTAAAAGCATCCATGAAATTCTCCTCAAAAGTAGTAAAATTTTCCAATTTGAAAGCCTCAAAACAATCTAAGGATTCAACAAAAAACACATCATCCACACAAAAATCCACATTTCCCTCCCAACCACCTTAGAAGAGAATATAATAACTCTAGAGTTACTGAACAAACTTTTAACCCTTTCTTTGTTACCTAACTCAGTCCACACATTCAAACAACCAGATATTCAATACAAGACACTAGAAAAGAGTCTCCCATTACTATATCAAACAATCAATCATATTATCACGCACATCAAATAGAGTCACCTCTTGACCCATAGCATCACATGCTCCATTCTCATCAAGACATGAGTTTACTTTAGAAAATTCAACCATTCCATACAATTCATCAACAATACAAGACTCCAACTTGTCGACCACACATATAGAATGGTCAATACCTTTCATAGCATCCTCACAACCAACTTCAAGAGAAAGCTTATAAGAAATTGAAGAGTCTTCCAAGTCAACAACGTCACATCCAACATCATCATAAGGAAAGCAATTTGGGTCATAAACCTCATCCAAATACTCCTTAACTCCCTAATCTTCGACTATCACCTCACAATCACCTTTCATCTCCTTTTCCCTAGTTTTAGATCTCTTTTCTCTCAATGTTTCAATTCTTTTCATAGCCTTACTCAAATTTTCTCTCACACTCTCATCAATGTCACTCTCAATATCCTCAAAACCCAATCAAGTTCTTCACAAACATCATTAGCAAAAAGAGAACTAAAAGTAATTGATAGTTTTTTAGATGAAATTTTCTCTTGTTCATTTTTGGCCAAATCAACCATATAGGCATCATCACAAATCTCTAGAAGTATGAGGTTAGATCTACTCAAAACAACATCAACAATATCACAAACAGGAGCATCACCAGGGCTACTCAAACCATCATCAACTAACTCACAAGCAACATAAGAATTACCAAAGTCACAAATAACAACATCATCACAATAAGAGTGAGATTCCATAACCTCATTACTCTCTCGATTAGGCTCTATAGTTTCCAAACTCACTATGATACTCAACTACATCTATCTCATCAATCAATAACTCCAAATCCTCAACTTCATCCTTAAAGATTCCAATTTTCCAAGACCTCCCCCTCATGATCCTCTAAAAATCTCAAAAAATCTTTTTCAATTCTTCCTTCATCTTGTAAATACTCAAATATATCAAATTTATCATCAAAACAAACAAGACAATCTTGACTCTCTTGTCTCTCTCGATTTCTCTTAGAATTTACTAGTTCTACTACAATTAATGAGACTTTTTTATTAGAATCACTTTAAAAACTTTCATCCTCACTAGAATCTTCCTTAGTACTATCACTTTCTTCCTCCTTCTCTTCTTCACTATCATCCTCATTCATCAATTCCTTCCTTGAAGTCACATCAGACTTATTTTCTAATCCTCTATGTTGAGTCACCTCACTTTAGCATGATTAGCAAACCTGATTTGAAACTTGATCCTTTGAAAATTCAAAATACAAATTATTTTATACAAACTTGGGTGATCACACTAACTTGTGCATCTCTATCAATATATGCTTCCCTTATGTTTTGATTCTTATATGAAGCATCTACCCTTGGACAAATATCAGCTAACTCGTCTACACTCAAAATTTTCCATATTCCTCTCTTTCTTTCCTTAGCCTTTAGATTTACTATTTCTTTCCATTTTCCTCTCATCATATGGCACAACTCCATTTTCTACTCATCATATCTCTTCTTAGGTCATAGTCATTTTTTCCTTCACCTAATGGAATGCAAGAAGCATGATAATATTTTCTAGGCGTTCTCCATTTATCTCCCTCCTTCTTCTTTTTCTTCTCTCCTTTCTTTGCCTTTATCCTTCTTTCCTCACCAGGATTTCTAGTTTTTGTTTCATCTCTTTCTATATATCTTCTTCTTTCAATTGCAAATATAATGTCAACTGTTTCGTTTTCCTCTTATTTTCAAGAAAAATACAATTTATGGTAGTTTTTCCTCTCTTCCTCTATTGGTCTTGATGCTTGGGATGTGATATGGTCTTTAATTTCTATACCATAATCCTTCTATCTCTTAACACTATATTAGGAAATTTAGGAATTTCCATGCACTTTGGAAACCCCCAATACCTTTATTATTTGACCACATGGCCCAATCTTGTTGTCTTACTTAAAGGCGGAGTCTACCCTAAAGACTATATAAACTACCTTTCCAAATCCACTTTCAAATATGAATCAAGATTTAGCCACATTGTAATATTCCCGCTCAAAAATATTACCAAACTTGACTCCCCGCATGCCGCGTAAAACCTGTGCAAGGTTATGTCCCGCATTGTATTTACCGGCAGTTTAATCCATACCCCGCACGTGAAAAAACGAGGCCTCCGCATTGTAAAATCAAGCTCGGGGGTTCAAGACTGCATAACCGCGGGGAAACACCCTCTTGCGAGGGGGCAAAATGGATAATAATGAAAATAATGCAATTTTTTTTGCTAATTCCCCCAGCCAATGCATGGCTGGAGGGAAGGGAATGGGAGTGTGAGATGAAGTAAGAGAGGTGGAGATGCATGGGTGAGGAGGGAAGTATGGGGGGGCTCCACGTGTGTGGAGTCTCTCTCCCCCCCTTAACCTATAACCCCCCCCCCTTAGCCTTGGAGAAGGGAGGAGGAGAGGATAGGCTGCTATGCAAAGAATATCTACCGCCGTGCTGCGTGAGGGGCCGCTGCCTATCCTGGAGGAGCGCCAAGGTCGCCGCTAGTTGTTGATGTAGCCACGTTGCTGCCATCATGATCCTCCTCTTCATCATTATAATTGCCACCCTGCCGTCGTTAATATTCTTCCCCCCTCAAGCATTACCTTAATCCCATGTTTTCTGAGAAGACCAGAAGCTTCTAAAGGGATAAGGCTTGGGCCTTCTTTCTACGCACCCTCCCCGGGTTTTAATCCGGGCTCATAAAGCTCCTCCCCACAAGCCTTCCCATAAGCTCAAAGTCCACAAGCCCCTGGTTTTTTTGAAAAGATCCGAAATTCGGTGAAGGAATCTCCTGCATATGAGGGAGAAGGAAATTCTTGAGGCTATTTGGAGAACGCGTGGAAGCGAGGGTAATCTGCGGAGTTCAAGTCATCAACGATGGCTCCCAAGAAGTCGCAAGGTGCACCTGCGGGAGGTTCCTCCCCGAGCTTACACGTGGAAATCTCCCCGAGCCGACAAGCTCAGGTTTTACGATTCTGATTCCATGCAAAAGTAATGCATTAAGCACGATAACTTTCATGGAATAGGAAGCACCTATGCATGTTCAAATTCACCTATCCTAGTTAAAATGCAATTGAGGAAAGATTGCCTATTTGATGGATTACTAGAATTAATTCATGACGTGAAATTGGGTTATTGGCATTTTCAATATAATGAACGCAAATTGTCTATCCATCTTACGACCTTAGTAGCATGTTGCCTTGTCGTGCATTTCAAAGTGACGAGCCTAAAACACCTATTGCCTATCATTATAAGGTTGAAATTATCTAAGCGCACTTTTGACTAAACATGGAAAGGGTAGGAAATATCTTCATTGTAATGATTCATGAGGAAAAGTCGTTAACACCCGTAGGATGTTATTCGAAATGAAATAGCAGAGCACGAAAATGATTCTATGGACTTGCATGTGGCATGTGCTTTGTAAAATGGAATAAGTTAACACTAACTTTAGTTTTGCTTGAACTTCATTAACTACGTTGTAGCTAGGAGAAGGTTGCTTGTTGCATATTCGTCATGCAGAAAATTCATTCATCAAGAGTTGCATTTAGGAAAGGTTGCATGGTTTATTAAATCATGAGATTCTAAAGCGTAGACAAAAAGGTTGTAGGCATGATTCTTTGATGTAAGTCCTAGTAGGCCCTATGAAAGTTATTCTGCAAATTATCATGCGTTTTGATTTTAACAAGAAAGGATAGGGACATTGCGAATCTAGTGGTACGTAGAAGCAATGAACCGCATGTTTACCTTTTGCAACTATTTATCTCCTTTAGATCAAGTTTATCATCTCCACGAAAGGCTCATCCTTGTCACAAGATAAGTAGATCAAATAATCTAAATCACCTAACCTGCAAGGGATTCGTATAGGCATGGTTTAGTCGATACAATAAATACCCCAAGTGCTAACTAGGGTTTAGCACGTTAAAGATTCGGCCTAGTTTCACACTTGTTGCCAAGTCAAAACTCTCATACCCAAAGGTCCTACCCACATTCACGGAATGTTGGGTCAATTGGACGCTCATGCAAATAACGATCTAGGGTTTCTACCCTAAGGATCATTCGACCTAATGCTAAAACTCGGTTTGAGTTTGGAATCCCTAGGACCGAACGTTGTTGGCCTAGTGCAATTAGGATTGGGTTGGGTAAGAAGATACCCTAAACCTTGCTTCTTGTCTAAACATAATTCCTTGACCAAGAAACGTCGTTCAATGGGTGAAATGATCCCATGGAATAGATGTGACACTTATGCAACAAGTTGCAATGTTGCATGGCCTTGTGGTTTGATCACAAGAGAGTTTTGCCATTCCTTGGAATGAGGTTGGTAGGTTCTTACGCATGTTTAACTTGCAAGAGGATGAGTAGTCATTCCATTAAATTACCTTTCTTCGGGAAAATTGCCAAGTTAAGGGAAGACATGTATTTGCTTGGAAGCAAAGGAATCTGGTACTTGGCGAGCCACATCTCCATAGCGGCATGGTGCAACATACAAAACTGATTCACCTTCTCGGCCCGTCCGAGCAACCTTTCCCAAATCAACCACTTGGCCCATCCGAGTGACTCCGTCCGAGTGCCTCCGTCTGAGTGACTTTGTCCGAGCCAATCCGTCCGAGTCCACCCTATCCAAGTCCCAAATTCGGCCCTCGGCCCGTCCGAGTAACCCACTCGGACCCTGCAAGTCAGGACCAGTTGGACTGAGTGTACATTTTTACCCGATGTTCAAAAATTTGACCGGATCCGGCTAGAACTCAGCAGCTCAAACCATCAAAAGCCTGTATGAGACTATGGACTACAAGCTTGCCCAAAAGGGCCATACTCTGATACTCTAGGTCAATGATCCCAGGCCCTCCCTCTGATCAATGGCAGATGACGATCACCCACACTTCCTTGTCCCAAGAGTCCTTGGAATTGACCGACTCAACCTAGAGGAAATTCTGCACTAGGCGGCGAGGTTGAGAAACAGAGGACAAGGAGAAGCACCAACATGAGGCGATGAACCAAGCTGTTGCTAGGAGGACCTAGTTGACCACCAAGGCTTAGCCCACTAAGGAGAGGTGATAAATACTCCAATTGGTCAGCTTCCTCCAAATAGAATCTAGGACTGGGAGAAACTTTGGGGCAAGGGGGATGTCCAGTCCCACCTAGAACCCTAGGTAGTGGCAAGTCTGCCCTTTGCATACCTACCTATATCCCAAGTGGATGCCCCACTCCATACTAGAGTCCCAGTCTGTAAGGAAACAAACTAACTTTTGCCAGTTGATTTTTGCTCCTGTTGCAGTAGAGAACACCTTGAGCGCTAGTCTCACTCTCTCAAGCATCAACTGATGGTCCTCTATGTAAAGTGTTGTATCATCTGCATACTCTAGGTCGAATAGCTCTGTCTCCTCTCTCACGGGAAGTCGAAGGCCATGTAAACCACTTACACATGATCTGATGAAGTTAGACATCACCTCTATAAAGAGTAGGAATAGATACGGGTGAGTGGGCAGCCTTGCCATACCGATCTCTCTAGCTGAAACTCCTCCCCTCTCCTGCTACCAATGAGAACCTTGCTAATAGCCAACATGTAGAGTGCAAAGACCCCATGGATCCATGCCTGGGGGAAGCCCAACCTCTCCATTGTGCCCTCCAAGAAGTCCCAATCCACCTTATTATGGACCTTAACAAGGAAGGGGAATCTATGTTCCCTAATTGCCACCATCTTCGCCTTAGAACAAAATTATGTAATCCCACTTGCTCTACTCTATACATCAATCTGGAATTGACAGAGGCAGTTTGCTCATGTAGCTCACTGTACTGAAATGTGTGACAATGTACATTGAGCGGGTTAGCACTTTCTGCAAGCAAACATTTATACATGAAAGTTTTTTCAGATTCTCCAAGACCATCCAAAAAGAATATATCCCTAGTATTTGCGTCAGCATCATCCACAACTGCACTTAAGGAAATCTTTTGTCCCTCATTCAACATTCCCTCCATGGATTCATAAACCCTACATTCTTCCGATGTGTTGTATGCATATTTATCTTGCAAAAGGGGGCTAGAATATAGTTGAGCATTTGGTTGATGAGGTTTGGGAAACCTATCAAAATCAGAGAATCTTCAACCTATATGGCATAAAAGGTCTTACAGATGTAACAAACCCATGTTAGATGCCTCATGCTATAGAACATGAAGAGAAGTGTACACGTGTTGTAGCTGCAATTTATACATGATATCTTCTACCATTGGCACCCAAAATATTTCCCATAAATGGCCAGGCTAAGTTGGCTCAAAAAAGACCAAATTAGCAATAAATAAAGTACAAAGTTGAGCATGGCTTTGCACAGAGGCAACTTCTTCCAAGCACGCAACATACTCATCATCACTCTCCAACATACCCCTTGCAATTCAAACATTCCTAAAAGTATCATAGATCACATTATCAACAGTACATATATCTTCAAAAGAAGTACACCCCCAATACCATATTAAAAGCATCCACAACTAATAGAGCTCACCATAAGTAGGTTCCACAAAATACATTCGACCACATGTATTCTCACATTTCCCCTTCGTCCACATCTTATGTTGTGCATTTCACACCCAATACACTGGAAAGTCCTGATAGCAAATAGTCGTATAGCCTTTGAATGAATGCATTTACTCACAAACCATTCAGTAAGAGTAGTTTTCTAGAGGTCTTTATTCTGCACAACATCTGGTATACTATCTCTGTATCTCAAAACACTACATAATTCTCACCAAGTAAATGCACCTACAAATGTTGTATATCAAGATTTTCATCGTGCAATGTGTTATCATAGATCCTCAAACATGTCTTAAAGGCAGAAACATATCATGCATCCAAATCCACCTTCTGAACATTGCCATCATTCCATGTTGAATCAACCCCAACAGAAAATCTCATGGTTACACGATCATGCCCCTTGTACACATATTTATAATAATAATAATAATAATAATAATAAGAAAACAAATACTTAACAATCGCTACTGGCGAGCACACCTCCATATTTCTGTATGCATTGTATTTCTTATTCAAGTAAGGATTATATGGAAAACCCATTGATTATCAATAACTTTACCATTTATGATCATAGATTTCTCATCATCTCATCTTTGATAAATGAGATAGCCAGAACTATCCACCTTTATCATGCCTCGGGGAATTCAGTATATGTATATCCTCTACATCATGTGCATTCAAAGCCTATTTATAAATATCCTTATCTATGAATTTTTCTTGAATAAAACATAACCCTTTTCTAATCAATTTGTAAATAACCCCTTTATAATACACTCTTCTATATGTAAAACATCTATAAAAATGGTATTAAAAAAAAAAAAAATTAACCCACGTGATCCACACATATATTTGTTAGTAACTTACTTGAGTATCATGCCCACTAATTTTCGCGAGTAATCTTTAGTACATCTACCCTTTTCCATGTAGGGACTCTTGGGATTCAATCCTTTGTAAGGGCCATGAATGATGCATTTTGAAATGATCTCAAATAAGGTTGGAAGCTTAACTCTATCCGACAACTCAACAAACCAGCCTATTGTAGTGACATGCTTCAGAAGGTTTTAAGGATTGCTCTAAAATTGACAAAGTATGAGAATGCAATAGCCCCCTCTTTTGGAATTCAATCATAGTAACATAGCCTACAACCTTTCCAAAGAGGTCCTTCCACAACAAGATGTACGTTAAATTAGCATGTTTTTTATGAAACACATGAGCAGTCAAATCTGGACAATCATAAGCACTGTGTCTAGGCAAAAAAGCATTAGTTATCTCAAACCACTTTGGATTGCATCTCATTGTTATAAAAAGGTCAAGTTTCCCTTTGCATTGCACAATAGCCATGGCATCCTGAGAATGCTCCTATCCTACACAAAGCCTATCTGTGTGTCATGAATGATGTCTGGAAGCACGGGGGGGAGTCACCTACCAATCATGTTTTCTAATGCCTTATAGGAAATTAGCAATAGGGTGATCGGTCTCCACCACTGGGATAGCTCCAACCGGTGTCCCCCTTTGGGGAGGAGACTAATAACACTTGTCGATAAACTCCTTGGCATCCGACCTGAATTGAAAATCTCCTAGAAAGCCAGTAATAGGGATTCTTCACTACCTCCCAAAAGGTGGTGAAGAAGGCCTTAGAGAGGCCATTCGGGCATTTTTGCCCGTCTTGTATGTGGAAAGCCTCCTCTAATTCCTTCTCTATGAAGGGGGCTAAGAGGGAGCATCTCATCTCCTCTATGATGAGGGATGGGATGTGATCCCCAACCTACTACCTGCAATGTTGTTCTTTGTGGGTGAAGTTGTCTCCTGCTAGAAAAGGTGTCTATAGTAGTTGGTGGCAATCTCCATCACCTCGTCTGAGCTAGAGTGAATCCTTCCATATTGATCTAGAAGGCTGCATATTTGCTCTCTTGAGGTGCATAACTAGTGTGCCTGAAAGAACTCCTTGCACATCATGTCCCCCTTCCATGCCTAGAAGGCTACTGAGGTGCGGAATGAGAACTCTGAGTGCATGTCCTTTAGGTCGTGCGCACACCTCTTGTGTGTGGAGGATGGGATCCCCTAGTGTCTCATGTAATAATCTCTGTGTGGCTTCTAGGTCTGCCTAGAGTGCTCTCTCCTCCTCCCAACATTGTTGCCTAGCTTGTAGGGCTATGTGCTAGCAGATCATGCTCGATTCGGCTAGAACCTCTGCAACCTCCTCTACGATCCGGTCCCTCTTGATCCACTCCTTGTCCAAATCTGCTCAATCTATCTCTTCACCTCCTCTCTCTTGTAGATCGAGTCAGCGATCTGACACGACCGTGTACCTAGGGAAGATGCTAGGGCATCATGTGTCAGGAGGACCAGGCAGAGTGGTGCTAGTCATCTACCCTATCTGGCCACCGTGAGAGCATCCCCACTATAACATTCCCCCCCCCCCCTCCTTCCCACCATATGACTAGCCCCCCCTCCCCTTTTAATGATTTTTTTTAAACAAAAAAAAAATCAACCCCCCTAGCTACACTGCCAACTGGCGAACGGCGTGAGGGGAGGAGGCCGACGCGATCAATAGGTGCAAGAAGGGTTGTCGTGATGACAATGAGAGGGGGGGCTATTGCCGCGTGCCTTGGAGGTGGTAAAGGGGGGGGTTTCGGGTGCCCTTGAGGTGGAAAGGGGCGAGGGCTTCTGGGTGCCTTGGAGGTGGCAAGGGGGGGCTGCCGTGTGCCGTGGGAGGAGGAGGGAGGGCCTCCATTACTAATATCCCCCCTGCCCCCGCAGACATTATAAAAACTTAAACATGCGGAGATGGAGACCCTTGAGGCTGGAAAAAGCTGAAGAGAGAGAGAGTGGAGGGGAGAGTAAGAGAAAAGAAAAAGAGCAAGAGAAGAGAGAGAGAGAGAGAAAAGAGAGGGAAAGGGAGAGTAAGAAGAGAGAGAGAGAGAGAGAGGGAAATTGTTTTTTTTCCTTGTTGAAGAACTCGAAGCTCGCCGTCTCTCTTTCTTCCCCCCCTCTTGGAGAATGTCCTCACAGACGAGTCCCTTCCGTGAGGAGATGTCTCTCTCGTAATCTGGGTGTGTAGCCGGGAAGCAAAAGCCAAATCATAGGATGCCTCCTAAAGGGAGTAAGGTCCAACCGAACACGAATCCTACCTCAACCAATGGAGTTGTGGGGCAAGGAACCATGTCACTTGGTAATCAGGTGCATTTCATACACCCTATCCTGATGGGAGGTCTTAGGCCAACTTCATTGGGAAGGGAAAGCTATTGGGCAAAAGTCTATCATAACTAACCACCATCTAGTTTACATCATTTTATCATATTGGAAATTGTGCTTACTTGCACTTTGCTATGTTTTTGAACGAGTAAATTTCACGGAATATTTTGCATTCGTGCACGCAAAAAGAAGAAGCCAGGACCTTATTGATTATGCTTGTAATACTTTAGATTATGCACTAACATTATCATGCTTAAAAATGGGTTGTTAAAACACTTATACATATTCATTGATTAAGCAAAAATCACCCTTTTTTTTCTTTGCATCACAAAATTTGTGAAATTGGAAAGGTAGAAGTGATGGTTTGAATTAAGTACACAAAATTTATGAACTACTATGATGACTTTTAAGTATATCTAGGCCATTGCAATACTAAAACATGTATTAGGTCCCTATAAACCTTCAAAGGGGAGTGTTCGCTGTGGAATCTTGGTGGAAATAAAGTGCATCCTTATGGATCATTGCGAATATTGTCCCTTTTGAACAAGATTTGTATCTCTGATAATTTGCTAATATTAAGTACTTCCAAGGAACCTATTTGAATTTGTTTTCGTGTCAATGCCATAAGATTACGTGAACGAACCCTATCCTCTAAAAAGCATAATTAAGGAAGCTGTTTTTACATGTAACAATTAAAAGTGATAGGGCCAATTAGACAACTAAAGTATTCCAAGTGAGGAAAGTGGGAGGGCGGAACCCCCGACTGGTCTATCCTACGACAGGGTGGTCACAGAGAACTGGGAGGCTTCTCACAAGGTTTGACTAACGACCGATGCTTAGATATCATTAGGCTAGAACCCCGACTGATGCCATTTTAGGGGACTGAAATAGGACTATGCCCTATGGGCAAAGAGGTGGAGCGCCATATCCCTCTTGTTTTCCATTCTCTTTGAACCAAGTGCGGCATATGTGTGCTTCAACTTGGTTATCTCTACGTAAAGTAGGATGTCCAAAACCGACGTTAGAATGCTACAAGAGACCTTGACCACTAGGGACTCAAGTTTCAGGTCAATCCTAGTGGGTTTGTCCGCAAACATTCCATTGCAAGTCGAACTCAAGAAGCCCTAGGCGACAAACCCCGTGACATTCCATGGGAGTGCCGGGCAGTGTCACTTAGACTTGTCTCTTGACGGCAGATTGCTAAACAATGTGCTTGGATAGCTGATAGGTAGGCACGTTACTATTGGTATGAGAGACGACCTACGATTAAGAAAATTAGGGAGAAAAATTGGGAAGAGTGAGGCAATGTGTTTATTAGAAAATGTTTCCCTTTTTACTCACTTGTGGATTGCTACCGCTTCCAGACTTACGAGGCATGGAGTAGGTTCCTCGTATTTCATATCATGTTCAGGACAGTTATGAACTCTTCAAGCTATCGCCAATGATCCGACATGAAGGGGATCCTAGATGGGCTCTAGAACTCACCGATGTATATGGAAAGGCATTGGACTTGGAGCGTGGGATACTCCTACATAGACGCCACCCGACTCACCTATCTTCAAAACAATATGAAGAGGTTAAAGTGGTTGGAAGACTTGAAGATTATCAATTTATTCATCTTCCATGAGGCTTGTGTGAACTCAACCCTACACATCGGATGACAGCAAGTCGATCAAAACCACTACATCTACGAAGAGGTGGTTAATATTTTACCAACAGACATAATTAAATTAATGGGGAGAAATGAAAGTCATGGTTATCAAAAATAAGGATTTCTTGAACTTTCCATGGCTTATCACTTCCTGAGAATTCATTCCCCCAATCCATACTACTATTCTGTCCATGTAGCTGATTCCAATAGGGAATTATTATCCTAGCATTAATGTAACTCTTGAGAAGAAAAAAAATCCTCTTAGCCAAACCCTATCCATTCCCAAATAATTGTACTTGAGGCTTACATTTCCCTATGGCTAAATAATAATTTTATGCTCATTTGAATGGTTGCATAGTTGTAATGGAAAAATATGTGCGTTTTGATTCAAGTTGTATAGGGGTGGCCTATCTCTGGAAGCATACTACTCGAAATTTGTGACCTTGCTAAAATACGCCCCAACAATGAGTATCCCCCAACAGGTCTAGAATTTTTTTGATGGGTTGAATCTGCCAATAAACACTCGGTTGGAATCAATGCGTCCTTTGGATTTGCAAGATGTATTGATGAGAGCAAGGATTATTGCCCAAGAAGTCCAACCAAAATCCAGAGCAATGTGTCCTTTGGATTTGCAAGATGTATTGATGAGAGCAAGGCTTATTGCCTAAGAAGTCCAACCAAAATCCAGAACCTAGGCTTTTAGAGATCGAAATTCGGGGATGTCGAGAGCTCAAATGAAAAGGGCGCAAGGACAGGGTCAAGGCCAACGGAAGAAGTCAAGAGCAAATGCAATCAATGACTTTGTCCCCACTCAAAGAAGTGATCAAATCCTACGTTGTTTCCACTGCAATGAACCTAGGCACTTCAAAAAGGAATGTCCCAAGATTAGCAGGGACCGCCGTCAAGGGAAATTTGGAGGCCAAGCTAAGGCTACCAATGGCTGTGGTCGTGCAACATTGGGAAGGGTAAGAACTTCCAATATTACCATTAAAGTATTAGATGAAGAAGAAGATCCGTGCATGGAAGCTGGGATCGAGAGGGAAACTATTCATGCTGCCCTCCATAAGAAGGGGCCAAACCGCCAATTCTCAGTGATTCAAACACCATTAGACTACTAGGGTAAGGAATTCAAAACCTTGATTGACTATGGGAGCACTCATTCTTTCATCTCACCGACATGTGGAAGAAGGTTAGCGATAGCCACTATAGCTACACCCACTTTTCTTGTTGAACTAGCAAATGGGCGAGAAATCACTTGCACTAGACAAACTGCTAAGGTGGAATTCCTACTCAGAAACGAGGCCATGACTGTTAGGTTCAGAGTAATGAATCTAGATGTCCATGAATGTCTACTCGGGATGGATTGGATAATCCCCAATGATGCTCACATTCATTGTGGAAAGGGCCAACTCTCCTTTTGAAATCCTAAGGGTGAGCTAGTTACAAGGTGAAGAAGGTAAACCAAAGATCAAGCTAGCTAATGCAATGTGAATAGTTCAAGGAATAAGGAAGGGATTACCAATCTATCTAATCAAGCTAAACAAACCCGATCAGGCAGAAGACACTAATGAAGAACCATCATGGCTCAAAGAATATGTAGATGTGTTCCCAGAGGAATTGACTGAATTACCACCACCTAAGGAAGTGGATCATGAGATTAAACTTCTCCCAGGAGCTGCTCCAGTTGTGAAAAGGCCCTACAAGATGTCCATTCCTGAGGCCATGGAGTTAAAGGAACAACTCAAACAACTACTAGACCAAGAGTACATACGCCCTAGCAATTCTCCTTGGGGAGCTCCAGTCTTGTTCCAAAAGAAGAAGGATGGTACACTTCCTCTCTGCATTGATTATAGAGGCCTAAACCAAGTAACCATAAAAAATAAATACCCCATTCCAAGGAAAGATGAGTTACTCAATCGACAGCAGGGAGGAAAAATCTTCTCCAAGATTGATTTAAGGTAAGGGTATTATCAGATTCGCGTCAAGGATAAGGATATTCCAAAGACGACATTTAATACCAGATATGGTCATTTCAAATTCACAATAATGTCTTTTGGATTTATTAATGCCCCTGCCACCTTTAGTAGGCTGATGCAAGACATTTCTAGACCACACCTCCTTGATTTCATACTTGTCTTCTTTGATGACACCTTGGTTTATTCCAAGGAGGTGGATCATGAGTCCCAAGTTTGCATCATCATTGAGACCATGAGGACTCATAAGCTCTATGTTAAGAAGAAAAAGTGTGCCTTCTTAAAAAGGCAGATTGAATATCTCGGATTTATTGTGTCAAATGAAGGGATCTCTATAGACCCTACCAAGGTTAAGGATATCCAAGAGTGGTCTCCACCAACTACTATTAAAGAAGTCCATAGCTTTCTTGGATTAACAGGTTGGTATAGGATCTTCGTTAAGGACTATGCTTTAATCATAGAATCACTCACAAATTTTTTGAAAAAACAAGTTTCCATAATGTGGATGCCCTCTGAACAAGCAAGTTTTGATCAACTCAAGCATAGCTTGGTGACAACACCAATTCTGAAGCTCCCTAACTTAAGAAAGGAATTTGAAGTTGTCACGGATGCTAGCACACTTGCACTGGGCTGTGTATTAATGCAAGAAGGTCATCCCGTATCTTATTCCTCGCAGAGGCTAAAAACCCATGAGAGGAATTATGCCACCCATGACCTAGAACTGCTAGTAGTGATCCACGCCCTCAAACTTTGGCGACATTACTTGCTTGGTAACAAGTTTTCTTTGATCACAAACCATAAGAGCCTTAAAAGGATCTTCACCCCAACCAACCTCAACATGAGGCAACGTCGTTGGATAGAAGTTCTATAGGAGTATGATTTTGAGATCAGAGTATTGACCTGGCAAAGAGAATGTGGTCACTAATGCTCTAAGTCGCAAGGCATTCCTCAACTCTCTTATCATGGAGAAACCCTCAATGGACGAATCTTTGGCAACTATGGTGTCAATGCCTAGCAACCCTATCCTTGAACTAGCCAAGGAAGAAGCTAGCCATGATCCAGAATATCTCGTGATGATAAAGGAAATTTTGGGAAAAGACCAAAACCCGAAACTTAAGGTCAAATATCAAGAATTCTCGGTCAATGAGAGACTTGTCTATTTTAGGACAAGATTATGCATACCCTCCAATAGGGAACTCAAACAGAGAATACTTTGGGAAGCACATGACTCCCCCTTTTTAGGCCATCCCGGATATGTCAAAACCCTCAATATGATCAGAAAAAGATACTATTGGGGAAGGCTTAAGGAAGACGTGCTTAAATATATCACGGAATGTTTGTCTTGCTAGCACATCAAGGCAGAACATGTCAAGATGGCTGGGAAGCTGCAACCTCTCGACATCCTCCAAATGAAGTGGGAATGTATTAGCATGGATTTTGTTGTTGGGTTACCCTCAGTGCAAGGGGGCTACAACTCAATTATTGTTATAGTAAATATGCTCACCAAGGTTGCACACCTCATTCTAGTCAAGACAAATTATAAAGATTTAGATATTGCCAAACCATTCATCAAAGAGATATTTAGGCTCCATGGGTTGCCTAGAAGGATCGTTAGTGATCGCGACTCCCTCTTCACGTCTCATTTCTAGAGAGGGATATTTGGGGCCATTGGGACTCAACTCTATTTTAGCATAGCCTATCACCCTCAAATTAACGACCAAAAAGAGAGTGTCAATCAAGTTATTGAAGATATCCTTAGACCTTATTGCTATCACAAACCCAAGAAATGGATTCAATATCTACCATTAGTTTGCCTATAATGCTTCCTACCAACACAACATCCAAATGACACATTTTTAAGCATTGTATGGGCATGATTGCCATTCCTCATTGAGCTTTTCAGATCCTACTTTAAGGGTAGAACCTTCTAAGGAAATGCTCGAGGAAATGGATGTGTAGGTTAAGACCATCAGACAAGACATTAGAGCCGCCAAGGATAGGCAGAAAGCCTGTGTAAATCTAAATAGACAAGAGCGACTCTTCAATGAGGGAGACATGGTTTTTATTCATGTACGGCCCAAGAGGAGTTCCTTGTCATTGGGGGAATTTAAAAAACTAAGTCCAAGGTATTGCGGACCCTACAGGATCCTCAAATGCCTAGGGTCGAATGCCTACAAACTCCAACTCCTTGGGAACATCAAGGTTCACAATGTATTTCTTGTTAGCCTACTAAAGAAACATGTATCAAATCCTAGCCATATACTCAATTATCAACAAGTTGTAATGCCAAGCCAAGGAGTCCTTGAGCTTTGGCTAGCTAGAATCCTAGACATTCAAGAAAAGAGATTGAGGAGTAGAATCCTCAAGGAGTACCTCATTAGGTGGAAGGACTTTCCAGAAGAAGATGCCACATGGATTGACGAGAGTACTCTTAACCAACAATATCCCCAAATCCTTTCGAGATGAGAACATCTCGATTCCTTAAGGGGGGAAGAATGTAACATCCCCCCCCTTCCCGCCGAATGACGAGACCCTTGCTTTTAATGATTTTTTTAAGAAAAAAGAAAAATCAAGGAAAATCAAACCCCCTGGCTACACCGTCAACTGGCAGACAGCGTGAGGAGAGGGGGCTACCACGACCAATAGGCACATGGAGGGCTGCTAGGATGACAACAAGAGGGGGGTTGTTGCCACGTGCCCTGGAGCTGGCAGGGGAGGGCTGCCGCGTGCCGTGGTGGGTGGCAAGGGGGGGCTGCTGCATGCCCTGGGAGGAGGAGGGAGGGCCTCCATTACTAATTCCCCCTCCCCAAGACCCTATAAAAAGCTGAAGCGTGGGGAGATGGGGACCCTTGAGGCTGGCAAAAACTGAAGAGAGAGAGTGGAAAGGAGAGTAAGAGGAAAGAGCGAGAGCAAGAGAAGAGAGAGAGAGAAAAGAGAGGGAAAGGGAGAGTAAGAGAAGAGAGAGAGAGAGAGAGAGAGAGAGAGAAGGAAATTGTTTGTTTTCCTCGTTGAAGAACTCAGAGCTCGTTGTCTCTATTTCTTCCCCCCCCATAGAGAAGGTCATCATAGACGAGTCCCTTCCATGAGGAGCCATCTCTCTTGTAATCAGGGTGCATAGCCGTGAAGTAAAAGCCAAATCATACGATGCCTCCCAAATGAAGTAAGGTCCAACCGAACACGAATCCCACCTCAACCGATAGAGCTGCGGAGCAAGGAACCGCGTCACTTGGTAATCAAGTGTGGTCCATACACCCTACCCTTATGGGAGGTGTTAAGGACATAGGATGACTTCATTGGGAAGGGAAAGCTATTCAACAAAAGTCTATTATATCTAACCACCATTTAGTTTATATCATTTTATCCTATTGGAAATTGTGCTTACTTGCACTTTGGTATGTTTTTGACAAGTAAATTGCACGAAAGATTTTGCATTCATGCACGCAAAAAAAAGAAGCCATGACCTTATTGATTATGCTTGTAATACTTTAGATTATGCACTAACATTAGCATGCTTAAAAATGGGTTGTTAAAACACTTATGCATATTTGTCAATTAAGCAGAAATCATACTTTTTTTCCTTTGCATCATAAATTTGTGAATTTGGAAAGGTAGAAGTGACGGTTTAAATCAAGTATATGAAATTTCTAAATTGCTACGATGACGTTTAAGTATATCTAGGCCATTGCAATACTAAAACAGGTATTAGGCCCCTATAAACCTTCAGAGGGGAGTGTTCGATAACTTCATGTCCTCCACCCAAAAGAAAAAAAATACAAGTCTGTATTTGCGCTTTGCATAAGTACATTTTGGAATGAATTCCGAAAAGCAAAGGCCTACCGTGCAGCATTGTCTAGGAAAGACACGCCTCCAAGTTGCGTGGCATCGTGATCAATTTTAGTTGCGCAACTAGGGATTCATCTTGAAGATAATTATGAACCGCACTTATGAAATACTAATATTTGTTGAAGAGCCATTCAATAAAAATGAACCCTATACATGCAAGGATAGGGTTTAGGGTTTTGAAGAAATTAGGCCAATCTATTGTTACTTCATAGGGAATTTCCTCATAGGGAACGGAATGAAGAAATTCCCTATCCTTCATAGGGTTTAGGATTTTGAAGAAATTAGGCCAATCTATTGTTACTTCATAGGGAATTGATGCCAGGAGACATATTCCACGGTGGATTCTGTGAGGTTTTACGGTGGATTCCGTAAACTTAGATGACCGGGGCTCATACGCAAAGAGGATTCTTTGTGCGAGAAGTTGATGGGGACGCCTGTCCTTTTCGGGCGTTTCATTAATTTAGTGTGTACATGGGTGATTCCATAGCGGGTGATTCCGCAAAATGCATATTAAATTAATAAACGTTTATGAGTTTAGAGTGCGCACTCGTAATAAATTAAGGTTAGGATTTATTTCTAACCAGTTGATTTATTTATGTAGCTGAAGACTGCTAGGTATTCACTTTTGTCGGTTTAATTGTGTTATTTTACTAACGATTGTGAATGCTTCAGTTGATGTGTAGAGATAGCAGCAGTGGCGGAGGAGAGCATTGGAGTCTAGCGGGTTTTCGACCTTTGGACTATATTTTGATAGGCGCCACGCCTATATTTTGTTATGTCTATAGAGACATTGATTATTTATTATTATTTTGTATGCGCTTATGCGCCTGGATATGTTATTTCTATTTGGACATTGAGATTGGGCGTGCCAGACTCTATGGGCACCGTCCATTAGCTTTATTTTCTTATTTTTGGTAGAAAGCAAACTCAAAAGCTAAAAGCTTGTCATATTTTTGTAATTGGGCTATTTTTGAGCATGAAGATTGGAAATATACATTAAATACATGCTTTGTGAAGCGCTCACACAAGGCATGGGGGAGATTGAACCCAATTTGTCTCTTGCCTCATGTCGTGCTTGCTTTTACATGGGTTTTTGTGCTAAAAAGTAGAGTACTTTGTTCTTGGGGACCTTCCGGGATTCACCACGTGAGCTATCTGCATCCGATCTGCGCACCAGACAATGGGGTGTGAAGGGAGATTTAGGGAGAGGAGTAGACGGAAGAGAAGGGGCTTAAAGAAATAGAAGATGTGAAAGAATACTCACAGAGATTAAGCTTGTTAATTTATTTCTGCATTATGAGAAGATAAATCTCTTGTAGACAAAAACATGCATAAAACAATACCTTCCTCTATGTTGCTCAAACTGCCAATTTGATGCTTCCATTGGCTCTAAAAAAAGGGGTAAAATACCAAGACACTTGGCCAGAATTGTGCCAAATCACTCCTTTATCTCCCAGTTCAAAGTGGTGTTCACTGCTTGAAAACTGCGATCCCGCGTCTCGCGATTTCGCCAATCCTTCTTTTTACATAAAATCCTCCCAAAATGGCTAAAAGCCACATGATTTCTTTTATATGTATCATATTCTAGAAGTTGTCTATAGTTTTTGAATTTTTATAAGAGATAATATCAAAATTTGGCTACACTTGTCCAAAAATCGAGTATTATTCGACCATCCATACTACAAACACTGACATTAATGACTAATATGGTATTGGCTCTCTAGATCAATAAAAAAGCCACACTCTAGAGTTTTTCACACTATGACCGCATATCAACATGACATCGTGAAATGTACATTATCTTCTTTTCTAGTCTTGGGATCTATGTAGACCTCTCCCATGTAGCATTGCTTTGATGTACTTATCATCCTTTGTATAGAATCGCACTTTGCGATATTTACATATATATTAACATGTCTATTTTTCCCTCATCTCCATGGTTCCATGTAATTTCATGAGTTGTCAGTAATCTTATACGAATTTTATGAGTTATCAGTCTTTATGAAGTTTTTGTGTCCGTGTTGATGAGGATTGCATATTCAACATATAATTGCTTTGTAGAATATTAAACAGCACATGGTGTTATGGGTGGAAAAAGGTAGCCACAAATTTCTTTTTTCTCTATAACCATCGCTATTTGCGTCACAAATTTACTACATGTGTCACTATTAACGTCTTTCGCGATGCTAATAGCAATGCCCTTATGATGAATTTGTACAAATGCTTATACCGACGCTTTTAGTGTGACGGGGACAAATTTTTTTATGAATATTAGTGTCACTTTGAACATCAGTATGAGGCATGTATCTTGTAGTGATTTAGCTCGAAAGGTGTCAAGATATGGGATATGGATTATTTTATTGAAGATACCACTTTTGATAGTCTAAGCTCTTCAAAATTAATATATGGGAAGTTGAATAAAGTTGAAACATCACACCAACAATATTGAAATACGAAGTTGATCATCAATGAAAAACTAGAAGAAAACATTTTATATTTAAAAGTTTAACAAATACAATAATGGAAGCATGATGATTGCACTACACCTAGGAGTCCTTAAACAAGGTTTATTTGGTGGCCTCAATCAACTAGCTCCATCCATAATCCTCTAGCCCTTCTATACACTCCCTTACACTTTCTTAGGGCACATGAATAATAGGACATATCTAGGGAGCTTGTCTTAGCTAGAGTCATTTACACTTCTCTTTCTCAAATTCACTTCACTACCATCACAACTAGTGATAAAAGCCAGGTGGAAAGGCATTGGAAGGAGAAACCATTCTCTCAAATTACCACAGTAGCTACAACTACTAAAGACCTTTATCCTCATATCATTTGGCTACAACACATCTTGTCTAACATACTAATAGTATCTTCACAACCTTCGTCAAGTGCATATTCCTAAGCATTAAACATTTTTCTTACCTATTGCACCCCCTTGCTTCATTCACAATAATACTATGAGGAATGAGAATATCCATCTTCTAATAAACTAATGCCTAAGTAAGGATGTGCGCTCGCAAACTATGCATAGTTTGAGTCACCAAATGTGAGGCAACACTTCAAGATCACTTGGAGTTGGTGATTGTAGAACTTTTTGCAAATATAAAATTTTCTTATGTGTGAAACAATAGCACTGAAGTATAGGTGGTACATCTGCTTACTCATAAGGAAGATGAAGGCTAGAAGAGTTAAGCAAAGAAGCAAGTTGTGCCTAATACTATGATATATCTAAAACTAGTGCATGATGACATTGAAGTGTTACCTATGGCCTAAGATTGAGGAGGTTAGGAGATTTTTTTATGGATTTGAAGGTTGCGAAAGTTCATGCCCATCTAAAGAGAAAAATGAAAGAGCATACTTGGAAAGAGTATGTTCCATTAAAGTAGGTCAATCCTAGAGTGTATATGAGGAAAGAGCTTTTAGAGAGAATCTTTTTTGT